>NC_044044.1:25493534-26231324 GCF_901765095.1 Microcaecilia unicolor | reverse complement strand
TATTACACTCTCAGGCTTATTTTCAAAAGAGAAGGGCGCCCATCTTTTGACACAAATCGCAAGATGGGCGTCCTTCTCACAAGGTCACCCAAATCGACATAATCGAAAGCTGATTTTGGGCATCCTCAACTGCTTTCCGTCGCGGGGACGACCAAAGTTCACGGGGGCGTGACGGAGGCGTAGAGAAGGCGGGACTGGGGCATGCCTAACACATGGGCGTCCTCAACCGATAATGGAAAAAGAAGGGCGTCCCTGACGAACACTTGGATGACTTTACCTGGTCCTTTTTTTTTTTTTTACGACCAAGCCACAAAAATGTGCCCTAAATGACCAGATGACCACCGGAGGGAATCAGGGATGACCTCCCCTTACTCCCCCTTTGGTCACTAACCTCCTCCCACCCTCAAAAACTTTTTTTTTAAATATTTTTCCAGCCTCTATGCCAGCCTCAAATATCATACCCAGCTCCATGACAGCAGTATCCAGATCCCTGGAGCAGTTTTAGTGGGTGCAGTGCACTTCAGGCAGGTGGACCCAGGTCCACCCCCCCCTACCTGTTACACTTGTGGTGGTAAATGTGAGGCCTTCAAAACCCACCAGAAATCCACTGCACCCACATGTAGGTGCCCCCCTTCACCCATAAGGGCTATGGTAGTGGTGTACAGTTGTGGGGAGTGGGTTTGGCTTTTTTTTTGGGGGGGGGGGCTCAGCACAGAAGGTAAGGGAGCTATGCACCTGGGAGCAATTTCTGAAGTCCACTGCAGTGCCCCTTAGGGTGCTCGGTTGGTGTCCTGGCATGTCAGGGGGACCAGTGCACTATGAATGCTGGCTCCTCCCAGAACCTTGGTTTCCATTATCGCCGAAAATCGGGGACAACCATCTCTAAGGTCGACCTAAATTTCGCGATTTGGGCGTCCCCGACCATATTATCGAAACGAAAGATGGATGCCCATCTTGTTTAGATAATACAGGTTTCCCCGCCCCTTTGTTGGGACGTCCTGCGATTACATCCTCAGGAAAACTTGGGCGCCCCTTTCGATTACGCCCCTCTATGTAACACTATGTCCTGTGAGGTTTGTTTGCTTTCTTCAATCTTTGTATACTCTGGTGATTGTCAGAAAAGTCCATAAACCAGGTAGACTTGGGGAAAGCTAATGCATATCCTTGGATGCATGCAGCAAGGAATCCCGTCTCTGATCTGAATTGGCCATTGTCGGAAATAGAATGTTGAGCCTAATGGACCTTTGGTTAGACCCACTATGGCTATTACTCTTCTCTTCACCTTGATTACTACTACTTATCATCTCAACTAAAAAGGTCTGTGGAGGCAGATGATAAAATTTTCCTCTTTCCTCCTTCCAAATAGCTGAACTGAGATTACACCCCCAGCGACATGTCACTTATACAGACACGGGGAGTAAAGGGAAAAGGGGGTAATTTTATAATCTACATGCCTATGTGCCAGCATGCCGCCTACACTAGACTCTGAAAATATCCGCTTAACTTACATACCACGTATTTGCAAGGGGGTTGTACCCAGGGGCGGAGCATGGGTGGGATATAGGAGGGGACCCCACTTACACACATAACTTAAAGAATACTGTAAGTTATGATACTGGGTTATGCTAGAAATTCATAATGGGTTCCTTTATACATAGGCTGTTACCATACACTCTCCAGGCGTTTACTTGAAGACACCCGGTTCTAGAATTGTCCTCTTAGGTGCACCAGATAAATACAGAGTGTCCAATTCTGAGGGCTGAATCTCCAAGATGCAGACCAAGTAGAGAAAGGCTATCAAAATGGTGCAGCTCAAAGATGGACTTCCTGATAGACAGATTCGGTAACTACCTAGGGGCAGCTGCCAGAGCCCAGAAATCCACCTCATCACTGTCCTTATTTTAGGCCAGCTGGCTGATGTGACATCAAGTGGGGCTGACCACTCTTCCCATCTGAATCCAAATGTTAGACATTGACATTCTGGTCATTGCACGGCACGAGGCTAAACTGTTTATGAAGCTAATTAGAGGAGAGCCAGGAAAATTCAAACTTGGCGAGGGACGGGAGCCCAAAGGGATAAATCTATCACCCTGCAATATCTCAGTTCTGTGTAATCACCTATAAAAGGACACTCTATAACTGCCTCTTATTTCCGGAGACTTGCATCCAGAAACACTCCTGGAAGGCTTTTACTCTCTGTTGCAGGTGGGTCTATATCTCAGAGCCATATCCATCTGTACAGAAAGACCCAAGGAAGGAGATAAATAATTTCCTTCCGTGCATATTCACAGTGCCAGAAATGAAAGACTAGTAAGTGAAAATTTGCTTTTCTGTATTTCCATTCTACAGTATTTTTTTTTTACGGTGTATTCTTAGTGTTGCAGCACACACATAGACATACATGTTACGAACTTGAAGTTACCACTTAATTATGAAAACCTTCAGTATAACTTTATGCTGGTGACTGTATAGCTCAATTAAATATCTCAAAAGTCCTTGTTCATATGAAACCAGTTTTTTTTCTTTTACCCAAATTTAATGCGTTGTTATAGAGAAATTGAAAGGTAAACTGTGACAGTGGAATTTTGTCACTATTTGAGTTTCTACACAAGATATGTAAGGGAACGACAGCCACTCCTCAATAGGAAAACGGAAAAAACCAAAGGGAGTAACGGACCTGCACAATAATGGTAAAACATAAGGCTATATCACCAAAAAGACCAACAAAACTTAAAAAAAAGGAAGAACCAGATAGGAGGCATCATAAGGCGAATCAAACAGCTATGTGATCTCCTATAACGCAAAGCTATTCCAGATCTGCAGCACTTCACACATATTAAATCATTTGCCTCCTATACTGGATTGAATCCTTTAAATTATTGAATTTATTAGATTTTTAATTCTAATTGCATTTATATAAATTTCAGATTATAAATGGCACTTGCTAATAAACTAAGGTTTCACTTCCAAGTAAGCAAGTATGTCTCTGTGATTTTTATATACATTTGCAATAAAACCAAGAAAACAGCAAACCCAGTACTTAACTAACACCACAATGGCACAGCGTTGAGGATAAAGCAAGGCAGGTACAATGCTGCTACTCTTTGAGATTCTGCATGGAATCTTGCTATTCTTCGGGATTCTGGAATCTTGTTACTCTTTGAGGTTCTGCCAGGTACAATGTTGCTACTCTTTGAGATCCTGCGTGGAATCTTGCTATTCTTCGGGATTCTGGAATCTTGTTATTCTTTGAGGTTCTGCCAGGTACAATGCTGCTACTCTTTGAGATTCTGCGTGGAATCTTGCTATTCTTCGGGATTCTGGAATCTTGTTACTCTTTGAGGTTCTGGAATGTTGCTACTATTTGGGTTTCTGCCAGGTACAATGTTGCTACTCTTTGAGATTCTGCGTGGAATCTTGCTATTCTTCGGGATTCTGGAATCTTGTTACTCTTTGAGGTTCTGCCAGGTACAATGCTGCTACTCTTTGAGATTCTGCGTGGAATCTTGCTATTCTTCGGGATTCTGGAATCTTGTTACTCTTTGAGGTTCTGCCAGGTACAATGTTGCTACTCTTTGAGATCCTGCGTGGAATCTTGCTATTCTTTGGGATTCTGGAATCTTGTTATTCTTTGAGGTTCTGCCAGGTACAATTGCTACTCTTTGAGATTCTGAATGGAATCTTGCTATTTTTCAGGATTTTGGCATCTTGTTACTCTTTGAGGCTCTGGAATGTTGCTACTATTTGGGTTCCTGAAACAATGGAAAGGAGTGTCCTAACCAAGCAAAAGTGGTGGAAATCAAGTAAAACTACTCAACAATCTAAGCATCAACAAGAAAAACTCTCTAAGGTAAATCTAGCTTGGAGGCATCATATAGTAATTATATCGGCTATGCGATCTCCTATAGCCCAAAGCTATTCAGGAGAATGGCAAGGACAAATCAAACTGCCTGCAAATAGGTGGGAAAATGTGGGATACAAATGCAACAAATAAATAAAATACTTGCTAATAAACTAATGTTTCACTTGCAAGTAAGCAAGTATGTCTCTCTGATTTTTTATAAAATTTGCAATAAACCAAGAAAACAGTAAACCGAATACTTAACTAACACCACAATCGCACAGCGTTGAGGATAAAGCAAGGCAGGTACAATGCTGCTACTCTTTGAGATTGTGCGTGGAATCTTGCTATTCTTCTGGATTCTGGAATCTTGTTATTCTTTGAGGTTCTGCCAGGTACAATGTTGCTACTCTTTGAGATCCTGCGTGGAATCTTGCTATTCTTTGGGATTCTGGAATCTTGTTATTCTTTGAGGTTCTGCCAGGTACAATGCTGCTACTCTTTGAGATTCTGCGTGGAATCTTGCTATTCTTCGGGATTCTGGAATCTTGTTACTCTTTGAGGTTCTGCCAGGTACAATGTTGCTACTCTTTGAGATTCTGCGTGGAATCTTGCTATTCTTCGGGATTCTGGAATCTTGTTACTCTTTGAGGTTCTGGAATGTTGCTACTATTTGGGTTTCTGCCAGTTACAATGTTGCTACTCTTTGAGATTCTGTATGGAATCTTGCTATTCTTCGGGATTCTGGAATCTTGTTACTCTTTGAGGCTCTGGAATGTTGCTACTATTTGGGTTTCTGCCAGTTACAATGTTGCTACTCTTTGAGATTCTGCGTGAAATCTTGCTATTCTTCGGGATTCTGGAATCTTGTTTCTCTTTGAGGTTCTGCCAGGTACAATGCTGCTACTCTTTGAGATTCTGAATGGAATCTTGCTATTCTTCAGGATTCTGGAATCTTGTTACTCTTTGAGGCTCTGGAATGTTGCTACTATTTGGTTCCTGAAACAATGGAAAGGAGTGTCCTAACCAAGCAAAAGTGGTGGAAATCAAGTAAAACTACTCAAACAATCTAAGCATCAACAAGAAAAACTCTCTAAGGTAAATCTAGCTTGGAGGCATCATATAGTAATTATATCGGCTATGCGATCTCCTATAGCCCAAAGCTATTCAGGAGAATGGCAAGGACAAATCAAACTGCCTGCAAATAGGTGGAAAATGTGGGATACAAATGTGACAAATAAATAAAAAAAAACTCGGGTATACATACAAAGTATCACATACCATGTAAATGAGTTTATCTTGTTGGGCAGACTGGATGGACCGTTCAGGTCTTTATCTGCCGTCATTTACTATGTTACTATCTATAGATTCATAGCTCAACCTATTAAGTTTTTGTTGCTAATCCTTGCTATAGAGTGTATCCTAATGTGTTCCCATATCTTTTTCTTCTTTCCAGATCTGATCCATAAGGCAATGAACAGGGGAATGATTCCACAGTCACTGAATTCATTCTGGTGGGGTTCACTGACATCCCCCAGCTGCAGATTGTCCTCTTCATCCTTTTTCTGGGCATTTTCATCTTCACTGTGTCAGCCAATGTGATCATTATCAGCACAGTAAGGGCAGAGCCAAGCCTGCACAAGCCCATGTACTTCTTTATCTCCAACTTTTCCTTCATGGAGATGTGCTACACCACTGCCTTAATCCCCAAAATGATGGCTGGTGTGCTAACAGGGAACAAATTCATCTCAGTCCAGAGCTGCATCATTCAATTTTACTGCATCTTTGCTTTTGGAGCGGCCATCAACTTTTTATGGCTGTGATGTCATATGATCGCTATCTAGCCATTTGCCACCCATTTCATTACATGACTATTATGAGCAATGCGGTCTGTGGCTATCTGGCAAGTTTTGCCTGGACTGCAGGACTTTTTGCTCCAGTGATGCCAGCTATCTGGATCTCTACCCTATACTTCTGTGGCCCTCAGAAAATTGACCATTTCTTCTGTGACTTTGCCCCAGTGGTAAACCTTTCCTGTACAGACACCTCCATTGTAGAAATCACATTTTCATATTTTCATGGACCATAATACTTGGCTGCTTCTTCTTCACCATGATATCTTATGTTCATATCATCTCCGCTGTCCTACAGATCCAATCCCCATTCGGGCGCCAAAAGACATTTTCTACCTGTACCTCCCACCTCACTGTTGTGAGCATCTACTACGGACAGCAATTTTTATGTACGTCCGCCCTACAGCAAGGACAACATTTCACTGGGACAAATTAGTGTCTATCTTCTATTCAATGGTAACACCACTGTTCAACCCCATCATTTACAGCTTGAGGAACCAGGAAGTGAAAAAAGCTCTGAGGAAAGTTATATCCCGGCACCACAAGCAAACTTAAACCAGATCTGATGAAAATTGATGTAGATGATAATTCCAGTCTGTCCATGTTCCCTATATAACAGTAGAGATGCTAGGAGTTATCCAGTTTTACCTTGTCTTTCCTACTGCTATGAAGTTTCATTGTTTCACCCATATTCTCCTGAATTCCAAGTTATACATGGAGGTCAGTTTTCAATCTGATGAAAACAACATAAAAATAATGGATATACTTATCTGTTTAACTTTATGCAGATTTTCAGCAGTGGTGTTACTAAAATCCACAGATACAATTAAATGGATATGATAACCATTTGACTTTGTATCTGCAATGTGTGTGGTGTCATTTTAATTGATACGTTTTGCCTAATAGGTGATACTGCCGCCTAGACTTCATGGCCAAGCCTAGGATGTCTTTAAGGCCCCTTTCACCAAGCTCTGGTAATAGGGGCCTGTGGTGGCATCAGTGCAGGGATTTCCACATGCCTAGGCCCCCTTTTACTGCAGCGGTCCTGGGCTAATGGATAATGTCCACACAATTGGTAGTGGTAAAGGCTCTTTTACTAAGCTCTAGGCGTGTGCAGTGCATGCCCAATGAGACTATCGTCAGGCCAAATTTTGCTGAAGTTTTTGCCTATTCAGTGTTGTGAGTAACATCAGCACATGGCAATTAATTGAAAAGAAATAGAGAATTGGTTTTTTTTTACTGCAGTAAGGGACCCTTTTAGTAAGACGTGTAGATGCCTACGCACGTACAACCTACGTCAAATTCGAACTACAGCCAAGCTACCGCGTACCCCCGGCGGTAATTCTAATTTCTACGCGCATCCAAAACGCGCGGCAGAAAATTGTTTTGATCTTCTAACGCGTGACACTCGCCGGGCGGTAAACGGCAGTGCACGCGTGCTGACGATTCCTGCCCAATTCATGCGTGAGACCTTACTGTTAATGGGTGGCGCTAAGGTCTCATGTCCAAAATGGATGCCTACTGATTTTAATTTTGCCGCACGTCCATTTTTGGCAAAAAAAAGGCCTTTTTTTTGTAGGTGCGCTGAAAAATGGACCTGCGCGCGTCCAATACACGCGTCTACACCGGACCCCTAAAAATGGCATTTTAGCATGCAGGAAAGGGCTCGCTAAGGCCTATTTTTATGTTCAAATTTGTTTATTGAGGTTTATATAACATTATACACAAAAGGAAATGGCTATTACATAATAAGACCTGTGACACCAGAACCAATACAGTCAAAAGAATACATCGCAAAAGGCAAAAGGGCCTTGTGTCTGATAGCCCCCTGCCTATACACTCTTCCTCTGTGCGAACCCTCATTACTTGTGCACTGTGCACCTGTACCCGTAACTACTTACGGATAGCGTACGACTACTTTCCCCCCCGCAGTTACTTAAGCTGTTCCCATACAAAAATAAGTTTCTGCCAGTTTCTTTTATGCGCCAATCTGTGGTACAGAACTTTAAACATTTCACTATGTAACCATAACACAAAACAGTCAAAACTCGCCATCCGCCCAAACTAATATACCAACACTGCACCCAGTGAACTACAAAGTGCAAAACCAGATGTTCCCCATCCCCCCCCCCACCCCCCCCCCCCCCATCCCTACCCCTCACCCTCCCTCCCCGCCTTCCCTAGCTAAGCAGGTTTCGAAGCTAAGGCCTATTTTTACCATAGCTTAGTAAAAGGACCCCTTAAGCACTTAAATCCTTTGAAAACTGACCCCAAATTTAATTTTATACAAGTTTTTACTTTATTGTTTATTCATTTACTAGACCGTCGCTTATTACAAAAGTAAATCAGAACGGTTTACAATATATAACATTAAAAACGGTGGATAAACATACTCTGAAATCCATTTATGATAGGAAAGCACAGCAAAAGACAATCTATTAATAACATTCGTACAAATTTCTCAGGCTATAATCATACATTTAATAAATAAAAAAATCTAAATTTTTTTTCTTTTTTCCTCCTTTCTTTCTCCCTTCTTTTCCTTCTTTCTCCTTTGTTTTTATTTTAAACATTATTTTCAAATGACTCTCGAAAAAAATATTTTTAAAATTTTGCAAAATGTATCTTATTTATTTGTATAGGATTTTTTCTCCAGGAGTTGCAAGTGTTTAGAGATCAGGATTTATTGGGGGAGATTCTATATATGGCACCTAAAACAATTGGCGTGGAAATCAATGCCGAATAAGCGTATTCTCTCTCTCTCTCTCTCTATATAGAATATACTTATTTGATATCTCAGCGCCTAAAACTACGTGCCTCCATTTACACCATTGAAAATGTGGCGTACATACCGGCACATAGATTATGCGCACTGGGCAATATATTCTATAATTACGCATGTAAATTTTGGAACACCCACAAAACACCCACTTCCCTACTACTATTTAGCATTTCTATAGCGCTACAAGGCGTATGCAGCGCTGCACAAACATAGAAGACAGTCCCTGCTCAATGAGCTTACAATCTAATAGACAAAAATAAAGTAAGCAAATCAAATCAATTAATGTGAACGAAGGAAGAGAGGAGGTAGGTGGAGGCGAGTGGTTACAAGCGGTTACGAGTCAAAAGCAATGTTAAAGAGGTGGGCTTTCAGTCTAGATTTAAAGGTGGCCAAGGATGGGGCAAGACGTAGGGGCTCAGGAAGTTTATTCCAGGCGTAGGGTGCAGCGAGACACCTATAACCATGCCCCTTTTTGCCTGCGCACTTTAGAATTTAGTCGTAGTTTATTATAGAATATGCTTAGTGAGTTGTGCATGTAAATTCTAATTATTACCAATTAATGCTCATTATTGATTGTTAAGAGCTGTTATCATGCTGATAAGCTTGTTAAGCCAATTAAGTTATGTGCATTGTTATAGAATATGCTTGGATTTTGGCGCAGGTCTCTAGGCGCGCTATACAGAATCCCCGGAGGATTGTGCACCATATGAAAACTTCTCACCATAAGTGACTATGGATTACTTTGAAATTTTCTCTAAATATTTCTGTGCCCCAGATGGTCAAAATGCTGCAGACCGGCACAGGCAGGGATACTGAAGTGTGCCAAAATGTTCTCCTTTGAAGAATTACGTGACCTGTTTTGAACTATTTTACTGTAGAGTGTAACAAATTGAAAAAGTTTTATTTTATAAAAATTAAAAAGTTTTTAAAGAAACCCGTACATGCAAGTTTCATCAGTTTCCCAATTTTCACGTGAACTTTTACCGCTTTTGTCTCCGGGTATAACCAATTGGTGGATATTTATTTATTTAATCTACTATTCTTGGCAGGGAACAATTGTACATGCACATGAAATATCAGGATAAGGAATTTGACTAAAATAATTTGCTTTATCATCGTCCATCTTGCTTGGGGTAGGGTGGAGATACCTTGATGATAAACTGTTTTCTCATGGGGAATTGCAGAAATCAGAAACTTGGTACTGGACAGCTCAAAATTCTGTTCTTCGCTGTGACCAGAAATCTGTATTTCTGCATGCCATGTGCTTCTGTACGTGGAGAGCTGCTGCTGGCAGATGACTCTGATGCCACTTCTTACCTCACTTCAGGGCCCTTACAATGTTGAGATTTACACATTGAGTATTGTGTTCAATTCTGGTCGCCGCATCTCAAGAAAGACATAATGGAATTGGAAAAGGTGCAGCGAAGGGCGACTAAAATGATAGCGGGGGCCTGCTATACTTTATAAAAATCACAAAAAACAAACAGTGAAGATGACCAACAAAAACCAAAACAAAAAATTGAGCTAAAAACTAAAAAAAAAATTTTTTTTAAATTTTTGTATATAAAAAATACCATAAAAAAGACGACACTTGAAATATAAAAATAAAAAGTATATTTTATTAGCCAAACAATGGCAGGGAGAAAGGGACTCGACACAGCTGTGTTTCGGCCGTACTGGCCTGCGTCAGGAGTCTTCTCACCATGAGCTGATGCCTAGTTCTATCCAATTGAAAAGGCAATGTGTATGTCTATATATGGTGCTATAGCGCTAGGTTATGCTCAGAACAAAGTCGGACGGGGAAAATCAAAGCAGCGTCTCTTGTCTATGAAATCTGTAAAAATACCACCAGGCATTTTAGTAGCCACCTCTCAATAAACAGCAGTCAAAACATGGCACATTTACAAATGTAAGCACTTTGGTTTTTGTCCTAAGTAGCTCAGTCTTCTATGCCAGTGCTTCTCAACCCAGTCCTCGGGGCACATCCAGCCAGTTAGGTTCACATGCTTTGTCTTCTTGGCATGCAAATCTCTTTCATACATATTTCATTTTGCATACCCTGAAAACTAGACTGGCTGGGCGTGCCCTAAGGACTGGGTTGTGATTCATTGTTCTATACATGGAGTGGGTTTGAAATTAGGCACTGCATACTGTACTTTTTTGTGCCAAGATACTGAGAAGTACCCCATAAAGGTTCACTTTTGTATTTCTTTGTCTAGCTAAGTGTTTCTCAACCCAGATGCTGGGACACAGCCAGCCAGTCAGACTTTCTATCATGCACAATGAATATACACAAGATAAATTTGCATATTCTGCTTCCATTGTGTGCAAATTATCTCATGCATACTTAAAAACCAGACTGGGTGGAGGGCCAAGGACAGGTTGAGAACCACATTCCTTGATTGGCTTCCACACATGAGCCACTGTTAAATACACAAAAGATTTGGAGTTCACTGCTCATCTTTCTCCAAAATTCCTTAATATTTTGCTAATTAAATTCAGCATTAAAGGCAGCTTCAGGTAATAGACCTATTTGCTTTTTTCCCCACTGCAGGACTCTGGTTGCAGTATGATGATGACTTAAGATATGTGGGATTTCATCCCTCCCAGAGTCTCAGCAGCTGGCATAAAGTCAGGACAGAGGGGGCATCTCGTTGACACCTGGACAGTTAAAACTGGCTACCAGAAGCAGTGGATGGAAAATAACAAAACTTTTAATCCTCATGCTTATCCCCCAAGATCTCCAATCCTCAAAGGGATAGGCTCTATGTCCCTGTGTCTATCCTTTAGGGAAGTTTCTACTTTTCTGTAGTCATGCTCCAAAGGGACAGTTTGTAATGCCGTCTGTGCTCATCCTGTAAGCCCTCTACGTCTAAATTATAAAGTTCTGTTGCAATCTGGTAAGAAAGTAGCCAGCAATTCAGGATGATTAATGTATGTGTTCCATCTGTTATAATACACCAAGCCAATCCTTGGGTCATACCTAAGTAAATCCCTGTTTGGGATCTGGTACTACCAGCATGAATATCCATATCACCAATCTCTAGATTAAGAGTGGAATAATCCCAACTCACACTTATCTGTGGCTGGATCAGTTAACTTGCAAGAAGTTTATTGCTAGACCTAGTAACACGAAGAAGTTAGTAATGAGATGGTTGCCTATAAGACACCAGCCTCCTGAGCACTAATCTTCTGCAAACCTCCAGTAACAGAGCTCTCCTCTCTTGTCATCACAGAGGTACATGTTCCACCTATGAAAACCCCGACCCATGACCCCTTCTACCGAGTAGTTTGAAAAACTTGACTTATAAATTTGAAGTCTTAACGCTGATGTTGGCTGGTTTCAGCTGACCACATTATATTCCACCACAGGTGGCAGATCAATGAGTGTCGAGCACCCACAATATTGAACAAGCTCTTTTCATTGTCTTTGGAAGGATAATTTGTATTTAGCAACCCCCCTAACCCCACTCATTTTGAAAAGTTGACTCCTGTGTACCCTGCTAAACCAGGATCTTGCATGTACATGGACTTGGGAACTCATTTTCAAAGCACTTTTGACTTGTTCCATAGGTTACTATGGAACTTTGTAAGTCTAAGTGCTTTGAAAATACACCTCTTGGTGTCCCTTTCAAATTTATGCCTGCTGAACTGACTCCATCCACTCTATTGGTTCTTCTTTTTGTCTTAACATACTAACCCCTTCAATCCTAAGTATAGCTTTGTTTCTAAACCTTTTTTTGGCATGAATCTTTTCTGATCTCACATTCTGGTACATCTTTTTCTTCTTGTTTTATTTATCTGCATCCATTCCTCAAATGTACTATCAGCACTGACCACTCCCCTTCAATATATTCAAGTTCCCCCCCCCCCCCCCCAACAGTAAAAAAAAATATATATAGTCTTTCTGAAACTGTATAAACCCAGATACTCTCCTCAGGGAAATAACTAAGCAAACTGATCAAAGGGGAACACAATGGTTTTATTTAACTGTAAACCAAATAATCTAAAAACAAAGACATTAGCTGCTACTGCTTTACTGCATAAATCTATTTGCACTGTGCAGGCTGTCAACCAGTGATTAAGAGTCCCCTTCGTCACAAAACAGACACAGCTCAACTCCTCCAGGTACCAGAGTTCTGACATTTCGTATCAGTTAGGTTCAATTTAGCTATAAAAACAATTTCCTCAGGCCGCAGGGTCCCCACAAACTTTTAAGTTGGGCAGAAAGGTGGTATCCTGGAGTTCTGTAACAAAGGAATAAAAGTTCTCCTCATGTTGCTTTTAGCACATTTTGGTCAGTAGTGGAGATGGTCCCACGTCCAACCCCTGCAGCTTCTCTTCAGATCTGGGAGAAGAAACACAGGTTTAAGAAAACTGATTTTCCTCATGTACATTTTCATCTCCACTATCCTCGGTGTCAAACACAAGCACTAGCATTGCACCGGTATAATTTACTGGTCCAGCAAGTCCAACCTTCTTTGCCAGCTAAAACCTTACGGTCACAATCACCCAGGTCATGAAGGCCGGGATTACATAGTTTGGGCAAAGATCCATCAAGCCATATCCTTAGACAACCAACTCATTGCCCAATAATTATCTTTAAGTAGTTAAATGTTGAGCTATTACTGTGGTTAAGAGATGCCAAAGCTGACAGATTAAAAGTGTGCAGTCCTGCCCACAACTCTGCCAGTCCTGTTTTGGTAATACTGAAAGCTTGTGTGTGTGTGGGGGGGGGGGGGGGGGGGGGGGGGGGACGGACAAAAAACAAAACAAACCACTGTACATCCATACCCGAGGCATAAAAGCACACATCTTCATAATGAAAAAGCAAAGGAAAAGTTCACCCAGAATTTAGAAAACTTTTATATATGCACCATAAACACTTGGGTGTAGGTCACACAGCTGCATATGAGTGAATGGACATTATGAAAAACAATAGAGGCATTAGCTGAAACAGACTAGAAAAGGGACGGCAAAGCCATGTGTTAGGAGGGGTGATAAAACAGTGTATTTATAACTTCCTGCTGGTAAGTCAGACCCTCCACATCAAAAAAGCAACTCCATTAACATAAATCAAAAGTTCAGTTTCTTTACTGAATTCTAGATTTCATAATTTTTTATTAAAATAAAGGTTCTGAAATCAATTCCAAAATGCACACATTTGCAGCCACACAGTACAAAGCTATCAGCCACCGCACATCAAGAGACCAAAGTTTGCTAATTAATGTGCTGTCTTGGGAGCAGAAGTTTCAGCCTATACTTTTAACAATGTTTACATGCGACTCCAGCCCCAGGGACAATTTATTAAGAACTGGCTGGCAGACCGTGTGTCTATGTTGGAAGCTTGCCAGTAACTGAATCCATAGAGGGAAACTCTTGTCTTTGCTCAACTTAGACTAATGAGCATTCAGAAATAACATACAATTAAGTGCAAGGGATTAAATGTTCAGTTAAAAAAAAAAAACAGGCAACTTATACACAGCACTGTGTGATTTGAGCTATTAGTAGAAACTGACACCTGGTACAGAGAAGTTACATGCAAACTTTCACCCACTTACAAGGCAGAGAAGGCTAAGAGTACAAGAATATGCAGCCCCTTCCAGGTAGTCTCATCTCATGAAGGATATTTCTGGAGCTGTCAGCTGTTCTGCATGATTCTTGATCTGTTACAGGAAGAGTCTGAGCCTGTCTGTAGTTACACTAGTCTTCCCAAAGAGGCCACACAAAATGGAAATACCACCCATGCCTCAAAATCAAGAATTTGTGCTCTAGTTCAGCGGTTCCCAAACCTGGTCCTGGAGACACCCCAGCCAGTCTTCTCAGGAAGCCCACAATGAATATTCATGAGATTTAATGTATATATGAAGTTACACCCATTTAGCCAGTAGGTGTGCAAATCCATATTAATAGAGATTTGAGTATTTAAGTATTCAATAGGTGTGCAAAACCATGCAACGATATTTAAGAGGACTACAGAAGCGCAGAAGGACCAGATGTCTGGCAAAATTTCTAGCAGTACCCTGTTAAGCTAGATACCAGATACCCCTATGTCCATAGACATGGAAAGAGTTGAAGATTAGCCTCATTTGAGTACAGCACATCCACCAGCAGTAAAAGCAGTTGCCTCAAGGGAACATCAGCGTAGACACATACATCTATTTAGGCTTTAAAACATCCATCAAAGTTAATCCATCCCTATTTCCTGGGTGCATCTATCATAAGGGGCTGAGAGTTACACAGCATTCTATGAATGCTTGGGCAACACAAAATCTCTATGAAAGGTCCTGCACAGGGAAGTTGTTTATTGTTAAGCAATTGCATATCAAGAAACTTTTGGACCCAAGTTGAAACAAACTCTTCCAACAAGTCAGCCTCCATTGTGTATAAATGTTTATAGGACCAATGGGCTAATCTTTTGATAAACACTCAGAGTTGGCATGGCTATAATAGTGTAGAATCTCTGACCTTCTGATGATACAAGACAGTGTTTCCCAAGTCAGGTCCAAGAGTACCCCTTGCCAGTCAGGCTTTCAGGGTATCCACGACTATGCATGAGGAATTTGCATATAATGGAGGTAGTGTATGCAAATCAAGTTCATGCATATTATGGGATATCCTGAAAACCTGACTGGCAAGGGGCACTCCAGGATTGGACTTGGAAACACTGATACAAGACATCTGGAGCCTACACGCAGACAGATCATGGTCAACAATAACACACCTCCTCTGCTTTCCGAGAAGCTGTCTCATCACCCAGTACACAATCTGTCAAGTACAACTGTCAGAAGAACCACACTTCTCCATTTCTGTCTTATAATAGCACCTGTGGCTTACAGCTGAATTACCAACAGAGGAGTATTGAACCATGATATACAGCCTCTTTATCAATGTGTGCCAGGTGTGAAAGAGGGAAGAACACACCTAACTGCATCCTCATGCATTAGATCTGCACCATTGCAAAACAAAATAAAATGTTGCAGGAGATACCTTTACTCTGAATTCACTTACTACAGTGTGTCTGCAGGTCAGGCAGAATTAACTAGGAAGTTAAGGTCCAAGCCAATAAGAGGTTGTGTCACACTGATGTCATTCCGTTGCAAAGCAAAAAAAGGTGACTGTTTACAAAGGAGCAGCAGCAGTCAAAAAAGCAAACAGGATGCTAGGAATTATTAGGAGGGATGCAAAATAAGACCAAAAATATTATGCCTCTGTATTGCTCCATGGTGCAACTTCACCTTGAGTATTGTGTTCAATTCTGGTCACCGTATCTCAAAAAATAATACAGTGGAACTAGGCAAGGTTCAAAAGAAGAGCGACCAAAATGACAGAAAAGATGGAACTGCTCCCATATGAGGAAAGGCTAAAAAGGTTAGGGCTCTTCAGCTTGGAAAAGAGACGGCCGAGGGGGGATATGATTGAGGTCTACAAAATCCTGAGTGGTGTGGAATGTGAACCCATTTTTCACTCATTCAGAAAGTACAAAGACCAGGGACACTCAATGAAAATGCATGTGAATACTTTTAAAAACAATAGGAGGAAATATTTTTCACTCAAAGAACAGTTAAGCTCTGGAACTCATTGCCAGAGGATGTGGTAATGACGATTAGCTTATCTGGGTTTAAAAAAAGGTTTGGGCAAGTTCCTGGAAGAGTCCATAGTCTGGTATTGAGATGGGGGAAGCCACTGCTTGCCTTAGGATTGGTAGCATGGATCTTGCTACTATTTGTGTTTCTGCAAGGTATTTGTGACCTGGATTGGCCACTGTTGGAAGCAGGATGCTGGGCTATATGGACCATTGGTCTGACCCATTATAGCTATTCTTATGTTCTTTCACAAGTCTCGTCCATTTTTTCACCCTGGAAAATGTTAAAACTAGCAATACACATAATATACTCATGGCCAGAGGACTGGGTCCATACCCTCAAACAGAAGGGAAATTAATGACCATCAACCAAGGTGGGCTGGTTGTTGGGATACCATAGGGCCTACATTCACAGCCTTTGCAAATGAAGGCATCCCAGACATTGCTCAAAGATGATCCATGAAGCTTGCAACCTTAAGGGTTTGAATAACGAAAGGCACTGCAGAAGTTGATACAACTGCAAGTTGCCTTAAACTGGCATTTCTCACACCTGTTTTTCCCACAATGGCACAAACTCCTGCTGTCTCTCACTCATGAGAGGCATACAGACTTAACTATGTAGAGTGGTTACGCTATGTGGGACTGTAGCAAAAATTGTTTTTTGATTATTTTGTCTTCCACAAGCATCTGATTTTAGACACCAAGACATGGGTCTTTGGACTGTGGGTAGGCATGACACCCTCCCTGAGATGCAGCAGTTGGGGGCTTCCCAACTCCTGGAGGTTGCCTTGATACAATACAAAATTACCATGTTCTGGAGAAAGGTGTGGGTATGTTTCCCTCCTCTTGCAGAATCTTGGAATAGGGTAGATGGTACTCCTGGGAACTAAAGATCCCTAGGTAGATAAGACAATCCCTCCTATTAAAGGGGGAGCTAGAAAGTAATCAACCCCCTTCAGGACTACTGCAGTTACGACACAGTAAATTAGAATTCCTCAGACAATTTAGAATGTCAAAAAAGGCCAAAACCCTGACTAGAAAAGATGAAGTACAGAATTTCTAACTGAAGTCAGGGCAAAGCCCATACACAGGCACAAAGCATCAGAGCGCAGGCTTTAAAAAAAGCTTCAGGATTACTGCAACCAGCCAACACATTCACAGAAAACCCTTTACACTGAAAGCTCTGGAACTTTGTTCTCCTAGGCACCATGCACAATAAAGTGGAAGACTTGAGATGTAAAGAACTTGTCTAATTTTTAGAGAGAGTTTTGAATACCACCACCGTAATGTAAATGAACTTACTTGTATAATTTGGAACATTATTTACATCATTCTGTGTGGACATCATGAAACACTACAGCTCTCAAACGTTGGTCCAATAGAGTCACCTACAACTTGTTTATTGACCTTTATTTATGTGAACAGTAGAAGTAAAGAGCTCCATTCTCTATTCAATTTCTAACATTTATCTGAGGATACGTCAGAACTTACCTAATGGTTTATGCTGAATCTGAATGCTACATCTTGGGAATGTTTAGGAAGAAAGTCATGACTTGGCTATTTAGACCAGCTTTTCTTTGAGTTGTTATACATGTTTGACTCACTAGTCTGTGAATGACTGATTTCATTACAAAACATTTTATGGTTCCGATTTACTGTAATTTTAGGTTTAGGGTTTTGGTAAGAAATAAAATTTTAACAAATGCCACCTGTGCCATTTAACAAAGCTCAAATACAGCATGACTCACTGAATATGGGACATCAGGTGTATTTCAAATATGAAAAAAAATTTGAGAAGCCATACAAAGGAGTCCAAGAAGATGCAGACTGGAACAGAGCTGACATAGGGGAGTATGACCCGATATTGCTTTACTGCTATGACTACTCAAACAAGTGATCATGACTTGTGATGCTTCCTGCGATATCTAACACACAGACCAGAGGCCACTGGACACTTCCAAGGAAATGATCACATCACAGGAATTGTTTGTATAAGGTAAAACATGATAGTGAAAATCATTAACTTCGGTGTTGCACTTCTTTACTGTGGACTTGAACATCAAGAAAAAATGAAGTCTGCTGGTTTCTTATAAATGGGAAACCCAGAAAAAACAAACTGAATGCCTGGCCCACGAAGGATAGCCAGGGTAACTAGTCATTTGCAAAGTACCTTCAAAATAAGAGTGGCTACAGCACTATACTGGGTCACAGGGTCAGTTCTGTCTCTGAGAAAAGAACATCACTTAACATTTATCTGGATCAAGTACTTCCAGATGGGAAAAGGAGTCATCCCTGGCCTGATGGCGAGACAGAGGGAAGACAGCTTTTCCAGATTCAGCAGACTATTTCCGGTATAACCCTGGGAGTGCCCCAAGCTGTGCACTGGGGAACCCACCAACACTCCCCTGTTACTGGAAAGATAACTGCACAGAAAAACAGCCAAACTAAAAACCATACATCCTTTTATTAAGTCTCAAAGAGGTATCAAAATGAAGAAAGGAAAATTACAATGGATGCAAACAAACTACTGAGAAAAGAGGCGCTAGCTGACGTGGGGCAACGAGCACACGAGACGTGGAAAGGGAAGGAGAATGGCGAGGAGGACTGTTGCCAGATGATCTCTTGGGGCGCGCTGGGAAGGGAGGGGAAGAGAGGGCCGCTAAGCTCCAACAAAGCTCCTAACAGTCGTCTTCTCCGTTGGCGCTGTCCCCGTCGTCCTCGCCTTCCTCCGCTTCCTTATCGTCCTTTCTGGCCTCCGGCTGTGAGAGAGGCAGGTAGGATGAGCCAGACCATGGGGAGATGAAGACACAGACAAGGGAAGAGAAGCAGATGGACAGAAGGGAGATTGCAAGAAAGCAAGTGAGAGAAGCAGATGAAGAGAGTGAGAGCAAGAGAAAAGGAAGGGGAGAGAGACATGGGGAGGAAAGTGTTAAAACTAGTTTAGTTTGTTACTAATAGCTGCATTCCTAAAAGCATTTCCTATGCTCTCGCCTGCTCTTCCATCTAATCTTACCAGGACTCTTTCTGGCCAAGTCATTTCCAACATTTTACACTCTCACCAGAGGAAAAGAATAATATGCATACTAAAATTCATAGCCATGTCCCCTGCTGAACATTTTCCCCCCTTGCCACTCACTACCTTAATGTTGTACTTTAAAGGATGACCAAACTACCCGTACCTATTTAATTCCTCTCTATTACCAGATTTAGGTATAGACGCCTTCAGTGCCCAATTCTGATGGCCACTGCTGCCATATCATAAGAACCTGAAGCCACAGTGCCACTGTTCTGTAGGGTGGCTAATCCCGAGCAGCATCAACTATGACAGAAGAATTCAGCAAGGGGCTGGCAACTCCCCTCCTCACCTCCAGCACACAGGCATCTTATTACCACATGCTGAAAACTATCAGAATTTCTGTCACTGCTACTTAGGACTGATTAAATATACGGGACAAGTATGAAAGGTGAGGAGGACATGGACATTATTTTTTTTTGGGTGGGGGTTTATCTCCCTCCTCTTGCTACGCACACACTTGCACTTGAGATATGGTCCTGCCCTTCACTTGGACGAAGATGCCACACAGCAATGATGTCAAACTAAATTACTCATGCATAGAGCAGGAACCAACTACTTGGTAAGCAATCACATTCAGGTAAAGGCAGCCATACACATCAGACAAGGTACACCTACACACATTCTGAAAATGGTACAGGGAATCTCAAACCCTACGAACAGCAGACTGGGCAGAATCAGACACTTAACTATTTAATAGGGAATCATATGCCTAATGCTTGCCCTGTAAGATGCCAATGCAATGGGTAGAGCATCTAATGCGATGATGTGTTCTAAAGTACACTCACTCATACGTGGTGCAACTGCATCAGATGCTTAGTTTGTTCTGATAAAAGTTTTTCACATTTTGATCAAGTCCTTTTGCGCTTCCACAGGCTTATTCTATGCATCCTGCTGCTATAACGCATACTCTGACTAGGTCAAAGGTTCTCTTCCCAATATCCTTTTCCATTTATGCCACAGCAGTTCAGACTGATAAGATTCTCTCTTGTTGACAGGCCAAGACCAGCACACAATGGCCCACTGTTGCCACCTGCTTCCTGAAGAGATCCCTGTTGCACTGCCTTCCTTTTTTACCATTAAGAGCCTTTCTACTTCTTATATCTTAAGTTAAGCCATGCTGATTCAGACTAAGTTTTTCAGTTTGCGGCTTGTAGTCTGGGTTACAAGTACCGAGTTGATCTCAAAAAATCAATTTCTTAATGCTCAACTTTGAGCCACTATTCCCAGGGAAATAATCTCAAGTCTTCTCTGGTTTCCTGTGCCACATAGCCTTACCCACATTTGACTATGCTGAGATCAATGCAAGTAACCACTTGAGGACATGCCTACAGATGAACCTGAAGCAGAAAACAGTTGTTGTGAACTGGTCTTGGCCTGCCAATAGGAAGAACACCCCTTAAGGCTGAACCAAGTGGGTGGACATAAAAAAAAATCTGGCTCTACTGTCTACCTGATCCACATAAACCAAGTGTTTATATAATTATTGCCTCTGGAATATAGTACTTTGAGAGGATTATGTATGCAAAAACATACAAAACACATATTGAATAGTTCAAGTGGTCACTTTCCCCTACATGACCTTACCGTTTCTATACCCTGCTCCTCGTCGTCATCCATCAAGTCTCCCTCCTCACCAGAGTCCACACCCTCCTCAGACTGCATCTTCACATGTATCTCCTCCTTCTTTCCTGATTGCTCATCATCTGTCTTCATCTCTGTAGGGACAGAATTGGAGCTCACACATGAGAAATTCAGGCATTTCTTTTTATGTCCTTACACTGGTCACATGGCTTGGCTGTGAAGTACAATACTGGACTTAAGAGAAACATTAAGTCCACTGCTTAAATGCCAGAGGGAGGAAAAGGTGGCTGCACAAGAAGCAGCTGAGGACTAACAAAGGACAGAGCAGAACACAAGTCACCCAGGCCATCAGTTGGTTGTATTTACAGTAGGAAAAATATGCATACACACAAACATGCCATTAAACGCTGCCTCCTTATTTAAACCAGGTACTCTCTCTAGCAACTGATTCCACAGTTTAAATGTAAGTCACATTAACCCCCACCCTCTATAATTTGTTTTCAGTCAGCTGCTTGTTAGGTTCATGGAGTGTCCCTTTCTTTTTTATCTTTTCCATGTTTAAGACTACTAATCTATTTAGCACTTCTCCATAAGGGAGACATTTCATCTCCTTTATAATCTCTGTTACCCTTCCCTGAACCTTTCTAGTTTTGCTATATCCTTTTTGAGAAGGGGCAACTTGCTGTGCTAGTGAAGAGCATTGAATCTTTTAGCTGTCCACTTGAATGGCAACCTCACTTGCAGTCATAAGACAGAGCTTTTACCCAATTGTTTGTTCTGCTCCCTGTCGATCCTCTCTAGGCTCTCCAACAGAGAATCCACTTTCTGCTTGATTTGGCTCAGCTCCTTTTTGATGGTCTGCAGGTCATCACCTTTCACTGACAAATCAGACGAGAAATGAAGTGAAATATTTCAAGGGCCCTCTGCACAAACATGCTATGACAATGTAAAGGATGACCAAAACTGCAATATCTGTATCAGTATTCAAATGTCTATACTTCCTCGTTCTTCCCTGCTGTGTAACTCATATGCATTTGTATGTATACTCACACTTCCCAGACTTAGAGGAGGATCCTCTTTGGCTGCTCTTAGAGTTGAAACCACTCTTCCCTCGACGGGAGGTGTTTCCCGACACTCGCTGGCGCTTTGACGGCACCACAGCTCGGGCAATGGGAGGAGGTGGAGGCACACGTGCTGCTGGGTAGCTGTACATCCTCAAAAAGAGCAGGTGGTGGTTGGGAGAGGGGAAGAGAAAGAGCAAAAGGAAGAGAACAGTATCATTCTCAGAGCCCAGGACAGGACCACACATGAACTCAGCTTCTGCAGAACTAAGCAGAAGCACAGGAAGTAATGTCCTTTCGGACTCACAAGAAAGGATCCCCCTCATTACACCTCCTGAGGAGGTCTCCCCAAAAGGGAGGTAGGGAAGACACAAACAGTGTCAAGTGTAGTCAGAAAGCAACAAATTGTTGACTGGGACTTACAGAAAGTTTAATTTATTAAATTTAAAATTGTCTTTATATGCAAAGGTTCCCCAAAGTGGAAATGCCATAAAAGGATCTGAACTGAAGCAGACAATATACCTTTCATAAAATCCCGCTGAAAATCATAGTCCAGGTCAAAAGAAGAACTGAAATAAAAGAGAACGTGTGGGATGTAATAAAAGAGGCAGCTACACAAGAACAGCAGGCTGTGAGGGACTCGCAGATCACAAGGAAGACGGATACAAAAAGGTACAGATGTATGGGGAAATGTGGTGTATATAAGTAAGTCAGGGACTCACCCGTACATATCTGCTGCAGACCTCTTTACTCCCGCCTTGCCGCGATTCAATTTGGGCTCGGCTGCCAGATTAATGTCTGAAAAGAAACAGCATGATAAAGGATAAACACATTTTCTGATCTGCTGTGAATGCAGGCATGCTAGAGAGTGGTGCTAACTACCATCACTTCAGACTGGTAAACGTAGGGGCTCATTTTCAAAGCACTTAGACTGACAAAGTTCCATATGTCACTATGTAAAACTTTGTCCAAGTGCTTTGAAAATGTGCCTCCATGTAACTTTGCCAGTCTAACTGCTTTGATTGCTCTTAGTGACCTATAGCGAAGGAGAGTTCTTTTTTTTGCCCCTCCCCTACTTACTAAATTATTCAAAAGCTACAGAAGACACCTGCTGGTAGGCGGACTTAACCCACTAGGTCCTGGATTCATCTGCTACAAGTGACAAGGAAATTAAGATTTCCAGATTTCCTCTAAGGCAATACACAATCATTTAAGATATCACAGTCTACATCATGTTGTGACAGGTCTAATCAGAATTCTTCATTCAGTACACAAACCATGAAATGTAATCACTCACTACTACAGCCTTTCAATTACACAAGACTAAATGAACTTAACTATTCCTCCAAATGTGACCTGCTGAGAAAAAGGTATCAAAGTGGGGTGACTTATTTATACCACAAGACAAAGGAGTATCAACTGCATAAGCCTGCAAAAATTTCAGCCTCAGGTATGGACTAAATTGAGAAACATAGATCAATAAAAAAAATAATTAACGCCAGAAATCACATACACCCCATTTTAGGTGCTTGCAGTTTTTAGGTTGTAGAACACGAAAATAGTTGTGAGAAAAAATTGCATAACCCCACTCTACTGACCCTACAGAACACAAACTTTCAAAAACGAAGTTGCCCTTCCAAACTTTTATAGTCTTTATCTCTGTTATTTGTAACCCCACTTTTGGTACTTTCCCCTCATGGGTCACAAATTTCATTGCTGCTCCTGCTAACCATGCATATGGATCATGTCATTCGCAGGACTGATGAGATTAAAGTGAGATAGGATGGAAGGAAGCTCAACTCACCCAGGACTTGTCCAGCAATCATGCGGCCATCTTCACCAGCCACAGCAGTGCGGGCATTGCGCTCGTTGGCGTACTGCACGAAGGCAAAGCCCTTGTGCACCGAGCATCCCACGATCTTGCCATACTTAGAAAAAATAGTCTCGACATCGCTCTTCTTAACCACCAATGTGTTCAGATTGCCAATGAAGACCCGTGAGTTCAGTGAGCGCGGGTCTGTCTTGTTCGTCACATTGCTGGCCATACCGACGGTAAGTGGACGGGTGGCAGCACCTTGAGGAATGGGATGGAGGCACAAAGCATCAAATCAATTCGGTAACAAAATCCTCCCAGATATCAATTATAGCTTCTCAGGGTAGCAGCTGAAATGGCTCCTACTAAACAAGCAACAACCTTCTACGACTCACTGCCAATACTCCCACTCCAATGGGCCATTTCAGTTCTTGCATCCAGTTTAACTGGATTTCCAGCATTCTCATTATACCTGCAGAAGTACTGGAGAATCTATGGATCTGAAAAGCAGTCGGCTTGGCCAACAGAGTTAAGACCTGGCCCTTAACTGCATGTATACTAAGCAGAACACGCTGCTAAAATAGTGCAGAAATTTGAGTACAGCAGATGAATTTGGTACACTGGGATCAATATTCTAAGCAATTTAACTTGGCAGGAGAGGCTCCTGCCTGGTTAAATTACTTGGGTGGGGCTGTCAATATTCAGCCACATTTAACTGGATAGTGCCGCTGAATATCGGCACTAACTGGGAAAATGAAGCTGACGATTGTGGGCGACTGGGGACAATTGGAACTTATCAAGTTATGTGCTGAATAATCAGCACTTACCCATATAAGTGAACTGGACAAATAGGACTTCAAAATACACAGTCCTATTTTTGTCCAGTTAGTGCTGAATATCGCATATAAGTGTGAGCCTTCAATATCAGGCCATAATGCCGATGGCAGCAAAACACAAAACAAAAAACCCAACCATTAACCAGCACTGGCTGAATATTTCCCCCACTGTATGTAACTTTTCCTGCCTATCCACCCCCCTACCTGTGATCACTTAATTGCTGCAGATTTTCTTTAAAAAAAAAAAAAAAAGAGGCTGCTTATGTGGCTAGCAGATAGCTTCCAGTAAAGCTGAATAATTGTAATTCAGAGTGAGCCCTACTTCCATACTCGCATTTCAGGCAGCACTCTGCACTCCCATCAAAGACATGAGCTCCATTCCTGAATCTGGCTTCTACCCTTCTTTGCAAACTGGCTGGGGCTCTAAATGTCGAGGAAGCAGCATTTACAACTTCTAGCAGGCAGGGAGTTTGTCAGCACTCAGTAGCAACATTTAGTAGCTAGAGTTGTGGACAAAAGTAGAGGAAAGCAATTCTAGTTCTTGGGACTGCAAACTATTCATGTTTTTAGGATATTCCCAATGAATGTAATGCCACACTGGGAAAAGACCAAGGGTCCATCAAGCCCAGAATCCTGTCCACGACAGCGGCCAATCCAGGCCAAGGGCACCTGGCAAGCTTCCCAACAAATAGCTGTAGTGGGAATTGAACCCACTTCCCCAGGATCAAGGTCTGCTGCTCTAACCACTAGGCTACTCCTCTACTTTCAATATGCATACAAATCAATTTCATACATACTCATTATGTTTTCTGGATAACTACTGGTCTGGTGACCCTGTTCAGGAGGGAGATGCAATGGTGTTCCGGGGCCAGGAGTCAAACTGCAATGGATAAGCTCAGTTGAGAGTGGAATACAAATGGATAAAAGTCCTAGGCATCTGCAAATGAAGGCTCATGAAAAACGTTGCCATGAGGATACTACTACACATACACAAACTAAAATAAACTTCTGTTCAATACTGGGTCACAAGCATTCCACATTTTACTTGCCAGGTTAGAGCAGGTTTTAAAAATCCCCCCCCCCCCCCCCCCCCCCAGAAGGTACAGGCACTGCACTCCTGCAGATCACATATTTAGGCGTCAAAGATACTTGGGAAATCTAAAAGTTTAGTCCTGCCTGTCCTTGATTAGCATCCCTCCAGACGAGTGGGAAATACCAAAGTAGCAATCTTCAAGGGCATGGACCAGACAGACCAGCCCTCAGAACCCTTTCACCAAAAGCTTAATCTTCTGTTGTCTAATCACCATCCTGATGCATGAAAGAGTGCAAGATGTCTACATGGCCACTCTGCTAACTTCCTGAGGTGGGACTAAGGCTGTTCTTTGCTCAACATGAAGCCTGTCTCCTTGTAGAATGTTTAGTAAAAAAACAAAAAACAAACACAAAAAGGAGTAAAACAGTGTAGTACACACACACACACAAAAGTGACTTAACTGTTTCAATTATTTTGGAAAGTGCAGTTTGAATCACTGTAATCAACACATTCACCCCTAGTGGAGAAAAACAAAATAAAACAGTACTCATGTCACTTCATTATTTTTTTTTTTAATGAATCTCATATCTTACAAGATATCACACAGAGAAGCCCCTACCTACATGAATCACCTTATCGACCTCCCAACCAGGAACAGTTTGAAGTCTTCCTGTACTTACCTTAATCTACACCTCCCCAACCACAAAAGTGTTAAGTACAAATCTCTCTTTGCATCAAATTTTTCCTTTTCAGGTAGCCAGCTTTGGAATGCTCTACCAAGACCTGTCCGTACCATCAACGGCCTTTTGGCCTTCAGGAAAGCACTGAAGACCCATCTGTTCAAGATAGCCTACCCTAACGATTCAACCTAACCAAAACTTGCCCGCATGATTCTTATTGACATTTATTTTACATTGACCATATTCCCATTATCCTTATTGCTACCCCATATCCATTCCTTTCCATCTTTCTACACCTAACTCCCAACGCTCAATTCCTTATGCACCCAATTCCTCTTATGTTCAATTTACTTATAATTTGTAATTCTTTATATTGCTACTATGTAAACCGCATTGAGCCTGCCATGTGTGGGAAAGCGCGGGGTACAAATGTAATAAATAAATAAAATAATCTTCATAGTGAGTTCCAAGCGAGACAAATCACAGGTTAAAAATTCCACCTTTTCAAAATACAATTATTGTTCAGTATATCCAAATCAAACACAATCTGTCTCGCTTGGAACTCATATGAAGATATGAGATTCATTAAAAAAAAAAAAATAATAATGAAGATATATGAGATATGCAAAAGAAATACGAAGTAAAGCAAGTACTGAGGTTTTTTCTCCACTAGGGGTGAATGCGTTGATTGACAATCAATGATAGTGATTCAAACTTCACTTTCTGAGGCAGTTAATTCATTTTTTTGACCCTTATAGAATGTGTTTTCAGCACTGAAGAAACTGGCCCTTGAGCAGGCAGGCAAGGCAGCAAATCAACTTCTTAAACCAAAGGGGCCAGTCATCCTAGAGGGGGCCCCACACTTCTTTCTGCCAAATAGCACAAACTTGTTTGATCTCCTAATTCTTCCTTCCTCTTCAAATAACAGCACAATGTTCTCCTTACATCCAACTGATGAAGCAAGTTCAAAACCTGAATTCTCCTGAAATACCAGAATAGAAATAGGTTGATTTAGATGAATAGAAAACAATTTTGAGATAAAGGAAAGGACTGGCCACAGAACTACTACTTTCTCCAAGACATGACCAAGAACAGCTCACAAGGCAGGCTCTGCCTTACTGAACAGATAGCCACCAAGAATACGGTGTTCAAGATGAGATCTTTTAAGGTTGCATGCTGTGGAGGGCTTAGATGGTGCAGCTACCAATGTAGAGAGGATCAGATTCAGTTCCCAAGGGGGCACTACAAGACGCCTGGGTGGGCTCAACAATTTATCTCTCAGGAACAGAACCGCATCCGCCTGGGACACCACAGAGCGACAGCTCACAAGATCTCTACCACTGCTATCTGCAGCCTCAGCGAGATGAAGACTGACCCCTACCTAAGCTATCCTGAAAAAGATCTAGAATCTCCAACACAGAGAGCTTCAAAGGCTGAAACTGACATTATTCACACTACTGCTCAAACTCATTAAAGACGTTGAGTTCTTCCACAAACTCAACATAGCTGTAAGCAGCTGAATACCACATCCTTGCGCTTTCATGAGCCAAGCCAAAAAACAGACCTGATCTGCACCCGGCATCCAAACTGGGCTCTGCACTAAAAGACTTTCTCCCATGGGCGACATCAACAGAACATCCTCTTGCAACTGCCAAGAGGTCTCTGTATCAGGGCCTTCTTGGACAATCCAACATTACCAACACAATGAGCCCCCAGTGGCACTCTAGACTCATCTCAGTAGTGGCCACATAAAACAGGTTTCCCTTGAGGACACTGCTGAACAAACACACCTAAACCTTCTGCCCCAGCAGTTGTGCCTTCAACTGAAAACAAAGTCTGAGAATATTGGTCTCAACACCACGAGACCCATCACTGGAGCCCCCCACCTCTAAACAATGAGTTGGAAGGCTTCACCTGCCAAGCTCCACTTCTTGTGTGCCTGCTTGAGTAATCTGCCTGCACACAGTCCACTCTGGCACCATGGACTGCTGAGGAATCTAGGAGGTTGCACTCTACCCAGTGCCATCAAGATCTACTACTACTACTTATTTCTATCCACTTACTGTACTACTCCCTTGGGTTTCGATTCCTTTCTGGAGTTTGACGTAAGTTACAGCCATAACACTATCCAAGATCAGGTGAACAAGCCTTGCCCTGCACCAATGACTGAAAGGACTTCAGAACACACACAGCTTTCATCTCAAAGAAAGCAACAGGGCCTCTTCCATGACCATTTTCAGTCAGTCACCTTGCCCTGACAAGGACTGCCGCAGACCTCAAGAATGGCATCCGTCATGCTTTTCCAGACTAATGCTTCACCTCAGATTCAACGAACACAGCCACCAAGACAGACTGCTCCTCAACTATCTCCCAACATTGGCTCTCAGGTGACCAGCGGGACAGGAAGACCTCTGTAACTGGTGCATATGGGCTCTTTCCCAAGTCCAAGATGGCTGCCATGGACCCCAGCACTTATAGATAATCCCAGGCCATCAGCGTGAATTCTTGAGTAGCCTTGAACCGACAATTTCTGATGTCTCTCTCTCGTCAAAACCACCTTCCTTTGCTGGGTTATTGAACAAGGACCCCAAGTACTCTATTACTCACGCTAGAACCAACTTGCTCTTAGGGTTATCAGCCAGCCTACATCTTTGAGAATCACTTAAGTGGTGGCCTTCTTGCTCTCCTTGTACAATTTTGAACATTACCCAAGTATGATGTACCAATAATTCTACTCACCTCAATGCTACTGCCACCAACCACCATCACCTTGGAAAAGGTTCTTGGAGCTGTGGTCAGACCAAATAGCAGCGCACAAACCTGAAAATGCATCCCCAAACAGCCAAATGCAAGAAAATGCTGCTCTCTGCACCATACGGATACGTATGTATGCCTCCGTCAGATCCAAGATGTGAGGCTCTCGCCATCGGACCACTGCTATTATAGACCACAATGCCCTAGAATCTGCAATGCCCCCGTTGACTCTTGAGATCTAAAATGGGCTTTCCATTGTGGGCACTACAAAAAGTGGAACACTGACCTTGTACTTGGCTTGTCTAAAGAGACCAGGACCACTGCATTTAAGTGGAGCAACCTTTTCGTAATTGTCTTGACCGCTGCCGCCTTTGTAGCTGACCATCAGGAAAAAGTAGCCATACTGGGTCAGACCAATGGTTCAACTAGCCCAGTATCCTGCTTCAAAGTGGCCAATACAGGTCACCAGTACCTGGCAGAAACACAATTAGTAGCAGCAATGGCTTTTCCTGTCTCCATCTCAATAACAGACTATAGACTTTTCTTCCAGAACTTGTCCAAACCTTTTTTAAGCCAAGAAATGCTAACCAGTTACCACATCCTCCGGCAGCGAGTTCCAGAATTTAACTATTCGAGTGAAAAAATAATTCCTCCGATTTATTTTAGAAGTATTTACATGCAATTTCAAGTGTCACCTGGTCTTTGTACTTTTTAAACAAGTGAAAAAAATCGATTCACTACTACCTGTCCTACTCTACTCAGGATTTTAAAGACCTCACATATCTCCCCCTCAAGTCATCTAAGAGCCCTAACCTCTCTAGCCTTTCCTCATACGGGAGGAGTTCCCATTCCCTTGATCATTTTGGTTGCTCTTCTTTGAACCTTTTCTAATTCTGCTATATCTTTTTTGAGATGCGGCGATAGTCAAGGTGAGGTCACAACATGGAGCGACAGAGGCATTATAATGTTAGTCTTATTTTGCATCCCTTTCCTAATAATTCCTAGCATCCTGTTTGCTTTTTTGGCCACCGTCACACTTTGAAGACCCACTGATTCAAGTTTATTTGGGCCCATCAACGCAACACACACACACACCACCTAAGACAGGGTTCCTAAATTCAGTCCTCAATGCCCAATTTACACAATGAATACGAAATCTATTTGCAAGCAATAGTAGTGAATGCAAATAGATCTCATTGTGTAATCCTGAAAACCAGGCTGGGTTTGGACATCGAGGACAGAATTTTATAACACCTACCTCTGGTCCTCCAATTTGGGGAACACCTGAGTGGATTCCCAAAACCTCACCGAGCTACCCTAGCACCTCCAGTGACCCCTGCATAGAACTCCCTTCCTACTCTCCAATTCCTCTGAAAGGGCTAGTCCCAGCTCACCCTACCATGCCTAAACTTCCCTGAAGCAATCCCTAGTCAACAGAATGAACTGACCTCACATGATCCTCTGCAGCTGAAGCATCTTGGATCAGACACGCTTACCAATTTTTCCAGATCCTTACCATACAACTCTCCCTTGCAGGGGCAACTATGATGATCTGTAGAAAGCCACAGATCCCGGTACTAAGCTTCCATGAACCACTAAGGTTACAGGCAACTCAAAAGGCTTGCTTCAGATGTTTCCATACACTGGTGCTGTGCATGCTTCAGAGCTGTGCGTATTTCTTCAGGCATAGTGGTTTTCTCTGTAACTTGACACCACAGCATTTACCTCTGGGAAGCACAGTACTCTTCATTCTCCCATTCTGTAGTTCTCATATCCCTGATGGCCTGGTGGACCAGAAAGGCTTGAAGTAGCTTCTTGACTCCTTCTAGCAGAGGATTCTCAGACTGTGCACTCTCCACTGGCTGATCTGAAACCTGCAGTACATAGTACTGCCATACTGAGAAAAGACCAAGGGTCCATCAAGCCCAGCATCCGGTCCTCTGACAGCGGCCAATCCAGGCTTCAAGAACCCGGCCTGTGGAAGGACACTGACAGGACCTGTGCAATTAGATATGCCAATTCGTCCCCCCTGGAAGAACCTCTTCTTCTATCTAATCTTGACCCCAGAACAGGGTACTGCATCCTTCTCTGCCCATGCCTAGTGAGTTAAGGCCGTTCTGTCAAGTGAGATATGCTGTTTCTTGGTTCTCCAGGTCCCATCTGCATAGACCTCCAGGATTCTGAGCACCTCCACCGGGTGGACCAGACCTCAGACAAAGTGCCTTGTGCATTAGGAGGCCAAATTCCATCGAGGCACCTTGCAAACTGCACTCTGGGCTGAATTCTGGCTCAAGTCTTCCCAGTTCCCAAAACATGCCCTCTTGTTTCAACATCCAGCTCGATACCAGCAGGCTCACCTCCTTCTCTTCTAGCTCAGCAATGGTATATTTCCTGCCAAAATCAGGCCTTTTATGATCACAAGACCTCCTCATCTCACCAGACCTGCATGCAGCCTCAGTCTCTACTAAAAAGATTCCTTCTCTCCGTTGCAAGTTTTAATTTTGGAAATAAATACATTTGGTTAATAGAGTCCTATTTCTCAGGGAGTGGGAAACAACTAGCCTAGTCCAAAGTGTAGCACACCCTAAGGCATGGGTCGGCTCTAGATGGACCAAGCCTGGCTGCTGTAGTCCTCCAGTGTCCCAAGTTTCCTTATTCCAACTTTTTTTTGTTTGTTTTTAAAGTAAAAAGAAAAACACTCATTAGAATCTACCCTAACCCAATTCCCTCCAATTTGGCATAAGAAACCAGTCACTGACTGCGTAGGACACCTCACCTACCACCCTGCTTAAGACCGAGAAATACTGACTAGCACAGTGGTTCCCAAACCTGTTCCTGGAGGCACCTCAGTCAGGTTTTTCAGATATCCACAATTAATATTATGAGAGATATTGCATGCACTGTCTCCACTGCATGCAAATCTCTCTCATGATATTGATTGTGGATATCCAAAAACCTGACGGGCTGGGGTGCCTCCAGGATACGGATTGGGAAACACTGGACTAGAGAGCAAATGCACAGTATACTAAATGATGATGATGTTACTAGTCAGCAGTTCTGTGTCTCTATTTGCTGACAATGGACGACCAACTCACACATTGAATTGGTCTAGAGGGCTCTAAAGAAACTTCATATTATCCAGAAATGACTATCTGATATGACATTCAGAGGCAAAAAGTACATGGCTGTGTAAATGAGCAATGAAGCACTACAGCCTTGTATAAAATGCATTTAAATTAACTGAACGTTTAAGGGCCTCTTACTAAACCGCACTAGTGATTCCAAGCATGGCAAATGGGCTGCATTGCTTTTGCTGTGTGGAATTGCTAGCGTTGGTTAGTACAAGAGGCCCTTAACTATAAATGTTGCAGATATCAAGTCTTATGCTTCTGCACCTCACTGTTCCCCTTTCTCCTCCACCCTTGGGGTTGGGGGTACTAGTAATTTTGCTCTGATTGTTTAGTCTTCTGGCTCAATCCACATACAACTTGAATCTAGAATAGATGCCATGGGCCTTCACTCATGACTACTCTATTTTCCCGTCTTTTTTATACTCCCTCCTAAATCCTTATCATTACAGGCAAGAGTCCTTTAGACAGGGAACATGCACCTGGCCACCTTCCACAGCACTGTAATCAAGGGCCCTAATCTGGTGATATTGCTAGCACATGATGATCGACTCCTTCTCTACCAGGGGCTATAAATGCTGCTTTTGCAACTTCACCAGGAGGCGGTGACCTGACCCAGGAATCAAAATCAGATCTTTCGAGAGCCATTCATCTGGCTCAGTGGTCCAGCTTTACATGCATCACTACAGGTCCTGTGAAAAGTTTAACCTAGAGTTTGTGATCCAAAACTATTAAAAACAAAAACAACCTAACAAGAATCGGGAATAAAAGCAAGACTATTTTTTTTAGCAGTTGAAGACCTCCTAGATTACAGGGAGACAGCACAGCCAAGTGGTAAACAAGTCTGTTCTATAAAAGGTGTTCCAGGGTTATAGAATGCCTAGTGGGAATTCAGACGTGAGGAATTTGCGCAGGCCAAAATGTGGTATAAATCTTGGTGCGTACCCCCCAATGTTATTAACACTGTAATTCATTGGAACGCCCCTGACCCACCTATGGCCATGGCCCCTTTTGGGCTGTGAGAGAATTTGGGCGTGATTATAGAATTGTGTACTGCCAGATCAGTGTGCAAATCTAAATTAGTGCCAATTACCATCAATAATTGTTAGCCAAGTATTAACCTGTTAACTAATTTATTTACATGCAAATCTCAAGATGGCACACAGATTTATAGAATCCAGGGTTAAATGTCAATTCTATAATGGCAACTGGGGCCCAGGTTCCGTTATAGAATACTAGTTGGCATTTACACATACACACTTAAGCCATATCAATAGCAAATGTACAGACACATACCTAATGTAGCATTTAGTAGCGTATGTTACACATGCAAATGTGGGATCTGCCCAGCTATGCTAAAGAATACCACCGAGCACAGGGCCAGCACTTTTGTATGCACTAATCGTATGCAAATACTGGTATTGTGTAACTTACAGTGCAATTTGTGCCTAATTTTAGGTGACTCGTTATAGAATGAGGGGACGTAGAGCACACTTCTGCAAACTACAGTATGAAGCCCAGTGAAACAGCAGTGCTTACAGAGCAGGAGAACAATCTTGGGATTGTGACCAGACTGCAGCCACATAATGCTGTAGTTCAGAGCCTGGTGCCTTGTGTTTGACATCATTGCTGCCGAGAACCTCCAAAAAGCTCAGGGAAGCAGCCTCTCTCCCCTCTTTCCCATTTTAATATGTATAGATTGAATGTAAGGAGAATGCCTATTCTGCATCAAGCCAATGGGCAAGTGTTTAACAAGCATTCCATCCGTCTCAGCCTTATAAGCCCTCTTCTGCTGTGTGCAACTGCCACATATTTATTCTGAAGGCAGCTCTGAAAAGGAAGAATGAAGAGAAATTTGCAAGGACTATACCGAGAGACCACAATGGTCACAAAATAAAAGCATTTACAGCTATTGAGGCAGACAAGGGGAAGCCACTGCTTGCCCTGGGATTAGTAGCATGGAATGCCTACTATTTGGGTTTCTGTCGGGTGCTTGTGGCCTGGACTGGCCAATGTTGGAAACAGGATACTGGGCTAAATGGACCACTGGTCTGACCCAGTATGGCTATTCTTATGTTATGTATATGACCATGGAAGCTGCTTTCTCCATTTATGTGCACTGGTGGTACACCATCACAACCCAAGTGAACTGAACTTACTATCCTCTAGAGTCTACCTATTGTGCCAAGATTTCCGTGTGGAAATTGAAGTGTATTCCATAACAACGTGAACCTAATTGATTAACAAGCCAATCAAGCAAACTAATTGGCATTAATTAGAATTTACACACAGCTGCCTAGACCTATTCTATAACGTGCTGTGCATAAATTGCAAGTTGCATAGTTGAAAAAGGGGGCATGGCCGTGGGTAGGTCATGTGTTTCTAAAAACTATATGCATTGTTATACAATACACGCAGTCTGCGCCTTATTTAGGCACCAGCATTTACAACAGATTTTACATGGCTAACTGCCCATGACTACATTTAGTCATGTGAATGGGCACTTGACCTATTCTATAAATCATGAGAAAACTTTGGCTTATTCTATAAAGTACTCCTAAACTGCGGCGTACTTTGTAGAATGTGATTAAGTGAATTTCAAATTTTTTTAAGGCAGAATTTATAGAATCTAGTCATATATACAGACCTATGGAAAAAGACACCATTAACCAGTGAGTGAGTAGCAAGCTGTTTGTGTGGGTCCAAGCACCTGAAGTAGGAGAGTAATGAATGTCAGAATGGAGTCTAGCAGATGCATTCACTCAGAAGAGTGAAATGAGAAGGAAACCACGTGGCTGCTCTCTCCCAGCAATCTTGATATTCTTGTGCATTCTTGTTCCTCCAGTTTTGTTAAAAAGCATTCACCTCTCCCCCAACATGCACACCACCCCTCTTACCATTGCTCCTACGTGGATAGCTTCTGCCCAGCAGCCTAGGCCACTTCCAGGCTCCGGTCCATCAGGCAAAGCTGGGGCAAGATTTGCAGGGGGAGGAGGAGGGAGGTCAAAATGAGGAATACACCAGCCTGGGAGGTTTAGGGAGTGGAGGGGCTTTGGCAGGCCAAGTGAAAAACTTTTTGAATATTACCATTAAGGAAATGGGACAGCATCACATCCTATATCAGCAAACTCCAAAAATACATGAGCAGAAAAGTAAAAATAAAATGTATATAGATTTAAAATATTTAACACTTTTAATAAAGTCAGAAACAGAAAAACTAAATGTGCAGCCAGTTACATCAGTTACTTTTTTGGCTGAGAATATGGGTTGGGGGAATAGGGGAGAGAAAAAATGAACGCAGAAATGTGACAGCAAAGCATTAGCAGAAAAATTAAAAACCTTCTTCAGATGGAACAACAGCTGTGACCTTTCCCTTTTGCCCCACTAACAGTATCCTTCCCAAGTCAGAAAAAAAAAATCAGATTAATGCCCTCTCCCCACACAAAAATATCAATTCATTAAACACTAGAAAGCATTAGCAGTAGTGACAAATCACAATCAAAAAGGAATTATTGGAAAGGTAGGAAAAATGTGGAAAAAAACAAAAATAAAATAGAGACTTACTGTAGTCGACGGTCAAAAACCCTGGCTGGAAAAAAACAGAAAATAAAAGAATAAAAACAGTCCATATTATAAAATTGTTCTTTGCTTTTCCTTAAAAAAAAACAAAAAACAAAAATTAGCATTTGATCCTAAGTTTTAGCTTTAAATGACATCCACAAGCCCAGGGGAGTTGCTAACAGGTAATTCAGCAATCACGATTTTCAACCACTTATTGTTCTTTTCCACTGAAAAATATTAAAAATACTAAAAATAGCAATACACCAGAAGTCAAACACCTTTCATCTTACAGCGGGCTAGCACACCGCCTCTCACCCATTCGCTGTGGAAAAATAAAAAAAATAAAAAATAAAAAGTTGTAAAAATAAAAGGTTCAGTGAAAAATCCATTTAAAAATTACATTCTCAAGTCCAAGTTTAGGTGAAAACCTTGCTTTTTTTCCTTTTAAAAATGGTGGGCCCAACAGCTGTGAAGCGCCATTTTAACGCAGTATCAATGCTAAGGAGTTTTGTGTTTGCTCTGGGGAATGGGACAGGGCAGGGATCACATGTATTTATTTTTATTTATGACAGTAGCAGAACTCCCATAAAGCAGGATTCGGTGGGGGGGAGGAAAAGGGAAACTGGTCGCCTCGCTGCCCTGTGGAAGGAGAAGGGGAAGAGTGAGTCAGGGTTCTTTGGTAAAGGTCATACAGCCCTTCAGAGACAAAATAAGGCTCTAGGGTTGTATCTACTCAGAGCGTCTTGACATTACAAAACTAGTTTCAGTGAAATTCAAACATCTGGGAAGTATCTATTTCTATACTGCTATGTGCTCTGTAAGACAGAGCACTTTTGGAATAACTCCAATGTCTATTCTGGGATTCACAGCTTAGATTTGCTTAACTTTTTTTTTTTTTTTGATTACACATTTTTTTCACCCAGTTATTTATAGAGAAAGCAAGGGAAGTAGCAGCTCAGAGTTTATTCTGTGCAGGTACTAGTCCCTCACTTATCCGGAGACATCAGATTAAGCAGCAATCTCTGTTTAGTAAATTGAGATTTCCTTAAAATTGAGACAGTTGGGGTGTGCATGGCTTCTAAGTAGCCAGGACCTTGAAACTTATTCATGAATTTTAAAGATAAAGCACTAACGTTAGAAAAAACCCCAAAAGAAAACAAATACAAAGGCCTGAAAATAGAAATCTAATGTGGTCTTTTCTCTCATTTCCTTAGCAGATTGATTTTTGTTTTTGGGAGGGGGGAGAAAAAGGAGCTTGCCCAACATCATGGTTGGCTCAATAGTTTGTTCTGGTAAGAACATAACTAAGGTTAGTTTTAACACTTGTGAGAACGTTTGTATGTTCACGAGTGTTTACTATTTTTTTTTAACAATTGTTTATATGTAAACTGCTATGACTAGTACTGCTGGTATCAGTGATCTACAGATTTTAAATAAAGATTATCAACCTTTGTTTCTGATCAGTTTTATTCTTCCTATTTTCTGAAAGACATCAGTCCCAGAAATTGAGCCTAAACACACTCTACAGGAGACCTAACTTTACCTCTCATCTTCAGAGTGTGTTATTTTAGGTTACACCAGCAATACAGGGCTGAAGGGGCACCTATTGGTGACTGAACCTGGATCCCAGGAGCAAGAAGATAGCCTGTCCTAATCCAAAACACATTTGTGCTGTCCATTCAATCTTTTTTTTTTTTTTTTTTGGGGGGGGGGGGGGGGGGGTAAAGGTTGCCAATCGGACACCTACTTGATAACAGTCGAACAGGACATAAGTATTATTGTTTTTGAAATGATTGCTCTGCCTCTATGTATCTAGTTCTTTTTTCCCCCAGATCTGCATGAACCCCTGCCTGACGGCTGCTGCTCAAGCTCACACAAATAAGCCTTAATCTCAAAGAGCAGCTGGACACTTGGTACAGATGGCTTAAGGCAATCTAACTAGAACAGGTGAAATTAGTTTCTTAGCACTCTTTCCCAGCCTATATTACCCAATGCCCCAACATACCCCCCAATCCACATTCTATCAAAACTACACAACTATGGAATTTGCATCTGATTTGAGGTGGGAGTGGAACTCAAAATTGAGCAATGACATGAAATGGAATGGTTATAGCACTACTGAGAAATTTCTCACCACGTTAAAACAGTAGTACTTGGGAAAACTATTTTAGACAGCTTGCATTAACTGCTGTCTAAATCAAAACCTATGGAGATTTAGTTTTCATTTTGATATTTTATTAATTTCATAACACTTTTCCAGAGCCCTTTCTGCTTAGGTAATGAGGAACAGCACTGTTGCTGTGCTGAACTGGATCAGAAACATACAAACTGAACATGAATGCATCACAGACAGCTCAATACAGGATCTGTAGAAAATTTTAAACTAAAGCTGTGTGATAATAGCATAGGCTTTATTCCCAAACCAAGAAAAAAAAAAAACTGAAAGGAAGTCTAGGAAAGAGCCAGATAGAGCTCTAATTTTGAAACATCAGTACTGCTGCTTTAAAAGTTGGCAAGTTCCTATAATAAACACCACCAAGTTCCCTCCCCCAAACCCGGCATACACGCACCATCATGGCGTCACTGGCTGAGACCGAAAAATTCAAACACACAAAGACCTGTAAAAAGAATTTTTAAATGGATCACCACACTGGCCTTCAATACTAAACAATGAATCATATATACTTAGGAAATGTTATGGCTGAACTGCTTTTCCAGGATGGCTTCTACTACTTCCTGCTTCAAGCACCTTCTGATACCTCACATTCAGTGCTGCCCAGTGCTAAACAGGCCTGAAGCATTTTTAAATCTAAGGGCCTGATTTGCTAAAGCTTCCCTCTTCCCCCAAACTGTGTTAAGGGTGAAAAAGCTTAGGAAAGGAGGTCCATAATTCTTTATTACATCCACTTTCTAATTATCAACATTTACTAAACCGCACAGCAAATGTGATGCATCCTATTCAAAATGAATGGGCTGCAGAATCGCTAGCGTGGTTTAGTTAAAGAGGCTCTTAGGGATCCTTTTATTAATGTGTGCTAAATGCCATGCAGCTCATAAGAATTTAAATCAGTTAGTGAACCTTAGTAAAAGATAATTTACCTTTATATATACATATTTGTAGTATATAAACATAGCAGAGCTTCCAAGTTACCCAGTATCCAGAGGAAGAATCTAAAGCTGTCCTGGATTTCTTAAAAGCTCCATCCTCATAATTTTAAGGGACTGATTTCAAATGGGTAGAATCAGGGGCTACAAATACCACACAACTTTAGGGTGTAAAGTTCAACACCAGTCTCTCTCCTGACATGACCAACCCAACTATTGGGTAAGACTAAGAAGTTACCTAGAGCGGCAACTTTTAGGTGTGTGGGGGGGGGGGGGACAAAAAGCAGCTGTAGGCAAAACAAAATAGTAACTCCCAACAGCCACAAAAACCCCAGTGCATGCATACTTTCACCTGCAAAAGAAAAAGGGTGTAATTTTAAAGTATGCTATTCAATAATAGATTATTATACAATTGTTGTAGGATGATCATGGTTTGTAAAATTTATGAAAATCTTTTAGGGAAGCCAATGGGCTAGGGACCTAAAAGCTGGAGTAAGGGCATATGGTTGAAAGTTTTGCCTAGTGTGCCAAAGACTTCCATTAGCTCTGCCTCCTGGAACTGGGAAATTTGGTGCAGAATTTTCAATACAAAGTATGTAAAAAGAAAGCTATGTATGTTTACAGTATACATATTCTGCCAGATTCTATATAGCACACCTAGAGATCACCACCAAAATCTAGGTGTATTCTATAACACGTAACAGCACTTAACAAGCAATAATGTGCACTAATTAGAATTTACGCACACAGCTCGCTAAGCACATTCTGTAAGTTAATTGCGCCTAAATTCTAATGTGCAGTTCACAAAGGGTGTACCTATGGGCATTCCCAAGTTTACACACATATAGAATATGGCCCAGTGCGCATAAATCTACGTGCAGAGATTTATGCCACATTTTCACTGGTGTAAATGGAGACATATAATTTAGGCTTCGGGATATCAACTGAGCATATTCTATATACCATGCCTAAATCTAGGCGCTGCTAATAGAACATGCTTACGCGGAAATGTTTCTGCACCGAATTTTTGGGGGCCCTTACATAGAATCTGGCACATAGTGCTCTGTGTGGATACAATGAAGGGATCGTTTATGTTGAGCTTAATATATACCACCTTATTTGTAATACAAGTCAAAGTGGTTTACAAATTAAAATGATTAGACCAGATAAAAAAGAAAGGAACCTCAATAAACCATAGAAAGGACACAATCATACAGTAGGATTGAGCTGTGTGTGACAAATGTCATTCACTAATAATGCCACTTAAGAAGAGTGTGCCCTGTTTGCACACAAGGGCGAATTCAAGTAACGTCACCTAGAATTTTGGTGTGAAAATATCACATGCTTAGCGCAAATTTTAACAATGGGAATTACGCACAATTGCCATTACACAATGCTATCATAGGTCAGCATTTAGGCATTGGCATTTACACCATGTCAATAGCAGGCATAAATGCTCATGCCTAAATTCACATTAACTTTATGGATTGTCATTTATGTGTGCAAGTGCTAGGTGTGCCCCTGCCTCACCCACAAGCATGCCACCTCACATTGTGGAATAGCAAAGAAGTGCAGTTGCACACCTAACTGCAAATAAGTGACAACTACAAGTATTGCCAATTGTTAAGTGCCAATTATGAACTAATGGAATCGCTTAGGTAGATAACTGAAGATTCTATAACCCAGTGGCTTTCAACCCAGTCCTCAGGAACCACCTGACCAGTCAGGTTTTCAGGATATTTATTTATTTACAACATTTGTATCCCACATTTCCCCACCTATTTGCAGGCTCAATGTGGCTTACGTATCTCCGTAATGGTGATTACCAGTTCCAGAAAAAAAGAAATACATAGTTTAGGTAGAGGAGACAGAATGGAGTAAGTATTCAGGAAGCAAAATTCATCTTATAATAGAAATCGGGATAACCTAGTTTGAAACAATCATATTAAACTTCAAAATTAGTATGAGCGATAGGAAATAAAGAATTAGATATTGTGAAAGTCCAGTGTACATCTTGTTAATTAACAATTGGGGTGCGTTATTATGGTAAGCTTTCTTGAATAAATTGGTCTTCAATAATTCACGGAAATTCATTATGTCGTGGGTTGTTTTTATAGATACCTGCAACGAATAAGCACAGGCGAGATTTGCATACCCTATCTTCTTAGGGGGATGCAAATCTCTCTCATCATCCATCTTAAAAACCTGAGTGGTCCACTGGTTCCCAAGAACTGGGTTATAAACCACTGCTATGTGCACAACAGAAGGTGCATGAATTGGGGGGGAAAGAGTAGTGTGCACTCATTTAATATACCTCACCAACCCAATCAGTTACGAAAGCCCACCCTCTAGAACTACCCTAATCACTCCCTTTCTTCTTCTATCCTCCCTTACTTATACTATGCACAATTCTACTGTATCTGATATCCTGATATGACAATGTTAACATAATCATGTAAGCCACATTGAGCCTGCAAAAGGGTGGGAAACAAATGCAATAAATGAATAACAGTATTGCCCCCCCCCCCCCCCCAAAACACACAAAAAAAGCTTTTTTTTTCCTCCCAGGCCAGATTTTCAGAATAACCACAAAGCATACTCATGAAATCAATGCAGACACATGGCCTCCTCCATATGCAAATCCATCTTACGCATAATCATTGTGGATATCCTGAAAGCTTGGCTGACCGGGTTTCCCCCCAGAGATAAACTTCGGGGCATCACCACTGTATAATAGTGAACGTTCCACACACGTGCAGTGTTTCTCCAATAGGGTTAAAAACGAAGCAAAAACAGAAAAAGGAGGTAAAAACCCTCATAAAACAAAAAGTGAGGAGAGTGAATGAGGATACCAAAAAAAATATATTTATTCACATGAAAAATAAAAATTTTATGTACATTACGTTACTTTTTCATTTTCACGTGAATAAATATATTTTTTTTGGTATCCTCATTCACTCTCCTCACTTTTTCTTTTATATCTCTAATAGGGTTACCATATGGCTCCAGAAAAAGGAGGCCGGATTGAGCCAGCCGGGTTTTACTTCCATTGCTTTCCATTGAAATCAATAAGTAGAGGAGTGTGGTAGCCGTGTTAGTCCACTCTTAAGGTTATCAACAGAAATCAAACAAAATAAAACATGGAAAAGAAAATAAGATGATCCCTTTTTTATTGGACATAACTTAATACATTTCTTGATTAGCTTTCGAAGGTTGCCCTTCTTCCTCAGATCGGAAATAAGCAAATGTGGAAGATGACAGAATATATAAGAGAAACATCAAATCATTACTTTGACAGTCTGACAGGGTGGGAGGGTGGAGTATGCATGGGGACATCAAAGCATTTCATTGATATTCTAACAGGATGGGTGTTGGTAGGTGAGATGAGAGTAATAAACAGAGAAATACAGCTTTATGGTTGATAATGAGTTCCGATCTGACGAAGAAGGGCAACCTTCGAAAGCTAATCAAGAAATGGATTAAGTTATGTCCAATAAAAAAGGGATCATCTTATTTTCTTTTCCATGTTTTATTTTGTTTGATTTCTATAGATTGTACATGGAATGTTGCTATTCCACTAGCAACATTCCATGTAGAAGTCGGCCCTTGTAGATCAGCAATGTGGCCGTGCAGGCTTCTGCTTCTGTGAGTCTGACGTCCTGCACGTACGTGCAGGACGTCAGACTCACAGAAACAGAAGCCTGCGCAGCCTTCTACATGGAATGTTGCTAGTGGAATAGCAACATTCCATGTAGAATCTCCAATAGTAGCAACATTCCATGTAGAATCAATAGAAATCAAACAAAATAAAACATGAAAAAGAAAATAAGATGATACTTTTTTTATTGGACATAACTTAATAGATTTCTTGATTAGCTTTCAAAGGTTGCCCTTCTTCCTCAGATCGGATATAAGCAAATGTGCTAGCTGACAGTGTATATAAGTGAAAACATTCAAGCATTACTATGACAGTCTGACAGGGTGGGAGGATGGGGGTGGGTCGGAGGTATGCATGGGGACATCAAAGCATATCATTGATATTCTAACAGGATGGGTGTGGATAGGTGAGGGGTGGGGTGATCAACAGAGACATACAGCTTTATGGTTTATAATGGGCTAGGAACCCCAGATCCTTATTAAGTCCCCATGCATACCCCCACCCTCCCACTATGTCAGACTGTCAAAGTAATGCTTTGATGTTTCTCTTATATATACTATCTGCTACCACATTTGCTTATTTCCGATCTGAGGAAGAAGGGCAACCTTCGAAAGCTAATCAAGAAATGTACTAAGTTATGTCCAATAAAAAAGGTATCATCTTATTTTCTTTTCCATGTTTTATTTTGTTTGATTTCTATTGATTCTACATGGAATGTTGCTATTCCACTAGCAACATTCCATGTAGAAGTCGGCCCTTGCAGATCAGCAATGTGGCCGCGCAGGCTTCTGCTTCTGTGAGTCTGATGTCCTGCACGTACGTGCAGGATGTCAGACTCACAGAAACAGAAGCCTGCGCAGCCTTCTACATGGAATGTTGCTAGTGGAATAGCAACATTCCATGTAGAATCTCCAATAGTAGCAACATTCCATGCAGAATCTCCAATAGTATCTATTTTATTTTTGTTACATTTGTACCCTGCGCTTTAGGCTCAATGCGGCTTACATGGGGCAATGGAGGGTTAAGTGACTTGCCCAGAGTCACAAGGAGCTGCCTGTGCCTGAAGTGGGAATCGAACTCAGTTCCTCAGGCCCAAAGTCCACCACCCTAACCACTAGGCCACTCCTCCACTGTTGCTACTATTTGAGATTGAAGTCGGCCCTTGCAGATCACCAATGTGGCTGCGCAGGCTTCTGCTTCTGTGAGTCTGACGTCCTGACTCACAGAAACAGAAGCCTGCGCAGCCTTCTACATGGAATGTTGCTAGTGGAATAGCAACATTCCATGTAGAATCTCCAATGGTATCTATTTTACTGTCATAGTAATGCTTGAATGTTTTCACTTATATACACTGTCAGCTAGCACATTTGCTTATTTCCGATCTGAGGAAGAAGGGCAACCTTCGAAAGCTAATCAAGAAATGTATTAAGTTACGTCCAATAAAAAAGGGATCATCTTATTTTCTTTTCCAGGTTTTATTTTGTTTGATTTCTATTGATAACATTGCAATCGATGGAAGCAAAACCCGGCTGGCTCAATCACTTCCACTGAAAACGTGTGTAAAAAATCCTTTTTTGGGGCCTTATTTCCTTACAGGGCTGTGAAGAACAATTAATAAGACCCCATCTTGCACCTACCCAAGGACCCTATTAAAAAAATAAAACCACATTTGCAGGTTAATCAATTCCCCATAATAAGGACGTGCAACATGCGGCTAAAGAAGGCGACTATCACGTGATTTACAAAAGCTGCTCCAATGCGTCCCCAACGTTCTTTTAGGTCACTATCGCCCATGCACGCACAGATAGGCTATGTTTAGCCAAAGGGACGGGGTGCATGCAGGGCTGCGCGGGCTCCGGGCGCTTGCGGCCTACACACTCGGCCGCTGCTCCACTTCCCCTTCCTCAGCTTCACCCTGGCCGCTCTCCCCCGCCTCACCTCTCTCGTTCGCTTCTGCCCGCGGCGGCGATGCTTTTTTTTAATTATTATTATCGTTTTAAATAAATAAATTTGCCCCCCTACTTCCTTCTTCTCTCACACAGCCTCCGTCACAAAATGGCGGCCACTCCTGGTGTACCCGCGCGCGCGCCGCTCACTCGTTTATTCCTCAAAAAACCGCTTTCCGCCCCTCCTCCTCGTCTCGCTCGCTCCCTCTTCTTCGATTCGACAATCGCCACGTCGATCATTACCGCTCGCCCAGTTACGGTTAGCAGTCTGAAAAAGGGGGTGCGGTGGCATCTGGGCGGGGTCTGGGAGGCGTTTTGGTACTAAGGAGGAGGAGGTGCCGCCTCCACACACGGACGCGCGCCCCACCCCCCGCCCCCTTTCTCTTCGTTCCGTGATTTGTCAATGTAGATGCCAATCAGAATGATTGGACAGTCGAGATTCGTTTAGCTAGGCGGAACAGCGATTGGCTGTGCAAGGTTGCTCGGTGACGTCACTTAAGAGAGACCATGCTTTTCAACGCCCGCCTCCCTCTTTTTTTTATCGCCTTGAAACCTTTTTGGTCTGCGCAACCTGGACGTTAAAGGAGAAAACGTCCCAGAGCCAAATTAGTGCCTCCATAATTGGTTTGGAAAACCACCACCACAGGCAGGAGGACTGAATCGTCACGTGCTCCCCAACCGCGGCGTGATTTGATTGGACTAGGGTGGCTCACTTCTTTTCCAACCCAATCTCGCGCGGAACTGACCGCTTCCTTCGCTTTGATTGGTTAAAGAACAGAATCCCCGCCCCCTCATATGTTGTCAATCAGGAGACACGTAGGGTCACGTATGAATTACGCACCCGGAGAAGATCCCGCCCTTTGTACCCTCGTCGTCATAGCAACGGTTGAGGGACGCGGGAAACAGGGTTGGCGGGAAATTGGCGGCCCACCATGGTGTGTGGTGATGACTCTAGGGAATACTTTAGTCGTGCGCTCTCCTTTCCTGGGGCTGTTCAAGGCCCTCCCTCCTCGATCCCTCCATAGTTATCCTCTGCCTCATCCCTTCCCTACATCTAATCAATCATAGTTCAGCATCTTCCATCCACTTTCCTAATTCCCCCACCTCTTCTCCTTTCTGCCACCCCCAGGTGTCAGGCATACCACTTCCCCTCCCTCACCCTGTCCAGAGGTGAAAGCCAGGTTTTGATCTCAGGGGGAGCAGACTTTTATAAAACAGGGGCATGCTGGTGTCAGCTATGCCAGGTGTGCGGTTTTCCCGCCCACTTGGGCGGTTTCCAAGCGACGGCTGCGGGAAAATTTTGAACGATGCGGGTTGCGGGTAGGGTTACCATATGGCTCCAGAAAAAGGAGGACGGATTGAGCCAGCCGGGTTTTACTTCCATTGCTTTCAAAGCAATGGAAGTAAAACCCGGCTGGCTCAATCCGTCCTCCTTTTTCTGGAGCCATATGGTAACCCTAGTTGCGGGGGATTGGCCGGTTTCCCCGCGGAGTTTCTAATTGGTCCAATTGGATCAAAAACCACCCCAATTGAACCAATAGAAGCCTCGCGGAGGCGGGCTGCAGGCTTCTTTTAAATGCCTGCAGCACGCCCCCCCCCCCTGTCGCCGACCGGAGTTGTTGCTCAGGGGCTGTAGCGGGCACTGATTAATACAGGCTGTCTCTGTCGTGTCCTGCCTACAAGGAAACAGTAAGTTTCATCAGGAGGCAGGACGCAGAAGAGATCCCTGGACTGGCCAGAGAAGGCAACCTGTTTTCTTAACTACAAAGTAAAAATATTTCAAATCGCGACCATCACCTCAGGAATAGCATACACATTCCTTCCACTGCTAGACACCTTGTTTAAATCAGATGGGCTTTTGTTTGTGTGGTGACTCTACAGGATGTGAAGAACACTAGTCTGGAGCATTTTTATTTTGGGTGACAAGGGCCACCAAAGGTGGCCTTTGCCCCAGTGCCTAATTTCAAATAGGGATAGACACTTTGTGAAATAACACAAACCCCTGCAAAAAGACACCCAAACCTTATATACCCAAACTCTATCTGTACCCTTCTCCACCACCGCTAACTCCAGACTCCGCCCCTTCTGCCTCGCAGCACCTTATGCCTGGAACAGACTTCGAGGCATATTTTCAAAGCACTTAGCCTCCCAAAGTTCCATACGTTTCTATGGAACTTTGGGAGGCTAAGTGCTTTGAAAATAAGCCCCTTCCTGAGCCCATACGCCATGCGCCCTCCCTGCCCATTTTCAAGTCCCATCTCTTCTCCCTTGCTTTTGGCGCCTAACCACCTTCCCCATTCCTGTTACCTACACTGACTACGTAGTCTGTTACCGTTAGATTGTAAGCTCTCTTGAGCATGGCCTGTCCCTCCCCGTGTTTAAACTTGTACAGCGCTGCGTAACCCTGGCAGCGCTATAGAAATGCTAAGTAGTAGTAGTAGTAGTAGTAGTTATATACTGAAAACTTACCACACCATATCAGCCCTAACCCACCTATGAAAAGACGGTGCTATAAATATTACAGTGAAACTCACCACACCATATCAGCCCTAACCCACCTATGAAAACACGGTGTTATAAATATTACAGTGGGACCTAGAGAAGTGTTTCCCTAGGTGGTCCTGAAGTACCCCCTTGCCATTCAGGTTTTCAGACTATCCACAATGAATCTGCATGAAAATGATTTGCTTGTAATGGAGGCAGTATATACAAATCAATGTCATTGGTATCTATTGTGGATATCCTGAAAACCTGCCTGGAAGGGGGTACTCCAGGACCAACTTAGGAAACACTGCCCTAGAACACAAAACTTACCACACCATAACAGCCCTAACCCACCTATGAAAAGACAGTGCTAAATATATTACACTGGGCTCTGGAGCATCAATTAAGCTACTATTGGGAAACTGGAACAAACTGCACTGTTACACATTCCTACACAGATGCTACATACTAACAGAATCCTTCACTTCAGTCACACATGCAGAACATATCACAACATTTTTGGAAAGCATCAGCCTTTTGAAATTAGTTTGTTGAAGCCTCCTTTGTCATTGGTGTGACCCCTGACGCAGATGCGGCAGCACCGAAACACGGCCCGTGTCGGGTCTTTCTTCAATCAAAGTTCACTATTAAAGGATATTTTAATGAAAGAACTGTGTTCTCTTTTGTTTTTAAAGGCCCTTTGTGCTGTTTTTTTTGCTTGGTCTTTTTCTGTGCTTGGTTCCCTCTCTTTCTCACATTACCTTAAATAGGAGACACAATTATCAATTAGAAATTAGCGTATTCAAATATAAATCAAAGTAAAGGTTTAACAACTCAGGAACGGAGGAAAATTTTTTGTCATTAAAAAGAGGAAACTTTTGTTGGGGTTACGCTAGTGCTGACACAGCCCATTTATTTTGAATGGGCTGTGTTGGCAGTGCCACGTGGAAGCCGCTAGCGTAGCTTAGTGAACAGACCCCTTTGAATCTTCGCACAACCTTGTTGACTTATTCTTGTAAATGCCTAGTCTGATATGGGGGGATTAAATATTTTATTTTATTTATTTATTTAGATTTTGCTCACACCTTTTTCAGTAGTAGCTCAAGGTGAGTTACATTCAGGTACTCTGGATATTTCTCTGTCCCAGGAGGGCTCACAATCTAAGTTTGTACCTGAGGCAATGGAGGGTTAAGTGACTTGCCCAAGATCACAAGGAGCAGCAGTGGGATTTGGACTGGTCACCTCTGGATTGCAAGACTGGTGCTCTAACCAATAAGTTAGAACATTGGCACGTTTCTTTTTCAAGTAGAGCATTACGTTGGCTTCCTGTACGATATTGATTACAGTATAAAATATTAGTGTTGATTTTTAAGGTATTGACTGATGCTGCCCCTGCTTATTCTGGACAAATTTTGACAGTACCTGAACACGGTGGTTCCTTGAGATCTTCAGAGACTCGGCAGTTGTTTCAACCATCAGTAGCAAAAATACGTTGACACTTTCAATAGCGTTTTGCCCTTTGCTGGTCCATTTTTAAGGAACAAATTGCTCGGCTTTCTTCGTATGATGACATCAATATCTGATTTTAAGAAGCAGTTGGAAGCACAGTTATTTTACAGGTGTATATGTGGTGTTGCTTTGTGTTTTAATGTGTAATCAGTGTAAATTTTGTTTTTTGTTTACATTTATGTATTTATGTAATATTTGTAACTCACTTAGGTGATAGGCAGGTTATAAATGAAATAAATAAATAAATATTACGTATATAACACCCAGGTTTTTGTTGCCTAACCTTTAGCAACCTATATAGAATTTACCCTATAGTGGGTGACATATTATTGATTCTGGACCTTCTTCTGCATTGTGCCTTGAACTGGGTATTCTCGAGTTTCTGACTCTGTTCAGTTTGCTATGATCAACTGGAGTTCCAATTTTGCCTTCCAAGATGTTTGAGGCAACACCCATCTTACTTTTAACAGTGGATTTCAGGCTTCTGAAAATGTATTGAAGCTCTCGTTTGTATCCCCGAGGTGGCATCAACTATCTCTAAATATGGACTTCCTTAGAGTTTCTCTCTCTAGGGAAGAGCTCTGCTGAGTCAACATTGATCACAATTGCTTATAAAGAGAGACCATGGTTTCACACAGCCAGCAAATAACTTTTTGTTCATTCAGTAAAAGCTGCAATGAGACAACTGGAAGTCTCTCCCTTGTCTTCTCCCATCTTTCTAAGACTATTGCTGTGCAACTACCTCCAAACCTCTCCATCCTCATAGATTTGCGTCTATGCCAGGAGAGGGTGACATCTATCACTTTTTACGATAAAGCCACGTTGTGATGCATAGAGAAGTGTGAGTATATAGTTAATTCAACATTAGATAGGAGAAGTTGATGTAAAAAGGTCAGGATGGAAACTTAGCTTTAACTATTAATATAGCTTAATGAAACACTTCACATACAAAAATCACAAAGTGGTTAACAGTCTCATAAATTACAGGGTACAGCTTTCATGATCAGTCTCTATTTGGTGATGGGGGTTGGGGACTCGAGGACTAGAAAGAGGGGGAAGCAGAACTGGTCATGTTTGGGGAGAGTAAACACGCTTGAGGAAATTTCCCATAGAAAATGAAGATTGATGGGGAGGGGGGGACCTCTTCTAGTTGTCTCTCTACCCTAGTACTGTTCCTTTTTGTCATCGATCAACTTCTGACCTCCCATTGTGTATCCTGGATTATTTCTTCATACTAATCTGCACTTTACCGCCTATGTTCAAAGGTCTTCCAATAAATTAAACAACTCTATTAGAACTGATATGCAGGAAGAAGCAATTACCTTTCCGAGTGAGAAACACTCTTTTTTTTAATGTCCTGGTGATGAGATTTAATAATTTTGGAAGTCTCTAATGTATCTGGTGTCTGTTGAATAGACTATAAGCTTCACAGAGAAGGGATTGTGTCTTATGTATTTGTATTTCTTTATCTAGTAACACTGTACTAATGATAATTCTCATTTTTATACCCCTTCCCCTGAAAGCTTGAGGCAGTAAAAAAAACATTCAAATATACAAGAATATATATATATCACAATATAAAATGTAGGTAAACAGTGTCAGACTTCATATGTATTTATTACTCATAAATAAGTAATAACAACCAAAACAATGTGACTTTTGGAGAATTTATGATAGGAAGAATTTATGGTCTTCTCCACCTCTCCCTTTCTCCTCCTAAATAAAAGCATTCTTTAACTTTTGTGAGCTTTGCTCTTCTTTGGATAGGCACCAGTTGTTTCATTCACCATTGATGTTGTGCATATGTATTTTCCATTATGAAAAGGTGAAATTGTATTTGAATCCACTGTGTCTATGGGCCATGCATTCAACTATCGAGAAAGAAAATATTTAAATTCTCATCAGGATTGTGTTTTCCTTCAGTAGATGAAGGAGGCTCTGAGAGACTTTCCAATAATCCAAAATAAGGTGCTTTTCTGTAGTATAGTGGTTATTCCTTGCGCTCCACCGTACAATCGATTTCTAGTTCAAAACCGGGCAGAAAATTTTTTGTTGGGTTGACTAAGGGGCTTGATATGTTTCTGTACCCAAAGTGGAAGAATGGCAACTTGAGCTATTGGAGATGTTAGTTTGGTCTTCTACCATCGCTTACGGTGCAATTATTTATTTTACTTTCTTACGTATCACCTGCAAGCCTGAAAGCTATCGAAGAGGTGTATGTTCAGGTACAGAAGGTATTATGTTAAGTAAAGGTGGTTCTGTATATTCACTTTGGAGACCATGTCTGTCCCTTCTTGAGGTGCAGTCTTGAAAGGTCATGTACAACATTGTCTTTCAATAATTTGTGTGTTTGGCCAGCAAAAGTTGTCACAGGTTGCAGGGAATCCAGTTTGGTCTATCGGAGTGTTCCATTGCAAAGTGTTGGTAGAAAGAAATTCTTACAATTCATTTATTCTAAGATTCAACCACCCAAGCACTCAAGTTCAGCAGTAGAAATGGTGCCTGATGTATATTGGGTGGGGATGAGGAAACTTTGGGAGGTCATAGAGGCATTACAGACCAATATGGCTGGAAGGAATCTCAAAGGGTGATCTAAGATCATAGAAGATAGGTGTGGGAAGAACCTCAGAGGATTATGTGGTAGTATAGAAAGGGATGCAAGGGGACCACAGGAAGTCATGCGGTATCATACAAATATGGGGTTGTGAATGGACCTCTGGAGGCCATCTGGAATCAAAGAAGGGTAAGTCTGGGAGGGGACCTCAGAGGCAGTCTAGTCAAAGAAAATTAGGAATGGGAGGGACCTCAGGAGGTCTTTTTTTTTTTCCCTATTTCCTTCTTACAATGTCATCTCAAACAGATAAACATGTAACCTGCTCTTAAATATCCACAGTGACTGAGATTCTACTACCCTCCTGAGCAATTGTTTTTATGTTCTTAACTACCCTTACTGTGAGAGATTTTCCCAATATCTAACCTAGATTTGTTTCTGAAAACTTTGGCAAATTCACATATGTACCTCTTCATCCCCAAGAGCCAGAATTCATTTTGCTAACATTTACCAAAGCCATAATAATAGCTTGGATTATTGCGGCACATTTCAGCTACACAGGCTTCCAAATGCACTTCATTGTTTAATATGTAAACCTCTCCCCCTCACTACTGTGCAACCATCTCTGGGGTGGGAAGTTTCATCATCACTTTAGTTGTCTAATCCTCATGGCAACTTCCCCAAGGAAGAAGGAGCAATGTTACTATTATTATTACTGTAATGCATCTTGGTAAAGGATTATTTTAGAAAGGGTGTCCAACTCGGATGTTCATGCTGGATGTCGCTAACACGTAGATGTCCATTTCTTATGTATTTTAGAACAGGCTGTATATCAGCAGGTCCTGTTCTAAAATACATGAGAAACAGACATTCATATTCTATTTTAGAAACTAAAATGTCCAGATTTTGCATGGGAAATGGACATTTTTGTGACAGTATAGAAACATCCGTGTTATAAAATAGTCACACAGACATCTATGCAGAGCAGAGGGGTAGCCTAATGGTTAGATCATTCGGCTGGTGGCTAGGAGGCATATTTTCAAAGCACTTAGACTTACAAAGTTCCATAGGTCCCTCCCTAGTCCTGTCCTAAACATGCCCAGCCACTTCCCCTTGCCATATGGACGTATTGCCACGATTTGGGTTTCTGCCAGGTACTTGTGGCCTGGCTTGGCCAATGTTTGGAAAACAGGATACTGGGCTAGATGGACCATTGGTCTGGCCCAGTATGGTTACTCTTAGATGTCCATAAACTGGCTGTAGAACATCAGGATTTGGACGTCCATGCAATATGGATGTCTAAATGCTGGTTTTCAGATGTCCAACACATGAATAGAGCTTGTCCTAGATCACACACATAGATTTGGGGATGGAGTTAGGATCTTTGATTTTCACTGACTTGTGGCTCTCTTTTGCCTCTTTTTTCCTTAGGTTGTGGAGCATGACACCATGACAGATGCCCATGTCTCTAATGTAACTGAGTTCCTGTTATTGGGTTTTTCCAATGTCCGTGAGCTCCAGATCTTGCTCTTTGTCCTCTTTTTGCTCTTCTACCTACTGACCATCACTGCTAACATCCTCATCATTACAGTGGTGCGAACTGAGTCCTGTCTTCATAAGCCCATGTACTTCTTCATCAGTAGCTTCTCCTTCTTAGAAATTTGGTACACCACTGTCACCGAACCCAAGATGCTGACTGGCCTCTTGACTGGGAACAAGACTATTTCTTCTATTAGCTGCATAGCTCAGTTCTATTTCATCTTTTTCCTTGGGGCCACACAACATTTCCTCCTGGCTGTTATGGCCTACGACCGCTATTTGGCCATCTGCAATCCTTTGCGCTATTCCACCATCATGACCAACTCAATCTGTGGCCAGTTGGTGGTGGGGTCTTGGGTGGTTGGCTGCCTTTCAATTTCCCTACCAGCTGCATTGATGTCCCGGCTCGTCTTCTGCGGGCCCAATATGATCGACCACTTCTTCTGTGATTTTTCACCTCTGCTGAAACTGTCCTGCACAGATACCTCCCTCAATGAAATCATTTTCTCTGTGGTGGCCTGGACAGTGATCTTAGGTTGCTTCCTGGTGACCATGGTCTCCTACATCTGTATCGTCATCACCATCCTACGCATCCCATCCTCAGTTGGACGCCAGAAGGCTTTCTCCACCTGTGCCTCCCACCTTACTGTGGTCAGCATTTTCTTTGGGACCGTGATTTTCATGTACGTCCGTCCTAAGGCCAAAGAGTCTTCCCACATAGATAAAGTGATCTCAGTTTTTTACTCTGTGATCATCCCATTGTTGAACCCCATGATTTATAGTCTAAGGAACAAAGAGATGAAAGATGCCTTGAAGAAAGCAGTGAATCGATGCAAAGGCCAGTGACTAGAGCCACTGGAAGGATAACACACAGAAATACCCAAAGGATTATTGGATTTTTTGATGTTTCCTTTTTTTTTTTTAATTATAAGGATATTACTAATTTCCTAAATGTCTGTACTGTTTGATAACCTTTTATAAAGTTCCTTTCAGAAAGACATATGGAGGCTTCAGCAAGGGCTTAAACCCAACCCTGAAGGCCATACTGTGAGGGTATAAGTCCCCCCACAATGAGCTGATCACCCGAGTACTCTAAGACACATTTTTTTTTTGTATAAGCATGTGACTTTTGACTACATTTCCTTTTCTTCATGTGACTGTAAATTCATATTTTAACATTATTTGTGGTGAAAGGGAAGCTGTGTGAACATTAGCTTGAGCCAGTTAGGGAAGGTTCAGGCAGAGAAGTCAAGGGGAAGCAATTTTTGAGGGAGATTTTTAACACTTGCCCCACTGTTCTTCCTCATTCTGCCTCCTAGCTGTACCTCCTGGATCACCTCCACCTCATGGTCATTCCAGAAAATACCTTATGCGCACCGGTGACAAAAGGGTTGGATGAGAGCTACAGATAACCATGTCCCCTACTCTTCCTATCATCTCCTCTTACAACCCTTCCTTTAACTTAGGTTCCCTATCTGCCGATTTCTCTTTCTTAGGATGTAGAACCTTTCCCAATCCCTGCTTCCACTCAAAGCTTTGTTTCCTTCCCTTCCCTCTCAGCTCTTCTTCCTCAGTCAAACTGGTGCTCCTTCTTCAGATGTGCAATTACCAAGGGAATGCGTGTTCAACTGCCGTTATAGAATACTAGTGTAAGTCTCGCCTAACCTTAGGTGCCAGCAGTTATGCCAACCAAATGGCTGGCGTAAATGCTCTTGCCTAAATGTAGGCGGTTAGAAGCGTAAATGATAGTATTGTAGAACCAATGCGCATGACTGGCTGACATCTCCCTCCCAGGTTCACGCACCCCATGGAGTTGCATGCTTTGAAATTTGAGCACGCAACTTGTAGAATACCAACTAAGGGCAGTAATGTGTAATCTGTCAATTAGTGCCAATTAATGCCAATTATAGCCAATAATTGGTTATTAAGGCCAATTAGTATCTAATGACTCAATTAAGCTATGTGCACAACTGACCTTATTCTATAAGTTGCATGCTAGTTGGTAATGTGGGTGTGCAGGCTTTCTAGAATTAGGGAGTTCCAGTTTTATCCTGTCTTCATGACGAATCTAAGCCTTTATAGAATACGAGTGTAAAGGCACATTGGTGCTCCAAAACATAGGCCCACCCACTTATGGCAGGTCAGTGGCTGGTGTAAGTGCGCACGCCGAAATGCGACATGCAACACGCACCATGATATCATCAAGACTGGATTGCTGTAATCAGGGGTGGTCTGACAGTGGTTGGGGCCCCTGAGCAGTAAAGATCATTGGGGCCCCCTGGCCACCTCCCGCCACACCCCCGCCCCACTGCTGCATCTCTGCCCACTCCTGCACACTACAGCCCCCCCCCCACACCACAGCAGTTGCCGCCCCCTCCCGTACACCACGAGCCAAAGTGGGCCCTCCCCTTTCCTACCTTGAAGGGCCCTTGTGGTCTAGTGACTTCTTGGGGGACAGGAGACAACCCCACTCTTTCCTGCCCATTATCGCTACTGTGCTCAGCTGTGTTTTCAAAATGGCTGCCGAGACTTACTGCGGCAGTCTCACGGGTCTCAACAGTCTCAGCAGCCATTTTTAAAACAAGGTGGTGCCAGTAGACAGAGTAGTGGCTGTGGGCAGGAAAGAGTGGGGTTCTTTCCTGCCCCCACAGAGGCCACTAGAATACCAGGTCCCTTCGAGGTAGGACAAGGAAAGGCTATAATGTGCAGTGGCAGCGGGCATCTGGGCCCCCTAGAGCCTCTGGGCCCTTGGGCACTGCCCAGTTGCCCGAATAGTCAGCAAGACTGATAAAAGGTTGTCAGTGATGTGACTACATCACACCATTTTTACAAATATTTCACTGGTTGCCAGTACAATACAGGGCTACATTTAAAACTCTGTGTCTGACCTTCAAGATCCTTAAAGGAAATGGGCCCAGAGTACTTGAGGAACAGGATCTCCATCTGGAATGCACTCCCTGAAAGACTTTGCTCAATGCAAGACTGCCTCCACTTCAGGAAAAAGGTGAAAGCCTTTAATGGATTAACCTACACTATCAAGTATGAACACTACGAATTACGCACTACCACTTTATCTCTCATGCCAGAAATGAACTTTCTATAGTTGATTGTTTAAAATACTCTATAATCTACTCTATCATTTAGGAACTTCTACATAACATCACTTTGTAATCTACTCTACCATTTATGTACTCTAATGCAATACCACTCTGTATTTCTTAACCCGGAAATGGCGATCGCCATTACGGCATAATGTAAGCCACATTGAGCCTGCAAATAGGTGGGAAAATGTGGGATACAAATGCAATAAATAAATAAATAAACTTGGAATTAAGTGATCTGCTCATCATATGTTGACGACATCATTCTCATACCACCGACATCTTCACATCAAGATCTAATCCAATCTGAAATAACCGGGATGAATACTATTCAGACCTGGGCTTTGGCAAATAAATTAAACTGAACGCGCAAAAGACTAAGGGGTCCTTTTACAAAGGCGGGCTGAAAAATGGCTTGCGGTAGTGTAGGCGCGGGTTTTGGGTGCCTGCCGATCCATTTTTCAGCGCGTCTGTAAAAAAATGCCTTTTAAAAACATTTTTTGGCCAAAATGGACATGCGGCAAAATGAAAATTCCTGCGCGTCCATTTTAGGTCTGAGACCTTACCGCCAGCCATTGACCTGGCAGTAAAGACTCACACGGTAACCAGGCGGTAATGACCTATGTGCGTCAAATGCCACTTGGCGCGAGTTCGTTACGCGCGTCCAAAAGTTTTTCACACGCACAAGAGCCACATGGTAGTCGGGCTGTAACTCCATTTTGGCACACATTGGGCGCGCATAGACACTTATACGGCTTAGTGAAAGGACCCCTAAGATCCTATGGTTCCGGAATCAAGGAGCTGAGGTCTCAACTACAATAGCACTATCCTATGATAGGACCTTCGCAGTTGAATCAGAAGCTAGATTGCTTGGGGTCTTTCTCGACTGCTTCCTAACATGTTCCTCTCATATCAACCAATTGTGGAAGAAGACACTATTGAGACAATTACGTCTAGTCAGCTTATTCTCCGGTCAAAAAGCCTTCGTGTTGCTGGTCCAGATGCTGATCCTACAGCACCTGGACTACTGTAATGTCTTATTTTTTGGTATGAATCCAGCTGGAGGAGGGGGGTGGTTTTCACACAGATTCCACTGAAAGAAAGGGGCAGGTCTTTTTTTTACCAAAAACTGTGTTAAACGGTGGTCCAAGGACAGGGATCCCTGCCTGAGGAAAGTGTAGGTGTGCTTTAACTACACATGCTCCTTTTTCAGGGGGGTGGGTTTTCTTCCTGAGACAGCGGCTCAACTACATGGCACTGTGTGGTCACAGCTCAATACAGGTGTCCTGCCTCCCTGGCCACGGTTCTGCAAAAAGAAGGCTAGTTAGAAAAACAGGACCACTTTAAGACTCTATAAGGTCAGGATTCAAGGCTGGTAATGCTTAGGATATGGGCTGGTCATCTGCACACATCTGGGGTCCCCACTGTGGCCAATCCAACCTTTCCACCCTCCAAGATCAATCCACCCAGGAAGCAATGGGGCTGGTCATCTGCACACATCTGGGGTCCCCACTGTGGCCAATCCAACCTTTCCACCCTCCAAGATCAATCCACCCAGGAAGCAATGGAGCCGAGTTGCAAGAGGAGCACACTTTCCTGTTCAGTGCTTTGGATGCTGCTTACATCTATACGCCAATTTTTCTTGAGGTTTGTTTTTTTTAATTTGAGGTATTGAAAGCATAAACTTTTGTAGGTGCTCCAAGGATTTGGAAAGAGAGAGCAACGCAGAGAATTGTTTTTAATTCCCATATCCCTGACAATCTGCAATTCCTTCGGGGAGAGGTGCTGGAGGTTGGTCTATCTTTACAGGGAGGGAAGGGGTGGGGGTTGATCTTTATGTGAGTTCTCTGCTGGATAAGGGATCAGTTTCACCACACAGCTGGCAGGCTTCATCTCCTGGCGAAGCAGAGTTAAGGGCATCACCAGCCAGCTGCAACATGTCCTGTAGGCTACTGCTCAGGAGTTTGGACTCCTGTCTGTATAAGCTGTGGTCCGATCAGATTGGATTCTCTCATACTTGCTAATCCAGGGCAGTTTTTTTGTTTTGTTTAACCCAACCAACCAGGCACATAGAGTAAATCATTAGCTAGGAGAAGAAGACCTGATAGGATGGAACTGGCACCTACCTTCAGTCTAACCAAGTAACTAAACATTCCTTCATTTTTCTGTCTCTTTTGGGTTGCATTTTGTTTATTTTATTATTTGGGTTTTTTTTCTACTGGTACCGTGTGTGTTTGTTTTAAAGCTTGGTTCAGAAAAACAAAAATGGCAACAGATCCCCAGAAGCAAAACAAACAAAAAAAACCCCACAGTAGATCCAAGATGAAAATCGTAGATTTTATTACAACAAAACCCCAAACCCCCCACAGTAGATCCAAGATGAAAATTGTAGATTTTATTACAACAAAACCCCAAACCCCCCACAGTAGATCCAAGATGAAAATCGTAGATTTTATTACAACAAAACCAAAAAAAGCCCACAGTAGATCCAAGATGAAAATAATAGATTTTATTACAACAAAACCCCAAACCCCCCACAGTAGATCCAAGATGAAAATCGTAGATTTTATTACAACAAAACCAAAAAAAGCCCACAGTAGATCCAAGATGAAAATAATAGATTTTATTACAACAAAACCCCAAACCCCCCACAGTAGATCCAAGATGAAAAGCGTAGATTTTATTACAACAAAACCAAAAAAACCCCACAGTAGATCCAAGATGAAAATAATAGATTTTATTACAATAGTCATTCAACAACCTAAAAATCATAACCTGGCATGTCCAGGTTCTGCCCCACTAAGGGCTGCATCAGGGGTGTAAGATCAACACATGATAAGAAAAAGATAAAGGATTAAAGGCGTCTCAACAAATAAACCCGTAGGTTTCAGGAGATAGTTCGACCTGTCCTGAAGTCTATGTTTTATTTTTGGTTGAGGTGCTTTAGCCTTTTACCATTTTATTTCACCACATACGTATGGGTATTGGATCTGCTGTGTTTGTTTGTTTTTAAAGCTTGGGAAAACAGTTTTGAAGCTCTGTAATATTCCTAGCACTAACCAAGAAAAAAATCTCTGGGAATATATCACAGACTGGCAATGAGTGATGAAAACCAAGATGGAGTGGACAGAGCTTTTTTCTAGGATAAGCAGCATAAAATGTATTGTACTGTTTTGGAATCTTGCCAGGTACTTGTGACCTGGATTGGCTACTGCTGGAAACAGGATTCTGGGCTTAATGGACCTTTGGTCTGTCCCAGTATGGCAACACTTATGCTTTTATGTTCTTACGTTAATAACGGGACATGGGATTGGTGGTTTGGGGGAAGGGACATACAAGCTCATTTTCAAAGCACTTAGCCTCCCAAAGTTCCATAGAAACCTATGGAACTTAGCCTCCCAAAGTGCTTTGAAAATATGCCTCATAGGGTAGTGGGATGGGGGAGGGATCTTAAACCTGAGGATATTGTGCAGACTGAGACTATTTATATTAGATAAAGGAGATTATTTTATTACACTATATTTCTTTATTTAACACATTTATACCCCACATTTTCCCACTTAGTTGCAGGTCACTAACCTGAGTCACTGAATAGAGAGAGCCACTGCAATTCATTTTCCTTACAGCTTGTACACAGAGTACCTTAGCACTTCCAGTTGGCCTGTGCTGGTGTAGGTGCGTGTTTTGGACGTGCACTGGTCCATTTCTTCAGTGCGCTTGGAAAAAAAGGTGGTGGTGGTAGTGGGGGGGGGGGGGGGGGGGTTGTGCTGGAAGATGGACGTGCACTTTCCCTGAAGTGATTGGGAAGCAACACAGGAAACCTGCAGAATGCTGTGTGAAAAATCGTGTATTTCATGGCAATGGAAGGCGAGCAGGGTATTGTCATGGTTATTATGGGATTCTGTGAGATCTTGTGTTCCGTGGCCTGCACCAGACCCTGGTGCAACATGTATGAACACCTCAGAGGCAGGAAGCTTCTCTCTCACTCACACTGCATTTCCAGGATCAGAGCCTGGTTTGGTGTTTCTGCACTCTCCAGAGGCAGGACACTTCCCTTAGCCATGTCTTGTAAAATCTGTCTTAGCTGAATACAGCCAGCTTGAAGGAGAACTGTTGCTTTTAGCTCAGTTAACGTACTCTGCCTCAACTGCAGGCAGGTGCGTTGATAAAACGGCACTTTTTCGCCGAGGTAATCTCAAACTCCCTTGTCACTTTGTATCGGGGTCAATTCATACTCTTCAGTTCTCCCTGTCACCGCTCTCTGCTTATTGTCTTTCTGTCTTAGATACCTCAGGTAAGCCCATGAGAAATGATGAGGTGGGAGAACCGAAGTTCAGTGACTGAATTCTTCCTTCTGGGGTTTTCCCCCGAATATCCAGCCCTGCAGGGGGTCCTCTTCTTCCTGTTCTTCCTCGCTTATGTGGTTACCCTGCAGGGGAATGCCCTTCTCTTTCTCCTCACTTGTCTGGAACCTCGTCTCCACACCCCTATGTACTTCTTCCTGGCCAACCTGTCGTTTTTGGATGTTTGCACCTCCACCACCACAGTCCCCAGACTGCTGGTAGACCTTCTTCAACCAAGGCAAGGCATTTCCATACTGAGCTGTTTTCTACAACTCTTCTTGGTGACGGCCTTGAACACCACAGAGCTGATGCTGTTGACGGTGATGGCCTACGACCGCTATGTGGCTGTGTGTTGCCCCTTGCAATATACAATGATCATGAATAGAGGTATGTGCATCAACTTGGCGACCTGCTCCTGGGTCGGTGGCTGTCTGCATTCGTTAATCCATACCCTGCTTGCAGCCCGGTTACCATTCTGTGGGTCCAATCAGGTGAACCAGTTCTTCTGCAATGCACCTCAACTTCTAGAGCTCTCCTGTGCTGACACGACCATCAATGAAGTTGCCCTTCTGCTCACTGGTGTGGCTCTGAGTGGCTTCTTTCCTGTCATCCTTATCTCCTATGCCCGAATCCTGGCCGCTGTACAGAGGAGCCGAGCCGCTGGAGAGAGAAGGGGCAAAGCCTTGTCCACTTGTGCCTCCCACCTTATGGTGGTGGTCATGTTTTACGGCAGTGCAGCTGCCACCTGCCTGGCTGGGAGAGGTGGGGCGGGGTCTGTGTTTTACACAGCAATCACGCCCATGCTGAACCCTATCATTTACAGCCTGAGGAACCAGGAGGTGAGAGGGGCCTGGAGAAAGATGACTGGACGAAAAGGGAGGGTGACCTAAATCCCAAAGAGAGTTATGCTTTAATGCTCCTTAACGGGTTGTGCGATACTTTCTAATGGACCAATGAAAAATCTGTGCTGTAACTTTCAGAGGGGAAGGGAGTAGAGCAGAGGGGATGATGGTGTGAGAACATGTACATATGTATTAACACTTGGGGTGGGGTAAGAAAGTAGGTGACAAAACACTAAGGACGAAGTTATCAACGGGGCACTTCCGTGAAGATATGCTATTTTAGCACAAAGTCCCATTTTATGCAATAAATCTGGTTACTAATAATCCAGCTTAACAGTAAAATAACCCGAGTCATTGGGATAATAACCTGTGTTAACAGTAGCCCACATTGATAACTTCACCCCTCACAATCCAAAAAAAGAGAAGAAAGCAGCTATCAAATTGTAAATGCTTATATCTATTCATATTGCAAATAGTAAAATGCTTCAATATTTAAGCATGTATAACTATGTAATAATAATGCTTCTGGTAGCGCTATACAAATGCTAATAATAATATTTCAATCATTCAAACATAAAAATACGGAGAAAAATGAACTCAGAATAAACACCATCTCCAGTGAAAACCTTCAAGAGCGTGTAGTTGGTCTCTGGAACTCGTTGCCGGAGAATGTAGTGACAGCAGCTGGCCTTACAGAGTTTAAGGGGTGTTTGGACAGATTCCTGAAGGAAAAGTCCATTGAACATTATTAAAAAATTATTATGAGAGAGAGAGAGAGAGAGAGATACTTCCTTCATGTCACACATACAGAATCACCTCAACCGATATACTCATATCACCCCTCTCCTCAAGTCACTTCACTGGCTTCCGATCAGATACCGCATACAGTTCAAGCTTCTCCTACTCACCTACAAATGCACTCGATCTGCAGCCCCTCCTTATCTCTCTACTCTCATCTCCCCTTATGTCCCCACCCGTAACCTCCGCTCTCTTGACAAATCCCTCCTTTCAGTACCCTTCTCCACCACCGCCAACTCTAGGCTTCGCCCTTTCTGCCTAGCTTCACCCCATGCTTGGAACAAACTCCCTGAGCCCATACGCCGGGCCCCCTCCCTACCCATCTTCAAATTATTGCTCAAAGCCCACCTCTTCATTGTCGCCTTCGGCACCTAATCACTACACCTTTTCTCAGGAAATCTAAACTACCCCAACTTGACATTTCGTTCTTTAGATTGTAAGCTCTTCTGAGCAGGGACTGTCCTTATTTGTTAATTTGTACAGCGCTGCGTAACCCTAGTAGCGCTCTAGAAATGTTAAGTAGTAGTAGTAGAATCACCAAGCTGCCCTTTTCTTTGTTACCCTTGTTGTGATTGCTTCGTTTTTGGGAATTGATCTCATTATGCATATATTTACAAGTCAAAGCTTAATATTTAACAGAATAATGTACTCCAGGACTGGACTTCGAGTGCTTTCTTCCCAGGCGCCTGCTGTTAGCTCTCTCCTCTCACTCGCCGGTTTAAAATGATTTAAGTTGGAGAAACTGAATAAACCTTTTCTGTGGATTCCTTGCATTGAGACCACAAAATGGTGGTATTAATGCACAGATGGCAGTTTTCTCTACTGAACTAGTGAGTGCTGGAAACAGAGGGAGGTTAACCCCCCCCCCCCCCCCCAGCTCATCGACACTTGTGTCACACAATTTCATCGTTCCTGTTAGAAAATTAGGAAGTGTAAAGGTAACTAAATAGTATGAGTACAGCTGAAAATCACCCCTGGACATGCTCTGTTTTACTTTCCTGACCCAAACATACGTGGTAAGGAAGAGGTGAATACTTTAATCCACATGTGAGGAGATGGGAGAAAGCCAGTTTTTAGTCAGGCTATTCCTAGGCAGATGCTTTTGAGAATTATCCTGGTCAAATTTAATAACCGTGTTAGCACATAAGCACCGCCATACTGGGAAAAGACCAAGGGTCCATCAAGCCCAGCATCCTGTCTCTGACAGCGGCCAATCCAGGCTTCTAGAACCTGGCAACCCCCCCCCCAAATAATTTAATAATAATGTTCAATGGACTTTCCCTCAGGAATCTGTCCAAACCCCCCCTTAAACTCCGTAAGGCCAGCTGCTGCCACTACATTCTCCGGCAACGAGTTCCAGAGTCCAACTACACGCTGAGTAAAGAAAAACTTTCTCCTATTTGTTTTAAATCTACCATATTCTAGCTTCATCTTGTGTCCCCTGGGTTTGTTGTTGTTTGAAAGTGTAAACAAACACTTCACATCGGTCCGCTCTACTCTGCTCATGATCTTGTAGACTTCTATCATATCACCTCTCAGCCGCCTTTTCTCCAAGCAATGAGCCTCCTCTCCCCAGTGGTCAGATAATAAAGTGTAATTTTCATCTTTTCTTAGTCCCGGTCTGCTCCTTTCAACATTTCCAAGTTTTGTAGATCCGCTGCCTCTCCTGTTTTCCAACCGCTATGCAGTGCCAGGCAGCCAATGGTGTTATATCAAGTATTTGTAATAATTAAAAAACGAATAAAACCAGAACAAATTCCTTGACCGTCTAGGGACCCTTTTACTCAGCTGCGTAGGCGCCTATGCACACCCAACATGTGTCAATTTGGAATTACCACCTGGCTACCGCATGGCCCGGGCGGTAATTTCATTTTTTACGCGCGGCGGAAAATAATTGTTATTTTCCAGCATGTGGCGCTAACCGGGCGGTAAGAGGCATTCTACGCACCTAGGCCATTACTGCCTGGTTAACGCGTGAGACCTTACCGCTAAGTCAATGGGTGGCGGTAAGTTGTCAGACCCAAAATGGACGCGCACCAATTGGTAAAAGGATTCCCTAGAGTGTTTTACACGCATGAGTTCTGTGTGTAGCTAGACCAGCATACTTCATTGAGACAACTTAAAAAAACAAATCCAATTCAAAACATTTTTATTTCCAAAAGCGTTTGAGGAGGTGTGAGGTTTCACGGATTTGTGAGGTGGAGGGGCAAGCACATGGCTATGGAAACAAATTTTGTTAATTGTGATTTGTTTTGTTTGTTTGTTTGTTACATTTGTACCCCACGTTTTCCCACCTATTTGTAGGCTCAATGTGGCTTACATAGTTTTCGTTTTTGATGTGGGGTTTGTGATGTATTTTATTACTCTGTATGTAACTTTATAATCCATCGAGAATGCAGGATTGTGTGGAATAGAAGTTTGAAATAAATAAATAAACTCATGAAAGAATATGTTCACTGTTGCTCTGGCCATCTCTTCTTCCCCTTCTACCTTCAAACTTCTAGGCTCAGCTTGGAAGATTAACAGGAAGATTATTTATAGGAACAGTTCGGTAAGCTCTTTAATGTTGGCTTCAGTCCATAGCCAGAGTAAGAAATGGGTAGGAGGAGGTGAGAGGATAAGAGAAGGGATAAGGAAAGGGATAAGAGGGCGTGAAGAGATGTGGAAAAGAAGGAGGCAAGATTGTGGGGTTGGAGAAAGTCTATGGAGGGATAAAATAGGGGAAGCAGAAGGGTGAGAAATGGAGACATAAGGAAAAGATTGAGGGGATGGAGAGAAGTGAGAAGGTGGCAATAGATGGAAGAAAGAAGCAGAACAGGAAAAGGGAGAGGGAAATAAAAGAGAGGAAAAGGTCAATGTTGGAATGACAAGTTGCATGTTGGTCAAAGTTTCAGAAGCATGGTTTGATTCTGACAAATCCCCTCAATTGTTGGATGCACTTCTCCTATCATGTATATATCTGTACTATAATCAAGAAATATTTTTCCTCAGGTTGAAAAAGTCAGAGATTGCATGCCTGCATTTCTCCAAAGACCTCTTGAGCGCCTCCTTCACCTCCTTGTTCCTGAGGCTATAGATGATGGGGTTCAGCAGAGGGGTCACCACAGAATAGAAGACAGACACCACTTTGTCCACGTAGTATGAATCATTAGTATCTGTTCTCAGATAGATGAAGATGACAGTGCCGAAGTATATGAACACCACCACAAAGTGAGCAGCACAGGTGGAGAAAGCCTTCTTGCGCCCGGTGGTTGAGGGAATCTTCAGTATTGTGAAGATGATGAAGATATAAGACACAGCAATGAAAACAACACAGCTAATGATCACGGACCACGAGATGATACGGAATACGATCTCCGTGGCAGCTGTGTCTGAGCAGGCCAGCTTCAATAGGGGTGCAAAGTCACAGAAGAAGTGGTTGATCCTGTTGGGGCCGCAGAAGGAAAGCTGGGACAGGCCAACGGTTGGGACCATGAGAGCCAAGCTGCAGGCCACCCAGCAGCCAGAAGCCAGCCTGCTGCAGACGTCCAGACTCATGACAGCTGGGTAGCGCAGTGGGTTGCAGATGGCCATGTAGCGGTCTGCGGCCATCACCGTAAGAAGCAAGTGCTCCGTGGCTCCAAAGACGAAGAAGAAATAGAACTGGATAAAGCAGCAGAGGACACAGATGGACTTGGTATCTGCCAGTAGGTCCGTGAGCATCTTGGGAAGAGTGGTAGAAGTGTAGCCGATTCCCAAGAAGCAGAGGTTGGAGATGAAATAGTACATGGGTGTATGGAGACAGACGTCCACCCTCACCAGGACAATAATAATCAGGTCCCCAGTGAGGGTTAGAATGTAGGCGGCCAGCACAAACATGAACATTAAAATCTTTTGCTCCCGGGAGAGGGAAAATCCTACGAAGATGAATTCTTCCACACGGGTCCAGTTGCCAGCATCCATCCCTCTCTTTTTCTCTCTCATGAGCTTCATGTGGTTCAGAGGACGGCAACAAAAATGGTATGAATAGGTATATCCTAGAAGAAAAGAGGGACAGAGGAGATATGATACAGATGTTTAAATACTTGAAATGTATTAGTATACAAACAAAATCTTTTTCAGAGACAGGAAAGCAGTAGAAGTAGAGGCCATAGACTTAGGAGTAGCGTCAGGAAATACTTTTTTCACAGGGAATGTAATGGATGTCTGGAATACCCCCCTGGTGGAAGTGGTGGGAACAAAGATGATGACAGAATGGGATAAACACGGAGGATCCCTGTACAGAGTAACATAGTAACATAGTAGATGACGGCATAAAAAGACCTGCATGGTCCAACCAGTCTGCCCAACAAGATCAACTCATATGTGCTACTTTTTGTGTATACCTTACCTTGATTTGTACCTGTCCTTTTTAGGGCACAGACCGTGTAAGTCTGCCCAGCACTATCCCTGCCTCCCAACCACCAGCCCCTCCTCCCACCACCGGCTCTGGCACAGACCATACAAGTCTGCCTAGCACTATGCCCACCTCCCAACCACCAGCCCCTCCTCCCACCACCAGCTCTGGCACAGACCGTATAAGTCTGCCCAGCACTATCCCTGCCTCCCACCACCGGCTCTGGCACAGACTGTATAAGTCTGCTCAGCACTATCCCCACCTCCCAACCACCAGCCCCTCCTCCCACCACCGGCTCTGGCACAGACCGTATAAGTCTGCCTAGCACTATCCCCACCTCCCAACCACCAGCCCCTCCTCCCACCACCGGCTCTGGCACAGACCGTATAAGTCTGCCCAGCACTATCCCCGCCTCCCAACCACCAACCCCGCCTCCCACCACCGGCTCTGGCACAGACCCTATAAGTCTGCCTAGCACTATCCCCGCCTCCTAACCACCAGCCCCTCCTCCCACCACCGGCTCTGGCACAGACCGTATAAGACTGCCCAGCACTATCCCCGCCTCCCGATCTCGGCTAAGCTCCTTAGGATCCATTCCTTCTGAACAGGATTCCTTTATGTTTGTCCCACGCGTGTTTGAATGAAAACAAAAGACATGAAAAAAAAAGTGTAGGCAGGCATAACCTGCATGGTGCGGCAATTATTATCATCTTGCTATAAAACTTTGAAGGATGAAGGAATGCACTAATGAGGTATTAATTCTTTCCACATTTAAAATCATAGGCCGCTCACAGTTCACCTCAGAACTCAGTCTTCCAAAGAATATGCGGCTTCTCTCCTGATCCTCTGACCTTCACACGTACAAGTCCATCTGAGACTTTTAGAAATGTCCAAAAACATATCTGTTTTTATAAAGGCAGCAGAGGCCCCTGAGTTCCTTCCTTTATGAAATAAGCTGTCAGAAGTAGCCCTAAGAGGGCACAAATTCTCACGCACAATTTTACACCTGCTCTAAGAACGATGTAAAAATGTGCATGCAGTAAGGTGCATGAATAAACGATGTGACGCCGGTCAACAAGTTTTCTCTGGAGTAGCCCCCACACTTTGTTAAGCATTCCCTGAAAGACTTCACTCAGTGCCAGACTATCCCTACTTCAGGAAGAAGGTGAAAGCTTGGATCTTCTCACCATAAAAGTCACCAAAAATTGCATGCACAATTTCATTGAATAACGAGTCAATTAGTGCCAACCATTGGATTTTTAACGAGCAATTATAGGCACTAGTTAAATTTAATTGAATTTTTATTTAAGTGCGGGACCCACGCCTAAAATTTATGTACGATCTGAGAAAGGGGGCATGGAAATGGACGGGGTCATGGGCGTAATGGGGGCGTTCCAAAAATTTATGCACATTGTTATAGAATGACAGGGATATACGTCTAATGTAGGCATGTACGTTTGCACCATGTTTCAGCTGGTGCAAATGACTATGCCTAAAGTTAGGTGCACTATTCTATAAACCAAGCCTAACTTTTAGAATAGCGTTTTTTTTCATGCAGTGATTTTTTTGGGGGGAGCCATATATAGAATCTAGCCCTTAAGGGAAGAAACAACTAACTAGCTAGTTACACGCACAAGGACTAACACCAGCTACATATACTGTAGCAGGACGTGTTTATCCACTCTAAGGGGCCCTTGTACTAAGCTGCGTAGGTACCTACGTGCGCCCAACACACGTCAATTCAGAGTTACCGCCTGGCTACCCCGCGGCGTGGGCGGTAATTTCAGTTTTCACGTGCGTGCTGTGCGCGCCGGAAAAGAATTTTTATTTTCTGCCGCGCGGCAGAAACCGGGCGGTAATCATCATTCTGCGCGCATAGACGATTACTGCAGGGTTAACGCTGAGTCGACGGGTGGCGGCGGTAAGGTCTCAGACCCAGAATGGACGCTTGACAATTTTTATTTTGCCGCACGTCCATTTTCAGCAAAATTAAAAAAAAAAAGGCCCCCTTAGTCTAGCTAAGATCATTTTTACGCACCTTTACTGACTCGACGTGCAACGTTCCTTCGTTAGGCACCCTCATTTTCTGTCTAACTTATACTGCTCTATCTTATCTGTCTATATGTTCCACCTCTGCTTACAGCAGTAACAGGGTGGAAAGGAACCAATCTCAAGTGATCAGTCACCCCACCAGGATAAGATGCTCCAATGAAAATTTTATTTGGACCCAACACGGCCCGTGTTTCGGCTATAACAGCCTTCCTCAGGGGTCAACCGATGAGTGCTCAGTTGTGTATCGATTGATAGTTCCGGTTGCATGCTTTACCAAATTTTTTCCCAAGATATTAAAACACTCCACTATCAATCGATACACAACTGAGCACTCATCGATTGCTGCTGTGTTCTGTCCTTGAGGAGAGTGTGAACCCCATTTGTCTTTTCCACCTCTGCTTACCCCATACGCTAGGATCCTACACGTCATATGCTATCTGAATATTTTTTTTACTGTTGTAATTGTTTATTGTCTATGTCTTGCAAATTTTTGCTGTACAGCAACTCGGGTGAATTCCTTCAAAAATGCAGTAAATAAATCCTACTACTACTACTTATCATTTCTATAGTGTTACTAGACGTACGCAGCGCTGTACACCTGAACATGAAGAGACAGTCCCTGCTTGACAGGGTTTACAATCTAATTAGGACAGACAGGACAAATAAGGGATAAGGACAAACAGTAGCAAGATTCTGTGCGGAATCCCAAAGAGTACGAAGATTCCAGAATCCCACAGTAGCAAGATTCTATGTGGAATCCCAAAGAGTAGCAAGATTCCGGAATCCCAAAGACTATTACTACTTATCATTTCTATAGCGTTACTAGACATACGCAGCGCTGTACACTTGAACATGAAGAGACAGTCCCTGCTCAACAGGGCTTACAATCTAATTAGGACAGACAAACAGGACAAACAAGAGATAAGGGAATATTAAAGCGAGGATGATAAAATAAGGGTTCTGAACAAGTGAATAAGGGTTAGGAGTTAAAAGCAATACAGAACCAATCATGGCTTTTTGGAAATGTTTAGGTCTTGGTGACCGAGAGAGACAAGGGCAGAGAAAAGAGACCTTTCGGTTGAATTTTCAGTGAATATAATTGTGTTATCCCACCTCTGTCCTCGTATCAGAACCTAAAGATACTACTGTAGTACAACTACTACTACTACTTATCATTTCTATAGCGCTGCAAGGCATACGTAGCGCTGTACACCATACACAAAAAGACAGTCCCTGCTCAAAGAGCTCACAATCTAAATATGGAATGTTGCTAGTGGAATAGCAACATTCCATGTAGAATCTCAAGTAGTAGCAACATTCCATGTAGAATCTCAAGTAATAGCAACATTCCAGAATCTCCAATAGTAGCAACATTCCATGTTCCACTGCACTAGGCTACTCCTCCACTAGCAACATTCCATCTAGAAGTCTGCCCTTGCAGATCAGCAACGCGGCCGCGCAGGCTTCTGTTTCTGCAGGACGTCAGACTCACAGAAACAGAAGCCTGCGCGGCCGCATTGCTGATCTGCAAGGGCAGGCTTCTACATTACTACTACTAGTACTTATCACTTCTATAGTGCTACAGGGCATACGCAGTGCTGTACACCATACACAAAAAGACAGTCCCTGCTCAAAGAGCTTACAATCTAGATAAGACAGGCAGACAGACAGAACAATTAAGGGTAAGGGAATAAAGAGGTGAGGATAAAAGGACAGGGCAAGTGAGCAGTGGTTAGGAGTCAAAAGCAGTGGTAAAGAGGTGGTAAAGAGGTAAACATTTATTATAACTTTCTAGTATTGCAAGCTGAAATCCACCCTCCTGTACTCATCTGTAACAAATAACAGGTGGAAGGTGACATCAGAATCTACAGACCTTGGGGTTACAATTCCATGCTTAGCTCCTGGATTGCAACCTTCTGCTTTCTTGCTCCTTATGCGCAGAGGACAGGGAAAGGAGGACACACATCTGTTGCGTTAGACTGGTAAAGAGACTGCAGGGTAGCTATGGTAGACTGACATGTACAAAGAGACACACCGGGCTATAAAAAGAGAGAGCAGAGGGGCTGAGGGATTATAGTCAGAGCGGACTTTCCTCTGAGAACTGAGACACCAACACCTGCCATGGCTTTTGCCTCATGATTTCAATTATTGATTCTTATTTCCAGTAAAAGAAAGACAAGTGAGGTAAGCATGCCCAGCATGGCTCATGGAATTCTTTCCTATCTCTTCACGAAAGTGTGTGTGTGCGTCTGTGTTGTTTCTGTATATTTCCCTCACCTGAGGGAGAGCTAGAGTTGTTGCGTTGGAGTCATTGCCAATAGTCCTTTGCTTTGGATAGAATAATAAAATGAAACCAAGTGAGATAGTACATCGTGCTAATTGATTTCACTGTCAACAGATGTCAAAGAAGTTTATTATTCATGTTACTTTGTTATTGTATATTTTTAGATGTGTAAACCGTTCTGATCTGCAATGCAATAAGTGACGGTATAGTAAACAAATAAATGATAAACGATTAACCACTGGACGTTACTGACCTAAGGCAGGGGATATTTTCGTGCTCTTCTACCACTAGAAAGGGCATCTGAAGGCCACTTCCAGAGCTGCCAAGTCACCCATTCCAGGAGGGAGACTTTATGGCGCGGATCACGCGCCTAAATTTATGCACAACTAGATTTAATTAGTGCCAATAATTGCTTGTGAAAAGGCCAATTATTGGCGCTAATTAGCTTTTAATTTAATTAAATTGCATACAGACATTGGGTGCGTGCCTAAATTTGCAAGTGCAATTTTTGGTGCCTTTTACAGAATTAGGGGGTTATAATGTGCATGGCATGTATTTACAACGGGGGGGGGGGGGGGTGTACACATGGGTGGGGCATGGGTAGGGCCCTCAGTCACACACGTAACTTTCAGAGTACTATAAGTTATGAGCAGTATGTTTTTACTAGCAAAAAAGGTGCCGGTACTCAAATGCTAGGCCACCCTTCAGGGGTGAGGTGATCACAGATAGGCCCACCCCACAATAGCCAGGCCCCCTGCAACCAGTCACAGAATCCATGACAAATCTGAATTGTTGTGTAGAGCCTGAGATCTTTCATTGAAACTTGGGGTCCATGGGTCAATTTTAGCAGACAATGGAAAAGGTGCCAGTACTCAGTACCCCCAAGTACCTCCTCAAAAAAAGCCCTGGTTATGAGCATCCCTACTGCATTTAGGCATCTGCCCTTATGCCAGGTCCATGGGCTGGTGTAACTGTTTCTAGTATTCTAGAATGGAAGCTGGGCAAATGGGTTTTCAAAATACAACCAGCAAACACACTTCCGCCGGCAGTACTGAGCGATATTTTGTCCATTGATCCTGAAGCAGAAAGTGTGAATTCGAAACGCTGGCCGCCGCTGATCACGGTCAATAGTTTGAGAGAAAGACGCAGAGATCTACTTAAAGAAGCTAAGTTGAATTAGCTGAGTTTAAAGCTTAAGGCTATTTATTTACGGAGGGTTTTTTGGCCGATGATGAGGAAGTCCAGCTCCCCATAGACTGAGTTGTATGTCTGGGGGCTTCTCGAGGCCTTTTTCCTCCTAATACTAACAAGTGTGTTTGCTCGTTGTATTTTGAGAACCCATTTGATTGTGGATAGATTTCATTATAATAGGGATCTCTTCCTCAATAGTTAATTTAGAGTGTGGTTCTGTTACAGAACAGACATCCTCGAGCAGTGGAATAGCCAGGAACGTTTAACAGGGGGTGTGTCTCCCACGCCCCCTCTGGTACCTTACAATCACCTTTGCTCCAGCCTTTGTCCGGGCAGCGGTAGCGGCACTCATAGGTTGCCTGTGGCTTGCACCGGGACATCCTGTCTGAAACGTTTCGCCGTTCAGAAATGAAGTTGCGTCAGAAGAGGTGGGATGGTTCGGAGAGAAAGTCCCAGTGAAGACAGAGCACAGCAGATTATTGAGGTTTTTTGTTCTCCATTCTATTTTGAATGGAATAGTAAAAAAAGACAAAAGGAAAACGAAAAAAAAAAAAAAGAGAGAAATTCACTATTGGTGAAGCATTGGGAGATAGGTTTCCACTTTTATTGTTTGCACAGTGCTTATTTTGGTCAAGGGGATTGTTCCAGTGATTAGGGTATCACTATACATAGAAACACTGAGAAAGGTATAGGGTTCAGTCACTAGGTTTCACAGTAGAATTTACAACTATGAAAGAGAGATATACATCTAAATCAGTAAGAGCTGACCTAACTTTGTTCCCTGTAAGGTGAATAGGAGTTCTCCACCCGCATTCTCTCTTACAGCCCACCTCTCTGATGTAACTTCCTTTTTCCTTGGAAGCGGGCCACAGTAGAGAGAAGAGGCTGGGGTTGGCGGCAAGACAGCATATAGGAACCACTTCCGCCCTGAATTTTGGAAAGCCGGAAAAGAAGGTAAATTTGGGGAAGGGGGTTGGGGAAGGAAGGAGAAGAGGTGGGGCAGCAGCTCTTTCCCTTGCTTCAGATGGCAATCTGTCTTCGGCCACCCCAGTGGGCCATGACTGGGCACTGGCATTGAATATCAGTGGCCATGAGGGCATGTGCTATTTGCCAGATCTTATGCGGTTCCTGGTCGATACTCAACTGGGCCCCGCATAAGATACTTATGCGGGTCCCGACTGAATATCGTCTAGGATCTGCATAAGTGGAAGCAAGTCCCCCCACCCCCTGATTCTAATACCCGTTCTCTCCCTCCCCCAAATTTGATATCCACCTCCTTTTCCCTTTGAAGAGAACTAGATTCCCCAACAACACCCCCCCCCCACACCCCTGTACCTACCTCTTAGATACCTAGTTGTATAGGGTTTCAATCAGCAGGACCAAAGCCCACTCACTCCTGCCCACCATGGCTCCGGCCACTACCTCTAACACCAGTAAGGCTGCCAGTAGAGTTTGCAGCAACCATTTTGAGGCCTGAGCCACACCAGGCAGAAGTGAGTGGATATTGCCTCTTCCAGTTGGACCCCTAGACCCCCCCAGGGATCTTTAATGGAAGCCTGGGTGGCGCTTACAGGGGGTGGGGTAGGGGGGAATCAGAGAAGGGAGTGAGCAGGGACTGGAATCAGGAGGGAAGGGGAACCAGAGAACCCTTCAGGCCAATCGTAGAAGTTATCTGTTGGCACCCAGACAGCTAAACAGACAAAGATAGGACTACTTTTTCTGTGGTCCTTTCTGTCCGGTTAGGCAGCTGGACACTGGAATTGAATATCGCTGGTGTCCAGATAAGTGTCAGCTCTGACTGTAATGCCCCCTCTTGTCCGGATTTAGGATGGCCAGTTAGTGCTGATAATCAGTGGCTCTAGCGGGTTTTGTGCCATGGAATAGCAGCCAGGAGCAGTTTAACTGCCAGCAGCTTAGAATATCGACCCTACCTATTTATTTATGTATTTATTTGTGACCCCACATTTATACCCCACATTTTCCCACACAATTTTGAGTTCAATGTGGATAACAAGCTAAAAAGAAGTCATAACAAAATATGAAACAAAGTTCTATCTATCTATCTATCTATCTATCTATCTATCTATCTATCTATCTATCTATCTATCTATCTATCTATCTATCTATCTATCTATCTATCTATCTATCTATCTATCTATCTATGGGGTTGCCTATGATCAAGATTTGGAATTTTAGTTTTATTACTTATCTTTTCCAAATCTGAGCTCAAGATGGAATTACATTCAGGAACATGAGTTATTTCCCTGCCCAAACAGGCTCACAATCTGTGTTTTTTTTTTTTCTTTTAGCTCGTGTCTTTGTACCTGAGGCAATGAAAGTTGATGTGATGCTGAAGATCATAAACAGTGTCAAGGGTTTGTCTGGTTCATTATCTGTCTCTTTAATCCAGGGGCGTATCCAGACACCCAATTTTGGGTGGGCCTGGGCCCAAGATGGGTGGGCAGAAGAACCCCATCCCATAGGTGATTTGGTCTCTCCTCTCGCCTGCATGCCATATGGTCTCTCAAATATCCCTCCTCTCCTGCACACCTTTTAAATTTCAGATTTTCAGTGAGGAGCAACTAATACACTCTACTCATGTAGGCCCCACATCCTTCCCACTGATGCAGCTTCCTGTTTCCGCATAGGCGGGAATACGTCAGAGGGAAGGCTGTGGGGCCGGTGTAAGCAGTATGTATCAGTCACTGCTTCCTGCAGGCGAAAATCTGCTATTTATAAGGTATGCAGGAGGGACAGTTGTTGGGAGTTTTCAGCTTGGGAATCTCTGCCGGCCACATCATAGGTGTGCTGCTACTGGTGGGCCTGAGCTCAAAGTGGGTGGGCCTGGGCCCACCCAAGCCCACCCTTGGCTACGCCACTGCTTTAATCACTATGCACAATGTTCGAACGCAACAGTGTTCCAGTACAGCAACTGCTTGAACTTCCTCTCCCTTAGAAATGCATTGGGTCATTTTTCTGGAGACTTTATTTCTCTAGATCCCCCCAGTCTAATGTGGCCAATTTTCAAACTCGACCCGTCTTTTCTATAGTTTCCCCTCATGCAAAAATTTGGTCCAGTTATGCTAGGTCTTTGAAGAGCTATTTTGCCCCAAGATAGACAAAGAGACATTCAAGATACCTTATGTATAATTTCTTTCCAACATTTAGTTGGGTGGGAAAGAATGAAAAAAGGCAACTTAATAAAGAAGCTGAGCTCACAGTTAGAGATCTCCTTATTTAAAGAATGAATGGTTTCCTGCACTCTTCCGAAGTGAGACCTACACTGAATTTTCATTAGCACTTTACAGAATTGACTTCTGGCTATAGGGTGGGTGTAGCTAAACTAGCATACTCTATGGCAATAACTTGTGAAAGAGTATGTTCACTGCTCCCTTCCTCCTCATCCATTTCTTCTCCCCCTTCTTCCTTCACATTTCTAGTCTCAGCTTGAGAGAGGAAGGAAATGGTTAGTTGTGGGAACAGGTCAGGTGAACTCTCTCTTGTTACCTTCAGTCTATAGTCAAAGTCAGAAAGGGGTAGGAGAAGAGTGAGGAAATAAAAGAAGGATTAAAAATAGTGGGCTATGAGCGAGAGAGAAGTGGAAGAGATGGAGAGAAGACCAAAGAGTAGGAAGAAGCCAATGGAGGGATGAGGAGTGTGGAGAACGTAGTGGATGACTACAAGAGGAGAAGCAGAGGGGTGAAAGATGGGGACAAAAGGTAAATATTGAGATAATGGAGAGAGGTGAAAAAGTGGTGATGGAGGGATGAAAGAAACAGAAAAAAGAAAGAGAGAGAAATGAAATGAAGAGAGAAAAAGATAAATGTTGGAGAGACACATTGCATGTTAGTCAGTTTCAGCAGCACCATTTTGATTCTTGCAGACTGGATCCATCCAAACACAAGAGAACTATCTGCATTTACATCTCTGATCCTCTTTCTGCGTTTCTTTTTAAGAAACGTTTTTCCTCCAGATCAGAAAGTCGGAGAATGCGTTCTTGCATTTCTCCAAAGTTCTCTTCAGTGCTTCTTTCACCTCTTTGTTCCTGAAGCCATAGATGATGGGGTTCAACAGAGGAGTCACTGCACAGTAGAAGACAGATGCCACTTTGTCCAAGTAATATGAATCATTAGTGTTCGTCCTTAGGTAGATGAAGGTGATTGTGCTGAAGTATATGAGGACCACCATGAAGTGGGCGGCACAGGTGGAGAAAGCTTTCTTACGCCCACTGGTTGACGGGATCTTCAATATTGTGGAGATGATGAAGAAATAAGACACAGCAATAAGAGCAACACAGAGGATGATCACAGACCACGAGAGGACATGGAACACGACCTCTGTGAGAGCTGTGTCCGAGCAAGCCAATTTCAACAAGGGGGTGAAATCACAGAAGAAATGATTGATCTTGTTGGGGCCGCAGAAGGAAATCTGGAAGAGGCCGATAGTTGGGATCATGAGAGCCAGGCCGCAGGATACCCAGCACCCAATGGCCAGCCTGCTGCAGACATCCTGACTCATGACAGCTGAATAACGCAGTGGGTTGCAGATGGCCATGTAGCGATCTGCAGCCATCACTGTGAGGAGCAAGTGTTCAATGGCCCCAAAGACGAAGAAGAAATAGAACTGGATGAAGCAGCAGAGGACACAGATGGACTTGGTCTCTGCCAGCAGGTCTCTGAGCATCCTGGGAAGTGTAGTGGAGGTGTAGGTGATTCCCAAGAAGCAGAGGTTGGAGACAAAGTAGTACATAGGTGTGTGGAGGGTGATGTCTACTCTCACCAGGACAATAATAATCAGGTCCCCAGTGATGGTTAGAACGTAGGCGGCCAGCACAAATGTGAACATTAAAAATTGTTGTGCCGGGGGGAGAGAAAATCCCAAGAAGATGAATTCTTCCACACGGGTCCAGTTGCCAGAATCCATCTCTCCCTTTTTCTCTCCAGGGGCCCAAATCTTTGAAGGAAATGGATGAAGGAACACGTTAATGAGGCATGAACTCTTTCAACGCTTAAACCATGGGCCACTCACATTTAACCTTGGAGCTCAGTCTCCCAGAGAATATATAGCTTCTCTCCTGATCCTCTGACTCTCACACCCACATGTCCTTCCAAGGCTTTTTAGAGACTAATTTTCAAAGGCTAGCAGTTTAGCACCTGAATTGGAAATTAGACATAGAGGGCCTAATTTTCAAAGCCTTTAGCACTTTGCCTGTGGAAATGAGGGCTTTGAAAATCACCCCCTGAAATGTGTGTTCTGCAATGCGTATAATTTTACTCATATTGTTTGAAGGTATTTCTAGGGGTGAAGAGAAGGCATGTTATGCAATAACACATGTAATTTTGTACAATCATAACTCCATTCTCGCTCTTATTTGGCAGTCTGACCACTAATGATAATACACAAGTTGTCCATCAGGAGGATGGATGCTACAGAAAGTGGAGAAGCGGAAAAGTGGGATTGGGGTCACGAGCAATGAGAAGACAGCAGAAGAGGGAAAGGAGGGCATTGAGGAGATGAAGGGGAAGAGGTGGGGAATATGAGGAGAGGAAAGAGGGATTGGGGTAGAGGCTTGGGAAGTTTAGAAGGGAGGAGAGAGCAGGGAAATAGCGAGTGGAAGTAGTGCGGAAAGTAGAGTAGAGAGTGGAAGGCTGGAAGTGCCCCATACAGGCCTCTATCAAGGAGACAATACACCTCTCACCTACATACATCATATCCCTACACCCAACACATATTTTAATATCCAATAATATTCACCGCTTCAATACAATCATCGTCCTCTCCTGTCTCTAATAAACTTGCACTCACTCTCATTTCCATGTCCCCCCTCACACACATCGGCACAGTCCTCCATCTTCTCACAGATGCCCTATCCAAACAACCCACGCATATTAATTCTCCAATCGCAATTCTAGTTCCCACCTGTGCACACTGAGTTCAGACGCAAAACATTTCCAACAAACACACATATATCTACCATGCACCTTATTCACACACATACCCGCCTTTCATGACATTTTGAATATAAATTTATGCACTCAACCTTAGTAAATTGTCAACGAGGCCAATTCAGGAGTCTAACTTTCAAAGTTAGGAGCGTCAACCCTGTGAAAATCGGCCTACTTAAATTTAATGAATTTTCAGCAGAACATTTATGCTGCTATGTTTGACTGAAATTAAGGAACAAATTTGTGCCTAACGTTTTTGTTGAATATTGGATGAATGAAGAAATATGAGACCTCCCACCCCCTCAGTGCATCTACTACGCATCTTGCGTCTTGACTTCATTCTCATTAATCAAAGATGACAAGCACTCTCTCTGATGGTCACTGAGAAAGCAGGTATCTACTTCTCATTCTCAAAGTATGAGACAACCCTGTGGGAATCAGGAAGACACTGATTTCAAGTCTGCTCATGTCTGTCTGCACCTTCCTCCCTGGGTCTCTCTTTCTCTTTCTTGTTCTGTTTTCAGCTTAGGTTCACAATTTTTTTCATGACATATCCAGCTTTTTAATGTGTGGATGTTATAATTAATAAAAAGAGAGAGAGAGAGAGACAGACAGACAGACAGACTTACAACAGATATGTGCACACATGCATGGATCATTTGATATTCAGGGAAAAAGACCAAGAAAGAGGGTGCACCAGAGTTGAAAAGAAAACTTGAAAGATGGACATAATGTGACAGTGTTGAAGACCAGGAAGGAGATTGAGGAAAAGCTCTCCAAGTACGAATAGTGTTTTCAAAAAAGTTTCACCAAGCAAAAAGTTTAGACCTTCGGGAAACATTGCTCCATGTCAGAACTGCCCAAAGAATTTTCTGTATATTTTTCGCCCAATTTATTTCCATTTTACAGAGTGGTACAAATTGCAAACCTTACATTTGGAAACTGATAAAAATAATAATGAAATTGCAGAAATAATTGAAATTTCGTGGGAATGTTTTTATGCCTCAAAGACCAAAAGAATAATTTTCAGTGAAAAGAGTTGTATTTTGCTATTCTGATGTCCCGGAGAAACTGTGTCACATTCTCCTTGTGGCCTTGGAACTTCCCTTTGCACATCTAACAGAATCGATCCTATCTCTGTCCCCACCGCTGCAACTTTCTGTTATTACAAACTAAAATCTGCCCTCTTGTACGCATCCGTAATAAGTCACAGCAAGCAAGAGAAATCTGGATATACAAACCTGGGGCTGACCAGCTGGTGCTGAGCTCTCAGGATCACTGTCTTCTGACTTCTCACGTGTAATGGAAAGGGAAGGGACAAGGCGTCTGTGGTCTTCGAAGGGTGAAGAGAGTACAGAGCAGGTATGGCACTAACAGACACAGAGAGACAGCCGGCTTATAAAGATGGAGCAGAAAACCTGAGGGATTGTTGCCAGGGCAAGCTTCCATCTGAGGTCTGAAATCCCAATATCTTCCATGGTTTTAATTACTAATTCTCAGTAAAACAAAGAAAAAAAGGTTTAATACTACTACTACTACTACTTGACATTTCTAAAGCGCTACTAGGGTTACGCAGCGCTGTACAATTTAACATAGAAGGACAGTCCCTGCTCAAAGGAGCTTACAATCTAAAGGACAAATGGACAGTCAGTCAAATAGGGGCAGTCTAGATTTCCTGAAAGGTATAAAGGTTACGTGCCGAAAGCGACATTGAAGAGGTGGGCTTTGAGCAAGGATTTGAAGATTGGTAGGGAGGGGGCTTGGCGTAAGGGCTCAGGAAGTTTATTCCAAGCATAGGGTGAGGCGAGGCAGAATGGGCGGAGCCTGGAGTTGGCGGTGGTGGAGAAGGGTACTGAGAGGAGGGATTTGTCCTGTGAGCGGAGGTTACGGGCGGGAAGAGCTGGGCTCAGTATGTAATGATCTGATTGGTTAAAGAGTGAATGGTCTCTTGTGCTCTTTTAAACTTTCAAACTATCATTCAGATAACTGCTGTATATGTCTGGTTCAAGCTAAAATAGCCCCTGTTAGTGAAAAGTGGAGTGAGTTACTGGAATTTCTGTATCACTTTGCACTGAAAGTTCTGGTGAATTACAACTGGGCAAAATGCGGGACTTGATTGGGTCTTGATGTGAGCTGATTGGTGTACTTTAATGACACATGGAGGGTGATTCTATAATGGGGAGCTTGCATTTATGCACTCGTGCGTGCAAATTTACAGAAGACTAGCACTTAAGTGTGCATAAGGGAAAGGGAAATGGGACTTGATATACTGCCTTTCTGAGGTTTTTGCAACTACATTCAAAGCGGTTTACATATATTCAGGTACTTACTTTGTGCCAGGGGCAATGGAGGGTTAAGTGACTTGCCCAGAGTCACAAGGAGCTGCAGTGGGAATCGAACTCAGTTCCCCAGGATCAAAGTCCACTGCACTAACCACTAGGCTACTCCTCCACTCATTCCACCAATAAGAGCCAACCTCATCAGTGATGTCACAATGGCTTGATTGCCCGATACTTGGTTCACTTCTGATATTGTGATGTCATAAGGGGAAAGGGAAATGGGACTTGATATACCGCCTTTCTGAGGTTTTTGCAACTACATTCAAAGTGGTTTACATATATTCAGGTACTTATTTTGTACCAGGGGCAATGGAGGGTTAAGTGACTTGCCCAGAGTCAGAAGGAGCTGCAGTGGGAATTGAACTCAGTTCCCCAGGATCGAAGTCCACTGCGTTAACCACTAGGCCACTCCTCCACTAACCCACAAAAGTGCTAGTGGGGCATCTGAACTCTGTCCTGAAACGATGCAAATAAGTGGCTTAGGGCCAGATTCTGTAAATGGCACTCAAAATTGGTCGGGGAAAAAAATCTGTGGTAAGCGCTGTTCTATAAAGGGAATGCACACTTTACAGAATAGTGATTAGCAAGGATCTCACGCCTAACTCTGGATGCCAGATTTACACCTCATAAAACCAGGTATAATCCTGGCACCTAACTTAGGCACGGAAACAGCACTATTCTAATTCCTGGACCACCTCGACCCACCCATGCCCCTCCCACGACCACGCCCCCTTTTGGGTTACACACTATGGGATTTAGGCATCCAGGGTTTTATTTATTTATTTATTATTTATTTGTTACATTTATACCCCACGTTTTCCCACCTATTTGCAGGCTCAATGTGGCTTACAAAGTACCGTAAAGGCGTTTGCCATTTCGGTTGATAACAAATACAAGATTGTGTTGCGGTCAGATGAGATAAGAGGTGAATCAGGCGTCATGGGTCGAGGGAAAGAGGATGGTAGATTGTCCAGTTCGATCTTTGATTATGTTGGGTTGCAGGGTGTGGGGATTTATGTTGGATCGTTGGGATAAGCTTTTTTGAAGAGGTGGGTTTTTAATGACTTCCTGAAATTTAGGTGGTCATTTATTGTTTTCACAGCATACGGGAGTCCACAGGGTGCAGGCAGATGGGCATAAATTCTAATAAGCACCAAATAACCTCAGTAATTGATTGTTAGCATAAAATTATTGCTTGTTAATGGCTCATTCACCAATTGAGCTGCGTGCACCTCTCATGATTGTGCTCAAGTTGTGTCACCCTTGATAGAATCCAGGGGATGATGTATAAATATGAGGGGGCATGTACATGGGCTGAGCATGGATGAATAATGGGTGGGGAGTCCACTCATGTGTAACTTAAAGCATACTGTATGTTACAGATGCCCCGCTGAAATTACATGACTGGATTACACCAGGTGTATGGCTGGTGTAACTGCTCCATGGCGTGACGTCCCTTGAGCACTGCATTCAGTTCTGGTTACCATATCTCATGCGAGGAAAGGCTAAAGAAGTTAGGGCTCTTCAGCTTGGAAAAGAGATGGCTGGGAGGGGGGGAAATGATTGAGATCTACAAAATCCTGAGTGGTGTAGAACGAGTAGAAGTGAATTGATTTTTTACTCGTTCCAAAAGTACAAAGACTAGGGGACACTCGAGGAAGTTACGTGGAAATACTTTTAAAAGAAATAGGAGGAACTATTTTTTTGCTCAATGAATAGTTAAGCTCTAGAACTTGTTGCCAGAGGATATGGTAATAGCGTTTAGTGTATCTGGGTTTAAAAAAAAGTTTTGGACAAGTTCTTGGAGGAAAAGTCCATAGTCTGCTATTGAGACAGACATGGGGGAAGCTACTGCTTGCCCTGGGATTGGTAGCATGGAATCTTGCTACTCTTTAGGATTGCAGAATCTTGCTATTCTTCGGGGTTCTACGTGGCATCTTGTTCACTCTTTGGGATTCCAGAATCTTGATATTCTTTGGGGTTCTACATGGAATGTTGCTACTCTTTGAGATTCTGCATGGAATCTTGTCACTCCTTAGGATTCCAGCATCTTGCTATTCTTTGGGGTTCTACATGGAACGTTACCACGATTTGGGTTTCTGCCAAGTACTTGTGACCTGGCTTGGCCACTCTTTGGAAAGCAGAATACTGGGCTAGATGGACCATTGGTCTGACCCAGTATGGCTACTCTTATGTTCTTATGTAAATGTAAGGAACATCAATGTTGAGTTATGCAAGTATTCTATAATAGAATCTGGATACCCAGATGCCATTATAGAACAGACTGGCACCACACGTTCTCAGGGTGCCTAAATGGAGGTGGCCAGTGATAGAATTAGTGCACCTATGTGAAGCCCATTCTATAATGAAAAGGAGGAATCTGCTATCCCTATCACTGGTAGAAATTCTTGTGCCTAGCTGTGTGCTTGACAGGTTCAGCTCAAGGGAGTATGCTGCCTTGAGTCAACTTTTGCATTGGCGATTCCCCCCCACCCTTACACACAATCTAGTATCTTTCCCTCCACTCTACCATACCTTCCTCCTATAATCCAGTGTCTCTCCTCTCAAGCCCACTCCTTCCTGGTGGACTAGATGAGGCTCAGGGCGCCAGTGATAAAGGGCGCCAGAGCCTCAGTCCAGCATCTATCTCTCTAGGAGTTTGACAGTTTTGCGCTTTTTATCACCAGAACTAGTCAGTATTCTTGGAAGTCATTTACTCATGTATGGGGCTAGAATACCAGCATTTACATGCCCTGAATTTCCCCATTGTTGGGCCTTGGGAGAGATAAGATGATGGAAACACCACATAAGCACTTAATAAACCTGCTGAGTGCCAGTTTTCCTCACACCCACCCACCCACACACATGCACACACACACACACATGCACACACACACGCACACACATACACGCACACATGCACACACATACACACACACATGCACACAAGACACACAAGACAATATGACACATGCACACACACACACACGCACACACATACACACACACACACATGCACACACGCACACACCTTCTTCAGTGTACCATACAGGCATCTTCAGCGCCTGCAGCAAATCATTTTCGCTGCTTGCGCCAGCCCCGTTGGCTTCCATCTGCCGCGTCCCGTCAGGAAACAGGCAATGACATCAGTGAGGGCGGGACAAGGGCACGTGGCAGATGGAAGCCTGCAGGGCTGGCACAAGCAGCGAGAATGAATCTTGCTGCTTGCGCCAAGGATAACTGTATGGTACACTGGGGAAGGACGGGGTTCAGAGACAGAAACACAGATGCTGGGATGCTGCGGAGAAGAGGAGGGGAGATTCGGGGTAGGTGAAAAAAATCTATATTAAAAAATATCTCCGGAAGATATTTTGGGGGTGGGGTGTGGGGGGTGGGGTGTGGAAGGGCCCATCCAAAATACTGAGTCTGGCTACGCCTCTGCAGCAGGAGTGCAGAAAAGTTGGGAAAGAGGAAGAAGAGACGTCATGCATGATGGGTTCCCAATGAAAGAGAAATGGGGGAAGAAGGAAGGGAAAGAGACCATGTTTGAAGACTCCATGATGAGAACCAGATTGGGAATTGATAAGGCAGAGAGACCACACTGCAATTTATTTATTTATTTCCTCTTGATATACTGCAATATGGTCTGTACTAGGCTTCAAAGCAGTATACAGTGCAATGGGAGAAATGGAGGCGAAGAGAGACAGGAAGGAACAGGATGACACTCCGACATCACTTCTGGTTTTTGCTTTCTGTTTATTGGCATGACATTTCAGAACCATCCAGTTCCACTTTGCACAAACTGCAGTCTGCACTGAACCCAGTCTTAAGGAGTCACCAGAGAACGACCATTGAGTGCAGTCTGTCTGTCTATTTGTGCCTTATACCTACACTCATTCTCTGTACCTCCGCCATTGAACAGGTACAGCACGATCAGCAGTCTTCTCCATCTCCAGACACTAACACCCCTTTGTAACGGTCTCTTGCATGCATGGACTCTGCTGCTCGAAGTCTATTGTAGACGTCCACCATCCATGTGGGGGCACAAACATGTTCTCACTTTCTCTTTGAGCTTTCAGCGTCATACAATTTACCTCTTGATCCTGAGTTTCTCATTTTAATGCATTTTAATGAGATCAAATAGTCAATAGTTCTTGCGACATCCAAAGCTGGTCCTCATTTTCTGCACTTTGAGAAAAGATGAGGCCTTGATGGAACAGCACTTCTGAACTCAGAACTCACGGAAGTGTTCAGGCTCTGACATCATGGTCACAGACTCTTTTTTTTTTTGCATTCCAGGTATTGGATAGTCTATATTGGGGCACAACATCTCCTTATTGTTCTCTTGAGGGCACCTTTCACTTCTTTGTTTCTGAGGCTATAGATGAGAGGGTTTAGCATAGGGGTGATAACTGTGTAGAAGACAGACACCACCTTGTCCATCCGGAACCTTATCGTAGATGTGGGGCGAATGTACATAAACATGACAGTGCTGTAGAAAATCCCAACCACAGTGAGATGTGAGGCACAGGTGGAGAAAGCCTTCTTCTGCCCTTCAGCAGAAGGGATTTTCAAGACTGAGAAAATAATTAGCCCATAGGAGGTCATGATCAACAGGAAGCAACTCCAGATTAACACCCAAGCCAGGAAGAGGAAAGTGAGTTCTTTGGTACTGGTGTCCGTGCAGGAGAGCTTCAAGAGTGGGGCAAAGTCACAACAGAAGTGATCAATCTCATTGGGGGTACAAAAGGCCAAAGTGGAGATCCAGCAGGCAGGAAGAGCTGGGGCTAGAAGCCCACCCAACCAAGCAGCCAGTGCCAGGAGACCACAAGTCTTACTGGTCATAATGGTGGGATAATGTAGGGGCCTGCAGATGGCAACATAACGGTCAAATGCCATGAGGGCAAGAAGTAAGTTCTCTGTGGCCCCAAAGACAAAGAGAAAGTAGAACTGGACCACACAGGCCTTGGAGGAAATGGTTTTTTGCTCCGCCAGCAGGTCAGCCAGCATCCTTGGTACAGTAACTGTGGTGTAGAGAACCTCTAGAATGGAAAAGTTCCCCAGGAAGAAATACATGGGAGTGTGGAGGTGCTGGTACACCCTGACCATTGCTATGATTGCCAGGTTGGATGCGATGATGAGCAGGTAGAAAGTTGAGAAGATGCAGAACAGGGGAATTTGGAAACCCTTCATGGCTTGGAAACCCAGCAAGACAAATTCAGACACCACGGTACGGTTTGCTCCATCCATTCCTAAGTTACAACCACCCATATAAAAAGAAGATAATGGTTAATTTGTCAGAACCATAGCAGTAGAATTAATAATTGTAACAACATTAAAGTGAAGTCCAACCTTAAGTAGGTAAAAATCTTTCAAAAAAAATCATCTTTTGGACTGAACTGGGAGCTCAACAGCAGTACACAAAACTACTGTACAGAATGCCTGGATTCAATTCCCATTATCTGCCTATGTGCTTTGCATTACTGGTAGCGCTGGCGGAGTACTGTGTAGGTAGGTTTCACAGCCCGTGCTGAAGGAGGGAGTCTCTACAATCGTTCAATTTTGAAACCTACTAGCTAGATGCAGAGTACATGTGTATGAGGTTCGGGGGGGGGGTCTGTGGCCCTGGATAAGTGTCTGGAATATAAAAGTTGAATTAACCATGTGTGTTTCTGTGTGTGCGTGTTGGAAGGGGTGGGTGAGAAGAGGCAAGGAAGTGTTTATAAGCTAGAAGAATCAACCTGGATAGTGTGGACAAAGTCTCTTAGTACCAAATGTGTGCTGAGTACCTTCCTCAGCACATTGCCTACTATTAGCAAGCCTTAAAAAAACTTTAGGGCACACTAAATCAATTTAATGAATGGTAATAAATGACTTCTTGCCCTTTAGAAAAATGCTGAAAGCTCATCTCTTTAAGCAAGCCTACCCAACCTAATCTCGCCAACCTCCACTCCCAATTCTGTCCTGACTTAAATACCAACCTCCCATCCTTCTCTTTCCATCTCTACTTAATTTTATCCCTCCTTACCCCCTTTTCTCCCAAATTACACTATCCTATCCTGTCTACCCTCTTTTATCCTAGTCATATATTATCTAGCTCAACTTATCGTACACTACTAAGCCCGACTTTACGTTGTTTTACTACTGTTTTATTGAAAATTCTATTCTTAACTTTGTATTTCAAATTACTATGTAAGCCGCATTGAGCCTGCATTGTGTGGGAAAGCGCGGGGTACAAATATAATAAATAATAATAATAACCTTTGAATGAATGCATTCTGTCAATTAACACGTTAAAAAACATAGTAAATGACGGTAGAGAAAGACCTTCACGGTCCAGCCAGTCACATTCATGATCGTCCTGATTGAACCCACAATTCAATAGTATTACTAACAACATTTTACTCACTAACGTCACACTTTAAGATTTCCCCTCCCCCGTTGAAATACACAACACCTGTGCTCATAGCAGAGGAAAGTTATAAAAGCTATAATCCACATTACATTTAAAAACAAAATTGAGATAAATGTGTGTAACGAACTGACAGAAGTGTGAAAATCAGGAAAACTATGAAATGAACCAGAGACAAACCGAAATTTAGCGCCAATGGTCAGTATAGTTTACATTCTTGCTATCCTATCCTTCATGACCACAACAGAGAGGTTTGCAACTTGCCTATTGGCATCAGATTATAATCGGAAAAATGGCAGAGAGATAGCGAGAAGCATTCAGTTCCTCCCCGCATCGCTCTACCTCTCCCACCCAAACTAGTCAAGGCCAAAACTCACGGAAAAGAAGTCACCCTTTTGGCTTGCTTTAAATTTCTTGGAAGGTTTTTCTAAATGGAGATATTTATTTATTTATTTATTAAAAACGTAACATACCGCAATGGAAATCATCCAAACCTTTTTTAAACCCAGATACACTAACTGCTGTTACCACATCCTCCGGCAACAAGTTCCAGAGCTTAACTATGCTTTGAGTGAAAAAATATTTTCTCCTATTTGATTTAAAAGTCTTTCCATGCAGTTTCGTTGAGTGTCCCCTGGTCTTTGTACTTTTTGAATGAGTGAAAAATTGATTCACCTTCACCCGCTCCACATCACTCAGGATTTTGTAGACCTCAATCATATCCCCCTTCAGCTGTCTCTTGTCCAAGCTGAAGAACCTTAACTTCTTTAGCCTTTCCTCATATGGGAGCAGTTCCATCCCCTCTATCATTGTGGTCACTCTTCTCTGAACCTTTTCTAATTCCACTATATCTTTTTTGAGATTCAGCGACAAGGATTGAATGCTATACTCAAGGTGAGGTCGCACCACGGAGCAACAGAGGCATTATAATATTTTTTGGTCTTATTTTTGCATCCCTCTCCTAATAATCCCTGTTTTTTTTTGTGGCCGCCGCCACACACTGGGCAATAACAAAATGGTATTACCTACAACTTGTTTCAAGTCACTGAACTGTATGTGGAAACGGATAGGAAGCCAGTGAAAACTCCTCTTACTGACCTATAAATGCATTCACTCTGCAGCTCCTCAGTACCTCTCCACTCTCATCTCTCCCTACGTTCCTCCCCAGGAACTCAGTTCACTGGGTAAATCTCTCTTATCTGCACCCTTCTCCTCCACCGCTAACTCCAGACTCTGTTCCTTTTATCTTGCAGCACCATATGCCTGGAATAGACTTCCTGAGCCGGTACGACAAGCTCCATCTCTGGCCGTCTTCAAATCTAAGATAAAAGCCCACCTTTTTGATGCTGCTTTTAACTCCTAACCCTTATTCACTTGTTCAGAACCCTTATTTTATCATCCCCACTTTAATATTCCCTTATCTCTTGTTTGTCCTGTTTGTCTGTCCTAATTAGATTGTAAGCTCTGTCGAGCAGGGACTGTCTCTTCATGTTCAAGTGTACAGCGCTGTGTACGTCTAGTAGCGCTTTAGAAATGATAAGTAGTAGTAGTAGTTACTTGCTAATTTTTATTTCTAAATTTACACATGTCGAAATTTCACGGGAGAGAAGCACTGGGCAAAGGAGATTTTGGTGTGAAACAGCATGTTCCAGTTGGGTTCATCAAAAAAAAAAAAAAAACCCCAAACAAACCAGCAGTGTCTGTTTTCTGGCTTCCCTGCTTCGGAGCTGACCCTTCTTCCGTATGCAACTGAGCTTACCATACCAATGAGGAAGAACAGATGTTGATTCAGAACCAGAATAACCGAAGCACATAACACGTTGGAGGCATTTCAAGAACTCACATCACCAACCAGTGCCTTCAATACAGACAGCTACCAGTTCATGGCCAGTTCCAGGCTGGTTTGAGTTCAGCGTATATCATATATATTGCGTTTGGCATAAAAGCAAAAAGAAATTGAAGCACCCCACCCTCTCCACCCTAAATTTATTTTTTGAACTTAGATCTTTAGAATGATACCTAAGCTTCTCCTGCGCCTATATTAGGCTTTGTATAGGTCCATGGTGTAACTGCTCCTTCAAAAGAGGGAAGTGGGAATGTGAACCAAGATTTCCAAAGACCGGACCACAGCAGTAGTAAAAAAATGAAACAAAGTTTGTTTTTTTATATAAGGTCAAAGGTGTTCCCATGCTTAATCAATACCTTTGTGTCACATTAATGATTCAATAATCAATCCTGTTACGATATTCTATCAGGTCCTTCATGGAAAACCTATTAATTTAATATATGTTGCATTTATATCAGAAACAGAGGGAGTATAATGTACACATCTATATTTTATATATTATATTTCTATCATTGATTTTATATATTTGTTCACTTACATATGTTTATGTTTTCTGTTTTCATTGTGTTTTTATGTTTTACATTTCATTTCTTTTACATATTGTTATTTATTTATTTTAGATCATTTATACCCCGCCATTTGCCACAGATGCGCAGCCCCAAAGCGGCTTACAATGAACTAATAACATATTGTTTTTTTAATCCATAGACTCCTGATGTAGGCCTTTTGGCCAAAACACAACATTGTGTCGAGTCACTTTATTGTCTAATATAACTTTGCTTCATTTTTTACTAGTGCTGTGGTCCGGTCTTTGGAAATCCTGGTTCACATTCCCACTTCCCTCTTTTAAGTATGCCACTGTTTAATCATAAGAACATAAACATTGCCATACTGGGACAAACTGAAGGTCCATCAAGCCCAGCATCCTATTTCCAACAGTGGCCAATCCAGGTCACAAGTACCTGGCAAGATCCCAAAACAGTACAATACATTTTATGCTGCTTATCCTAGAAATAAGCAGTGGATTTTCCCCAAGTCCATCTTAATAATGGCTTATGGACTTTTAGGAAATTATCCAAACCTTTTTAGAACCCTGCTAAGCTAACTGCGTTTACCATATTCTCTGGCAATGAATTCCGGAGTTTAATTGCATGTTAAGTGAAGAAATATTTTCTCCGATTTATTTTAAATTTACTGCTTTGTAGCTTCATTGCACGTACCCTAGTATTTCCGGAAAGAGAACCAATCGATTCACATCTACCAGTTCCACACCACTCATTATTTTATAGACCTCAATCATATCTCCTCTCAGTCGTCTTTTCTCAAAGCTGAAAAGCCCTAGCCTTGTTGGGTAGACTCGATGGACTGTAGAGGTCTTTATCTGCCAACATTTACTATGTTACTATATGTTATTTGCAATTCTGTGTTATAAGAATGACTCATATTCACACTTGCAAAAAAGTAAGGTAGACTGTTCAGGAATGTGCAGTGCACACCTAAGCTCTATGACCTGGTGAGCATGCGTGTGTGTGTATTTGTATTATACTGCATGTCTGTGGTATTTATCCTGTACCGAGGGGTAAGTGTGTGGAGAAAGAACTTACCAAGTGCCCACTAGCATGGATGTTAATATGAATGTAGGAGCCTAGAAGAACAGGCTGGTATAAATATACTGATGCAGCGACCCTTGTGCTATTAACAGAGATACAGCTGGGCACAGAGTGCTCACCTGGGACTTAAGAAGCCGGGAGAGTAATTAATTACACCAATTATTACATATTCCCTGTTTCTCTCTCTCTGTTTTTCAGTCTCTCTATCCCTCTTTCTCCCTCCCTCCCTCCCTCTCTCTGTCTATAGATTCAGATGCTTATTTGTCCATGGGTTGTGAAAATTATACATGTGCAGAGCAATTTTTAAACCTCATGGACCTGCAAGCACATTTCCCTGTAGACTTCTAGCTTTGAATATGAAAGGGACGGCCGTACACTGCAGATTGTTAGTGGGCAGTGGCGATCCTAGGGGCGCTGACACCCGGGGCGGTCGCCGATGCGCCCCGCCCCCTGGGTGCAGTGCCCCCCCGGTGCAGCGCGAACCTCCTCGTCACCCCCCCACCCCGGTGAAAGAACCCCCCACCAGGTGCACGCCGCTGGGGGGGGGGGTGCCGCGCGCCGGTCAGCTTCGTTGTTTCCATGCTCCCTCTGCCCCGGAACAGGAAGTAAGAGGGAGCATGGAAAACAACGAAGCTGACTGGCGCGTGGCACCCCTCCAGCGGCGTGCACCCGGGGCGGGCCGCACCCACCGCCCCCCCTTAGTACGCCACTGTTAGTGGGGCTGACATATCAATGCATTTTTAAAATGTTCTTATGTTCTTCCATCTCCCAGTCCTGCCCCTTCTGAGGGTCATAATTATTATAGCAACTGGGACAGAGACAGTAATGGATGTTGGCATGTCAGCCTCGGATTGTTCTAGAAGTAACACGGCTACACATGGAACAGACTTCCCGGGATGTGGTGGTGGTGACAAATACTGCAGTAGAAATTAAGTAGTCCTGGAAAAGGGGTAGAAGATGCCTAGTTATAAAGAAATGAGGATTTGGTCAGAGATCTAATGGGATTTATGGTGTGGCCACAGAAATGAAATTGGGTAGAGATTTATGAAACTTATGATCTTATCTGTCACTTTTAAAAGTTTCATGGGGGTCAATATTCAAAGTGATTTAAGTGGGCAGAAGAGGCTGCTGCCTACATAAGTCGAACTCGATGGCCACTGAATATCGGCACTAATCAGCCATGTCAAATCTGGGCAGGAGAAGGGCAATCCGGGTGCAGAGGAGGAGCTGAGAGTTGTGCGGGTATTGGTGATGTTCAGTGGCCAGTGTCTGCATTGCTGAGTGCACGATAGGACCACAAAAAAGGCTGTCCTATGTTTGGGCTTTGAGCTATGTGGGTGTTGGCACTCGCATAACTTTTGGGTTGGCTGTCAGTCTAGGATCCTCAAATGGCTGTGTGGCAAGTGCTTTACTTGCCGCATGGCCTTTTCCCGCAGGAAAGAGAGACTTCCCTTTTTCCCACTGCGGTAAAAGGGGGCCTCGGAGCGCATGAATGCTGGCACAGGCCCCCTTTTAACTTCTGGGCTAAAATACTAAAAGGAGCCAGAAATATGGTGAAGAGGCTGGAGGCCAGGAGAACCTACAATATGCTCTAGGGTTAGATTTACTGAATTGCGGTACTGTGTTACTGCACCTTAACACTGTTTACACTCACTTTTTCATTAACAGACCCCTGTAACACATACCTCCTAATTCTGTATAAGTTGCCAAAAATAACAAGACAATTAGTCCCAATAATTGAATTTTTAACAAGCAATTATTGGCACTAATTAAATTTATTTGAATTTTACATGAAAAAAGGGGGCATGGAAGTGGGATGGACATGGGCAGAACAGGGGCATTCCTAAAAGTAACTCGAATTGTTATAGAATAACTGGGATACGCACCTAATGTAACGTTAGGCGCGATTCCCAGGCCAGCCAGAAATACAATCAGATCAACACGAACATACTTAAACCTCCACTACCCAAGCTGCAAAGGACTCAAATACAAATCAACTTATGCATCCAGCTTCTCCTACACAAGCACACAACTGTGGAACGCACTACCAAAAGCCGTGAAAACAACGTACGACCACCTCAACTTCCGGAAATCACTAAAGACCTACCTGTTCGAAAAGGCATACCCTATCGACCCAACTTAAGTGCCCGAACCTTGCAACACAACAAAACCGGAGGGAATCGGGGATGATCTCCCTTTACTCCCCTAGTGGTCACTAACCTCCTCCCACCCTCCAAAAAGTTTTTAAAAATATTATTTCTGGCCTCTATGTCAGCCTCAAGTATCATACCCAGTTCCATGTCAGCAGTATGCAGGTCCCTAAAGCAGTTTTAGTGGGTGCAGTGCACTTCAGGCAGGTGGACCCAGGCCCATCCCCCCCTACCTGTTACACTAGTGGTGGTAAATGTGAGCCCTTCAAAACCCACCAGAAACCCACTGTACCCACATCTAGGTGCCCCCCTTCACCCATAAGGGCTATGATAGTGGTGTACAGTTGTGGGTAGTGGGATTTGGGGGGCTCAGCACCCAAGGTAAGGGAGCTATGCACCTGGGAGCAATTTCTGAAGTCCACTGCAGTGCCCCTTTGGGTGCCCAGTTGGTGTCCTGGCATGTCAGGGGCACCAGTGCACTATGAATGCTGGCTCCTCCCAGGACCAAAGGACTTGCATTTGGTCGTTTCTTAGTTTCCATTATCGCCGAAAATCAGAAACGACCAAGTCTAGGGACGACTATCTCTAGGGACGACCTAAATTATTATTATTATTAACATTTGTATAGCGCTACCAGACGCACACAGTGCTGAACACCTGACACAGAGAGACAGTCCCTGCTCAATAGAGCTTAAAATTTAAAATAATACAGACAGACAAGGCAATTAAGAGCGAGGGAAGTACTGGGTGAGAAGGAACAAGGGGGGAGGCAAATGAGTAGTGGCTAGGAGCCAAAAGCAGCAGTGAAAAGGTAGGTCAAGATTTGGGCATCCCCGATGGTATTATCGAAACGAAAGATGGACGCCCATCTTGTTTCAATGATACGGGTTATCCCGCCCCTTCGCTGCAACTTGGGCGCCCCTTTCGATTATGCCCCTCCATGTAGCCCCAAGGGTTTTTGTGATTTCCTGGTGAAGCCTTATACTCAGTCTTGCTCCAGCACAATTGTTACACTCTTTCTTTCTTTCTTTCTTTCTCTCAGTCCCCCTGCCATTAATTTCTCCCTCATTCTCTGAATTCCCCATCTCTTTATCCCAGCAGTTACCGCTTTTCCCTGCCCCCAAGTCACTTTCCTAAAGCTACCCCTCCCATATCTACTTCCTCCTTCAACCACATCTTCAGCCAAGGTCAAGCATGTCACCATCTCAAGCTGAAGACTCTGCCTTCTTCACCTACTGACCCCTGCGGCCAAAGACAAGGGTCTCTTTCTCCTGTGGACCCACAAATGTAGCTCTGCTTAAATATTCTAGTACTTGTCACAGCAGGAAAGTAGAATTTCCATGGCAGGTTGGTCATGCATTCTCACACAGACAAGCACCATCCACTGATCTCTAGCGCCTGGAAATCTCGCAAGGGTGTGAATACATTGATATTTGCATACACACCCTGTTGATATTCACAGTACTGTTGGGAAAACAGAGCCTATTGGTGGTGGGGGGTTTTTTGGGGGGGGGAGGGAAGGGGTGACCTTGAGTGAAAGTTGATGTGTGCATCCATACCCTCTCAATTCTTATGCCAGGGATCTCGCTACAATTTTGGGAGGGGAACATTAAACCGTGGCTGCTCATTCTGATGCAAACTTTGTCATGCTCACTGTTCCTGGTGACAACAGATGGACACTATTTCTGGCCTGAGGCATATTATTGCTACTGGGCAGACTGGATGGGTCATTGCGGTCTTTATGGGTCAACCTTTACTATATTACTATATACATTCCCACCGCATTAGTAAGAGAAAATAGAAATGAACTTTTCATGAGTCATCAGAAGACCAGGGTGTATTGTAGGATTTGAGTCTAGGTTTTTCAGGATTTAGTTCACACATTTTCTTTGGAAAATCAAGGCAAGTTACATTAGTCATTTTATGAGCTAGGGAGGTTAGCTTATAAAACACTTTTTGAATGGTAACTTTCAATTGTTCATTCATAGACAAATCGGAGTCAACCCAAACCCCCATAAGCAATTAGTGTTTGGGCTGAAACATTTTTTATAAACCACTTTGATTGATTTCCACCAGATGGGTGGTTATATCAAATATTATAAGAAAATAAAGAGTTAGGACACATTTAGCTGAGAAACAATTGCTTCATTTGAAAAAAGCAATATGGAACATTTCTGCGCGTAACATGCTAATAAAGCATAATTCCGATAATATACCAGAGATTTAGTTCACTGTGGCTCTTTCAAGTTCTTTCAGTTTAATGATCACCCTTTTCAGGGCTGCTTTCACCTCCTGGTTTCTTAGGGTGTAGATGATGGGGTTCAGCAGTGGGGTTACAGCAGCATAGACAACAGACACCACTTTGTTCACGGAAAGAGACTCGTAAGGGCAGACATATATGAAAATCACTGTCCCGTAATAAATGAAGACCACGGTGAGATGCGAGGTGCAGGTGGCGAAGGCATTCTGCCTCCCTGAGGTAGAGGGCAACTTTACGATGGTTAAAATGATAAAAATGTAAGACACCATAATCAGCGTAAAACAACCCAAAATTATGAAACGAGCTATATATGTGTAAGAGATTTCACTGATGGAGTTTCTTGTGCAAGATAGCTCCATCAGTGGAGAAAAGTCACAGAAGAAGTGATCTATTACTCGAGGTCCACAAAAGGACAGCTGAGACAAAAACACTACAGGCAGCAGTGGGGACATGAAACTCATAAACCAGACACCACCAGCCAACTGAACGCACGCTTTGTCATTCATAAGAATGGGATAGCGCAAGGGGTAGCAGATGGCAATGAACCTGTCGAGGGACATCACGGCCAGCAGATAGTTCTCCATGGAACCCAAGACAGCACAAAAATAAAACTGAACGATGCATCCTTTTAGAGAAATGTATCTTTTCTTGCTCAGAAAGTCAGTCAGCATTTTGGGGAGTGTGGCCGAGGTATACCAGATTTCTAAGAAGGAGAAGTTGCTGAGGAAGAAGTACATGGGCTTGTGGAAGCGTCTGTTCGCTCTAACCAGACTGATTATCAGGATATTGGCCGAGATGGTTAAGAGGTAGATGGTGAAGATGGCGATGAAGACTATGACCCCCTGCTCCCAAGTTGTGTTGAACCCCACTAACAAAATTTCAGCCTCAGTGGTATAATTATCAGCCATCAATGTTGGTTTTGAAGCTTGACGTTATGGGTTTGCAGTGGTGGAGAAAGCTGAGGGAGAAAAAGAGCAGAATTATCAGATACAAAATATTATATATTTATTTAAAATATTTATAAACCACACTCTCTACACATCCTAAGTGGTGTACAAAACCAACATTCATAGAATAAAAGAAAGACATTTAAAACATGATTACATACAAATTCAGTATAAATAAATACAAGTTAATAAAAAAAACCCTTGAGTTGCTTTCTAAACTGTAAAACTGACCTTGTACTTCTGATCGCATGGGTAAGAGTATTCCTAAAACGAGCCCCCTTCAATCTGAACCATTCTGGAGTGATGACTGCGACTTGAATGATATATTCTTAGTGCATTTGCTAAGGCTAAAAGTGCCTCATTATTCAATGCTTTGTGAATTCAAACTGTATAAAAAATAATGATAAAAAATTAAACAAAAAAAATGTTAAAAAAGTAATACTTTGAACTGAACACGAGAACATATCAGGAGCTAATAGAGATCCTTCAGTACCTGAGAAATGTGCTATGTCAGGTCTTGTATTCCAACCACGGAAGTGGAAAGAACAGCAACATCCCACAGATAATCTGAGGAGCAGGAGAGGAGTGGGAACAGAATCTGGCTCTTCAAAAAGCAGACCGAGGACATCCAATGTTGAGGTAAAGTTTATTGAAGAAAGACTCGCAGTGTCCACATCTAAGATGCCCCAGGGAGATGTTGATTGGCGTGGGCTGTATGTCAGGAAGCATTGAGGGAACCAAATGTTCTTTGAGGTTTCTCTCTCTGGTATACGCTACCACGAGTTTCTCATTTTGAAAACAGTCATGGTTTTCTAGGCATCTGGAAATCGCTAGATGGTTTTCATCCCATATCTACCAGTTTTATGACCTTGGGCAAGTCACTAAAATTTCAAGTGTCTCTCTGTCTCTGACCTTTTGGATTTGTTCTCTCTCTCTCTCTCTCTTTGTCTCTCTCTACGTTAGCAGAAATAGGAGTTCCTGTAATTTCTCATGATTTCCCATAGTTAAATTGTAGAGCATAGCTCTGGGGGGGGGGGGGGGGCACTCAGTTGCTGAAGGGACTAGGCTGACTAGAAATAGCATCACATCCCATGCTGACCTTACTACACTGAATACCACATGAGGGGAATCACAGATGCATCGTTCCACTGGGAAGGCAGCAGGAGAAGAAACTTTCCAGGGACAAATTTACCTTGTAATTTAAATATTACAAGACATGAACTAGATGTATATTTCTCATGAAAACTCACCTACACATTATTAAAAAGCATCCTTTGCATAACATAAGGAAAAATCTAGAAAAATAACATTAGTGGTACTTCTCAGATACCATCTTCCAGGTTGATTTTAGTGAAATTCGGCTCATCCAAGAGACAGCATTTATTTATCAGTACAGAGAAGCAGAGGTATCTGTCTAATGCAGAAGCAATGAAAACAAAAGAAATCTATAGAAATGCTTGTACCCTGAATGTGCAAGGGAATCAGTAAAGTCTGAAACCACCTGGGGATAGGTTAGAAACCGATGACCAGCCAGAATTGCAGATTGTGCTGGGTTACAATTTCGTCAACAAATAAAAATACTTACACTTTTGTTTTGGCTATGATGTTGGTTCCTCTCGATCACCGCGTATTAAGAAGTCTGTAGTGAAAGAGGTTCTTGTTTAATGGACCCTGGAAGAGTTTAATCTTTCTAATTTTCTGTGCGTGATCTTGAGGAACTCGCTAGATGGTTTTCATCCCATATCTACCACTTTTGTGACCTTGTGCAAGACATTAAAATTTCAAGTGTCTCTCTCTGTCTATGACGTTTTGGATTTGCTCTCTCTCTCTCTCTCTACATTAGCAGAAATAGGAGTGCCTATAATTTCTCATGATTTCCGTAGTTAAATTATAGAGCAAAGCTCTGGGGAACCACTCAGTTGCTGAAGTGATCACACTGACTGGAAATAGCATCACATCCCATGCTGACCTTACCTCATCGAATATCACATGAGGGAAATCACAGATGCATCGTTCCTCTGGGAAGGCAAGTAGGAGTAGAAACTCTCCAGGGACAAATTTGTCTTTTACCATTTATATTTTATAAGACATGAACTAGACTTATGTTTTTCATGAAAACTCACCTACACATTATTAAAAAGCATCCTTTGCATAATGCAAAGACAGACCTAGAAAAAAATACATTAGTGCTGCCTCTTGGATATCATCTTCCAGGTTGATTTGAGTGATTTTACCTATCTTAATGACATCCTCCACTTTCTTTCCCCTTCCCCCTTCTCTGTAATTACTTACTGATCACTCCCACTTCCTACCCGTGAGATAAACATGCACTGTGCGCCAATGTGGCCATGCTGCTGTTTACTGCTGGGATCGCCCCCACGTAGAAAATAGAAAAATATTTTCTTCCATGGGGTTTGGCGTGTGCCAAACTCGGAATTACCATCGGGGTCATGTGCTACCCCTGAGGTAGTTACGATTTGGTGGCACATTATCCATGCGTTATCCCTCCCGCATCTTTGTAAAAGGGCCCCCTAAATTTTTAGTTTTTAGTTCACATATTTTCTTTGGTAGATCATGGCAAGTTGTATTGAACTACTTTAGGCATTCCCTGTACCTGGAGGGCTTACAGTTTGTACCTGAGGCAGAGGAGGGTGAAATGACTTGTCCAGCCCATTGCATTAACCATTAGGCTACTCGACTACTCTAAAGATGTCCGTTCATCATCCTGATTCACCTGGATTTGAATATACTTTTTCTCTGCCTCCTGGGGAGCTGAAGGCCAAACTGGTTGAAGGATAGGAAACAGAGAGTGGGGTTAAATGGGCAGTATTCACAATGGAGAAGGGTAGTTAGTGGGGTTCCTCAGGGGTCTGTGCTAGGACCGCTGCTTTTTAATATATTTATAAATGATTTAGAGATGGGAGTAACTAGCGAAGTAATTAAATTTGCTGATGACACAAAGTTATTCAAAGTCGTTAACTCGCGACAGGATTGTGAAAAATTACAAGAGGACCTTACGAGACTGGGAGACTGGGCGGCTAGATGGCAGATGACGTTTAATGTGAGCAAGTCCAAGGTGATGCATGTGGGAAAAAAGAACCCGAATTATAGCTACGTCATGCAAGGTTCCGCGATAGGAGTTACGGACCAAGAAAGGGATCTGGGTGTCGTCGTCGATAATATGAAACCTTCTGCTCAGTGTGCTGCTGCGGCTCGGAAAGCGAATAGAATGTTGGGTATTATTAGGAAAGGTATGGAAAACAGGTGTGAGGATGTTATAATGCCGTTATATTGCTCCATGGTGCGACCGCACTTTGAATATTGTGTTCTATTCTGGTCGCCGCATCTCAAGAAAGATGTAGTGGAATTGGAAAAGGTGCAGCGAAGGGCGACTAAAATGATAGCGGGGATGGGACGACTTCCCTATGAAGAAAGACTAAGGAGGCTACGGCTTTTCAGCTTGGAGAAGAGGCGGCTGAGGGGAGACATGATAGAGGTATATAAAATAATGAGTGGAGTGGAACAGGTGGATGTGAAGTTTCTGTTCACGCTTTCCAAAAATACTAGGACTAGGGGGCATGCGATGAAACTACAGTGTAGTAAATTTAAAACAAATCGGAGAAAAGTTTTCTTCACCTAATGCGTAATTAAACTCTGGAATTCGTTGCTGGAGAACGTGGTGAAGGCGGTTAGCTTGGCAGAGTTTAAAAAAGGGTTAGATGGTTTCCTAAAGGACAAGTCCATAAACTGCTACTAAATGGACTTGGGAAAAATCCGCAATTCAAGGAATAACATGTATAGAATGTTTGTACGTTTGGGAAGCTTGCCAGGTGCCCTTGGCCTGGATTGGCTGCTGTCGTGGACAGGATGCTGGGCTCGATGGACCTTTGGTCTTTTCCCAGTGTGGCATTACTTATGTACTTATGTACTTATATTCTGGAAGGAGTGAGTTTGGATTTTCACATCTGTGAAGGCAGCTACCAGAGCCAGTCATGTTTTTCTGATTGTGTATTTTTATTTACATTACCTTTTCATTTCCATTTCCATTTTTTTGTCTTTCAACTATCTTCAGGTCTTCCATTCTTTGGTCTAGTTAGTGTTGGGCTTGCTGCATTAGTGTTCAGAGTTAGGGTAAGGAAGCAATGGTGACATTTATAGGTCTTTTACTACGGCACGCCTAAAGGTGGCCTGTGCTCTTGAAGGCAGGGGCGTAGCCAGACTTCGGCGGGAGGGGGGTCCAGAGCCTGAGGTGAGGGGGCACATTTTAGCCCCCCCTGGTGCTGCCGACCCCCCCAGCCATTATTGACCCGCCGCTGCCGAACCCCGCCGCTGACCCTCTCAACCCCCCTCCCGCTGCCAACCCTCCCCCGCCATCGCTTACCTTTGCTGGCGGGGGACCCCTAGTTGCAAGGCTTCGTTCTGTTTCTGTGAGTCTGACGTCCTGCACGTATAACGTGTAGGACGCCAGAAACAGAATGACACCTTCGGGGGAAGAAGAGGACCTCCTGGGCTGGCGGGGATTGGGGACCCCCGCCAGCAAAGGTAGCTCACGGCGGGGGAGGGTTGGTGGCGGGAGGGGGGTCAAGAGGGTCGTCGGCAAGGGGGTCCAAGGCCAAATCTATGGGGGCCCCCTGGCCCCACGTAGCTACACCACTGGTTGTAGGCGTGTGTTTTGGATGCGTGCAAGGCCATTTGCTCATCGTGCTTGGAAAGAAGGCATTTTCTTTGTGCCAGAAAATGGACATGCAGCAAAATTAAAACCAGCGCGCATTCATTTGCGGGCTAAGACCTTACTGCCACCCATTGACTTAGCAGTAAGGTCTCTCACACTAACCAGGTGGTATGCACTCAGCATGTGTAAACTGACAATTACCACCGGGTAAGCGCCACGTGGTAGAAAATAGAAAATATTTTCTACCGCATGTTTTGGGCGCACGTCCAAAATGGAATTACCACCCAGGGCAAGCAGTAGCTGGGTGGTAGTGCCAGTTTGACACACATTGGACACATGTAGGTGCCTAGCAGGCTTATTTTTGAAAGAGATGGATATCCAAAAAGTGACATAAATTGGCACTTGGACGTCCATCTCACAGAGACGACCAAATTGGTATAATCCTAACCCGATTTTGGACATCTTTCTCAGAAGTCCGTCACAAGGACATCCAAATTTCAAGGGGGTGTATCGGAGGTGTGGTCGAGGAGGGAGTTGGGTGTTCCTAAGACTTGGACGTCTTTGAGCCATAATGGGAAAAAGCAAAGCCGTCCAGTACTAAAACTCGGACGTTTTCACCCAGACCAGTGTTTATTATGAATAAGGCACAAAAAGGTGCCCAAGATGACCTGATGACCACTGGAGGGAATCGGGGATGACCTCCCGTTACTCCCCCAGTGGTCACTAACCCCCTCCAACCCTCAAAAAGCATGATTAAAAATATTACTTGCCAGCCTCTATGCCAGCCTGAGATGTCATACTCAGGTCCATGACAGAGCATGCAGGTCCCTGGAGTAGTTCAGGAGTAGGTGCAGTGCACTTCAGACAGGTGGACCCAGGCCCACACTCCCCCACCTGCTACATCTGTGGAGGAAACAGCCAGCTCCCCAAAACCCACCAGAAACCCTCTGTACCCACATATAGGTGCCCCCTTCACCCATAAGGGCTAAGATAGTGGTGTACAGTTGAGGGTAGTGGGTTTTGGGGGGTCTGGGGGGGCTCAACACACAAGGTAAGGGAGCTGTGTATCTGGGAGAAGTTTATGAAGTCCACTGCAGTGCCCCCTAGGGTGCCCGATTGCTGTCCTAGCATGCCAGTGGGACCAGTGTACTAAAACTCCTGGCTCCCCCCACGCCGAAACGGCTTGAATTTGGACGTTTTAGACTTGAACGTCTTTGGTTTCAAATACGGCCAAAAATCAAAGAAGTCCAAATCCAAGGACGTCCAAGGTATTTTTGAACACAAAGATGGACGTCCACCTTTTTTTTGAAAATGACCTTTTCCACGCCTCTGAATTTGGACGTTCTACAAAGACGTCCAAATTCCAACTTAGACGTTTCTTTCGAAAGTGCCCCTCTATGTTCCTTTGTAAAAGGGCCACAGTGAGCAGATTAAAGATCTGGAAGGTGCTCTGATGCCTGACCCCCCAACCAAGGACTAACAGAGCAATGAAGATGCATTCTATGTATATTGTTGATTCATAAGCAATTAGTATTTGGGCTGAAACATTTTTGATTGATTTGCAACAGAAGGGTGGTGTATTAAATATTATAAAATACTAAGATACTTAGGTGAGAACCAATTGTCATTTAGCTGCAGATGAAGCCTCACATAACTGGCCTGATTAGGAGTCCTTGATTGCGGGGTTTTGGAAGGAGCTCTGATGTGTGTTCCCCAGCAATGAAGATGAGTTAGGAACATAGCTCTGGGATTCCAATCCTGGTTTTGATTGACTTGGAAAATCATAGAAGCTTCCAAAACTGTATGGTAAAATGCTTATCTCATTAGAAAAAGCAGTTTGAAATAATTCTGTATTTACCATACTAATACAACATTATTCCAATAATAAATGAGAGATTTATTTCACTATTATTCTTTCAAGTCCTTTCAGTTTAATCACTGTCCTTTTCATTGAGCTCTCATCTCCTGGTTCCTCAGACTGTAGATGATGGGGTTCAGCAGTGGGGTAACCACAACGTAAAAAACAGACACTACTTTGTTCATATAAAGTGACTCACGGACTGTAGGACAGACATATATGAAAATCACAGTCCCGTAATAAATGAAGACCACTGTGAGATGTGAGGCGCAGGTGGTGAAGGCATTGTGTCTCCCCGAGGTAGAGGGCATCTTCATAATGGTCGAAATGATAAAAATGTAAGACACCATAATCATTACGAAGCAACCCATAATTATAAAACGAGCTATAAAACTGAAGGAGATTTCACTGACGGAGTTTCTTGTGCAAGATAGCTCCATCACTGGAGAAAAGTCACAGAAGACGTGATCTATTTCGCGAGGTCCACAAAAGGACAGCTGAGACAAGGACACTGCAGGCAGCAGTGGGGCAAGGAAACTCATAAACCAGGCACCACCAACCAGCTGAGTGCACACTCTGTCATTCATAACAACCGGATAGCGCAGGGGGTAGCAGATGGCAATGAATCTGTCGAGGGACATCACGGCCAGCAGATAGTTCTCCATGGCACCAAAGAAGCAGAAAAAATAGAACTGGAGGATGCATGCTTTGTGAGAAATGGATCTTTTCTTGCTCAGAAAGTCAGCCAGCATTTTAGGGACAGTGACAGAAGTATACCAGATTTCTAAGAAGGAGAAGTTGCTGAGGAAGAAGTACATGGGCTTGTGAAGGCGTCTATTCACTCTCACCAGAGTGATAATCAGGATATTTGATGAGATGGTTAAGAAGTAGAAGGTGAAGAAGATGATGAAGACTACGACCCCCTGTTCCCAAGTCATGTTGAACCCTATTAACAAAAATTCAGGTTCAGTGGTGTCATTATCAGCCATCAATGTTCGGCTTTAAGTCTGTTGGACAAAAATAGAGAATTAACAGCTTAATTGAAACTTCTTATTTCATTAAGGAACTCGAAGGTCAACAAAGATGTTGTACGTATACTCTTTGTGTTCAGTTAACAAGACATTTGTGAGTTGAGACTGAATGAACAGTGGATGATGGTGATGCATGAATATATAACTAATTACAGGTAGCATTAAACTAGTGGTATGCTGTATTTATTTTTGAAGGTTGCATTTATAGATTTACAGAGGTGAAGAATGCTGAGGGAGCGAAAGAGCTAAAGTTACTAAAATGCTCTACCATGTTAGTGTGCATTATTAATGCATAAGCCTTCATTGAATAAAATCAGGTCAGTGGTAAATAATGGACATTAATGCACGTTAATATGTAGTTCTACATACGAACATAAGAATAGCCATACTAGTCAGACCAATGGCTCATCCAGCCCAGTATCTTTTCAACAGTAGCCAATTCAGGTCACAAGAACCTGGCAGAAACCCAAAGAGTATCAACATTCCAGAACCTCAAAGAGTAACAAGATTCCGGAATCCCAAAGAATAGCAAGATTTCATGCAGAACCTTAAAGAGTAGCAACACTGTACCTGGCAGAAACCAAAATAGTAACAGCATTCCATGCTATTGATCGTAGGAGTGCATTGGAAAGTGTGGGGGTTTCACATGGGTTTGAAAATCAACAAAATATCAGCAAAAAAGTTGCTTCTATAGTGACTAGCCGTTAAGCCCGTAACAACGGGCTAGTTTTTTGTTTTCCTATGGCCTCCCCCCCGTCCACCAACCCTGCTCTCTCCCCTGCCCTCCCCCCAGCGTCTGTTTCCCTCCGTTCCGCCCCCTCCTTCCCTTCCTGCTCCCTCCTCCTCTGATTTCCACGCCCATGTCCAAGCCCTCCTCCCTATTGGGCTGTACTGCTGGTGGAGGCGGGGCTTGGCCTTCTACACTCTCAGCGTTCTGACTCTACTGTGCATTTGCAGGTGAGTCGGTCACTTGCCGTTTATATGTTTGATTATCTTCTTGTGAAAACCACAGCTTAGCAATGGACTTTCCAATGGACTCCTCATGAAGACGACAGTGCTAAAACACAGCCCCTTCTAATTACTTTATCGTGTGGTAATTTATTTTTGGTCCCAATAAAGGACTTCATAAATACAATCACCCAGGTCTGTCTGTTTGGTCATTCCCAGCATTATTTCTGCAATGTGTAAGGATGGTCACCTTTGGTGGATCACTGTCATTCCTGAGTGGGGTTTCCATCTCGTAACCTGTTGGTGGTGTTTCTGGGTAGCTGAATAGTTTTGCATGAAATCTGTTCTACTTGTGAGTTTGTAGTACTTGGCTGTGGTCATCTCATCTTGCCTTTCTCATGTTGCGCTGTCTGAGGGTCAGCACGAAGTAGCAAGTGGTGATGGCTGAAAGGAGGCATGAGAAAGTTCAGAGTAGAATTTTGGAATCCTCTTTTGAGTCACTGAAAACTGTATTAGATATAGTTTATAGTTTATTTTAATTTGCTATACCGCCTTTGCTAACTTGCAGATCAAGGTGGTTTATGATCTAAAATCTTTAGATAAAAGGAAAAGAACTGCAAAATTTGAAAAAGAGAGATCATTTCATTTACGCAGTCAATAAGGCGTCATACGAGAGAAAGATCTTAAGAAGGAGTAGGTGCAGTACAGTGTAAGTAGGGGGATAAGGTTGGGGATGCGAAAAAGTTAAGGGGAAAGAGGAAGAGAACGAAAAAGAAAGAAGAAGACACAGTGCCAAGAAACTGAAACAAGCCTAAGTGGAATCATAAGCTTGGTGGAAAAGGCAAATTTTTAAGGTGGACTTAAATTTTTTAAGGGATAATTCGGCTCATATGGGAAGGAGCAAATAGTCCCACAAGAAAGGTGCAGTGAAAAAGAAAGCATGATGTCTGGTTGATTCTAGTTAGGCGTGCTTAGGACCAGGTATGTCTAAATGATGGACGTTAATAGATCGAAGTGAGTGGACTGGGGAGTATGGGATCTTGAAAGCTGATGAAGTAACTTGAAGGTAAGTGTGAGAATTTTGAAGACTATACATCAACCGGGAGCCAGTGATGCCTTTGAAGCAAAGGAGAAACATAATCATATCGTTGGGCATGGCAAAGAAGTCTAATGGCTGTATTCTGGAGAGACTGTAATTTTATTTAGATGACTATGAGAATAACCCAGATAGACTATGTTGCAATAATCTAACCTGGTGATCAATAGGAAGAGAACCAGGGAGTGGACGTTATCATGTTCGAAGTACCGCCAGACTGAGTACAATTGTCAGAGAATAAAGAAACTGGTCTTACATAAATTAGAGATTTGTGTGGAGAATGTAAGTCGGGACTCAAGTATGACTCCTTGATTACAGATCAACCAATGATATCAGGAGACACAGGACTATAAAATGTGTTATTTTATTACAGGGCACCTAAGTGAAAAATCCGAAAAGTCTATTTTATAAAGATGCTTTATTAAAGATAGAAAGAGACATGCGTTCCTGAATATAGTGGAAAGAGTGGTACTGAATGGGGGTAGTTCCCTTGATACAGCTTGAATGGTGAAAACAAATTCATGCCAGGTTCCTGTTTCTTGCCGAAATTAAATATTTTGAATGCAGTTAGAATAATGAGAATGGCTACAGCCTGTTTGCTTCTTGTAAACTGAAAATGGCTACAATTTCTGGGGTAAAAAGGGACCTCCGCACATGTCAAAAACACGCACCAATGCCAGCGCAGCTTCGTAAAAGGACCCCTTAATCAGGCTAAATGTTTGCAGGGGTTTCTACAACGCCTGAACCTTTAGCCTTCTTCAGAAGGTTGCATTCCCAGACTTGTGTTTAGCTCAAGGGAATAAATATGTTTCCCAAATCTAAATGAATCATTTTCCATCAAAAAACTGAATTGCAGGAAAAGCAGCTGCAAAAGTCGGCAAGTGCTTTGCATTTTAAACTGATGAAAGACCATGGGTGAAAAGCAGCTTGGGGAATTTGATAATTTTCCCAGTGCAGACAGCACTCAGCACAGGAAACACGGTTCATTGAAAGCTAAATGGAATGCAGAAAGACTACTGTTCAATTTAAAGACAGCAAAATTATTTAATAAGAAATATCCCAATTTACAGCTTAACCATAGACAATTTGTTTTGCTTTTAGGAGTCCTGCAGCACGTAGGAACCTAAGCACATTCTGTCAGAGACACAAAAATGTATCTTGAATTAACTTTTTATTATAATCTGGCAGCAAGACACTATCAGAAGACTGAAATCCTATGAGATACCATTTGAACACTTACAGGTCTCACAAAGTTGTTGATGCTTCTAGATATTTTCATGCTGAAAAGGAGACCACACTCTCAAAATCATCTTCTCTTGTTGACCCTACATGTGACTTTATCCTCTCTTTCCTTTAGCCCTCCTCCCTGTCTCTTTCGTCTTCTCTGTCCCTCATTGCTCTTCAGCAGAGTTGAAAGTGCTTCCTGTGCCCCAAAATATGTCTTCCTTGGAGTCACATGTTTCCTGAAGCTTTCATAGAGGCCTTTAAGGGATACGATTATAAGGCAGTTATATTTATGCTTATGATAAACTCCTTCAGGGCATTCAGCCAGTCATTAGCCTAAAATCCCTCCCTTCCCACATTAAGTGGGCAGATAGATGATTCTTCCCTGGGTAATTTTCCTTCTGAACTCAAGTTCTTGGCCGTGCATAAACTTTTTCTGCAATAGAATTAGATTTTTTCTTCCATCTCATTTGAAAAAAGCAGTTTGAAACAATTCTGTATTTTACCAAACTAATACAACATTATTCCAATAATAAACGAGAGATTTAATTCACTATTATTCTTTGAAGTCCTTTCAGTTTAATCGCTGTCCTTTTCATTGCTGCTCTCACCTCCTGGTTCCTCAGACTGTAGATGATGGGGTTCAGCAGTGGGGTAACCACAGCATAAAAAACAGACACCACTTTGTTCCTATAAAGTGACTCACGGATTGATGGGAGCACATATATAAAAATCACAGTCCCATAATAAATGAAGACCACTGTGAGGTGTGAGGCGCAGGTGGTGAAGGCATTGTGTCTCCCCGAGGTAGAGGGCATCTTCACAATGGTCGAAATGATAAAAATGTAAGACACCATAATCATTATGAAGCAACCCATAATGATAAAACGAGCTATAAAACTGAAGGAGATTTCACTGACGGAGTTTCTTGTACAAGATAGCTCCATCAGTGGAGAAAAGTCACAGAAGAAGTGATCTATTATGCGTGGTCCACAAAAGGACAGCTGAGACAAGGACACTGTAGGCAGCAGTGAGGCAAGGAAACTAATAAACCAGGCACCACCAGCCAGCTGAGCGCACACTCTGTCATTCATAACAACCGGATAGCGCAGGGGGTAGCAGATGGCAATGAATCTGTCGAGGGACATCACGGCCAGCAGATTGTTCTCCATGGCACCAAAGAAGAAGAAAAAATAGAACTGGAGGACGCATGCTTTGTGAGAAATGGATCTTTTCTTGCTCAGAATGTCAGCCAGCATTTTAGGGACAGTGACAGTAGTATAACAGATTTCTAAGAAGGAGAAGTTGCTGAGGAAGAAGTACATGGGCTTGTGCAGGAGTCTATTCACTCTCACCAGAGTGATAATCAGGATATTTGATGAGATGGTTAAGAAGTAGAAGGTGAAGAAGATGATGAAGACTACGACCCCCAGCTCCCAAGTCATGTTGAACCCTATTAACAAAAATTCAGGTTCAGCGGTGTCATTATCAGCCATCAATGTTTCGGCTTTAAGTCTGTTGGACAAAAATAGAGAATTAACGGCTTAATTCAAACCTCTTATTTCATCAAGGAACTCGAAGGTCAACAAAGATGTTGTACGTATACTCTTTGTGTTCAGTTAACAAGACATTTGTGAGTTGAGACTGAATGAACAGTGGATGATGGTGATGCATGAATATATAACTAATTACAGGTAGCGTTAAAATGGTGGTGTGCTGTGTCTGTTTTTGAAGGTTGACCTTATAGATTTACAGAGGTGAAGAATGCTGAGGGAGAGAAATAGTAGAGCATTCTAGTAACTGTAGCTCATAGTTATCTGGTATCTATAAATTTTGCTATGTTAGTGTGCATTATTAATGCATAAGCATCCATTGAATAAAATCAGTCAAAGGTAAATAATGGACATTAATGCACGTTAATATGTAGCTCTACATATGAACATAAGAATAGCCATACTAGTCAGACCAATGGCTCATCCAGCCCAGTATCTTTTCAACAGTGGCCAATTCAGGTCACAAGTACCTGGCAGAAACCCAAAGAGTATCAACATTCCAGAACCTCAAAGGGGGGGCAGTATGCAGGTCCCTGGGGGGGGGGGGGGGGAGGTATGTTTGTGTCAGCGGAGGCATAACGAAGGTGTGGACGTCCTTCTTTCAAATATTTTGGACGTCCTGAACTGCCCCCCACAGGAATGGCCAAATTTCAAGGGATTAGAGTAGAGTGGAGGAGTGGCAGAGTGGCCTAGTGGTTAGAGCACTGGTCTTGCAATCTAGAGGTGGCTGGTTCAAATCCAACTGCAGGAAATCGTGTGCAAATGAGCTAACAGCGAGCAGCTCATTTGCATGCAATTTCCTTCATGCATGCTCGTTCCTTTCCGGATGGGTAAGGGAAGGGCTTTTTCCATTCAGTTAGTGGGACCAGTGCACTACGAATGCTGGCTCCTCCCACAACCAAATGGCTTGGATTTGGTCATTTCTGAGATGGGCGTCCTCACTTTCCATTATCGCTGAAAACCGGGGACAACCGTCTCTAAGGTCCACCTAAATTTCATGATTTGGGCATCCCCGACCGTATTATCGAAACGAAAGATGGGCACCCCCGTTCAATTATTCCCCTCCACGTGAAAAGTCCAAAAAACCTATTTTATAATTTTATTTATTTATTAGGATTTATTTACCGCCTTTTTTAAAGGAATTCGCTGAGTGTGTCTTTTACTAAGGCGCGCTCACGTTTTTAGCACACTCTCAAATTGTGGGCATGCTAAACGTTGGAGATGCCAATAGGAATGCATTGGCATGTCTAACGTTTAGCGTGCCGATAATTTTAGCGCGCGCCCAAAACGTGAGCGTGCCTTAGTAAAAGACCCTCTGAGCACTGTAAGAATAGGTCAAACATGAGCAATAGACAATTACAGCAGTACAAAATACTCAAAAAACAATACAAAGTATGGCATGGTGTACTACTTACAATGTCAACAAAGATGCTTTATTAAAGATTGCATTCCTGAATAAAGTGGAAAGAGTGGAACTGAACGGGGCAATTCCCTTGATACAACCTGAACAGTGAAACACGAATTCATGTCAGCTTCCTGGTTCTTGCCAAAATTACATATTTTGAATGCAGTTGGACTAATGATGATGGCTACGGCCTCTTTGCTTCTTGCAAAATGAACGTGGCTACAATTTCTGATGGTCCGATATAAATAATTAAGAATGTTTGGCTGAGAGCAATTTTTTGATGTAGATATGTATCAGCTAATTTGGTGGTCTATGCTCATACAACAACCCCAGTAGTATGCAAATAGACAAGCATAAACACAGAAGATGACAGCAGGTGAAGACCATACGTTTTTCAGTCTACCCATCCATACCAGCTGTTAATCTCTACATTTCCTTCCTTTCCCTCAGTGACCTTTTGCCATTGTCCCATGCTTTCTTGGATTCAGAAACACTTCTCATCTCCATATCCTCCACAGGGATGCTGTTCCACATATGCTCTGCCCTTTCTGTAAAGAAGCATTTGCTTATATTACTCCTAAGTCTGTCCCTTTTCACCCTCATCTTGTGCCTCCTCATTCCAGAGCTTTTATGTCATGGATGTATTTAAATGCTTCTGTCATGTCTCCAGTCCTTCTTACAAAGTATACATAATATTCAGATTTATTTTTTCATCTTCATGATGTAGACCACTGACCATTTTAGAAACTGCCCTCTGAACCTACTCAATCCTATGTATGTATTTTTGAAAGTGTCGTTTCCAGGATTTTACACGGTACAGCAAATGAAGTATCAACAAAGACTTCTTAGGGACTCTATCACCTCCTTTTTTCTGCTGGCTATTCCTCTCCCGAAGCGCTCAAGCATCTTTCTGGCTTCACCATCACCTTTTCTACCCCAGCTCTTCCCAAACCACACACCAAGGAATGCCTATGAATGGCATGAATATAAGTACACACGATCTTGTTGAGATACGTACTGATACCTCGTATATTCGTTTGTACAATTTTGTAAAAGCCATTTTCCACCTGAAAATATGCTTTGCATGCTGAAAATACTTTAAGGCACCCCTGAAAGAAAGCAGGGTTCAAAAGCTATTTGCTGTATAAGGTAAAATGGCTGCTTTAGCATCATTCACATGGGTCCTTTTACAAAACAGAGGTCAGCCCAATGTGGGCTCGCTAAAAGGGAAGTACCAGTGGGCTACCACAACAGCCCAGATGTAGTTCCAACCCGCAGCATGCGTCATATCCAGTGCTACAAAAATTATTTATTTTTGTAGCGCCGGTGTGCAGGCGTTGGTAATCGGGCAGTGCGTGCGCTGCCCGGTTACCATCGGGTTAGCGCGAGAGCCCTTACCACCACCTGAAAAAAACAAAGACCTGCCTTTTACCCGCTGTGGTAAAAGGTGGCCTCAACACACGTTAAAAACTTGCTCCGAAGCCAGCGCAGACCCCCTTTTTTCCGCAGCTTCGTAAACGGACCCCTTAATCAGGTTAAATGTATGCAGGGGTTTCTATAACACGGGCACCTTTAGCCTTCTTCAGAAGGATACATTCCCAGGCATGTGTTCGGCTCAAGGGACTAAATATGTTTCCCGAATCTAAATGGATCATTTTCTACCAAGAAAGGAAATGCAGGAAAAGCAGCTGCAGAAGTCGGCAGGTGCTTTGCATTTTAAACTGATGAAAGACCGTGGGTGAAAAGCAGCTTGTGGAATTTGATAATTGTCCCTGTGAAGACAGCAGTCAGCACAGGAAACACGGTACACTGAAAGCTAAGTGGGATGCAGAAAGACTACTGTTCAATTTGAAGACAGCAAAATCATTTAATAAGAAAGATCCCAATTTACAGCTTAAGAATAGACAATTCTTTTTGCTTTTAGGGGTCCTGCAGCACGTAGGAACCTGTGTATATTCTGTCAGAGACACAAAAATGTATCTTTAACTAACTTTTTATTATAATCTGGCAGCAAGATGCTATCAGAATACTGAAATCCTATGAGATACTAAATGAACACTTACAGGTCTCACAAAGTTGTTGATGCTTCTAGATCTTTTCATGCTGAAAAGGAGACCACACTCTCAAAATCATCTTTTCTCATTGACCCTACATGTGACTTTATCCTCTCTTTCCTTTAGCCCTCCTCCCTGTCTCTTTCGTCTTCTCTGTCCCTCATTGCCCTTCAGCAGAGTCGGAAGTGCTTCCTGTGCCCCAAAATATATCTTCCTTGGAGTCACATGTTTCCTGAACCTTTCATAGAGGCCTTTAAGGGATACAATTATAAAGCAGTTATATTTATGTTTATGATAAACTCCTTCAGGGCATTCAGCCAGTCATTAGCTGAAAATCCTTCCCTTCCCTCATTAAGTGGGCAGATAGATGATTCCTCCCTGGGTAATTTTCCTTCTGAACTTAAGTTCTTGGGCGTGCATAAACCTTTTCTATAATAGAATTTGGGGGCTATTTTACTAAGTCACGTAAGCATCTATGCATGCCCAACATGCGCCAAAATGGAGTTACCAAGCTTCTACTGCATGGCTCTTGCGGTAATTTCATTTTTGGCATGCATCCACCACACGCGCCCAAAAATATATTTTATTTTCTGGCGTACGTCAGCTACGCATGCCAAGTAGCATTTGGCGCGTGAAGGTCATTACTGCCCGGATACTGCGTGAGTCTTTACCGCTAGGTCAATGGCTGTCGGTAAAGTCTCAGACCCAAAATGGATGCGCGGCAATTTTGATTTTGCCGCACGTCCATTTTTGGCAAAAATTTAAAAAAGGTCTTTTTACAGGCACGCTTGAAAATGGATTGGCGTGCGCCCAAAACCTGCGCCTACACTACTGCAAGCCATTTTTCAGCGTACCTTAGTAAAAGGACCCCTTGATTTTTTTCTTCTATCTCTTTATATTGGGCCACAGCCTCTGGAGTTCTGCATAAGACCCGTGTAGAAGCAAAACTCAGAGAGTATGAAGATGAGCAGCTCAAAGGTAACTGCTTGCCCTGGAATTTGTAGTATGGAATGTTGCTACTCTTTGAGATTCTGCTTGGAATCTTGCCACTCTTCAGGATTCCAGAATCTTGCTATTCTTTGGGGTTCTACATGGAATGTTGCAACTCTTTGAGATTCTGCATGGAATCTTGTCACTCTTTAGGATTCCAGAATCTTGCTATTCTTTGGGGTTCTACATGGAATGTTGCTACTCTTTGAGATTCTGCTTGGAATCTTGTCACTCTTTAGGATTCCAGAATCTTGATATTCTTTGGGGTTCTACATGGAATGTTGCTGCTCTTTGAGATTCTACATGGAATCTTATCACTCTTTACAATTCCAGAATCTTGCTATTCTTTGGGGTTCTACATGGAATGTTGACATGATTTGGGTTTCTGCCAAGTACTTGTGATCTGGCTTGGCCACTGTTTGGAAAACAGGATACTGAGCTAGATGGACCATTGGTCTGACCCAGTATGGCTACTCTTATGTTCTAAGGTAGAAAACTCTTTTCTTCCACAAGAAAAACAAAAGCGCTTCTGCAGTATAGTTCCAAATTGTTGTATTTGTCATCAGTTTTTCCCAATATATATTTTTTATCACAGTCCATAGCTGCAGTTTACTCCTGATGAAGGCTGAAAAAGCTGAAACATGACCTGCGTTGAGTGTACAAATGCATCTGGGACTGTTTTCATCACTTTGGATCATCTTGGTACTCTATTTCTACCACTTCTCTGAGGTTTGTTTTCACATTCGAGTGGAAGTATTGGTTTTCTTTCTGACGTTAAGACCCATGTAGAAGAATCTCTGCGAGATACACGCTGGAGGATATACGACAGCAGCCTTTGCAGGAAGACTTTCCATCTGCCCTGAGGTTTGAGCTCCTATCTCATTCTTAATCCTATCTGTCAGGTGGATCCAGCACAATAAAGATGCCAAACTGAGATATGATTAAGAATGAGACAGTGGAATATATTATAAGAAATATGCACATTTATTCCCTTAAAAAACACCAGGAAAATAGGACCCCATTGAGTTTGAAAAATCAAGATAAGTGTGGAGTTTTTTCACTTTGAATACCATTGTACATATATACGTTATCACTGATCAACTTTCGGAAATCACTGAAGACTTATCTCTTCAATAGAACATACCACGATGACCCATTACCTGAACTTTAGTGCATTACAACTTTAACTGTCATTTTATTATTGATCCTGTTATAACTAATGCTTTATCTCATTTGTTACATATATTCTTCCGTAATTATTAATTGTATCTTCACTCTGCTATGGCAATAACCAGAGCGGAACATTGTAAGCCACATTGAGCCTGCAAATAGGTGGGAAAATGTGGGATACAAATGCTATAAATAAATCACTTATATGAAAATTCAGAAAAATGTATAAAAGTATAAAACGTTGGAGGTTTTGGCCAATGATGAGCTGCAACCAAAGTGGATGCCTTGTGCAGAAGAAAAAGTGACACCACTGGCTTTCTTGACGTCTTTTTCCTCCATTGTTATTTTTGAGATAATTATTTTTTGTGACGAACACTTATTAACAATTTGATATTATCCACTATTTGTTTTGAGATTCTTTCTTTAGGAATGACAATACTATAGGGTGCCAAAGTTTGCTTGTGTCGTTTGTGTGATCGTAAAAGGCACACCACGACCTGGGGAAAAAAAATAAAACAAAACAGAAGTGGAGTCCTTGCCTGCACCCTTCTCCTCCACTGCTAACTCCAGACTCCGTTCCTTTTATCTTGCTGCACCATATGCCTGGAATAGACTTCCTAAGCCGGTCCGTCAAGCTCCATCTCTGGCTGTCTTCAAATCTAACCTAAAAGCCCACCTTTTTGATGCTGCTTTTAACGCCAAAGCCTTATTCACTTGTTCAGAACCCTTATTTCATCATCCTCACTTTAATATTCCCTTATCTCTTGTTTGTCCTGTTTGTCTGTCCTAATTAGATTGTAAGCTCTGTCGAGCAGGGGCTGTCTCTTCATGTTCAAGTGTACAGCGCTGTGTACGTCCAGTAGCGCTTTAGAAATGATAAGTAGTAGTAGTAAGTAGTTACTAAGGTGTGCTGAAAAGTGGCCTGCGCTGGTGTAGATGCGTGTATATTGGACGTGCGCAGATTCATTTTTCAGTGCACCTGCAAAAAAGGCCTTTTTTGCAGGCTGAAAATGGACGTGTGGCAAAATGAAAATTGGCACATGTCCATTGTGGGCCTGAGACATTACCGCCACCCGCTGACTTAGCGGTAAGGTCTCACACATTAACTGGGCGGTAATCGTCTGCACATGTACACCACCGATTACTGTCTGGGTAGAGTCATGTAGTAGAAAAATATTTTTGTATGTGTGTATCGGATGCTTGTAAAAAAATGGAATCACCGCCCGGGGCTCACGGTAGCTGGGCATTAGTTCCCAATTGACGTGTATTGGATGCACGTAGGTACCTACGTGCCTTAGTAAAAAGACCCCAAAGAGAATGAAATGTGGGTGAAAATCCAATGCACTGACACCACAGTGCATCCAGAGGCACTATGAAGTAGCATTTTGAAACCAAAAAGAAGTCAAAGGACAAGAAATGAGAAAGTTTGCGGGATGGAGACTAACCTGCTTATTTTTGAAGGAGATGGCCGGCGATCTTCCGACACAAATCGGGAGATGGCCGGCGATCCCCTAAACCCGGCTAAATTGGTATAATCGAAAGACGACTTTGGCCGGCTCCAACTGCTTTCCGTCGCAGGGCCGGCCAAAGTTAAAGGGGGCGTTTCAGAAGGGCACGGAAGGTGGGATGGGGGCGTTGTTACGAGAAGGCCGGCTTCGGCCGATAATGGAAAAAAGAAGGCCGTCTCTGATGAGCACTTCGCCGGCTTCACTTGGTCCATTTATTTTTAGGACCAACCCTCAAAAAAGGGGCCTAATTGACCAGATGACCACCGGAGGGAATCGGGGTTCACCTCCCCTTACTCCCCCAGTGGTCACCAACCCCCTCCCATAAAAAAAAACAAATTTAAAAACATTTTTTGCCAGCCTCTATGCCAGCCTCAAATGTCATACCCAGCTCCCTGACAGCAGTATGCAGGTCCCTGGAGCAGTTTTTTGTCGGTGCAGTGCACTTCAGGCAGGTGGGCCCAGGCCCATCCCCCCTACCTGTTACACTTGTGGTGGTAAATGGGAGCCCTCTAAACCCCCCCAAAACCCACTGTACCCACATGTAGGTGCCCCCCTTCATCTCTTAGGGCTATGGTAGTGGTGTACAGTTGTGGAGAGTGGGTTTTGGGGGGGATTTGGGGGGCTCAGCACCCAAGGTAAGGGAGCTATGCACCTGGGAGCAATTTTTGAAGTCCACTGCAGTGCCCCCTAGGGTGCCCAGTTGGTATCCTGGCATCTGAGGGGGACCAGTGCACTACAAATGCTGGCCCCTCCCATGACCAAATGCCTTGGATTTGGCCGGGTTTGAGATCGACGGCATTAGTTTCCATTATCGCTGGAAACCAATGCCGGCCATCTAAAAAGCCGGCCCAAATGCTGAGATTTGGCCGGCTCCAACCGTATTATCGAATCGAAAGATAGCCGGCTATCTTATTACGATAATACGGTTGGGCTGCCGCTTGGCCGGCGCCGTTCGATTATGCCCCGCCAAGAGGCAGTTCTAGGAAATAGAGGCTGATTCTGGCCTGGCAAGATCTATTGGAAATAAAGCATAAAGACACAAGCTAAGATCAACAGAGAAAACAATAGCCAGGAAACAGAGATTTTTGCTATTCAATTCCATTGTTTTAAGAGTCCATATTTCTAATGAAAATGTTAAAATCTTATTTGCATGTTATTAATTTAAAAAGACTTTGAAATATACAACAGCCATAACTTATTCAAACATGCGTGGGATAAACATAAAGGAATCCTGTTCAGAAGGACTGGATCCTCAGGAGCTTAGCCGAGATTGGGTGGCAGAGCTGGTGGCGGGAGGCGGGGATAGTGCTGGGCAGACTTATACGGTCTGTGCCAGAGCCGGTGGTGGGAGGCGGGGCTGGTGTTTGGGAGGCGGGGATAGTGCTGGGCAGACTTATACGGTCTGTGCCAGAGCCGGTGGTGGGAGACGGGGCTGGTGGTTGGGAGGCGGGGATAGTGCTGGGCAGACTTATACGGTCTGTGCCCTGAAGAGGACAGGTACAAATCAAGGTAGGGTATACACAAAAAGTAGCACATATGAGTTTATCTTGTTGGGCAGACTGGATGGACCGTGCAGGTCTTCTTCTGCCGTCTTCTACTATGTTACTATGTTATAACCTTTTGTATTAAACAGAACGCAATGTGAAGCCGTGAGATGGAATTATGCTGTTTTAGGGTTCTCGTATTATGTGTTAGTTATTTTCTGATGAGTTTTTGTTCTCAATGATCCTTCCATTGTGGAGATGTTGCTATTCCTGTCTCAAGCTGTAACCAGATGAAAAGTTCTATATGTTAAATAAAACCCTGTTGATTTTTTTTTAAATATTTTTATTAGTTTTCAATACAGTACAAACAACTGTGCAAGAAAGATTATACACGGTGCATAAGGCAATAGAAGAAAAAAAGTAAGGGAGAGGAAAAGGAAAAAAAAAATCCATGCACATGCCAAATCCAGTAAAAGAACAGCAGCTAGTGATATAAAGCACAGCGTGGTACATTTTGAAAATAAGAAACAAGGGGAGACCATTTTTCCACATTCAAGGTTATCAATAGAAATCAAACAAATTAAAACATGGAAAAGAAAATAAGATGATACCTTTTTTATTGGACATAACTTAATACATTTCTTGATGTCCAATAAAAAAGGTATCATCTTATTTTCTTTTCCATGTTTTTGTTTGATTTCTATTGATAACCTTAAGAGTGGACTAACACGGCTACCACACTCCTCCACATTCAAGGCAAACTTAAGTGATTTTTTTTTGCAAGATATGTTTCAGACTTATAAGTTTGGGACAACAAATTCCACCATTCCTGATATGTGACCTGGTTCCGAGATTTCCAATGTAAACAAAAAATAAAAATAAAACCCTGTTGAAGACTCTGGCTACATTCTTTTCTTGAATACATTGGAACAAGCTCACAGACTTAGTAACAAAATGCTCAGGGACCCTTTTAATAAGTTGTGTAGGCGCCTACATGAATCGATTTTGAACTACGGTCCGGCTACCGTGTAGCCCGGGAGGTAATTTCATTTTTTACGTGCGTCCACTATGAGCGCCGGAAACTGTATTTTATTTTCCGGCGTGCGGGCAGTAATTGACATTGGATGTGTGTTGACAATTACTGCCCGGTTATCGAGCAAGACCTTACCACTAGGTGAATGGGTGGTGGTAAGGTCTCAGACCCAAAATGGATGCGCGCCAATTTTCATTTTGCCACACGTCCATTTTTGGCCCCCCCCCCCAGGCATTTTTTACAGATGAGTTGAAAAATGGATCTGGGTGCATTCAAAACACCCGCCTACACTAATGCAGACCATTTTTCAGTGCACCTTAGTAAAAGGACCCCTCAATTGCTCTCTCTTCAAAGTCATTTGAGTTTAATAATCATCCTCCTCAAGGCTGTCTTTACTTCTTTGTTTCGGAGACTGTAGATGATGGGGTTCAGAAGTGGGGTCACTGCACAATAGAAAACCGACACTACTTTGTCCAGATTGTAAGATTCATGAGCTGATGGCCGGACATACATGAAAATCACTGTCCCGTAATAAATGAAAACCACCAGCAGGTGTGATGCGCAGGTGGTGAAGGCATGTTTCCTTCCTGCAGCGGAGGGCATCTTAATGACGGTTAGGATGATGAAACTGTAAGACACCATGATCGAGGTGAAGCAGCCTAGAATCACAGCCCAGGCAATGAGGAGAAAAGACATTTCACTGATAGAGTTTCTCTTGCAAGATAGCTTTAGCAAAGGTGAAAAGTCACAGAAGATGTGATCAATCACAAAAGGTCTACAAAAAGGTAACTGTGACAAAGGAATGGCAGGCATCAAGATGACGAGAAAGCTTATAATCCAGGAAGCAAGAGCCAAATTTGAGCACATTTTATCATTCATGACGGCTGGATAGCGCAAGGGATAACAGATGGCTACAAACCTGTCCAGGGACATCACAGCCAGCAGGAAGTTCTCAGTGGCACCTAGGAAGAAAAGGAAATAGAACTGTGTAATGCATCCATTCCGAGAAATGGATCTGCTCTTGCTCAGGAAGTCGGCCAACATTCTGGGGACGGTGACGGAGGTGTACCAGATTTCCAAGAAGGAGAAGTTGCTGAGGAAGAAATACATGGGCTTGTGGAGGTGTCGGTCCGTCCTCACTACAGTGATTATGAGGATATTGGTCGAGGTGCTTAAAATGTAAATCAATAGGAAGAAAAGGAAGAGTATGGATCCCTGAGTCTGAGTCAGCTGAAACCCCACTATTTCAAAGTTGGTCCCTGTGATATTGCCTTCTGTCATCGGTGTATTTTGCCTGAGGTCTTCTAAACAGGAAGTGGGAAGAAAATCCCAAGAATAATTCAGAACTTCTATTATGGAAAGAAGGTTACAATAGTATTAATGAAAATTCAAAGTTTGGGTGCTATAAAGATTTTTGCATGACTGACGTTTTTATACTGTGGCATCTGAGAGAAAGCAACACCTGCTGAGCTTGCCCATCGCTAGATGACACAAGAATGGTGAAAGATTTCACAGAGTATAGTGAAGAAACTCAAGTGTACATGGTATAGAGACCCAAGAAGAAGAAGGAAACTTTGAACTATGTGAATCATATCTATCTATCTATCTATCTATCTATCTATCTATCTATCTATCTATCTATCTATCTATCAAGAGGTATAGACATCTATCTGTCAACATATCTATCTATCTATCTATCTATCTATCTATCTATCTATCTATCTATCTATCTATCTATCTATACACACCGGCCAATATTCTGCTTGTGTTTATCAGCGTCTTTTTGGCTGCTGCTAGCTTTATTCCTGGATATTCAAGGCTGGGCAACTGCTCTAATAATAATAATAATCATAATAATAAAACTTTATTTCTAACCGCTATATCTCAAGCAATAACAAAAGACATCCATCATAAAATTCAACTCGACAAACAATAAATAATAATAAAACAACAACATCATACATGATTACAATTACTAACGAATACAAACTTATCCAGCACTATAACACAAAACAGTATTCATATGATAGTCCATGTGCTCAAGTAAACAAATAGGTCTTTAGGTCTTTCTTAAATCGAAGGCATGTATAAATACAGAGGGCAGTAATGGAAATATTTCCATGGGTAAAACCCCTTTTTAATTTTCCAGAATAGGGCTTCTGGATAATTGACTAGTCTCTACATTGGAAAAAATGTTGACATATATTCTAATCCGTGCATGTGTATCTATTTTCTCTCTTAAGTTATTTCTATTACAGGGTTTTTTTTTCCTGTTTTTGAACTTGTGAGTCCGATGTGCTTTTTATAGAACTATTCAATTAAAAAATAATATATTTTTTCCCTATACAAGCATTCACTGTTGACATGTCCCGTTGCACATTGTATTCAATCACTTATATTAATTGTACAAAGGCAAATATTTTTCTTTTTTATTTGTTGGTAAAATGTTCCAGCAGTGTGCAGTCTGGCAAAGACGAGATAAAAGGTTTATAACCCAACAGCAAGTGGATCGCTTGGAGGTGGAAACTCTTTAGTATATGATAATACTTACATTTCTTTCTAGGCTCTTCTGGGTTTTCGTATTATAAAAACGGAGGCACTCATTTTATTACCATGAAAAGTGTTTTAGCCATATGCAGTGTTTTTCTTCCACTGACTCTGTGTGACAATGAAAAAAGTACGTAAGTAAAAAAAAAATCACCTTCTCTCTCTGTGGTTGTGTCTGTTTATATTCCTCGACACGATCGCAGCAAACAGAACACCCTATGATATTTTTACCTGCTATGCGCCATGTAATCCCCCTTTGGGCATTCCTATTTCTGGCAGATTGTCTAGAGACTCTAGAGAGCTAATCTCCAACGTGGCAATCAGAAATTTCTTCTTTCAGTAGCTGGGTTTTTTTGAGTCTAGTTTTGCACATCAGGACCTGATCCCTGCAGACAGGCAGGGGAATTTCTCTCCCTGGGATGTTTCCTTTTCTAATTGAAATTACCTGTAGTGCTCTGCTTAGCAACCACTTATGTCATACACACACAAAAAAAATTTGGACTTCTTAAAGTACAGGGTCTGGAAATCCATGCGGGCACCCACCCTGCATAATTTTCAGCTACCCTACAGAGGTAATTTGGGAGGCACAGGTCCCATACACAAACTCCCGGATTCTGTATAGGGCTACTTGAGCTGTGCGTGCAAATCCGGTCATATTCTGATTTGTGCGCACAATTTAATTAGCTTAACAAGCCAATCAGCACCAATAATTGAACTTAACAAGCAATTATTTATTTATTTGTTGCATTTATATCCCACATTTTCCCACCTATTTGCAGGCTCAATGTGGCTTACAAGGTTCCATCATGACATTCGTCATTAAAGTAAAAGGTACAATTGGTATTACATAAAGAACATGGATAACATAATAGAATGAAGCAATCAGGTACAGAGGGGAAACATTCAGAATATTAGGTAAGTGGTGATGCGTTGCAGTTCCTATTATGGATCGTTGTGGTATGCCTTGTTGAAGAGATAAGTCTTCAGCGATTTGCGAAAGTTGATTAGGTCGTAAATTGTTTTCAGATCAACTGGCAATGCATTCCACAGCTGCGTGCTCATGTAGGAAAAGCTGGACGCATGTGTTAATCTGTATTTTAGTCCTTTACAGCTGGGGAAGTGAAGATTTAGGAATGTGTGTGCTGATCTTTTAGCATTCCTGGGTGGCAAGTCAATAAGGTCTAGCATGTAGGCCGGGGCATCTCCATGAATGATTTCATGAACCAGAGTGCAGACCTTGAATGCAATACGTTCTTTAAGTGGGAGCCAGTGTAGCTTTTCTCTTAGGGGTTTGGCACTTTCGTATTTTGTTTTTCCAAATATGAGTCTGGCTGCAGTGTTTTGGGCTGTTTGAAGTTTCTTGATGATTTGCCCTTTACAGCCAACATAAAGTGCATTACAGTAGTCTAGATGACTTAGCGCCATTGATTGTGCCAGGTTGCGAAAAATATCCCTTGGGAAGAAAGGCTTCATTCTTTTGAGTTTCCACATTGAATGGAACATCTTCCTTGTTGTATTATTGATGCTAATTGGCATTAATTAGAATTTACACCCACAAATGTCTAAGCAGATTCTATAAGGTGATGCGCGTAAATTCTAAGACGCCAATCTAAAAAGGGGGCCTGGCCATTGGTAAGTGATTGGCAGCTCATGCTAGAATTTACACACACTGTTATAGAATATGCCCGTTTCATGCGTAATTTAGCAGCGGCTTTTGCACCAGGTTTTCATTGGTGTAAATGGCCGTGACTAAACATAGCCACAGAAAATGAGTGTTGGGTGTATTCTATAAACTACGCCTAGATTTAAGCATATTCTATAAACCGTACCTAAATTTAGGCAGGTTTTATAGAATACGCAAAGGTGTATTTTTGTTTTGCAGTGCTGATACAAAATGAGTAAAAATGAAACGTAAAATGTATAGAAAAATAAAGTCACCAAAAACATAAGGTGGGATTTGTTGGTGTTAGAATTATTGATATGAGTGACTGGACATGAATTTTCTTTATCACAAGGGTAAGTTAGTATCCTAGCTCAGAGGGGGTAATTCTACAAGGGGGGGGGCACCAACATTTAGGGACCAAGAATGCACATAAATGACCTGAACATTGGCTTATTTATTCATTGCATTTGTACCCCACATTTTCCCACCTATTTGCAGGCTCAATGTGGCTTACATAGTACCGTCAAGGCGTTTGCCCAGTCGGTTGATAACAGATACAAGGTTGTATAGTGATCGTATGAGTTATAAGTGGAGGGTCGCAAGGGATGAAGATTACGTGTTGTCCAGTACAATTATAGTCATGCTGTGTTGCTGGGTGAAGAGGTTTACATGGGGTCGTTGGGGTAGGCCGTTTTGAAGAGGTTGGTTTTTAGTGATTTCCTGAAGTTCAGGTGGTCGTGCATTGTTTTCACAGCTTTTGGGAGGCCATTCCATAGTTTTGCGCTTATGTAGGAGAAGCCGGATGCGTAAGTTGTTTTGCATTTCAGTCCTTTGCAATTTGGGTAGTGTAGGTTTAGGTAGGATCTTGACGATTTGACTTTGTTTCTTATTGGCAGATCTATAAGGTCTGTCATGTAACCTGGGACTATGCCATATATGATTATACTCCCTGAGATGGCTTCGTACTATGACATGGTGTCTAAATGCAATGGTAGTTTGAGGGTGGGCTTACCCAGGGGTGGAGTCTTGATAGATTGTGGGTGGGGTGAACAATCATAAGTATAAATTATGAAATACTGTCATTTAAGAGTGTGCTTGAACCATCTCAACACAAGCAATTTTATCAGCTCTATGGCTCAATGTGCTGTCGTTGACTGCCATACTTGAGTGGGCTTCGGAATTCTTCAGTAGTGGGACTTAGAGATCCCCTCCAGGTCAGATAATTTATATTTTCATTTTGGTGTTGGGGTGGGGAGAGGAAAGAGGAGAAAGGCATAGAAATTGGAGTGCGTAGTGCCCACCTATGCTGACCATTCTCCCTCACAAATCTTGGTTTTGGCTAAACTAATGACACAAGTCAGAGTCGTAGGGAGAAAAAAAAATAAACAATGTTTTCAGTCTGATTTCATTCAAGTTGGCCTTGAGTTGTGAATCATGTTATAGAGTGCAAACGTGATTGACCTGGAGAATAAAACTTCAGAGACAATGATCAGTCTTTGCAAATGATAAGTACCCAAGGAAGAAATGCTCTGATGTGCTGAAGGTAGAAAGAATACATGATCTTTGCATTCTGCCACAGTGCAGAAAGAGCAGGAGCAAGGGAGAGATAGAGAATGAGAGAGAGAGCCAGGCATTGAAAGTAATTTAGCCAAGATCGTCCCCAGGATCAGTGGGAGAACAGGGATTTGAATGTGACGCAGGATTACTGGGCAACATGCAAAAAGGTCACACAAGAGATTTGGTGGCAAAGGAAAAGCTTGCAGTAATGTTCTTTGTCTGGACCAAATATTTAATATTTAAAGAGATGGAAGGATTAGCAGATTTCTAAGACGTAAATATTCAAATAATCTGTATTAGATTTTATTGATTTGATTAGTATTGAAGACTGATATAATTGTATAGCCAATTAATCTCTCTTGATTCACAATCTTTGAAGAATCAATTTTTTAATGAAAAATCCTCAGTGAATCTTGTATTTTTTGGTTTATATGGACTTAATAGAACAATCAGAAAATGCTTTGCAAATAAACAGAAAAATGCATGAATGCAATAACAACAACTCTAAATTAAAAAAAAACCTCACGAAGAGGAGAAAAGGACCTGAGATATAAAACCTGATTGAAAACCGACCAATAGGCACGCGACTATCGTTCATCAGTCCGAAACACTCCTCCAGAGTTTTAATGTTTCATAATATCTCACAATGCAAAAACAATATGCTTCAAATCATTTACAGCAAATAAAGCAGCAATAAAACCAAACGGAGTCAGCAGAGGTTCCAGAGGACTGGAAAAGGGTGGATGTGGTCCCTCTCCACAGAAGTGGAAGCAAAGAAGAGGTTGAGAAGTACAAGCTGGCTATTCTGACTGATGTGGTAAGTAAATTGATGGAAGTGTTGGAAAACAGAGGATAGCGCAATTTCTGGAATCGAATGGCCTGCAGGATCCAAAGCAGCATGGTTTAACTAGAGGTAGGTCTGGTAAAGTTTGTCTTTTTACAGTTAATAACATAATTTGCAATGGAGTTGATGCCCTGGAAGAGGTGAATAACAGGAAAGGGATTTGGCAGGGAAGGATAGTTTAGAATGTGGCAGCTAAGGTTTATTGCTAAAAAATGCAGGGTTGTGGATTTGGGATGCAAAAAAATCAAGGGAGCTGTACAGTATAGGGGGGCGAAGTACTTCCGTATGTGAAAGATAAATGGACCTAGGGATGATCGTATCTGATGATCTCAAGGTGGCCAAGCAATTAGAAAAGGTGATGGTGAAAGCCAAAAGGATGCTTGGCTGCATAGAGAGATGACTGTACCTCTAATAAGTCTTTGCTGAGACCTCATTTGGAGTACACGTGGAATTCTGGACACTGCACCTTCAAAAATATGCAGACAGGATGGAGTTGGTCCAGAAGTTGTCTACTAAAATGGTCAGCGGTTTTCATCATAAAGCTTATGGGGACAGACCACTGCAACCTAGTTACTTTGGTGACAATACTCAAAATAAATTGGTTGAATGGCTCCCTCAATCAACTTCCCCTCTTAAGGCAGAAGTCCAGCACCTATATTCTTTCTATTGGGGTTAATACATCAATACCACAGTTTCAGTCACAAGGGGCTGGCAGGTCGTTTGTGAATCTGAGATATTGCTGCACAACCCCTGATGGTAGGAACATGGGTGCTGGACTCCTGTGCCCCTTAGAGGGAGCATTTGTCTTGATCACTCTGCAGGCAGAAGCAACTGCCATCGGTGACTAGAAAGCATTCAATTTTTTTTCCTTGGAGTAGTCTGGCATAGTTCTGTCTGCAAAGAGTGATTTAGAAGAACTAACAATCACCCCAAATAATGGATAAATGAAACCCTAATTTATCGGGAAGGGTTACACAGTTATGTTTTGCAATTTCATAATAAATCTAGCTTCCTGGTTGCAATGCAATGAATATCTGAAGTGTTTGTTTCTTTCCTTTTTTAGTTGCTTTTAAGTGGAATTAATAATGGCAGAGAATGACACGACTGGGGCTGATTTTCTGCTGGTTGGGTTCCTCATGTCTCAAAAGCAAGGGGTCATAGCCTTCACCATCTTCCTATTTATTTACACTGTTACTATAATGGCCAATATTCTGATAATCGTGCTGGTAAGGATGGATCAAAGTCTTCACAAGCCCATGTACTTCTTCCTCAGTAACTTTTCCTTCTTGGAAATCTGGTATATCACTACAATAGTCCCCAAAATGCTGGCTGATATTCTAAGCAAGAGAAGATTAATCTCTCACAATGGATGTATCACCCAGTTGTACTTCTTCTTTGTCTTTGGTGCCATGGAGAACCTTCTACTGGGCGTGATGGCCCTTGACAGATTCTTGGCCATCTGCTACCCACTACATTATCCAATTTTCATGAATGATAGAACATTTGTCCAATTGACCGGTGGCTGTTGGGTGTTCAGCTGTGTGTCTCTGTTACTGCCTGCAGTTTCCATGTATCAATTGTCCTTCTGTGGACCTCTTGTAATAGATCATGTCTTTTGTGATTTTTCTCCTTTGATGAAATTGTCTTGCAAGAGAAATTCCTTAAGTGAAGTCTCTTTTACTATCATATCTTGGATTGTGATTCTGTGCTGCTTTTTCCTGATAATGATGTCTTATATTTTCATTATTGTGACCATCCTGAGGATGTCGTCTACTGCAAGAAGACAGAATGCCTTCGCCACCTGTGCTTCTCACTTGATGGTAGTTCTCATTTATTATGGGTCTGCAATGTTCATATACATCCGACCACCAGGTCATGAATCATTTCCTTTTGATAAAGTGTTGTTTGTTTTCTGCGTTGTGGCAACCCCACTGATGAACCCTATTATCTACAGCCTGAGGAACCAGGAGGTGAAGACAGCCATGAAGAGGATGATAGCCAGGCTCAAAGTATTGAGAAGCCCAGTTTAGATAGGTTGAAGATATTGGAACTGAGACGTCCAGGTGGGGTTATGTGCCATACCCTTTGAATTTTACAAAAGGCTCGGCTGAACATGGAACCTTTTGTAAAATATGTATCAGGACCTGCATAAGTGTATGTGTATTAGGCCCAAAAGAGAGGCAAAAGAAATTTGGGCTTGGATGCTAGATTTGCACACAAGAAACAATTATTGACATTAATTGGCACTAATTAAGACTTATGCTTTGATTTTCCAATACACTATCCTATAAAATTGTGCACCAAAGGGGGCCTGGCCAAGGGAAGGGCATGGGTGGGTCAGGAGCCTTCCCAAAATTTAGGCGCAGTGTTATAGAATCATTTAGGCGCCCGACTGCCATTGGTTGCACACCAGCGTTTACACCAGTTTTTAGAAGGTGTAAGTCCTTACCCAAGGTGACAAAGAGCTACAGTGGGATTTGAACCATCTTGTCCCTAGTTCTCAGCCTGCTGCTCCAATCATTAAGTGACATCTTCACTGCTTTCTAAAGGACTTCTCTAGTGACCTGGAAATTTTAAAGTAAGGCACTTATATGGATGGCACTCACTGCTGATTGTAGAAATGTTGTTGAATATTGAACCCAAGGACTACATGGGGAGGAGGTGGAGAGGGTGGAAGGAAAGATACTTTCCTTCTATGTGTTGTGGACATGTCTATCTGCATGTAAGATTTACATACAGATAGACACATCCACAACAATGATTCTTCAAGGCCTATCACCTGAATACCTCACAACACTAATAGATCTTCCCCTGAGGAACACCATAGTAGACACTCGCAACTTTCTGACTCTCCATCACCTATATCACAAAGGAATTTGATACACATCTATATACTCCTCCTGTTTTTCATATATTTCAACCAAAATCTGGAATACCCTACCATCTAAGGTCAGAAATATCACCTACTTCCTAATCTTTCAGAAAATGCTAACAGAGAATCTGTTCAGTCAATTTCATCAATGACTCAGAAAAATAATATCAAAATTCACAACTGTTTCCCTTTCTGAACCTCCTCCCCACCCTACCGGACTTCAGATTCCCACATCGCTTCTCTAAGTTCACTCTTGTCACCCATCATTCCTCTTACTGGATGACACATGTGAAATTCAACCTAATGCCCCAGAATTGTCCCTTACCCTCCTCCATTTACCATCCCCCTCTAAAGTTTTTCAACTGTTACTCTTACCCCTATCTGCGGAATGTTGTAAAACGTTTACAAGTATGTGCAAAGTTGCAAGGTTCGATTTTCATGTCTTCTAGATGATAATTTGTAAAATATCAGCCAATGTTATGTGTACGTTTACACACACTGTTTATCGGTTATATGTAAGCAACTATTTACTCTTGTTCTGTGTAAGCCACATTGAACCAAACATGCTTTGGGATAATGCGGGATATAAAAATAAATAAATGAAATGAAAATTTACCACAGCAAAGCACAGTTGGGGAAGATGGATTTTTATTTCATCTAGCCACTTGATTGATGGAATACCTTTCTTGGACTTTACAATAAACATAATCATAATTACTTTGTTGATTAGATAGTAAGAGTCCTTGAGGAAATTGTAGGAATGATAAATACCCAAGGAAGAGATACTCTGGTGTATAGGAGTTAAGAAAAAGAACTGCATGTCCTTCTAAACCTTGTTATAACACAGGAAGACAAAGAGAGAGAGAGAGAGAGAAATATGAAAGTGACTTATCCATGGTCACTCGAAGAGTGGCAGAGTCATGCATTTCAGGTGGCACGCAGGGAACTAGACCTTATATACTAGGTATTGTTCTCATGGACAAGAATTAGAAGAATCTTCACTCTATAGGCCCCCCCGAAGTAACTTGTATAAGGTTACACAAAACAAAACCTTAATAACTGAGAAATCACTCTTTGCCTACTAGAGAAATTCTCTTCTTTACGTTGAATGTTTAAGGCCCTGGAAGAATGAAGAAGTTTCTATGAAATGTAAGTATTCGAATCTATTTATTTTGCTTTCCTCCTTTTAGGTGTGATGATTGTCATTGGGGATTATGGATGCCTATTGAATTAGATTTTCACTTCTTCAGCAGATTACTCATTTTGAACATCTTTGCTGGACATTGCTTCACTGCAAAATTAAAAAGACGCATTACTAAGTCCTGTCCTCCACCGTCCTCCATGAATCTCCAAGTCTTCATTTAGTAAATGGTTATTTGGTTTGCAAGCTGAATATTGGTGCTGATTCTCAGGGTTCTCCTCTTCTTTGAGCATTCTGGGTATCCACTATTGGTTTTAATCATTTGAATGCCTTGAATTTTGAATATGAATTTCTTGGCATTATTATCAATTAAACTGTTTTAAATGTTATCTCTAGAACGTTCTATCCCTATTTTTTTTGTACTTCTATTCTGCCACTCTAAAGAGCTTGATCTTGGAGGAGTACATGCATATACTATTTATCAAAACATTCAGTAACTGACATTCATATAAAATGGTATAAAATAAATAAAAAATATATAAAATCATCATACCATGACATATTTAAAATGGTGTGTCTAGCTTCTTATTGCTTAATGAAATAGTAAAATATAAACAGCACAAATAGCCATCACATAAAAAAATGTTAATTTTGCGAAGACGGCAAAAAGGAGAGTTAGATATTTTCTCCAGGGGTGGTCACCTACACTTGAATTCATTTCAGAGCTTCATTTCATTTGAAAGAGACTTGCCTCCTGTGCATTCAGATTATGGGGGTATTTAAATGTCTCTATCCTGTCTCCACTCTCCCACCTTTCTTCCAAAGTAGACTTTGAGATCTTTACATCTGCCCCAATGTGTTTTAAGATGAAAATCTCTGACCATTTTAGTAGCCATCCTTTGGAAGGACTCCATCCTTTTTAAAGGTACAGTCTCCAAAATTTACACAGTACTCTAAATGGGGTCTCACCACAGACTTATGCAGAGACAGTATCACCTCCTTTTTCCTGCTGGCTATTCCATTCTCCACTGATGGTTCCAGTGTAAGGAGTGATGCACTTCTGTGCTCAAACCAAGAGTAAGACTTGGAGATAATCATGTCTGATAATCTTAAGGTGGCCAACCAAGTATTAAAGATGATGGCAAAAGCAAGCAAGATGCTTAGGTGCATAGGAAGAGAAATAGCCAGCAGGCAAAAGGAGGTGATAACGCCTCCATATGAATCTCTTGTGAGACCTCTGACTGTAAAACCTTAATTGTAGAATCCAGTAAACCAACTGCATGGCATTATAGTAATTCAAGGCCGACAAACAAGTACAGTAAAACCTCGGTTTTCGTTGACTTCGGTTATTGTCGATTTTTTTCCGCAGAAAATTTGTCTCAGTTTTCGTCGGTTGCGTTGGATTTCGACGGCGGGCCCACGTGAACTTGCTGCTAAGTTTGCGAAAACAAAGGGCGATCCATGCGTTCTCCTGCTCAGTGCTAATACTACAATTACATGTACGTGATTACTGCGTATACAGTATTCGGTGTAATGTGTTTATTTGGCGTTTTTCAGTTTCAAATCTCATTGCCTCAGTTTTCGTCGGTTTCGGATTTTGCCGATTGTTTTCGGACAGATTATCGACAAAAACCGAGATATCACTGTACTTGTATCGTTGCTTGAAAATTGGCTTTCTTAGCTTATGTAATGTTTTTAATTTGAAAAACAAAAAAGCCTGTAAATTAATTTCTTAACCTGTGGCTTTATCATCAATTGTGCGTAGAGTATTGCACCAGGGAACATACCTACATCTTGACCAGAACAGAACAATCATTATTCACAACAGAAGAAGGAACTGAAGCCACCAAGTCCTTACAACTGTTAGTGGCTCTTTAAAAATTCAGCGCAAGCCGATTAGCAGTACCAGGACTGCGCTTAAAAAACAGCTGGAAAAAAAAGTCAATTTCATCTGCTAAGGGTAATTCATCATTTATAAAAATTACAAAATCATTCCCAGAAAGAGGATAACTGACCTGAAAAGTTTTAAAATTGCACATAGTGGATACAACTAAATATCAAATAATTCTGGTGAAAGAGAAGATCCCTATGGAATGAAAACGTTAAGCACCTCCATCCTAAGTTTGCAAGTTTATTATTACTACTACTTATCATTTCTATAGCGCTACTAGACGTACACAGCGCTGTACACTTGAACATGAAGAGACAGTCCCTGCTTGACAGAGCTTACAATCTAATTAGGACAGACAAACAGGATAATAAGGAATAAGGACAAAGAGTAGCAAGATTCTGGAATCCCAAAGAGTAGCAACATTCCGGAATCCCAAAGATTAGCAAGATTCTGGAACTCCAAAGTAAAGAATCCGGAACCCCAAAAAGTAGCAAGATTCCGTGCAGAATCCCAAAGAGTAGCAAGATTCTGGAATTCCAAAGACTACTACTGCTACTACTTATCATTTCTATAGCGCTACTAGACATACGCAGCGCTGTACACTTGAACATGAAGAGAGAGTCCCTGCTCGACAGAGCTTACAATATAATCAGGACAGACAAACAGGACAAATAAGGGATAAGGGAAAAATGTTGATATACTATTCAAGGAAAGTCTAGACAGGGGAGCAAAGAAGCACAGCAAACATATACATACACAATATACAATATAAAGCATACACAATATACAAAATAGATCCCAGAAGTTCCTAAGGAGTCACTCCCGGGCAAGGGAGGCAAAACAGGCCCTTAGGTCAAGAACCAAAAGCAGCTGTAAACAAAATAGAGTTTTCAGTTGTTTCTTAAAAGAACACAGAGTCAACTTTTGCCAAACGTTTGCAGGTAAGGCATTCCAAAGCACAGGTCCACAAACCATAAGCAGCCAGTTATGAACAGTTTGTAGGGCTCTCCCTCAAGGGAGCGGGACAACCAGAAGGTTCTGAGAAGAGGACCTAATGCTTGGATGCTGACAATGGTTAGTGAGAAAAAATGAAGACCAAGTTAGAACTGCCTGACCAACCTCAATTTCTTGTAGCCTTTTCCATGATATAGGTTGAGCAATAATATCAAAAGCTACTGATATATTTAAAAATGCCATCTATCTAAAAATAGACTGTTAGGTCTATTGAAAACATACTGAAAGAATCAAACATTTCACGCAAGCAAAATGGCTGCTCTGTGATTCTTTCGAAAACTATACTGATGGAGATCTAGGGGCCCTTTTACTAAGCCACGTAGGCACTACCATGAGGCCTGGGCTGTAATTTTGTTTTTTACGTGCGTCCACTACGCGTGCAGGAAAATAATTTTTATTTTCCTGCGCACAGTGGAAACTGTGCTATAATTATCATTCTACGCGCATAGATGATGTCATGTCCCCTACCTCAACGCAAGCGGCGTCCTCGGGCTGCGCAGGGACACGTCGACACACACACTTGACTGGCACAGCCTTGAGCCATGTGTGTGTGGTTCTTTTCTGGCTGCAGGTTCCTTGATTGCTTTGCTTCCATGCACCTGGCTCTGCTCTCTCTCTCTCTCTGCCTGGCTTCCAGGCTCCTTGATTGCTTTGCTTCCACCCACCTGGCTCTGCTCTTCCTCTGCCTGGCTTTCCTTGCTTCTCTCCTATTGGTCTTCCGGTTCCTCCTTCCCCTGCTCTTGTCCTATGGCTGTGCCCCTTCTCCCTGCTAATGTCAGACGCCAGCACTTTATCAGCTGAGCTCTCCATAGACTCCTTGCTTCGGCTTCTACTTTGGTAGGTGTTACTTGCTCAGTAGTGTGCTTCTCCTCTACTTTGTTCTTCATTACTGACTCTGCCTGTAGCTGGATTACTCTCGTGTCTGCTGCCTGCCTACTGGCTCTGCCTGTACCTGGATTACTCTTGTATCTGCTGCCTGCCTACTGACGCTGCCTGTACCTGGATAACTCTCTTGCCTGCTGCCTGTCTGGCCGTCATGTTCATCCCCCGCTTCTTGCTCCACCTCGTAAGCCCTGCAGGTCACCCGCACCTAGGGGCTCAACCTCTGGGGAACGGCAGTCAGCGCAGGTGAAACCTGGGCTTGGCAGCGCTCTACTTGGTACAAGAATTCACAGGTCTGACGGATGATTACCACATGGTTACCATATGAGACCTTACTGCTAAGTCAATGGTTGGTGGTAAATGGACACGTGCCAATTTTTATTTTGCCGCACGTCCATGTTCGGAAAAAATAAAAAAAGGCCTTTTTTTACACGCATCTACACTAGCGCAGCCCATTTTTCGGCGCACCTTATTAAAAGGACCCCCTAATGCATTAATAGAATCAGAAAATCCTGTAGTTGACTTATTACAGTTGCTCAAGAACCTTGGCCAAAGAAAGTAAATTAGAAATTAGTCTATAATCATTGAGATCAGAAATATTTCTAGTGAGATCTCTCATGATGGGACTGCCCAAGGCACATTTCTCTGAATTGGGAATGTCCCCTTGAGTTAATGAACAAATAAACATTTCATGTAACGATAAACTTATAGTATCACCTAGATGAAGTTAGCTGGATTTTCATGGATTATCACTTCTATCTGGCTAACTCTTTGACATGCTCCTGGACAGAATTTTGTCCCTTCTTCATTTATTCAGATAACATTTGACTAGATGTCAAGATGACCAATCAAATGTAAATCATCGAGTGGGCCACAAATTTAAAAGCAAATGCTTTACTTGATTAATTCCCCAAATTAACTAGATGAGTTGACTCTTTAAGACTTTGAAAGCATTTGACTTTCTGATTTTGCTAATACGTACTCAAATTATACTTCTGTCATACTGGATCACATGTCAGAGTTATAGCAATTTGAAAATGTTGAAATAATTTTCAGTAATAACTTTGAAATAATATTTGTTTAGCAAATGTACTCTAGGGTTTACTGATGGAAGAGAATGACACCACGGGGACAGATTTCCTGCTTGCCGGGTTCCCCATGACTTGGGAACAAGAGGTCATTGCTTTCTTCGTCTTTCTATTCATCTATGTTTTAACTGTCCTGTCCAACATCCTTATCATTGCGCTGGTGAGAGTAGACCGATGCCTCCACAAACCCATGTACTTCTTCCTAAGTAATTTCTCTTTCTTGGAAATATGGTACATTTCTTGCACCATCCCCAAAATGTTGTCTGACTTTCTGAGCAAGAAAAAATCAGTTTCTAAAAACGGATGCATTGTGCAGTTCTACTTCCTCTTTTTCTGTGGGGCCATGGAGAATCTTCTTCTGTCTGTGATGGCCTTTGACAGGTTTATTGCTATTTGCTATCCCCTGCGCTATCCAGCTGTTATGAACGATACCACGTGTTCCCGGTTGGCTGGTGGCTGCTGGATTACTAGCTTTTTGATCATGCTGTTGCCTGCAGTTCCTATGTCTCAGCTGCCATTTTGTGGACCTTTTATAATTGACCATGTCTTCTGTGACTTTGCACCTCTTCTGAAACTGTCATGCATAAGAAACTCCTTGAGTGAAATTTCCTTCCTCTTTCTCGCTTGGGTTGTTCTTCTAGGCTCTTTCGTTTTGATCATGATATCTTATGTTTTCATTATCTCGACTATTGTGAAAACGTCCTCTGGCTCAGGGAAACAGAATGCCTTTACCACCTGTTCCTCCCATCTCCTCGTGGTTTTCCTTTATTACGGGACGGTGCTTTTCATTTATGTCCGGCCATCAGCCCAAGCTACATTTGATGTGGACAAAGTGGTATCTGTTTTCTATTGTATGGTCACCCCACTGTTGAACCCTCTGATCTACAGCCTGAGGAACCAAGACGTGAGGTCAGCCCTGAAAAGGATGATCATTAAACTAAGAGGGCTGAAGAGGAAAGAGAGTATGTCCTCTTTGTGAGTCTTTTCCAGTGTTCAGGAACGTTGTTCTAATAAAATGTTGAAAATAAAGGGGTTTCAAACATCTAATTAAAAGTAAAACATTTTGCATTTCTGGAGTTTGCATTTTTAATCAATATTACAAATATTCTTTCCTTAAATTTGCAGTATTAAAAGATATTTCTCTATTTCCTTGGTAATTAAAAAAAACATTTATGGTGGTATATCTTATTTGGCTACATTTTATTTTTAAATATATCATGTGGGCAGATCTAAAAGTGGGCACCTCGATTTCGGTGCCCCCAATGCTGTGCAGTGAGAGCCTGGGCACACAGGTTTGTTATCAAATACTAGTGTAACCCAATATCTCGGGCACGAGTTATATGTAGAATCCAGGGGTTCATGTGTAAATGAGAGGGGGTGTACACAGGGGTCGAGCATAGGTGTGGCACCCAACTCAAGCCTAACATATGGAACACTGTCAGTTACATTTATGCGACCCAAATTATGCCATGTCTTTAGCTGGTGTAACTCTGACTGTGTAAATGTAAGGAATGCCAATGCCCAGTTATACGAGTATTTACTACTACTACTTATCATTTCTATAGCGCTACTAGACGTACGCAGTGCTGTACACTTGAACATGAAGAGACAGTCCCTGCTCGACAGAGCTTACAATCTAATTAGGACAGACAAACAGAACAAATAAGGGATAAGGACAAAGAGTAGCAAGATTCTGTGCGGAATCCCAAAGAGTACGAAGATTCCGGAATCCCAAAGAGTACGAAGATTCCAGAATCCCAAAGACTATTACTACTTATCATTTCTATAGCGTTACTAGATGTACGCAGCGCTGTACACCTGAACATGAAGAGACAGTCCCTGCTCAACAGAGCTTACAATCTAATTAGGACAGACAAACAGGACAAATAAGGGATAAGGACAAAGAGTAGCAAGATTCTATGTGGAATCCCAAAGAGTAGCAAGATTCCGGAATCCCAAAGACTATTACTACTTATCATTTCTATAGCGTTACTAGATGTACGCAGCGCTGTACACCTGAACATGAAGAGACAGTCCCTGCTCGACAGAGCTTACAATCTAATTAGGACAGACAAACAGGACAAACAAGAGATAAGGGAATATTAAAGTGAGGATGATAAAATAAGGGTTCTGAACAAGTGAATAAGGGTTAGGAGTTAAAAGCAGCATCAAAAAGGTGGGCTTTTAGCTTAGATTTGAAGACGGCCAGAGATGGAGCTTGACGTACCGGCTCAAGAAGTCTATTCCAGGCATAATAATGGAATCTAGCTCACATCACATGGCATCAGGGGAGCCTAAATGGAAGATCCCACTTGTAAAATTGCTCTTTGTGCATGAATTTGCATGCACTGTCATACCAGCGAGGGAACGGATGCCTCAGCTTTTGCATTAACCCCCTAATTCTGTAAAAGATGTCAAAAATTGTTCATGTAAAATTTGGGCATGTGCCTAATTTGCACACACAATTTCATTAATAATAGTTGGCTTTTTAACAAGCAGTTATTGGCACTAATTCAATTTAATTGAACTTTACACACGTAAATTTAAGTGTGGGATCTGCACCTAAATTTTATGAGCAATTTGAAAAAGGGGGCACGGAAAAGGGAAGGCTCATGGGTGGAATGGGGGTGTTCCTAAAATTCATGTGTGTTGTTATAGAATAATGGGGATATGCACCTAATGTAGCCATGGAGTGGAGGAGTGGCCTAGTGGTTAGAGCACCGGTCTTGATATCCAGAGGTGGTTGGTTCAAATCCCGCTGCTGCTCCTTGTGATCTTGGGCAAGTCACTTAACCCTCCATTGCCTCAGGTACAAACTTAGATTGTGAGCCCTCCTGGGACAGAGAAATAGCCAGAGCGCCTGAATGTAACTCATCTTGAGCTACTACTGTAAAAGGTGTGAGCTAAATATAAATAAATAATGTTATATGTGCTCTATGTTTCAGTGGGTGTAAATGGCCATGTCTCAAGTAAGGCTCAATTCCTAGGCATAAGTGCTATTCTGTAAACCACACCTAACTTTAAGCGTGATATAGAAGTGAATCAATTTTTTACTCATTCCAAAAGTACAAAGGCTAGGGGACACTTGATGAAGTTACATGGAAATACTTTGAAAGCAAATAGGAGGAAATACTTTTTCACTCAACGAATAGTTAAGCTCTGGAACTCTTTGCCGGAGGATGTGGTAACAGTGGTTATCCTAGTGAATATGCATGAGGCTGGGCACTCCTGAATTAATCCCTGAATGCTTAGCACGCTTTATTGAAAGGGCCTCTAAGTTAACAATATTTATACATTGTCAGCTAGCACCCCTCCGTGCTGTCCGCTCTTGCTTCGACACCTCTCTGTGCTGTCCGCGCTCCGCTCAACACCTCTCTGTGTGGACTGCGCACCTCTGAGCACCTCTCCGAGCTGTCCTTCTTCGCCCACACAATTGGGGCTAATCCATCTCCTCAACGGACCTGTTCCGGCTCACTTGCACAAAAGCAATTCACAGTACTGTTTATTCTGCAGAGCACTTTTATTTCAGAGCCCCACCAGCAGGCGCATAGAGTATGCGCTGTATTCCAGCTGCTGGTCTCTGTACAACTTACTTCCCTTCTTCTTCCCCTCTCCCAACAAGCCCCAACAGTTCCCAAAAGTTCAGTCTTGCAACTCCAAACCCACTTGCAATAGACCTTTGAGTCAGTCAGTTCCTCTACTCACTTTCTCCTACTGCCTAGGAGATAGAGGCATTTTCTCCTCCCTCACTTGTCAGACACCAACACTCTGACAACCTCCCACTGAAAATGTCCAGACTGACCTTCTTCATGTAATTACCCTCTGTCCTGAGCAGAAGAACTCCATTTGCTCTTGTTCAGCTTCTTTCATGGCATTTTCACAGTTCTCCTCTAGCTCAATCTCCTCCCACTCCATGGAGTCTTCCCCCCCCCTCTCTCCCAGGTGCTGCTCCTCCACTTGATTGTCCTCCATCTCCCAATCACCTGCTGGCCTTTCTGCCTGCTGGGAGTTGGAGTGCTGTCCCTCCTGTTCCCTCCTCCCTTGCAAGTGCTGCTGGGTTCTGTAGTTCACTTCCTTTCTTGCAAGTCTCCTACCCCCTTTCCCCGGCAGAGAGTGATCTTCCTTTCTAGGCCTACTGCCCCTGTCAGCTCTTCTCTGCCTTCCCTCTACCTCCTCCTTACAACATATAAATACTAAAATGGAAGGGTTTTGGTATTGTGTTTTAGGTGATTGCCTTGTGAGCATGAAGAATTTGGATAACCCCTGTACATAAACAAGATTTATTTGGTTGGGACCAGGGCTGTGACTGGAATCCACCAGGAGGCCATAAGCAGCTTCAGTCTCTCTACACACTTCCCGCTCTCTCAATAAACCAGTCCACTCCGAAGACTGTTGCTCTGAGCCAAATGTTTTCTAAGTCAAGCCTTTCGTTCAGGCAAAACAAATAGAACATGGCAGAGGCGGATATATGGAAAGAGGCTACAAATGGCAACTGAATCACTTACAATGCCTCTGGTGCATCGTACACCTATCTAGCCATGTCGGGTCGTTTTTAAGCTGTTTTTATTAAAGACTTCCTGAGTGGAGTGGAGGAGTGGCCTAGTGGTTAGGGTGGTGGACTTTGGTCCTGGGGAACTAAGGAACTGAGTTTGATTCCCGGCACAGGCAGCTCCTTGTGACTCTGGGCAAGTCACTCAACCCTCCATTGCCTGCCGCATTGAGCCCGCCATGAGTGGGAACGCGCGGGGTACAAATGTAATAAAAATAAATAAATAAATATCCTCTTCGAGGTGTCCTCACTTCCTTGTCCATTTCTTTCAATCAGCTTCATCTGAGATATTGTGGGATCCTTAGAAACTCTGTGGACTAGGATGGTAAACTCGATTCAGCCCAGTTGATGTTCTTGGGAAATTGTCCAGGTTGCTCTGCTGGAGAACACACATATAGCCTGTCTTTCTGTTCTCCTTGGTTTCTCAGGAGGGATGTAGAGGGTTCCCTGTTCACTCAAGCGTCCAACAAGGTGGATGCTTGAACAACCTTTGCACTTGTATACTCTTGGATCAATCCTAGCCCGTAACATTCCTGCTAAAAGGATGTAAACCTCTGGGACTATATGTTAGAGCTTTAGGCTAGGAGGATTTTCCCCTGGGATATATGATTAGAGGCCAGGAAGGCAGTTGAGCCAAGGAAAGTTTTCAACAATAACTTTGATTGAGGAAAAATAAAAAATCCAATATTTAAGGAAGGAGAAGGTTTTTCAGACCTGTGAAGATATACTCCACTGAGTATAAAGCCTATCTAAGTCGGAATGTTGGTGGTCACATCCTAGATTTAGTTGTTACCCGTTCAACCTCAACGGAAACGGATGGAAATGGCCCAGCATTGACTATCCGGTTTTAGCGCCAACTGCGAGAGTTAGCTGGTCTAAGGTCCCATGGTCTGAATATCGGCCTCCCGTTTTCTAAGAGTATATTATTATATTGAAATTTGTGGGTTTGATCCTAGCACAATTGGGCTGACCTGTCATTCAAATTCAGGAGCGGGAAAACCCCCAGTATTTAAAAGGCTGCCTTGCCTTGCTGATTTATGCCGTTTTTAGATGCTGTCACTGAAAACAGGTAAAAAGTATTCTTTTAAAATAATATGTAGCATTTGTCAGTGTACTATAGCTTTTTTTTTTTTTTTTTTAATACTCCCCCCCCTAATTGGGGCCCCCTAAGCCTTCAGCAACAGTCCCCTGAACTCCCCAGTCCAACCCCCCAAGCCCCCCTACCACAGAAACCTAGCCCTATTCCCTCTTCTCTTCCCACCCCTGTGCCCTACCCAGGAGTCTGCAGAGGTACCAGATCATCCACGGTGGCAGCGGTCCCCCCCCCCGCCGCCAACCAGATTGTCACTTTCTTCAAAATAGTGGCCGTCTCACGATACCACCACTAGGGATGGCGGTACCGCAAGACTACCGCTAGGAGGTCAGGCAACTTTTTGGAGGAGACACTGACCCTGGTGGCAACGGAGAGGGACCGCCGCCATGGACGACCCACTTCCTCTGAGGTACCCCGAATAGGGCACTGGGGGAAGGGAATTCAGATATTCAAACTGGCACCCAGTTATTTTCTGGTTCAGTGGCCATACCCAGATATTCAACGCCAAGAGCTGCACATGCCCTGGTGGGTTAGGTCAGCCAGCAGCTGGAAGCAGCTTAGAAGCCATTTTTACACATGCTGAGAAATATTAAGGATAGCCCAAATGCATCATAGAACCTTGAAACCCTGCTGCTACGTGTTCCAACCCTTGAGCTGCCTGAAGAAACCAGTTCCTTGGTGGTAATAATTCTTTATATTTAAATCTGTTTATTAATTTTACAAAGTGAACATAGAAGTGAACATTTTGCAATACATAAAGAATCTGCAGCAAACTCTTCAATGCAAATCAAAACAATACAGTGCAAGGGCAAAGGGCCTTGTCTCTGATAGCCCCGTACCTATATCCCCGCCTTCTATAAAAGCCCACTATATAAGCACTCCATGCTGCTGATCTTTACTGCTACGCTCAAGCGATGTACTATAGCTTTTTAAGGTAATGCTAGTACACGTTGGTTATGAAAGATCTTTTTTGGTTTGGCAGCTGTTTAAGGGAGTTCCTCATACAGAGGAGATATGGTGGAATTAGAAAAGGTACAGAGAAGGGCGACGAAAATGATAAAGGGGATGGGACAAATTCCCTATGAGGAAAGGCTGAAGTGTCTAGGGCTCTTCACCTTGGAGAACAGATGGCTGAGGGGAGATATGATAGAGATCTATAAAATAATGAGTGGAGTGGAACGGGTAGACGTGAATCGTTTGTTTACTCTTTCCAAAAAATACTAGGACTAGGGGACATGCGATGAAGCTACAAAGTAATACATTTAATACGAATCGGAAATTTTTTTTTCTTCACTCAATGTGTAATTAAGCTCTGGAATTCATTGCCAGAGAATGTGGTAAAGGCGGTTAGCTTAGCGGGGCTTAAAAAGGGTCTGGACGGCTTCCTAAAGGAAAAGTCCATAGACCATTATTAAATTGACTTGGGAAAATCCACTGCTTATTTCTGGGATAAGCAGCATAAAATGTATTGAGTTGTTCTGGGATCTTGCCAGGTATTTGTGACCTGGATTGGCCACTGTTGGACACAGGATGCTGGGCTTGATGGACCTTTGGTCTGTCCCAGTGTGGCAATACTAATGTACATTTCTATATTTTATTTTATGTAGTTAATTGTTCTAACATCCTACATTATCCAAAATAAATTTTAGTTCAATGTGGCTTACAATTAAACAATGAGTAACAGTTTACATATAATTTGAATGAGCTTTTAACATTAATGATTACATAAAGAAATATTTTTTGGACAGGCTTTTAAAGCTTTTCAGAACAGAAGGTAGGAGCTTATGCTTCGGATTTCTTGTGGAATGAGATTCCACCATTTAGATCTTAATCAGTGTATGTCGAAGGAATACTTCAGAGCATTGGGTCTCAAGGGTCCTCTTGAATTGAGGACAAGAAAAAAAAGTTTCTCCAAGGTCCCCAAATCCTCAGATGATAATGTAAGAGGAATGATTTTTAAATAAAGATGGGGAGGGGAGGAGGCTGTATTCTCATGTATTTCAGTGCTCAGAGGTTCATTTGGATGCATAGCACAGCAGCTGTTTCTGCATGGTGAGATAACAAGAAACCCTTCCACTTCACTGCTGTAGCACAAATAAACATCCGTTTACTCATTTTCAAAGGGAGTTATGCACCTAAATCAGCACCTTTGAAAACTGGCTACGGGCAAGAATGTACAGGAAATATACATCTACATTTTGCTATTTAGAAATGCAGCTGTACGGGGTGGGATTAGGATGGAAGAAAAGAGTTAGACCTTGAGCCTAAAGTGGGGTTAAAAATAACAGAGATAAAGGTTATAAAAGTTTGGAGAGGTAAATTTGGGCAACTTTCATTTTTGAACGTTTTGTGTACTATAGCGTCAGTAGAAAGAGCTATGCAATTTTGATGTTTTTCTTGGTCTACAACCTAAAAAATGCAAGATTGCTTTTTTTTTTTCAATTGTGTTTTTCTTGTGAACTTCTCATTGTTGTACTTGTGTTTTCAAGTACTTCTTGTGCACTTGCTTTTTCAATTGTGTACTTCTTATTTTTTTTTGAAGGTGTAACTAGTCCATAGCTGAAGCTGAAATTTCGCAGGTTTATTCGGTTGATATCCCTCTTATCTTGTGGTATAAATAAGTCACGTACTCCGCTTTTGGTATCTTTTTGCTCAGTGGGTCACCATGGGTTGCTGAAGATGTTCAAGTAGGTCATACTTTATGAATACGTTTTCTAAGTATAAACAAATATTTTATTCCTGATATTCAAAAGCACTTTTCCAGGTAACAGCACCTGCTTTCTGGATAGGTGCTACTGGCTGGCTCTTTCCAATAATTTTTAGCAGAATTATAGTCCCATGTATGATAAGACAGATTGGGATAGGCAGGAGAAGGCTTCAACAGCAACTCCAGTAGTTGGGACATAAAGACAGTGCCTGGCGGGCCTCTATGGTCTATGACCCAAAAGCGGCAAAGAAAGACCAGGGTCAATTATTTGTATACCACATTCATTGTTGGTTTAATCATGAATCAAAAATGAGCATGACTGTTTGGCGGACTGGATGGACAGTTCAAGTTTTTTTTTAATCTGCCCTCATCTACTATGCTTCTATGTTACTATGGATAGAAAGTAATTTGGGGGAGAATCAGTTGGAGCTGTGGTAGAATTTGAAAAGGAGATCAATTTCGCAAGCTCTGTGTGGGTTGGTAATTTAAACCTTGAGAAGCTACTGTAGCCACCAAGACCATCGGTGGAGTCCAAGGACGTTTCGGGAGAACTAAAGGGTGGTGTAGTGGCCAACACATCTGCTACTCTCTTTGTAAAGGCCGATGCAAGGTTAGGGGGGAAAGTCTGATTTACCTAGAAACGATAGCATGACACAAAGTCCAGTAAATGCAAAGTAGTAGAATTTGAATTTGGGGAAAGGCAGTCTAGAAGAAATGGAAGCACCTGGTGAGTCTTACCCCTAGGTTGACCCTATTGATCCATGTCAAAAAAGACATTGCAAGCTTGGAGATTTCAGGAAATCTGAATTATGACAATACATAGCACAGGTTAAAATGAGGATGCTATCAAAGTTTTAGTTTTGACAGGAAATCTCATGGTCCTAATCAATCCACCCCCCCCTCCAAAAGGCACAATCGCAGCATCACAGTATGAAGTGAATATTTGCTTCCTGTTCAATATATTTGAAGTGGTTCAGGATTAACGCAAGAAGGGTAGGCGAGTTCTGTAAATACATTCCATGAGAATAACTCCCCTCCTCCTTGCAGTAACAGGCATGCTTTGAAATTCCCAGACCTGCCCACACTTCAGATCCTTTAGAATCAACAACTTCTTATAGCTAGACAAGAGGCAGGAAAGCGATGATTGAAGAAGCCTGAAGCATTGACCAAATCTACAATGGTAAGGTTTAAAGAAAACCTCTGTGTTTGAAAATTAAGGGACATGTTACACTAAGAATGTGTTGTCCTTCTAAAGCATTACACTCCGCAGGTAAAGTTTATTGGATATACCCTTCTTTCAGTGGACTAGACTCAAGGAATACCATTTTTTTACATGGCAGTAATTCTATACCAGCTGAATTACAAGATTGAGAAATTGACCTTTTAAGAAAGCACTTAAAGGTCGACTTGTTCAAGCAAACATTTCCATAAGTAGCAACAACTGATCCCAGACTACTGGTTATACTGATTTCTTGGTTATGGATGGACAGGAACTGAGTGAATTGTATAGCTGATACACATGGACTTGTTCCATTTGTTACAATTCTATGTTATATGAAGTATGTTAATTGTTTATTTTATTGTTAACCACCAAGAATTATAGATTGTACAGACTAGAAATTATTTTATTTATTTATTTGCAGCATTTATATCCCACATTTTCCCACACACTAGCAGGCTCAATGTGGCTTACAATAACCGTATTGGTGAACGCCAAGTACGGTAGGGTTAAACAAATACAATTAAAAAATAGGGTCAGGTAAGGTAGAGGTAAGTGGGTAGAATAAGTGACAAAGAAGAAATAAAATTGTCCTTTGAATCATTGTAGAGACTTCTAAGTAGAATCAGCAGGGTAGGCCTTGCAAAACAAATAGGTCTTTAAAGATCGCCTGAATTCTTGATGGTCACGTATCGTTTTCACTCTCTTTGGTAATGCATTCCACATCTGCGTACCTAAGTATGAGAAATTGGAAGTGTAGGTGGTTTTTTATTTAAGACCAATGCAACTAGGATAGTGAAGGTTAATATAAGTATGAGATGAACTGATTCTATTCCTGTCCGGAAGATTAATTAGATCAATCATATAACCTGGGGCATCACCGTAGATTATCTTGTGGACCAGAGTACAAATCTTATAAATCTTAGTAACTAATTAATTAAGGGAGGCAGTGTTGGTTGACCAGCGTTGACTGGAACAAGGCCTGAGGTGTATTTATTTATTTGGATTTTACTCACACCTTTTTCAGTAGTAGCACTAGCTCAAGGTGAGTTACATTCAGGTACACTGGGTATTTCCCTCTCTGGCTCATAGTCTAATTTTTTATCTGAGGCAATGGAGGGTTAAGGTGCCCTTTTACTAAGCCGTGTAAGTGTCTAGGTGTGCCCAACATGTGCCAAAATGGAGTTACCGCCTGGTTCTTGCAGAAATTTCATTTTTGGCGCCCATCTGAAAAATAATTTTTATTTTCGGATGTGCGTATAGGCCGCTCACCAAGTGGCATTTGATGTGCGTAGGTCATTACTGCCCAGTTACCACGTGAGACTTTACCGCTAGGTCAATGGCTGGCAGTATGGTCTCAGACCCAAAATGGAGTCGTGGCAATTTTCATTTTGCAGCATGTCCATTTTCGGCAAAAATAAAAAAAAAAAAGGCATTTTTTTACAGGTGTGCTGAAAAATGATTCTGTGTGCGCCGAAAACACGTGTCTACACTACCACAGGGCATTTCCAGCGCCCCTTTATAAAACAGCCCCTAAGCGACATGCACAAGATCACGAGAAGCAGCAGCAATATTTAACCCAGCCACCCCTGGATGTTAAGACCAGTGCTCTAACCACTAGGCCACTCCTGCATATGGCAATATGATTTAATGAGCAGCAGAGGAATCGCTAGTGCTAGGAAAATGGGGAAGGCTTGTGAGAGTGTGTGTGTGAATTTTGGGGTAGGGTGAGGTAAAAGGGTTTAGGGATCATGTTTATGGGAGTGAGGCAGCGTTTGTGTATCAGTGAACAATGTCTGTGCTATTAATGGTCTGCAATGTTTCTTGCTCTATCCACGTAGCAGTCTGATATAAGGGTGAGAAAACAAATGTTTCCTGATTTCTTATTATTTCTTAAGAGTCTCATTCCTTCTACAGACTCAACTGTAAAGACAAGTAATGAGGAACCGCAGTGCTCAGATCAGTTTCCAGCTCCTGGGTTTCTCCATCATCCCTCAGCTCCAGGTCATGTTGTTCTTCATCTTTCTCGCCATCTACATTCTGACAGTGTTGGCCAACATCACCATTATCATGCTGGTGAGAGTAGATCACCGCCTGCACTCGCCCATGTACCTACTACTTGGCCACCTGTCCTTCCTTGAGATCTGGTACACATCCACCATTGTTCCTAAACTGCTCGCTAACCTGATGCAGAATAAAACCATTTCGTTGCCCGGGTGTCTTACACAGATCTATTTTTACTTCTCCCTAGGTTCTACTGAGTTTTTTCTCCTAGGGCTCATGGCTGTTGACCGCTACTTAGCCATTTGCAATCCCCTACATTATGCAATCATTATTAATGGAAGGGTCTGTCTTCAGGCCACAACAGCCTGCTGGTCAGTGGCCTTTGTGGCTGTTTTCTTCTTGGTGATCTTGATCTCCCAGCTACCCTTTTGTGGCACTGAAGTCAATCACTTCTTCTGTGACATTCCACCTCTGCTGAGATTATGCTGTCTGGACACTCAGGTGGTGGAAAAAGTTGTGTTTCTCTTTGCTTGCTTTATCATTCTCAGCTCCTTCCTGGTCACTATTATTTCTTATGTCTTCATCATCTCCACCATCTTGAAAATTTCTTCCACCAAAGGTAGACATAAAACTTTCTCCACTTGTGCTTCCCATTTTACGGTGGTGGTCATACTGTATGGCACAGTCATCTTTATCTATGTGAGGCCTAGTGTAGCCTATGCCCTGGACATCAACAAAGTCGTTGGGTTGTTGAACACTGTAGTGACACCACTGTTGAATCCTATCATCTACTGTCTGAGGAATAAAGAGGTGAAAGAAGCTCAGAAGAAACTGCTGAAAAAGCTCGCACATCTCTCCTGGAAGGGGACAACCCACCCCATAACATGAGGCAATTGGTGGTAAAATGCAGGAAGTAGATGTTTAACTAATCCGTTGGAAGATACTAATTTTCCTTTTCTGCGGTTCTAGCCCTTTAAATTCATGGACTTTTTCGTAAACTAACCTCATGATGGACGTACAATTTTTAGTTTAGTTTATAGACAGATGAATCCAACTGGAGTGACACAATAACGTTGGCCAGGGAACACGTATGATGCATTTCATTTGTTCATTATACAAAGAAGCAGTGAATTTTATTTGTAATCAAAATTGACTTTAATGATTAGGGGCAACATTGTGAGTTTATCATTGAACTATCAACATTTTCCTTTGGGTGTAACCACAGTCAGCAACATCATTGCATGTTGGACATCATAAAGGGGCCAAGTTCAGATACAAAAGAAACACCTAAATGTTTTATACAATTTCATATGGTTTTTTTTTGGAAAATGTAATGAAGTGTTAATAAAATGTGTCTATTTGTATCATTTTCTTATCAGACAGGAGGGGTTTTGCATGTATCACGTAGCAACCAGATAAGCCAAAGCGGTTTATCTCCTGGAAGTTTGGAATATTTGAAATAAATAAATAAAAAAAACCCAAGACAGCTCTGAGGATTTGGGAATAGTACAGCTGATAATCAGTCATACAGAGCTAATTCACTCTAAAATCTCATTTTTCATTCATCATTTAGGATTTGTTTGAACTCTACCATTCTCAGAGACAGATGCAGTATTTAAGCAATTAATTGGATAGTGGCCAGCTTCACCTCTGGCTCCCCACGAGACTCTGATCAAAGACTCCCAGAGGTCTTGTGCCATATTTCCTCTTTCCTTTGAATATTTACTGTTATGTAAATTGTCAGATATGCCTCAGAAATGTCATGTTTGTTTTTCTTTTGTTCGGATGCCAATAAAAGTGTTTGAATTGTCAATATCCGAAAGTCCAGTTGCTTTATAAGACGTTTGAGCACCAACACTCGGATTCTATATAGACTAGCCATTAAGCCCGTTAAAACAGGCGAGATTTGTAATTCTCACCTCCATGTCCAGCAAACCTCCTCTCTCCCCTGCCCTCCCCGCCCCGATCCATGTCCAGCAACCCTGCTCTCTCCCCTGCCCTCCCCCCCATGTCCAGCAGCCCTCCTGTATCCCCTGGCCTCCCCCCGTCCACCAACCATCCTCTCTCCCCTGCCCTCCCCTCATATCCAGCAACCCTCCTCTTTCCCTTGGCCCCCCTCCCCCGTCCACCAACCCTGCTCTCTCCTCTGCCCTCCCCCCATGTTCAGCAACCCTCCTGTCTCCCCTGTCCCCGATACGGAGGGGGGAGGGAGCGGCGGCGGCGACGACGTCGGGGATGGGGGGGAGTGTGGAGGTTGGTGCATGGCGATGTTCCTTTCCTTCGTCTCCAGCAGCAGTGGCAGGCTGGCAGCGTCCGTTTCCCTCTCTGTTCCGCCCTCTGACGTCATCACATCTTGACGTAAGGGCGGGACAGAGAGGGAAGTCTCTACTGCGCATTTGCAGGTGAGTCGGTCACTTGTGTTTTATATGTTTGATTGCCCGAAGCTGGGTGTTCAAATTTGGGCACCGATCTCAGATGGAGGTGCAAACTAATTCGTCAGTTAGATGCTAACAATCAATTATTGGGTACTACCGCAAGCTGCTGCGAGAGGTCGCGGCAGCCATTTTAGACTGGCTGGAGGGGGGGGGGGGTCTTGATGCAGGCTGGGAATATACCTAAGCAGTTCATAGAATACAATTAGGGGGAGATTCTATATACGGCACCTAAAAAAATCGGCACTGAAACAGTGACGATTAAGCATATTCCATAATCGGCACCTAGATTTAGGCATCAATTATAGAATACGCTTAGCTGATAATTCAGCACCTAAATCTATGCGCATCCATTTACGCCAATCAAAAATGTGGCGTAAATCCTGGTGCATAGATTTGGGTGCACGGGACCATATTCTATAAGTAGGGGTGTAAATTTCAGAACACCCACAAAACGACCATTTCCCCGCCCACAACCAAGCCCCTTTCTGCCTGCATGCGTTACAAGCTTGGCGCACTTCGTTACAGAATACACTTAGCGAGTTGTGCACCTAAATTCTAATCACTGCCAATTAGTGCTTGTTAAGTGCTGCTATCAGTGCTCATTAGCTTGTTAAGTTACGTGCATTGTTATAGGATCTGCTTGGATTTCGGCATGGATCTCTAGGCACGCTATATAGAATCCTCAGGTATATTTGTATATAAAAAGCATCCATTCCCACGTGGAGGGACATTTTCGAATGGGGACACCCATCTCTAAGGGCGCCTATCTGAAAAACGACCAAATGCAAGCCCTTTGGTTGTGGGAGGAGCCAGCATTCAATTTACGAAATGTATGAGATGGAATAGCCAGAACTGAAGGAATATTCAGTAAGTGCTGTTGATTGGAACGCAGAGCCTGTACACGGACGTAAGATAATAAGTATGGTGAAAAACATTTGGGGGAACCCGAATGGAAAATTTTAAACACCAGTAGCAATGCTTTGTAGGTTATACAATATTCTCCCAGTAACCAGTGTTCATCTCTCATCGAGGGAGTCACATGGTCATATGACCAGCCTAATTGTCTTAAAAAAAACCCAAAAAGAAGCACCAAGAGCCTTCAAAATTGGGACATAATTCCTTTAATGGTTGAACTTGAGAAACAGTCTTCCAATGATGACCCAACACGGGCCGTGTTTCGGTGCACAGCGCCTGTGTCAGGGGTCAATTACGATGTGTCATCTAATGGAGACGATGTGCAGTGATGGAACTTATTCCTATGCACATTACTCGGTTGATCATCAGTGCGTTTGGAGCTACCACTGTCCCTCTCGTTCAGTCGTCTTGTCAGTTGGAAATGCAAAGCCAACATCAAGAGAATACTTATTATTGCATCTACCTAGTTGTAAAAATGTTAAATACAATTCTGTTCATATAGCTGGATTTAGTTATCTAGGGGGGGGGGGGGGTCTTTTAATAAAGCTTAGCTTGAGTTATCTGCAACAGGGCCCGTTTTATTCCTATAGGCCCTGCTGCAGAAAACTTGAGCTTAGCTTTAGTAAAAGTCCCCCTAGGCTCCAAATGGTGGAATCTCATTCCAAAAAAAATTAGACGCGTAAGTTCATATCATGCATGCCATAAAGCTTTGAAAGCTTACCTATTTAAAAATATTTCTCTATGTAATCATTAATTTTATAAAAGTATTATTCCAATACATATATACTGCTACACTCACTGTTTTTATTGTAAGCCATATTGAACCGAATTTTATTTTTTGGATAATGTGGGATATAAGATTAAATAAATAAATATTTCTTAGAACTAAAAAGCAGCTTCACAGCAACATTCTGCAACAGTTGCTATTGTTTGATATAGGCGGGACTGGGGCGTGCTTAACACATGGGCGTCTTCGGCCGATAAGGGAAAAAAGAAAGGCATCCCTGACGAACACTTGGGCAACTTTACCTGGTCCTTTTTTTTACTACCAAGCCACAAAATGACCAGATGACCACCGGAGGGAATCGGAGATGACCTCCCCTTACTCCCCCAGTGGTCACCAACCCCCTCCCATCCACCCCAAAAAATTTAAAAACATTTTATGCCAGCCTGAAATGTCATACCCAGCTCCCTGACAGCAATATGCAGGTCCCTGGAGCAGTTTTTAGCGGGTGCAGTGCACTTCAGGCAGGCGGACCCAGGCCCATCCCTCCCTACACTTGTGGTGGTAAATGGGAGCCCTCCAAAACCCACCCGAAACCCACTGTACCCACATGTAGGTGCCCCCCTTCACCCATAAGAGCTATGGTAATGTTGTACAGTTGTGGGGAGTGGGTTTAGAGTTTTTTTTGGGGGGGGCTCAGCACACAAGGGAAGGGAGCTATGCACCTGGGAGCTTTTTCTGAAGTCCACTGCAGTGCCCCCTAGGGTGCCCGGTTGGTGTCCTACCAGTGCACTACGAATGCTGGCTCCTCCCATGACCAAATGGTTTGGATTTGGTCGTTTCTGAGATGGTGTCCTCGGTTTCCATTATTGCCGAAAACCGGGGACGACCACCTCTAAGGACAACCATCTCTAAGGTCGACCTTAATGTTGAGATTTGGGCGTCCCTGACCATATTATGGAAACGAAAGATGGCCGCCCATCTTGTTTCGATAATACTTTGTTTCCCCGCCCCTTTGCAGGGACGTCTTGCGAGGACGTCCTCAGGAAAACTTGTGCGCCCCGTTCAATTATGCCCCATCCACATGAACTTGTTCTCATACCACCATAGCTATAGTTTGCTTACTCAGGACTGGGAGGACAATGGGTAAGGCAGCCATATTGGTAGTGGGGGGGGGGAGGGGCAATTCAGAATTAGCACCTGCAACATTTCTAGAAGGCACTGCCCACCCGAACCATGCCTATGGACGCCATTTTAGAAACACAATTTCAGACATTCCTAATTTTACATAATTTACAAGATCCTGTTCTATAATGCTTTGTTCTGGCAATTCAGCCAATGAAAACCATTTGTGCTTGAGATTTCATCTGCACAAGGGAGTATAAAATAGAAGGAAACACAGCCTCTCCTTACAGTGTCCTGGAGGTGCATGAAAGACCTGGAGGGCAGTCTGAAAATAAATACTGTAAGTTATAATTTTTATTATGATCCTGAATCACATGTATCCTTTATTGGTCACCCTTTTGATGCCCTTTATTAGACATTTGTCCTCTAGTTAACAACAGTTATGAAATTGTATCTCTCGGAGCATAGTAACACAGTAAATGATGGGAGATCGAGACCAGTTTGGCTGATCCCGTCAGCCCAAATACTTCTCTCCACCCTGCTAAAGTTGCTTCCCAGCTGCAGGCACCAGAAACTTGACTTCATATAGAATATGCACAACATTGCTAATGATTGATCCAGTGGACGTTAAGCCTCTTCCTAATGAAACGTGTCTACAGTCTATAGACAGTACTAAGCTTTTCACACCTTATGATCACATTTGATAGATGAATTTGGGAAGTAGGGAACAATTGGAATTCTCTTTCCATGGGAACATCAAAGTAAGATTTTGCAAACCTGCTCTGGTGAGCCCACAGTCAGTCAGGTTTTCAACCCAACCTCATTACAAAGAATGAATTGGTCTTGCCCCCTAATTCTCAGTCCCCCCCCCCCCCCCCCAGTTCTTTCAAGCATCATGATAATCAATTTTAAGTTTAGTGTTGCAGCACTGATCAATTTGTAATTTCATTCTTGACAATATGTCAGTGTCTGAAGCTTTTGAAAGGTCCTCGTTCTTCTGCTGATTTACTGACCTGACTGCAGTACCTGGGGAATATTAGTAGCCTTATTGGTTTTGCAGAAGCAGAAGTATTAGGGGGGGCATTAACAGATATGAGTACATTTCACTGGTTTTAAAATCTTTGCATTGGCTGCCCTTTGAATATCATATCACTGAAGACCATCTTGTTCCAAAGGGCATACCCTACTGACCCAACTTAAATGCCTGAATCCAGCAACACAACGGAACCAAAGCCCGTAACGAACACTATATAACTCTTCTTCTCTACGATTCTAACGTCTCTATAACACATGAACCTTTTTGATAATAACATCACTTTGTATCTGTTTTTTTCATTGAAGACGACTAACGTCTCACGGTACTATGTAAGCCACATTGAGCCTGCAAATAGGTGGGAAAATGTGGGGTACAAATGTAACAAATAAATAAAATAAATAAATATTAAATTTAAAATGTTGCTCTTAGTGCTTAAAATCTTGATTGCATGTGTATCAATCCTTGAGATCCTTAAGATCTGCTCAGCAGCTTTATCTAGATGTACCCTCAAATCGGGTTGTAAGATTGAATGAGTGTAGGGCTACTGTGTTTAATGTAGCAGGTCCTGCTATATGGAATAGCCTACAGTTAGAGCTCAAAAAATACAGGAAGTAAAATAGTTTAAACAAAAGCTGACAACTCATCTTTTTATACAGGTGCCCGGAGTGGCAGAAGATCAAACTTCAGTCGGCAGATTTAATGAGATTTTTATTTGATTTTTTGTTTGAAATGTACGTTTGTATGTAGTTATTTTTTTATGTACGTGGAATTTGTCAACCGCTGAGATCTTATGGATTGTGCGGTATAGAAATGATCAAACAAATAAATAAAGACCAGAATTTTTGTAGGCTCCGAGACATTTCGATGGACTAGCAGAAGAATGTATCTCAAGATATTGCTTGGGCTTGAGGTTTTGAGGTCTTTACAACATCTTTGTACTTCAGAACTGGACCCGAACGGACCTACGTGATCTTGAAAGATTGTATAGCAAGAGTCTCTGGATAATACACTTGATCCCATAAAGACCTGACAACCTGTAGAGAATTCAGAAAGGCAGGTATGGTACATCCATCTCTGATTTCTTATAATTTGCTAAAGAGGAGCAAAGCTGTTTGGGGGATCTAACTTTCTTTACGTATGCTTTCTATGCAGAAGGGGTGCTGCCACTGTCTGGATAGTACCAGGTACCAACATTGAATATCTGGACATAAGGCGCGTGCTGGAAGTTACTCGATTACCACAAATATTAAATAGCGGTATTCAGATAGCTACTTGGTTAACCTAGGGCAGGCAGCCTTTTTGCTGTCCAGAGTTCACCAGATAGTTATCTGGGCACTGCAGTTGAATATCAGTGGTGCTCTGGTATTTCCCAGCTCTAGCCAGAGTCCACCCCTGGCACTAATTGGATAGGGTTTAGAAAAGGTTTAGATGAGTTCCTGGAGGAAAAGTACATAGTCTGCTATTGAGACAGACATGGTGAAAGTCAGTGCTTGTCCTGGGATTGGTAGCATGGAATGTTGCTTTTATTTGGGTTTCTGCCAGGAACAATGTTGCTACTTTGAGATTCTGCCTGGAATCCTGCTATTTGTTGAGATTCTGGAACCTTGTTACTCTTTGAGGTTCTGGAATGTTGCTACTATTTGGGTTTCTGCCAGGTACAATGTTGCTACTTTCAGATTCTGCCTGGAATTCTGCTGTTCGTTGAGATTCTGGAACCTTGTTACTCTCTGAGGTTCTGGAATGTTGCTGCTATTTGGATTTCTGCCAGGTAGCTGTAACCTGGATTGGCCACTGTTGGAAACAGTATGGCTGATCTTATGATCCTATGTGCTACAGCAGTTTGTCCAGATTTTTAATGGCATTGTGTGCCACTGAAAATCTATGAATAACCTGGACAGCAATAACTGGGTAGAAGCCTTCCTCTACCTCTATTGGACACTTAATTTGCAACTGGACCGGAACAGGTAAGAGAAAAACTGACCAGCCAATATTCAGAGTGAGTTAACTGGCTGGAAATGGCCTGCTGTCCAGTTAACTTGCTTGGTTGCAACCATCCGGTCATTTTCAGAGGCACTTAACCAATCATCCTTACTAAAAACGACCCATTAGCGCCGATCTTAAAACCAGCTATATCGCGGGTATTCCAGAAGTGTAGTGGGAGTGGAGTCCGGTTAGGTCCCAATAGTCAAACCTAACTAGCCAGGTTTAGCGCATAAAGATTACTGCATAAATTGTTATCCTATCTTTATGCGCTAACCCATGGCTGGTTAAATCTGAATATTAACGTAATCAGTCATGTACTGGGCAGCATTAAAAATACCAGAAATTCAATGCCGAAGCCTGCAAATTGAATTTCTGGTTTTAGTGCTGTCTGTCGCTGTATTTTTAGAAAATAAGGGTCAATAACCAAGTTGCAGATAAAGCATTTTGTTAAAAAATTTCAAATGAACATCCATCTCTAGGTCATTCTCATCCCATTTAGCAGAACCAGGCATTACATTGGAATGTGAGTCAACTTAGAGGTTCCTTGGATTTTGGTCATGCACCCCTTCCCCATCGCCCTGCTTCTAGGGGTGGAGGGGGCAGCAGAGTTTCATTCTAGATCAGTTCTCATGTCACACCCTTTCTTTATAGACTATGTTTTGGTTAATGTAAGTTTTTCCTTTTTGATTCTAACATAGCCAAACCAATAAACATAATATAACAGTGAAATACGTATATTCTACTACAAATCAACAAAGGGCTCTGTGTGGATCACAATAAAAGAAGGCTAGCCATTTCCAATGTGTTCATATAATGCATTCGTACTGCACTGGTCCCCCTGACATGCCAGGACACCAACTGGGCACCCTAGGGGGCACTGCAGTGAACTTCCTAAATTGCTTCCAAGTCCACAGCTCCCTTCCCTTGTGTGCTTAGCCCCCCCAAAACTGCCAAACCCACTCCCCACAACTGTACACCACTACCATAGCGCTTATGGGTGAAGGGGGACACCTACATGTGGGTTTCAGGTGGGTTTTGGAGGGCTCACATGTACCACCACAAGTGTAACAGGTAGGGGGGGATGGGCCTGGGTCCACCTGCCTGAAGTGCACTGCACCCACTAAAAACTGCTCCAGGGACCTGCATACTGCTGTCAGGGAGCTGGGTATCACATTTGAGGCTTGCATAGAGGCTGGCAAAAACTGATAAAAAATTTTTTTTTTGGGTGGGAGGGGGTTGGTGACTACTGTGATAGTAAGGGGAGGTGATCCCTGATTCCCTCCGGTGGTCATCTGGTCAGTTTGGGCACCTTTTCGAGGCTTGGTCGTGAAACAAAAGGGACCAAGTAAAGTCGGCCAAATGCTCGTCAGGGACGCCCTTCTTTTTTCCATTCTTGGCTGAGGACATCCATCTGTTAAGCACGCCCCTGTCCCGCCTTCGGTACAGTGCCGACACGCCCCTGGGAACTTTGGTCATCCCCGCGACATAAAGCAGTTGAGGATGACCAAAATCAGCTTTCGATTATGCTGATTTGGGCAACCCTGAGAGAAGGACGCCCATCTCCTGATCTGACACAAATTTGTGTCAGAAGATGGACGCCCTTCTCTATCGAAAATGCCCCTGAAAGTGATGTGCATGGTCATACCAAGAATCAGTGGCAGATCTATGCCCCCAGCTTTCTCACAATATTCCCTCTCAATTTTGAGGGAGTTCTCTACCCGTTTTCCTACCAGGGGGTGTGATGCAAAAATATCATGGCTTCAATTGCCAGGGATAAGCAGGTCCCCATGAAATCCAGCAGAACTCGCCTTACTCTCATGATTGAAACTGTGATATTGTTGCACCACCCTTGATGGTAAGAATGTGAATGGAAGACTGTTTTTCTCCTTAGAGGGAACATTACTTTTTCCTGTCTCATAGTTGAATGTTTTCCCACACAATCACATTAATTGCCTTTTCACCATACTGTAATTTTGTGATACGTTAAATTGGTCATAATCCATTTGTCATTATTTCTTTAGATCTCAGCTTATAACTGAATGGTTTCTTTGTTACTCCAGAAAGCATGATCCCTAACCACTGTTTTAATTTCAGATTAGTGAAAACTCCATATCCCTTACTCATGGAGAACGGAAATCAGACCAAGGTGACTGAATTCATTCTCTTGGGGTTCCCAACTGTCCCTGAGCTTCAGGTGTTCTTCTTCATACTCTTCCTTATTGGTTACCTACTGACACTTCTGGAAAATATTGTTATCATTGTCATCATTAAGGTGAACTACCAGCTCCACAAACCCATGTACTTTTTTCTGGGGAACTTATCTTTCTTGGAAATGTGGTATATGACTGTTACAGTCCCCAAGCTACTGGCCATCTTAATGTCAGAAAAGGAAACCATTTCTATCACTGCTTGCATGACACAGCTGTACTTTTTTATTGCCTTGGTCTGCACAGAATGCGTTCTCCTAGCAGTCATGGCCTTTGATCGTTATGTTGCGATTTGCAATCCACTACGGTATACCACTGTGATGAGCCAACGACTCTGTCTCCAGCTGGCTACCAGCTCATGGCTCAGCGGCTTCTTGATCTCCTTGGTCAAAGTTTACTACATATCGAGGTTGGCCTTCTGTCAAAAAAACATAATCAACCACTTCTATTGTGACATCTCACCTCTCTTGAACTTGGCCTGCAGTGATAGGACTCTTGCAGAACTGGTGGACTTTATCTTGGCACTCGTCATCCTGTTGATCCCTCTATTTGCCACCATCGCATCCTACGCATGCATACTCATGACTATCTTAAAAATCCCAACTGCTAAGGGGCGGAAAAAGGCTTTCTCCACCTGTGCTTCTCATTTTGCTGTGGTGGCTATGTTCTACTCAGCTACAATTTTCATGTATGCGAGGCCCAGGCGGATAAGCTCTTTCAATTCCAATAAAATGGTCTCAGTTGTTTATACGATCATAACACCATTCTTAAATCCTATAATCTACTGCCTGAGAAATAAGGAAGTGAAGGAGGCCTTGAAGAGATTAGTGGCAAAGGTCAATGTCTTTCCAGAGAAGGGCAGCAGTACTCATTAAATTCTGCCCAACTGGTGTCAAAAAGTCATTACTTGAGAACGTAAAGTCCTGTGAAATTCACCGGGAGCTGAACTCTTTCAATACTAAGATTATATCATCTTATGGATGAACTGTGCTCATTTTCCTTCTTTGGTATGGACATTTGCCCATGTTTATGACAATATTTGTTACGAGAATTTCTATTGGAGGAGTACATTATTGAACATTACAGATTATTATAGGCTATAGGAAACTACTGTACATAAGAAATGAAGTTACATGGTGCCCAATAATCAAAGCGATTTAACCAGCTGTACTGCTATGAATTTACAGCCTCTCTCACTGACACAGACTACTCAATAATTACTGTGGATTCTTTTGGATTCGTATTAGATAAATGTAACCTTTATTAGAGGAACTAAAATCTACAAAGATTAAGATATATACAATGGTTAACTATATACACACAATCATTACATCACTGGCCTCTACATCTAAGCAATGCTAAGAGTTCTTAGACCAGGAAAAGAAGCAAACAATCATTACACTATGCATACAACATCACTGGTCCTTACATCATCCAGGCTCTTAACATCAGCTGGGGGGGGGGCCCGGTTCACAGCGAGAGCCAGGAGCTTCTTTGACCAGGAACAGATCCTCTGCACATTGCGTCCACTCACAGATAAGCCCCCCTTTCACTGAAAGAAACTCCCCGTTTTTTAAGGCTTAGAATTCATAATCAGAGCTAAGGAAAATTACAGAATGCTTCTCTGTTTAGGTAAACAAGCCATACTGTGGGAACGTGGTCACATGCTCTCCAACTCCAGGTGGCCAGGCTGGACCTGGAAAGCAAGCGCCATCCTCCCCTTCACATACCAAATTAATTAGAGCTGTGTCTTATCTTCTGCATTCCAACTTATTTTCACACACTCAAAGTTAAACAATCATTTTTAAACAGAGTTACTTCTAATCAACAATACAGACCCCGAGTGCACTGGTCGGTCAAGACAGAGTTGAAAAACAATCTTTAAAATTCACTTGTATTACACCAGTTGGCAATGGCCGCTGACCAGTTAAATCGCACATAATTGGCTATCTGTGAATATTCAATGGGAGAAAACTGGTTAGCGTGTAACCTGGAGCTGGCTATCTTGAGAGGGTTCTGGGCAGGAGTATTGCATAAATAGGACTTCATAAATAGCTGTTCTACCTTTATACGCTAGCCAATGGCTGGTTAGCGCTGAATACCAACGTAACTGGTTATTGGCTGGCAGCCAAAAATGAAACTGGATAACTCAACGGCGCTCGCTGGAAATGGTCCAGCATCAGTTGGCAGGCTTTAACCGTGCTGCTCACCACTGGCAGAAAATCAGTATCTTTCAGCCACATTTTCTTGGTGTCTGGCTGCTTTTCTGGGTATTTGAGGATTTTTTTCCCCTCTTCACACAATTCATATTTCTGTTATATGAATGTTTTACTGTGCTGTTTTAATGTGTGCTTTACTGACAGCGTACCATATTATAATTGCTATAAATTAATTTGCCCATCTGCAGATTTATCTCATTGTTCTAATTGTGTATCATGCTGACATTTGGTTAGTTTACTGTTGTTATAATAATGTAAATAGTCTCACGTCAAACTATTGCCTTGGGTGAATTTCTTCATAAATATAATTAAATATAAAAATGAATGAATAAATAAATACATACATAAACATACATAATCTAGAGGAGAAGAAAGATGAACACGCTATGAAGATATTCGAAATACTCAAATGCATATCCAATATACAGCAAACAAGCATTTTTGAGGGGGAAAAAAGTTCTAGATCATATGAGGGCTCAAGAGAGTACAGTCCAATGCAATCTCAAAAAATATGTCTTTGCCATGGGATAGTCTTCCAGAGAAAACAGATGGAAGCGAAATAAGAGCGTTCAAGATATATTGGAAAAGAGTTCAGAAGACCTGTAGCAAGCCAGGGATGAAATGGTCGCTATAACATTATACCAGGAATTTAATTGGATAGACTTGGTAGGCTGTACATTCCTTATCTACTGTCAAATTCTATCAGGTCAATGTTCAACCAGAGTGGTCAGTGTTTTATCCCGCTATCCAGATTGCTAACTAGATAAAGTTAGATATTTATCTGGTTAGCAAAATGAACACTGCTGCAAACTAGTGAACTCTGGAGACTGCCTCTGCCACTGAAAATCATTACAGACTGCCCCAGTGCTCTCCAGATTGCACTGTTTCCTGAAAATGCTGCTGAAAATCACTTGCTGGCACTGGCCAGCAGCCTACACCTGGGTAGAGATGCTGCTACTGATGATGGAGTCCTCAGTTTCACAAGAAAGTCCCGACCAATATTTTGTGTGCCTATACGTTGTCATAATCAAACCATCATGAATTCAATTGCCAAGCACTCTGAACCCGTTACCGTGAAGTCTTGTCCAGCTCCCAGAGTGTGAAGAAATAAAGTGGTATTGTTCATTCTTGGTGAGGCTTGGGCTAGGAGCTTTCTGAGTCATCAGACCAGCTGTGATGGAGCAGTGTTGCCCTCATCTTCAGCCTGCCCTGGTACCCTTGCTTTCCTCAGCTTGCTTTTGTCTGGCATCGCCGAGGATGCTGTGCACGTGATTGAAAATATAGTCGATGGTGACGGCAGATAAAGACCTGTTACGGCCCATCTAGCCCGCCCAACAAGATAAACACAGTATAAGATATGATGTGATATAAATGCCTGATTTGCAGTGCCTGCCATCGGTGAGCTCCACTCCATTCGATCAGAGAGGCTTCTTACAGTATTCAGCCATGTGTGCATGGCACTGACAATGGAGAGAGAGAGAGACTGTTACTACTAATTGCTTGGCAGAAGAGAAGACCTCACTGCTTTTCTGCCACAAGTTTGGCCTTTCTGCTATCCTGTTCCCACAGGCCTCTGCCCAAGAGTCCAAGACAGATTCTGTACTGTTTCTAGGCAGAACACTATAGCATTCAGAAAATTTCCTGGACATCGTATTTCTTTGGCCTACTCCTCCACATATCTTCAGGTCAGCAAGAAATAGGGTTACCATATGTCCGGATTTACCCGGACATGTCCTCTTTTTGAGGACATGTCCGGGCAACTGGGCGGGTTTTTCCAATCTGCCCGTTTGTCCGGATTTCTGGACAAACGGGCAGGCTGGCGGGTGGGCCAGGATGGCCCGCCCGTTTGTCCAGAAATCTGGACAAACAGGCAGATTGCTAGCCTCCCCTCCCCTTACTTACTACTGCCCTGGTGGTCTAGTGACCTATTCTGCCTTCGGGGCAGGAAAGAGCCCCCCTCTTTCCTGCCCGGAGCGCTGCCCTGCATGCATCCTTCCTGTTCCTGATCTCGGCAGCGATTCAAAATGGCTGCCGAGAGTTGAAGTGACCTCGCGAGACTTCAACTCTCGGCGCCGAGATCAACAACAGGAAGGATGTATGCAGGGCCGCGCTCCGGGCAGGAAAGAGGGGGGCTCTTTCCTGCCCCGAAGGCAGAATAGGTCACTAGACCACCAGGGCAGTAGTAAGTAAGGGGAGGGGGAGTGATGGGGTGTGTGACAGGGGTATGGAAAAATGTGACAGGGGGTGGAGCGAGGGCGTGAAAGGGGGCGGGGTAGGGTGTGAAAGGGGGCAGGGCATGTGTCCTCCTTTTTGGGGGACAAAATACGGTAACCCTAGCTAGAACCAATGTAGGAGATAAAGGGGCCCTTTTATTAAGCTGCGGTAAAAAGTGGTCCGCGGTATTGTTGGCGCATGTATTGGGCGCTCGCTGGGCCAGTTTTTACCACATCTACAAAAAATGGCTTTTAAAAAAAGATGGGACGGGAAAAGGGCCTATGGTAAAATATGAAACCAGCATGTGCCCAAAACCGGCCTGAGCCCTTAACGCCACCCACTGATCTAGCGGTAAAGGCTCACGCGCTACACCTGCGTTGACCGGTTGGCACACGCCAAATGCTTGATTACCGGTGCATGTAGGAGGAAATAAATAAATAATTCATCCACGCCTTATGGGCGCCCACCAAATCTGAAATTACCGCCAAGAGGGCACGCTGGCCTGGCGGCAGTCTCGTTTGGGCACGTGCATGTAGAGCCTACCGTGGCTTAGTAAGGAAGAGCCCAAAGTACTTCTGTTACGATCAGCTGCCTTCCATATTGGAAGCTGGCATAAATCCCCACACCCAGGAACACAAGATAATCAATGATCGTACTGGACAATTTATTATCCTTGACCCCATGACGCCTCAAACACTTCTACCTGTGTCCATAACACAACCTTGTATTTGTTATTTGTTATCAGCCCTCCATTATGTCTCCACTCTCATCTCTCCCTACATTCCTCCCCGTGAACTCCGCTCACTGGACAAATCTCTCTTGTCGTCCCCCTTCTCCTCCACTGCTAACTCCAGGCTTCGCTCCTTTTCTCTCGCGGCACCTTATGCCTGGAATAGACTTCCTGGACCTATACGTCTAGCTCCGTCTCTACCTGTTTTCAAATCTATGCTGAAAACCCACCTTTTCACTGCTGCTTTTGGCTCCTAGCCACTACTCATTTGCCCTCCCCTTGTCCCTTCCTTCCTTCTCACCCATTACTCTTTATCACCTATCACTTCATTACCCATTAGTTTTCATCACCCATAACCGTCTTGTCTGTCTGTATTATTTAGATTGTAAGCTCTTTTGAGCAGGGACTGTCTCTTTGTGCCAGATGTTCAGCGCTGCGTGCGTCTGGTAGCGCTATACAAATGCTAATAACAATAATAATAATAATAAAGGCAATCACCTTTACGGTACTATCCTGCTTATAATCGAAATAGAAAAATGCCTATATTGTGACCCAAATCGGGAGACAGAAGTTTATCTCACAAAAACGAATAAAGCGGTATAATCGAAAGCCGAATTTGGACGTTTTCAACTGCACTCCGTCACGGATGCGGACAAAGTTGATGGGGGCGTGTCGAAGGCGTGGTGAAGGCAGAACTGGGGCGTGGTTATCGGCCGATCAGAGATGGGCGCCTTTCGCCGATAATTGAAAAAAAATATGCGTTTTTAGCGAGAATTTAGGGCACTTTTCCTGGACCCTGTTTTTCCACGAATAAGGCCCCAAAAAGTGCCCTAAATGACCAGATGACCACTGGAGGGAATCGGGGATGACCTCCCCTGACTCCCCCAGTGGTCACAAACCCCTCCCACCACAAAATATGCCATTTCACAACTTTTTATTTTCACCCTCAAATGTCATACCCACCTCCCTGGCAGCAGTATGCAGGTCCCTGGAGCAGTTGTTAGAGGGTGCAGTGGACTTCAGGCAGGTGGACCCAGGCCCATCCCCCCCTACCTGTTACAATTGTGCTGCTTAATGCTTATTAGTCGTCCAACCCCCCAAACCCACTGTACCCACATGTAGGTGCCCCCCTTCACCCCTTAGGGCTATAGTAATGGTGTAGACCTGTGGGCAGTGGGTTTTGAGGGGGATTTGGGGGGCTCAACACCCAAGGGAAGGGTGCTATGCACCTGGGAGCTCTTTTACCTTTTTTTTTTTTTTTGTAAAAGTGCCCCCTAGGGTGCCCGGTTGGTGTCCTGGCATGTGAGGGGGACCAGTGCACCTCGAATCCTGGCCCCTCCCACGAATAAATGCCTTGGAGTTATTCGTTTTTGAGCTGGGCGCTTTCGGTTTCCATTATCGCTGAAAAACAAAAACGCCCAGCTCAAAAAAAAGATAAACGTCCATGTTTTTCGAAAATACGCTTCGGTCCGCCCCTTCACGGACCCGTTCTCGGAGATAAACGCCCATGGAGATAGACGTTTCCGTTCGATTCTGCCCCTCTATGTAAGCCACATTGAGCCTGCAAATAGGTGGGAAAATGTGGGGTATAAATGTAACAAATAAATAAAGAAATAAATTTTGGCTACCACAAAAGTAGTAAGAGTTTTATTTATTTTTTAATTTCTTTTCTAGATTGGGGATAAATAAATGAATTTCCTTAGTTCTAAGAAATGTTAGCTAGGCTTTGCAATTCTTTGGTTGTTAGGGAATGTGTTAATTGTGTAAATGCAGGATTCCATAAGGAGACTGCTGTTAAGAAATAATGATATCTTTGCTTCTGTTATTCATCCTGCCACACAGCAATAAATGATTATTTTTACAGGATTTGATTATGTTCTCATATTATTTGTCAGCAGATTTGATAGTGAAGCTGAGGACAGGTGTGAATGTTACCCCAGACACACATACCTCTCCCTGCAGTACAGACCTCTGGCAATAACTCAGACCATTACAACTTGCAACCATGCACGAGGGACCTCAACTCTTGGAATAATATCAGACTTACAGTATGAACTTTCCTTATAACAAGGAGGGGGGAAAACAAAAAGATGCTAGTCGGATAGGGCTCTTCACAGTTTTCTTTCCCAGTTGCATTATTTGGTCATCTTCATTTTGAAGTCAACCTTGAAAATTCAGTGTCTGTGACCTGTAAAACGTACATGGTAGATCTTTTTGGATACCTTTTTTTTAGCATTCATTCAAGAACATGACTGCTGTCATAACGAGAAGTCAATATTTGGATCTGCCAACTGTACACAGGGTAAGGTGATGTGGAGTGGAAAACTTGACTTGAACATACAAGCAGGTAAATTACAAATCGGATATAATGAAGATGAACTTTATTGGTAGGGGTGATTAAACTTCAGGGTCGTCTGCCCAATGAGATGTGTGTTTGGATCTTAGAATTTTTCTCGAAGACATAGGGATATCAATAAATATTGTGGCATACTAACTGAATTATTTCATGGAAACCTGCAAAGAGAAGGGTTGCGAATGAATAAGGGGCTGTATTATAGCACTGAGAAATGGAGACCAATAGTAAAGAAACAAAAATTTGAGAAAAAAATCCACTGTAATAGACCAAAAGCCAAAACAACCAAAAGTGGAGAGAAAACCTTATTTCTCACTACAAAAGGTCAGATTGTATGTATGGGGAGCAGAAACCATATAAATCTTTAAAGGGGTCTTTTACTAAGGCATACTGGTGTTTTTAGCAAGCGTTGTATCGCTCCATGGTGTGACCGCACCTCGAGTATTGTGTCCAATTCTGGTCGCCACATCTCAAAAAAGATATAAAGGAATTAGAGAAGGTGCAGAGAAGGGCGATGAAAATGATTAAGGGAATGGAACGAATTCCCTATGAGGAAAGGCTAAGAAGGTTAGGGCTCTTCAGCTTGGAGAAAAGGCGGCTGAGGGGTGATATAATCAAGTTGTGATTTATGCTTCTTAAGGTTTTTGGTATGTGAAGCTTGATGAGTAAGTTGACATGTATCTTAGGGGTCCTTTTACTAAGGTGCGCTGAAAAAAATGGCTTGTGGTAATGTAGGCGTGGGTTTTGGGCGTGCGCCAATCCGTTTTTCAGTGTGCCCGTAGAAAAGGACTTTTAAACGTTTTTGCTGAACATGGACGTGCAGCGAAATCAAAATTGCCGCACGTCCATTTTGGGTCTGAGACCTTACCGCCAGCCATTGACCTAGCAGTAAAGTCTCACGCGGTAATAACCTATGCGCGCCAGGAAATAAAAAAAATATTTTTGGGGGCGCGTGTAGCGGATGTGCCCCAAAAATGAAATTACCGCAAGGGCCATGCAATAGCCATGTGGTAACTCCATTTTGACGCACATTGGGTACACGTAGATGCTTACACGGCTTAGCAAAAGGGTCCCTTAGTCCCTTGCAATCAGGGAAGCGTAGTGTGAGGTAATTTCTCGATTCCACGCTTATGTTTTGTATCGGTAAGGTTATTAGTTCTGCCGTTTAACTCGGCGCTAGATCGAATAGGATTTTCTATGCTAGTCAGGGCTTTTTTTGAGGGGGTACTTGGGGGCACTGAGTACCGGCACCTTTTCCATTGTTTGCTAAAATTGGCCCATGGACCCCAAGTTTTAATGAAAGAGCTCAGGCTCTACACACCAATTCTGCCTTGTCATTGATTATGTGACTGGTTGAAGGGAGCCTGACTGTTGTGGGGTGGGTCCCTCAGTGATCACCCCACCCCTGAAGGGTGGCCTAGCATTTGAGTACCGGCACCTTTTTTGCTAGAAAGAACGCACTGTTGCTAGTGTACATATTTGGAAGGATATTCTTGCTTTGACTGGGAGCCAGTGTAAGGCCATGAGTGGTGGAGTGGCTCCGTCGTAGCTGTGGTGTTTTATGCTGTTTGTAATTTTCTTAGGACTTGATCTTTACATCCTACATATATCCCGTTACAGTAAGTTAAGTGTGCTAAGGTTAGTGTTTGCACTAGCATACAGAAGACTGTTAAGACATTTTAATAAATACGGTTAAGAAATGTTTAATAAATTCATAAATAAATTAGCTTAGGATATCCCCCAGCTGTCAGTCAGACAAACCTGACTGTCTATACTGTTCTGTCTCAAATCATCACATATGTTTGCCCTTACCATTTCCTGCTCAGTATAGCTACCAGCTGTCAGCCATTTAAACTGGACAACTTGTAGGAGACAGATAAGCTTGTCCTTAGTTGGGATATGTAGCTATATCAGTTTGCCATCCATGTTAGTTATCTTGTTACCTCCGTCCATTTATACCTGTAGTACAAAAGCCCTACCTCTACCGGTTGACTTTGCCTCCTTTGGGAGTCGGAAGCAAAGGTATTACTACTCCATGCAAGTTGGTTTGCCATGTCTCCTTTCTGTGATGATTGCTGCTGTTCATAGCATCTTTTCAAATATATAACAATTCACTCCCTTTAAAGTTTGCTTCCCTCAGTCAACCAGTTAACATCAGTTTCTCATGTTTTCTTATGTTTCCTCAGAAATGAAATAAAGCGAAGATGGTTAGAAGAAATAGCACCACATTCAAAGAGTTCATCCTTCTTGGGTTTCCTGTATCTCCAGACATGCAAATCCTTCTCTTCGTGCTCTTTCTGATCAGCTACCTATTGACGCTGACATCAAATGCCATTATCATCTTATTAATTTGGTTAAACTCCCAACTTCACAAACCTATGTACTTCTTCCTAGGTAACCTGGCCTTCTTGGAGATGTGGTATGTCACAGTCATAGTGCCAAAGATGTTGGCCAACTTCTTAGCACATGATAAAACCATTTCCTTTGTTGCTTGTATGACCCAGTTATATTTTTTTCTTGGCCTGGCTTGCACTGAATGCGTCCTCCTGGCCGTGATGGCCTTCGACCGCTACGTGGCCATTTGCAACCCTCTGCGCTATCCGGTGATCATGACCAGCCATCTTTGTTTGCAAGCAGCCATTGCATCTTGGATCAGTGGCTTCACTATCGCTGTGTTTAAGGTGTACTTCATATCTGGGGTGGATGTGTGCCGTTCCAATGTCATTAATCATTATTTCTGTGATGTCTCTCCACTCTTAAACTTATCTTGTTCGGATAAAGGAAAAGCAGAACTGGTGGACTTTATCTTTGCAGTGATAATAACAATATTTCCTCTCATATTTATATTAACATCATATATCTGTATTATAAAATCTGTGCTGAGAATCCCAACCACTAATGGGAAGAAGAAGGCTTTCTCTACCTGTGGCTCTCATCTAACTGTCGTCATTATATTCTTTGGGACAACAATATTTATATATGCCAGACCAAAAGCCATCTACTCATTTGACTCCAACAAGTTGGTATCGCTGTCCTATACCAGTATCACTCCCCTCCTGAATCCCATTATTTACTGCCTTAGAAGTAATGAAATGAAAGAAGCCTGGAGACGAACCATGTGCAATGAAAGGAGAGCATAAAGGTCAGGTCAAGGGGGCAAACACATTTCTCCAAAATTTCTTAGGACTGATATTCAGTTGAGTATATCCAATTAAAGATATCTGGAAAATCTGGGTATCTTTAACCATATGTTCTTTGAAATATCCAGATATTTTGGTACCTCTAAATATAGCGGTTTTAAGATATCCAGATATTTGTATCTGAATCTTTTAGGCCTGATAGAAATAGAGATCCAGCTCGTGTGACTTCTATCCAGTTAATTTTAAACCCTGCTCCTGCAATACCCATAGTCTTCTTTCATGCTTATCCAGTTAAATTTTCATAGGACACATTTTCACCAGTAATAATTTGTCTAGATGAATCACATTTAGGGGGGTCTTCCACTAAGGCGCGCTCACGTTTTTGACGCATGCTAAAATTGTAGGTGCATAAAACGTTAGAGACGCCGATGTGTTCCTATGGGCGTCTCTAACGTTTAGCGTGCCCAGAATTGTAGGCGTGCACTAAAAACGTGAGCGCGCCTTAGTAAAAGATGCCCTGAATACTGGTGCCTTTGTTTGAGCTTTCTGCATTATGACCTATCTCCTGCTCTTCCTCCTCTCTGGAGCTCTGCCATTATGGCATTTTATCTGGATTGCCTTATAATATAAGAAGGTAATTTTATAATAGAGCACCACCTTCTATAGATGCTGGTTATGGTATTTTAAGAGTATTTTCTAAAGAACAGTAGGCATCTACTTTTCTTGACAGAATACTAGTGTAAGTGGCAGAGAACATGGGCGTATCCAAACATGGCCACTTGTTTATTTATCTGGGGACCCTTTTACCAAGCTACGGCAAAAATGGGCCTGCGCTGGCGAGGCGCATGTTTCTGACATGCGCTGAGGCCCCCTTTTTTGCCGGTCAAAAGGTAGGTTTTGCTTTTCTGCAGGAAATGGCCTCATGGCAAGTCAAGAACTTGAGGTGGAGGTAAGGGCTCCTACGCTAACCCTGCAGTAACCAGGCAATAATTTTGTAGCGCTGGATGTGATGGCGTACTGGGAGGGTGGGAAGTACCGCTGGGCTGCTGTGGTAGCCCATCGGTACTTCCTTTTCGGCGAGCGGTAAGTCTGCATTGGGTTTACTGCCGCTTTGTAAAAGTGGCCCCTAGTGATTCGGATTTTTTGGGTGTTCCGTATACTGGGCCAATAGTGAAGTGTATTGAAAGTGTTATTGAAGAAGGCTACTAAGTGCTTGTAAGCTGAGCCCCAGTGGTTATCCAGATAGGAATAATTAGGATGGATGACCCACAACTTGGATAGCTTTGTATTAAGTGAATTGAGCAGGACCCCTGATGCAGATGAAGATGCTGAAACATAGCCCATGTCTGGTCTCATAATAAAGATCCGCTTGCTATCCTAGTTCTGTTTTGCTTTACGTTTTGTACTGTGTGCTTTGGTTTCCCTCTCGTTGCTTGTTGAACACCTAGATAGATGCAGTACATGTAAACTATCAAACATATAAACGGCGAGTGACCGTACTCACTCGCAAATGCGCAGTAGAGACCTTCTCTGCCCCGCCCCCAAGTCAATACGTGATGACGGGGGGCGGAACACAGAGGGTCTGTACTGCGCATTGCTGAGGGAGGGACACTGCCGTCTAACGCTCCCCCCACCCGAGTCGCCGCCGCCACCCACCTTCTACTCGGTCGGGCCCTCGCTCCGCTATTGAAACAGCGAGGGTCCGGGAACGCAGCACTGAGCTCTGCTGAGCTGCTGACATCGCCCTTCCTTCTTCTTCTCTGCCTCTGTCCCGCCCTCGACGACGTTACGTCACACGAGGGCGGGATAGGCAGCTGCAGGCAGAGAAGAAGAACGAAGGAGGAAGGTGGGTGGTGACGGCTCGGGGGGGGGGGGTGCGAACTCGGAGGGGGAGGGGCAGCAGTGAACTCGGCGGTGGGGGCGGGCCTTTCAACCCCCCCCCCCCTTCCTATAATAGCCCGTTTTTACGGGCTCAAAGTCTAGTCAATAAATAAATGAGATAGGGATAATCATTGCTCGATAAACATTTCAAGTAAAATAAAAATATATCAATAAAGATAACAACATACAAAACCTTATCTTAACAAGTCCGTAAATTCTACCCACACTATTGGGGCTGGATGCCTATTTTATAAAGGCGCATAGGTATCTATGGGGACCTCTTACAAAGCTGTGCTAGCATTTTAGTTTGAGGTAAAAAATCAGCTGGCGGTAAACGCTGAGATCCCCATAGGAATATAATGGGTGCCTCAGCGTTTACTGCCAGCTAATTTTTACCATGAGCTAAAAATGCTAGTAGTATCTATAATTTACATGCGTACATTAGCTTTGCACTCAAGCTCCACCCTTGTACATGCCCAGCAGCAAAGTGTGCACCATCAAAGCAAGGCAGATCCTTTCCAATGGTTGGTACTTTAGACAGGGTGATTCTTACTCCTAAATACACACCTATGCACAAACATGTTTAGAATACCTTTTATGCACCTTTTTATGGTCTAAAACTGGACAGCTTCTTACAGAGTTACCCCTCAATAGATAAATACATGGTGGCAACAGTTGGTTGGTGAGGAGGGTTGGGGATACCAGTTCTATGGTGAAGACTAGTTGATTTTATGTGTTGTTTAAATATGTCTTTACTTTCTATGTTGCACATGTATTCAAACTAATTATCGTTTATTTATTTTCTATACCGTTTCTTATTGCATACACAAACCAGAACGGTTTACATCTTAAACAGTAAAAAAATCTAAATTTAAAATAACATATAAGAACTCCATTTGTTTGACAGGAAAGCACAGCAAGCTAAAAACATCCATTCTAAAAAATAAAAACATCAGTGGACAATCCATTCATAACAAGTTTATAAAAGCAAAACATATGATTGATTGCTGCATATTAATTCTGCTCATATTCCCCTTTTTCATCCCAGATTACTTTCAAATGTATTCTGAAATAGATGTGTTTTTAGAAGTTTGTGAAACTTAACATACGATTCTTCCAATCTAATAGTTTTAGGCAGACAATTCCAGAGAGAGGGAGCCAGAAAGAAAAAAGCCGAATTCCTAGTAGATTCCCATCTAGCCTTTTGTGGTGATGGAATTATTAGTCTGTTATTGGTAAATGATCGGAGAGTTCGTGTAGGTGAATATGGTAAAATAACATTGGCTAAATATTGAGGAGTCAGTAAATGTAGGGCTTTAAAAGCCAGTGTAAGAACTGTAGCTGGGTCACCCTTCCAGGACCCATCCAGGCTGAACCCTGCTTAGCTGCCTTCTTCTTCACACGGCTGCTGCCTCACTCCACAGCAATCTGGCTGCTTTGAGCCTCAGCTCCAGGCCCTTCCAGGACTCCTTCCTCCCTCCGTTCCTTTCACAGAGGCACATTCAAAGCACAACGTTTATAAGTAAGGGCTTTTATTTTCTTGCTTCAGGTCAACATAAACGCCCAGGCACACCTTAACTCTAGGTTGTTTAGGGCTTGCTACCAAAGCACGAGTCAGGTTCAAAACAGTCCATATAACTTCACTTCACTTGACCTAAGATTACTTCTCTTAGGGAACAGTACATTATCAGAAAGAAAACACAGTAGCTTGGTAGGTTGCAGCCCAGACCTTTTCAGTAGGAAACAGTTTACACAGTCTTTCTTGCACCTCCTTACAGCACAGTTACACAGCTTGGTTCCCACCTGGTTCAGGCTGGGGTTTCAATTGTGCCCAGCCCTCTTTCTCTCCCAGGGGCTGCACCTGTTCCCTCTTTAGTAGAGATCTTCCCCAGCGCCTCAGCCTCTCTCCTCCGGTCTTCCACCAGTCTCTCCAAGGCACAGCTAGCCACCCTCTTACAGCAGCTTTTCGTGTTTAAGCCAGCGCTCCAATCTCCATCTGTTCCTCCTCTAGCCCTTCAGTAATCTCCATTTTATCCTCCTCTTCAACTTCCCCCCCCCCCCTCCCAATCTTTCCAGTTGGCCCTCATCACCTTTCCTCAGAGACCATTTCCCAATCTTCTATCTCCTCCCCTAACTCTTGCACAACCGGGTGGGGAAGAGAAGGATTCTGGGACTGGTAGTTCCTCCCCTTCTTCCTTAACCCAGCCAACCTCTCTGCCTCCGGTAGCCCAGCTTTCTGAATGTGGGTGTTGTGCATATGAAATCTGCCCTGTTGGGATTCCCCGGCTCCCTGCACCCCCTTTCTTCGTGCCTTCCCGGATCCCCTTTCACCTGCACTCTCACAGAGTCTTAAAATTTTATTCTGGCTTCAACTGGGAGCCAGTGAAGATGGTATAAACGAGGTGTAATCCTATCATATTTTGACGCTCTACAAATAATATGAGCTGCAGTATTCTGTATCGTCTGTAGCCATTTAACATTAATTAAGAGTTCCTTCAAGTTGGAGATCTGGAGACAGGAAATTGAAAGAAATCATCCTAAGAATAGATCGACATGAACCGGTACACCTTCAATTTCACTGGATGTTCAAGGAAAACGATCATGAACTAAACATGTATACTCTGGAGGAAAGGAGAAACAGGGGTGATATGATACAGACGTTCAAATATTTGAAAGGTATTAATCTGCAAACGAACCTTTTCCGGAGATGGGAAGGCGGTAGAACGAGAGGACATGAAATGAGATTGAAGGGGGGGCAGACTCAGGAAAGATGTGTCCGGAGATGGGAACGAGAGGACATGAAATGAGATTGAAGGGGGGCAGACTCAAGAAAAATGTCAGGAAGTATTTTTTCTCGGAGAGAGTAGTGGATGCTTGGAATGCCCTCCCGCGGGAGGTGGTGGAGATGAAAACGGTAACGGAGTTCAAACATGCGTGGGATGTGCATAAAGGAATCCTGCTCAGAAGGAATGGATCCTCAGGAGCTTAGTCAAGATTGGGAGGCGGGGCTGGTGGTTGGGAGGCGGCGATAGGGCTGGGCAGACTTATACGGTCTGTGCCAGAGCCGGTGGTGGGAAGCGGGACTGGTGGTTGGGAGGCGGGGATAGTGCTGGACAGAATTGTACGGTCTGTGCCAGAGCCGGTGGTTGGGAGGTGGGGGTAGTGCTGGGCAGACTTGTACGGTCTGTGCCAGAGCCGGTGGTTGGGAGGAGGGGCTAGTGGTTGGGAGGCGGGGATAGTGCTGGGCAGACTTATACGGTCTGTGCCCTGAAGAGCATAGGTACAAATCAAAGTAGGGTATACACAAAAAGTAGCAAATATGAGTTATCTTGTTGGGTAGACTGGATGGACCGTGCAGGTCTTTTTCTGCCGTCATCTACTATGTTACTATATGTTACTATTTGTGGAAAAAGGAAAGTAACTGTTCATCACAACATGGTGTCTTTAACATTTGACAGTTAAACATTTCTTTAGATCGTAATAAATTTTAAAGACACTGGAGCCGATATTCAGACTGCGGGAGTTAGACTGGCTAACGCCCGCGGTCAGCGCTAAGCTCAGATATTGAATGCCGGGCTGTTTCCGGTGATCGGCATTGAATATCTGGTTTACTCTTGGCCGGTTTAAAGGTAACTGGCTAAGTTAATAGCCAGACTTAGCCAGTTATCTTTAAACTGGCCAAAGATATACCAAGTTTTCATACGGCCAAATATGACCTTGAAACCCGGTTTAAAAATCATGGGATAACCGGTTATTATCAGGCGATATAACCAGCTGTCCGCTAGCTGATAACTGGGGATATTCAGTGGGGGATAGCTGGTTATCCACAATATATTGACGGATAGTCAGTTAAGAGCTATTTAACTAATCAGCAGCGGTTCTGACCACTTAAATAGCGCTCAATATCAGTAGGAAGGTGCCTGTAAGTAAATTAAATGTCACCCACTAACCAGGTTTTTGTTTTTTGGTGCATAATGTGCAGAACATATACTGATGTGGAGTAATTCTGTAGGCTGTGAAGTCACATAGGTGCATGCATTGACCCTCGTTTATAAAGTAGACTTGTGACAAAGCAAGAAATGTTTGCCTCACTAATTTTACATACGTTGGATTTCATAGATGTTGATTTCAACAAATCTATGTATGCATTGGAACGCACATTAGCTGACCCTTGATACAGGCATATCCTCTAATAAATGTGTTCCTTCACACCAAATCTTGGGGCCTATTGTGCTTCTTTCCTACTGTGCATGGTTCACTGCACTCTTGGATCGCTCTCCCTGAAATCTCTAGCATGAAGCTTCAATGATGTTTTGCGGTTTGGTTCCCTGAGGAAGAATATCGAAACGGGACAGTTGGAATCAATACAGAAGCTGGAGTATACACTCTAAAGATAAGTGTATTGAGGCACTTTTTGTAAGACTGTGATTGAAGAAAAAAAAAATGATGCATGAACAGTGTTTTGAATATATAAAATATAAAAAATAATTTAAAAAGCCACGGGGGGTTTTCAAGTCGATGATGACTTTTTTTGTGTGGAACCAAAAAGTTTTCTGAGTGATTGCCGCAACGGTTGAGACTTTTCCCCCTTTCAAAATAGACACCACAGTACTGCTAGTGTTGTGTGTTGAAGTATCATTATTTAGCCAGCAGTTACGGAGATCTGTGCAATATAGTACTTCTTTAATAAAGGCCACATATGTGTCTATAAGCCTTTATGAGATAGCTTGCTCAAGAATGTTCATGCAAAGTTAGACCTGTTCTAAGGCAGGTATAATATTACACTTGTATACAGTAGTAGGAATAGGTGACACGGTACAAGTTGCCTTGGCAGGAAAGCTAGATTTACCTCCCCAATGTCTGCTGAGTTGGCTAGCAGCTATCCCCAAGCCCCACCAGCAGAAGCTGTGACAATATTCACCGCCATGCTGCCTACCCTGCTTCCCCCTCCTTCGCGCACATGCTCAATTTCACTAAAACCGCGAATGCACACCAGGGCAGGAAAGCAGGGCACTGAATATCTCTACAGGAAGGCTTCTGGCGGGATTGGGAGACCCCCACTGGCCCAGTTATGTGGGGTTGTTGCGGAGGGGGGGACGACTATGGCAGGGAAGCATTTTAATAGGACAAAAAGGTGCTAGCAGTCTGCATGGGTTCCAATCTTCCCCCCTCCCCAATTTTAAAAAGAAAACTTTCCCATGGCTGTGAAGTAGCTCTTCTCCCATGACTTAGCTTCCACCAGACTTTTTCCCTTATGTGGACGTACTGCACCGGAGGCCACAGCAAGTGAGTATCACTCTTGCCTTTTCAGGTATAGGGGGCAGGTGGCCCAGTAGAAACATTAAAAAAAATTTTTTTTAATTGGGGGGTGGGGAGATGGACATAACTCTACTACACATACTTGAATACTTTGGCATAGGAGGAAATGTCCTGAACTGGTTCAAGGGGTTCTTAACCATGCGCTCGTATCAAGTCACATCAAATACAACCACGTCCAAAGCATGGACACCTGAATGTGGAGTCCCACAAGGATCGCCTCTATCACCAACTATATTCAACCTAATGATGATCCCTTTAGCCAAACTCCTATCAAACCACAACCTCAACCCATACATATACGCCGACGATGTGACAATATATATCCCATTCAAACAAGATACCAAAGAAATCTCCAACGAAATCAATCAAAGTCTACACATCATGAACACATGGGCAGATGCATTCCGCCTGAAACTAAATGCAGAAAAAACCCAATGCCTGATACTCACCTCCCAATATAACACAAATGAATTCAACGCAATAAACACACCAACCCTAAACCTTCCAGTCTCAGAAACGCTAAAAATCCTTGGAGTCACCATCGACCGCCACTTAACACTCGAAACCCACGCAAACAACACAACCAAGAAGATGTTCTACTGCATGTGGAAATTGAAAAGAATAAGACCATTCTTCCCAAGATACGTCTTCCGCAGCCTAGTGCAATCCCTCGTCCTCAGCCACCTGGACTACTGCAACTCACTATACGCGGGCTGCAAAGAGCAAATACTGAGGAAACTTCAAACAGCCCAAAATACAGCAGCCAGGCTCATCTTCGGAAAACCAAGATATGAAAGGGTACAACCACTACGAGAAAAATTACATTGGCTTCCACTCAAGGAACGCGTTACTTTTAAAGTTTGTACACTAGTCCATAAGATCATCTACGGCGAAGCCCCAGCGTACATGTCTGATCTAATAGACCTACCACCCAGAAACGCTAAAAGATCATCCCGAACACACCTAAACCTCCACTTCCCCACTTGCAAAGGCATGAAATACAAGACGTTGCACGCGTCAACCTTTTCCCACAAGAGCACGCAGGCATGGAATACACTACCGCGTAACCTGAGAAGGATTGACGATCAAGCTTCCTTCCGTAAACTACTAAAGACTCACCTGTTTGAACAAACTTACGGAAAGAGCCAACTCACATAGAGTCCACACTCACTATTCATCAATGCATTTTACATCCACTTTGATCCCTCATCCCGCACCCCAATCTATCACGCACCTATTCACGGAACTATGGACACCATATGTCTTTGTCTAACACTACCCTTTAGCTTCCCATTGCCCCCTTCCAATTACTTCTATGTTGATATCCCATTGTCATATTCCAAATCTGATATTTGAATGTCTCTTATACCTTTGCACAATGTAATCCATAACCAAATTGTAACAAATGTATTTCTATTATTCATATCCTATTGTAAGCCACACTGAGCCCGCAAAAAGGTGGGAAAATGTGGGATACAAATGCAATAAATAAATAAATAAATAAATAAACTCTAACTCTCTACGATTCCCAAATGTATCTGTAACACATGAACCTTATCCTACGATTCCCAAATGTGTCACATGAACCTTATCCTAATACACACCACTTTGTATTTGCTCTTTACTGGACTGGGCCAACGCCCCTATGTAAGCCACATTGAGCCTGCAAATAGGTGGGAAAATGTGGGATACAAATGTAACAAATAAATAAATAAAATTTCTCCCAATAAATCCCCAACCCCTTGTTTGTCCTGTCTGTCTTGAACAGATTGCAAGCTCTGTTAAGCCAGGACTATCTCAAAAGTGTTTTATGTACAGCCCTGCGTACATCGAGTAGCAATATACAAATAAGTGGTTAATATTTTTAGGGAGGGAGCTAGGCCTGTCGGGAGGGGTACACAAGTCATTTCTGTTTGTTTTAATCATTGCCACAATAAATCCCGAATCCCCTTATTTGTCCTGAATAGATTGCAAGCTTTGCTGACCAGACTGTCTTCAAAAGCGTTTTATGTACAGCAAACATCAAGTAGCGATACAGAAATGGGCCAACTGGGCAACCTGTGAAAATTGAGGCACATCTTGGACAAAATGGCGGCTTCTCTTTCAAGGGACAGTTACATGGACATTTTAAAGAAGCAGCTGTGTTTTCCCAACAGACTATGCTTCAGCTAGCAAGGTTATAAAGACAATTAAAACATGCAATGATTGAACTGCTTGTTTTGTAAATATCACTGTCCATCCAATACCTGTCTATACACTATTCCTAGAGGCAAATAGGAAATCCTTTGCATAAACCTTGCCATACCTTGAAGGAGGGTGTCCGAGTACTCAGAAGAAGCGGACACCAGCGACGTCCCTGCCATCTAGCCTCCAGCTACACCAATGGGAATTCAAGTGAACAAAATATGGATATTGATCTCTGCCGCACAGATTTGATTTGATTTATTGTAGACTTCATCGCCTTTCATCACAAAGATAACAAAGCAATGTGCAAAACTATTAAAAATAATAAGAAAAATAGAAAAGGAACACCAATAATTATAAGAGTAAACAAACAGGGGGGTCAGAGCTGGAAGCTAGTGGATTTGGCTTAAAGATAGGCGCGGTTTATAGAACAGCACTTAGCGCCAGAAAGTGTGACCCCATATTTTCAATAGTATGTTGTTTTCAAAGACCGCTGTCTAACCTTAGCCGTTGCCCAGGGGGCTGTCACCAACAGAAGACAGAATTGCAAATTTAATTGTATGATGCTATCATATATGTTTCCTTTACTTTAATCTGTAGTATCGTTCAGGTGAACATTCTAATGCAGATACTTACATTAAAGATAACATGAACAGTGAGAAGACAAAGAAAGAAAAAGACTTAAAGAATCTCAAGATCTGGAGAACTATGCTCACCGACTTCCAAGCCCATTTTTGTCGAGACAGATGACACTTATTTTCCTGTCTACTCAATACGAACTGGCTATTGTTTGCAATGATATAGGAAATGCCAACAGTATATCCCAAATCACTGCAAGTTTTTAACAAATGAAAATGAACAGAAAAATCACATTTTATGTTTTTTTTTTCATTCGTCAATACTAGTATATACTATTTGTAAATAACTAATGCAGATGTGAGCCATCAATGCATGTGTAAATCATCACATATGCGTGTTTGCAAGAGGGCACATTGTCTCTGAAAGACAACACACTCTTTGCAAATATTGTACCCTTTTTGGAAAGAGTGCACACTCTTAACATTGCTTCTGAAACTAAAATGAAATCTAACCAAAACAAAATGAAATGAACAATGCTGGACACATCATGAGAAATGAAACAAACATTTTTGGGCTGCCCATACCTACTACTCAATTCATTTTTGACCTATGCAGATTGTGAGCTAGATCCCTACGGATGTGTTTTATTACACAATACATGGAAATGATATCAAGTTGTTGCATAGTATTTTGGGGCAGTAGGAGATGTGTTGAAATTGCTGACCATTTTGTTGTGTTGAAATTGCTGACCATTCTGTTGTTGTTGCAGCAGCAGGGAAAATCTCTTTAAAGTATGTTGACGTGAAAGCAAGACAAAAATGTTCGGCTATTTCAGGGCTGCCTCTTGTCTCGGGACAATTCTAAGAGGGTGACCCATCCTGGTACTGCCTCTTTGTATCTATGAGCTTGTAATTCTAACCACACTAGGAAAGGCAGCACTTCAAGTTCATAGCAAAGCAAAACTAAAACTGAAGCCTGAGTTTGATGTGGACCAGGCAGGGACCTAGTCCTATCTAACACAGTACTTTCAAAAAGCAAATCAACACATTACTTTGAATTTCAAGCAAGGTACCATCAATCTAAATACACTTGCCCTCTTGATAGCTCATGATGTTTCCCTTTTACCACACATGGTTCTCCTCCAAGCTTCTTTCATTGCACTGCTTCTGAAGCAGTAAATAATAGGGTTCAGCAGGGGAGTGATGGTAGTATAGGACAGAGATACCAGCTTGTTGGAGTCAAACGAGTAGATGGCCTTTGGTCGAGCGTATATAAACAGCGTTGAACCATAAAATATAATGACCACAGTGAGGTGGGAGGCACAGGTGGAGAAGGCTTTTTTCTTTCCTGTAGTAGTAGGAATTCTTAGAACAGATTTTATGATACAAATATATGAAATCACAATAAAGCTAAGCGGTAAGACCGTCAGGATCATTGCAAAGATAAAGTCTACCAGTTCTGCCTTTCCTCTGTCTGTACAGGATAGGTTTAAGAGTGGAGAAACATCACAAAAATAATGGTTAATAACATTTGAACGACACACATCCACCCCAGATATGAAGTACACCTTAAACACAGCAATAGCGAAACCACTGATCCAAGACCCGACGGCTACTAGAAAACAAAGTCGGTTGGTCAGGATAACGGGATAATGCAAAGGGTTGCAAATGGCCACATAGCGGTCGAAAGCCATCACTGCCAGAAGGACACATTCAGTGCAAGCCAAGGCAAGAAAAAAGTATAACTGAGTCATGCAGGCCACAAAAGAAATGGTCTTATCCTGTGTCAGGAAGTTGGCCAACATCTTGGGCTCTATGACTGTGATATACCACATCTCCAAGAAGGAGAGGTTTCCAAGGAAGAAGTACATGGGCTTATGGAGTTGAGAATTTAACCAGATTAATAATATGATAATGATGTTTGAGGTTAGTGTCAACAAATAGCTGAACAAAAAGAGGACAAAGAGAAGAATTTGAAACTCTGGAGAGCCGGGAAATCCTGTGAGGATGAATTCTTGGAAAGTGGAGGTGTTTCTTTGCTCCATCGTACTTCTTTATCCCATTTCTAAGCAAAACAAAAAGTCATCACCGAATTAGCACACTAATTTTAGGTTTTTTTGGGAAATCCATTTAAATACATGCAGCGAATGTACTCATCTGACTCCTTATTTTATTCATGCTTGACTGAATCTTTGAAAATCTATCCTGTGAAATATGAAAATGATGAAATATGATACTGTTTTATTTTTTTAAAGGGATAGTACTTTTCTTCTGAGACAGACCAGTGATTTCAAACTTAATGGATCCAAGTTTATTCTAATCAAAGGCTATTTTCTAATATCTAGCTTGTGCTTCACTCAAGTTTTCACACATGGAGGGCTAAATTATTTCACCAAAGTTGCTATGCCCACATCAGCCCTCTTCTGAAGTCACTTCACTGGCTCCCTATCCGTTTCCGTATACAGTTCAAGCTCCTCTTATTAACCTATAAGTGCATTCACTCTGCTGCCCCTCATTACTCTATGGTACTATCCCAACTGGGTAAAGCGGTGCCCACAAGAAATATACCATCTGTGTAAGATAGTACCGAAGTCTCATCACACAGAAGATGATCACCCAAAGTACTCAAATATACATTAAACAGAGAAGGAGAAAGTGGAGAGCCTTGAGGGACTCTGCAACCAGGGTTCCAACTGGAAGATCTTCCACCCCTTTCCTTAACACTGTAAGTCCTAATTTTTTTTAAAGAATTGTTCAATCCATCGAAGTACTTTTCCAGACATACCTGATTCATTCAATTTAAGAAGAAGAACTGAGTGATCTACAGCACCAGATGCCGCCGATCTGTCAAACTGCAACAAGAAAGCTTGTTTTTACACTCCAAGAATACGTCTTATTTTTGTGGGAAGGACCAGAAGTAATGTTGCTCTACTGTGGTATGATCCAAAACCGTGTTGCATTTTATGAATTGTATTAAAGGTCTCTAAAGAGTTTCAGGGCAGGGGATTATACCTGAATGATGCAATTTCACCACTGAGACTTAATCACTATTAATAAGCCCCAGGACACTCATTCTTTTTTCTGTGTCCGTGTCACTTTTTTTTTCTTATTGAATTTTATTTCTACATTTCTAACAAGCTGGAAAGTACTTTGGAACTGACATGGAGAGTCTCAACTATTGCACAGTCTGTAATAGTTTATATCAGGGTGTCGATGTCTACGTTCTTAGAGGTCACCTGATGCTAGTGTATCTGGGCATATATATGAATATATATTAGATGCGAACACTTATGCCAGTCATAGAACTGATGTAAATTCTTAGTTTCAGGATATGGACTCACAACTTACAGTACTCTATAAGCTATGGGCTAGATTCTGGTGCCAAAAAAGCACTATTCTATCAGCCAAGCTTAAAGATAGGTGAAATTTATAGAATAGCGCTTATTCCCAGGATTCACACTGAACTTTAGGTGTGCAACTGAAATGTGACACAAATGTACACACCTAAATTAGGTGCGTATCCCCCTTATTCTAAAAGAATGTACGCAAATGCTAGGAACGCCCCCATTTTGCCCATGCCTCTCCCATTTCTTGCCCCCTTTTTCTGATTGCATGTAAAATTTAGGTGGGCACAGGAGTAGAGTTAAGCAGAACATGGGCAGAGTTGTAATTTAACTATATCTCTTATAAAACATGTATGCACACCTGTAAAGTACCTGCTCACCCATACACTTACTTTCGAACAGGTGTAGTGTCCGTTCCTTGAATGTAAGCTTTATTGCTGCTGGATTTGCACTAGTATTTTATTAGGTCCCATAGAAGGGCATAATCGAACGAGGACGACCATCACTAAGGGCATCCATCTCTAAGGACGTCCTGGCGAAGGGGCGGGGCAACGTGTATTATCGAAACAAGATGGACGTCCATCTTTTGTTTCGATAATACGGTCGGGGACACCCAAATCTTGACATTTAGGTCGACCTTAGAGATGGTCGTCCTCGGTTTTCGGCGATAATGGAAACCAAAGACGTCTATCCAAGCCCTTTGGTTCTGGGAGGAGCCAGCATTTGTAGTGCACTGGTCTCCCTGACATGCCAGGACACCAACTGGGCACCCTAGGGGGCACTGCAGTGGACTTCAGAAATTGCTTCCAGGTGCATAGCTTGGACCTTGGGTGCCGAGCCCCCCCCCCAGGTCTGCTTGCCTGAAGTACACTGCGCCCACTACAACTGCTCCAGGGACCTGTATACTGCTGCGTATGGCATTTGAGGCTGGCAAAAAAGTATTTTTAAACTTGTCTTTTTTGGTGGGAGAGGGTTAGTGACCAAGGGAGTAAGGGGAGGTCATCCCCGATTCACTCTGGTGGTCATCTGGTCAGTTGGGGCACCTTTTTGAGGCTTGGTCGTGCAAAAAAATGGACCTAGTAAAGTCGGCCAAGTGCCTGTCAGGGACGCCCTTCTTTTTTCTATTATCGGCCAAGGACGACCATCTCCTATTCACACCCCAATCCCGCCTTCACTACCCTGCCGACACGCCCCTGTGAACTTTGGTCGTCCCCACGACGGAAAGAAGTCGAGGGTGTCAAAAAATTGGCTTTTGATTATGCCGATTTGGACGACCTTGCGAGAAGGATGCCCATCTCCCAATTTGTGTCGAAAGATGGGTGACCTTCTCTTTCGAAAATAAGCAGATAGGTACCTAAATAGATGCCTTTCCTGCTTACTTAACCTAGGTGCCCTTTATAAAATTACCATTAGAGGGCATACCTTCTTGCTTCCAGAAGGAGTCATTTTCTGTGGTTCATAGACAAGCAATAATGGAGTGAATAGATGAAAGGGGGATTGCAAAAATGAGTGGAGAATCCCAATAGTTGTAAACTAAGGCTGATGGCAATATAACTCACTAGATGCCAATTCCTATTCACCTGAAAGTCCAGAACATCAAGAAAAATTTGCTAATTTCCAATTTCTAATCTTTCATCCTGCACTGGGGAGTAGGATTAGCATGGGAATATCAACCGTAATTTACTGCATTGGCTCCTCAGTTTGTACCTGAAGCAATGAGGGTTAAATGAATTGCCCAAAGTCACAACGAACATTAGTAGGATTTGAATTGGAGAGCTCTGGAATGAGGGGGCATATGACAAAGTTAAGAGAGAATAGGCTTAGGAGTAACCTAAGGAAGTACTATTTCACAGAAAGGGTGGTGGAGGTGTGGATTGGCCTCCCGGTGGAGGTGGTGGAGTCGAGGACTGTTCCAGAATTTAAAAAGGCATGGTATAAGCATGAGGGATCACTTAGAAACATGACGGCAGATAAAGGCCATATGACCCATCCAGTCTGCCCATCCTCTGTAACCCCTAATTCTTCCTGTTCCTATGTTTCTAGGAAAGGATAATGAACAGTCTTGATAGGTCCTGTGATCTCTATGCTTAGGTTTCTGGATGTATAAGTATGTATTACTACGTGACATCTGAAGAATTGACCCTTGTAGGCTCAGAAGTTCCAACACAATTCTTGGACCTGTTCACGTAGTGTTGAGTTTGCTTGATTGACATTTCAGCCATCTTGCTGTGGCATTCTTCAGGGGGATGAAAGCCACAGCAAACTCAGACTTAGCAACACCTGGACAGCTGCAAGAACCATGACTACCATTCCCTCTGTTGAATGGAAGGCCTCTGAGTGCATTGCTGCCAGTGGGGGGTAGTGGTTCAATATAGTGATTTCAATCACTAGGGACAAGCAGGTTCCCTGGAGTATTGAAAATGTGATAGTGAAACAGCACCCCACTGGCAGGACTATAGGTGGAAGACTCCCACTCAGCTTAGAGGGAACAGATCAACAGAGTCTGATTTCAATTAAACTCAAAGACCAAAGGACCGAGAAAAAATTGCTGCTACCCTCAACTTCCCCCTCCCCCAAAAAATCCCCCAAAAGAAATGTAGATGGTCCAGCCTAAATCAAGTGACTGACAGGTGGTTAACAGTTTGGGCAGAATTTTGAGTCTAGATAAAACCTACATAGATTCCAGTTTTATCTAGACCCAATGGTTGCTTGGAAACAACGTTGGCAGCTCATGATGACTGGATAATGCAAAGGGTTGCAAAGGGTCACATAACGATCAATGGCCATCATAGCCAGGAGGACACAGTCAGTATTCGCTATGGGCTTATGCAGATGAGAATTCAACCAGATTCATAATACGATAATGATATTTGAGATCAGGGTCAACAGGTAAATGAACAAAGAGAACAGGAAGAAAAGGATTTGAAACTCTTGAGATATAGGGAAATCCCAGAAGAATGAATTCTTTGATAGTAGAGATGTCTCTCTGGTCCATTGTTCTTCTTTATCTCTATGCATATAAAACATAACATTGACATGGCCCTTGATATATGCACCTAGATATACGTGCATTTACCCTGACCAACCTGACCAGTGGTGTTCTCAGAGGTGTGGTGTGGGTGTATGAATATATTTCCAAACATATGTATAACTGGGTAAAATAAATGGCACATTTTTACAGGTCAAAGATAAATCATACATGTGTGTGTGTGTGTATACTTCCAGACAGTAATTTTCTAAAGGAAAGTATGAAGGGAGAGATTTCTCATTTGGTAGCTTGAACCCTTGCGGTAGTACCACAAGACTACCACTGGGGGGGGGGGGGCGAGTGCCATTTTGAAGCAGGAAACTGATGGGAGAGAAGTGATGGGGGAAAGGTTCTGCATCTGTCAGAGAAAACCTTGGTTAGGGCTAGGTGGGGTTCTATGTTGAGAGGGCTTGGGAATCTGGGTTTGATTCTTGGTGGTGGAGGTGGTAGGGGGGTTTGACAGAGGGATACAGGGCCAGATTTATTTATAAGCTAGACAAGCTACAGCTAATTAATTTTCTTATATTCTGCCTGCAAGCCTGAAAGCTATTGAAGCAGGGTACAATCAGGCCCAGTAGGTAGTTTTCTATCCCTGGAGAGCTCATTACAAGGAGCCTGATTATTGTTACATATTACTTAAATAATCATAATCATGTTTGTACGCAGAGGAACATTTTATGCATATGCTTTCACAAGCACGGAAAATGATTAAACCTAAAATTTGCTTCCATCTTAATTGAGAGGACCTGTTCCATGTTACAGCTTAAGGGCCACAATATACATAAATCCAGCCCTGGGGAGATGGTGGTGTTGATCTGGAGAAGAAATTTAATCAAAGGGGTCAGGGAGTGATGACTTGGGTTGAGGAGCTGTTTCTAACACTATCAACATCTTTAAAGATAGCAGGTTTTACATATACATACAAAATCACTAATAACAGCAGAACATGAAATCCTGATCATATAACGTGTTTGTAATACATAGGATAAAATGTGAATATGCTTATGTGAATGTGATTATCAATCCACCCTGTGCAGGTCTTAATTTTCTACAGGTGAATACAGTGGTATTCTAGATCTAAATGTATAGAACCTAGTGGGAAGGAGAAGATTGAGGTGGGTAATATGATAGACACATTCAGATTCCTCAAATGTACTACACCAGACACAAAAAGGAAACAGTCTTTAAATGGAAGGCAAGATACAAAGCATGAAGCTCAAAAGGAATTGATTCATGAGTACTCCTGAAGAAGGGACCTCTGTGGTCTTAGAAGGTCATACACAAGATTATCCTGAGATAATTATTTGATTGTCTCAATAAAAGTATCACATCTTGCACACCCCAGTTTTATCTAGGCTCAAAATGGCTGCCAAACTCTACAGGCCTGATATTCAGCAGGCCTTATCCAGGTAGAAGCATCTCCTATCCAGATACATCGAATTCACCTGGTCCATACCCGGATTTTCAGTGACCTTTATCTGGAGAGCGCTTCTTAAAATCTGGGTAGTGCCTGGACACCCAAGGATAGAGTCTGGGTGGAACCAGGATTTACCTGGTTAATGGCAATATTTGGTCTGCTAACCGGGTAATTATTGAGATAAATTTGAGACAGAAAAAAAGCCGGTACCCAGATAATTGGCTGCAGCTGAATTATACCCAGATTTCAGTGCCGGTATCTGAGTATGATTTTGGTGCTGACCATCCAGGTAGAAAAGCCTGTAATAGCATTGTAAATTTTGCCTTTTAAGGTGTTTAATTTGCATTATGCTGTCATCATGAGTATACTGTCTATGTTACATGAATGTTTTTTACATGCTACCTATTATGGCTGTGCTGTTTAACATGTAGATTTATAAAACTGTATCAAGGCATTGCTATTACTACGAATAAATTTGTCTGTTTCCAAATGTGCCTCATCGATAGCTTTTTATGCTTACATCTGGCCATTTTCCTATTGTTATACTGCTAGCATTGTATATGTTGTCGATAACAAATTAAACCTGTTGTACACTGCCTTGGGTGAATCTCTTCATAAAGGTGGTTAATGAACCCAATAAATAAATACATCTCACTAATTGCCTTTCACTACCTTCTCTTATGATACTTTGGAGATAAGTTGAACAAGGCAACTGGACACTAAATGTGCCCCTGATGCAGGCGCAAGCTGAAACGTGGCCATGCGGTAAAGGTCACGAATAAAAGTGACCTTCATCACCTTGTGCTCAGGTTGTGTGTTTTATCCAACTCTTTTTTTCTTCTCTGCAGTCTCTGTTGGAACTTGCCTCTGTTGCTTGGTTCATATGTTTATAGCCGTGAAAGTCAATAAACACAGGATAAGAGACGGTGCCCTGGGACGTAATATTGGTGATTAGTCTCGGTGGTGATATTACATCATTAATTCTGAACGTACTTGCCTTTAAATATAAGAAATGACAGATGTGAGATACCTTAGTAGCAATTGTTACTGTACATCCAGAAAATCAACGTGAGCATGAAACTATAACCAGGTGCAAAAGAGGTAAATACTCTATTTACATGAGAAAAAAAATATATACATTAAAAGGATTTGCTGAGTAATGCAAATAAATGGATACATGTGCATTTCTGAAATAGGATTGACTGATCTTTTTGAGCCTCTGTTGTGTTAATTTAGCCCTCTGTGCGCAAAAGCTTGAGAGAAACACAAGTTACCTTAATCTACTGAGTTTTGATCTCAATACACTGTCTGAGGGAGAAGCTCTTAGTTTGATAACATTTTGACATATTATATTAGGGAAATTTTTAAAAATGTAGGGGCCCTTTTTCGAAGGTGCGTTGAAAAACGGCCTGCGCCGGTGTAGATGTGTGTATTGGATGCGCGCAGGTCCATTAAAAGGCCTTTTGGTTTTGCCAAAAAATGGAAGTGCGGCAAAATAAAAATCAGCGCGTGTCCATTTTGGGCCCGAGACCTTGCCACCGCCCATCGACTTAGCGGTAAGGTCTCACGCGTTAACCAGGCGGTAATCGTCAGCGCACGTACACTGGCGATTCCCGCCCGGTTAGTGCCCCGCGGTAGAAAATAAAAATTATTTTCTGCTGCGCGTTTTGGACGTGCATCGAAATCAGAATTACCGCCCGGGAAGTGCGGTAGCTGGGCGGTAGTTCTAATTTGACACGCGTTGTACGCATGTAGGCGCCTACGCTTCATAGTAAAAGGCCACCTTAATCAGATCTCTTGTGGGTAAAATGAGGAGCTATGGGGATAATTCTGCAAGTTCAAACTCTTCTTAAGTGCATTCACTCTGCAGCTCCTCAGTACCTCTCCACTCTCATCTCTCCCTACATTCCTCCCCGGGAACTCCGTTCACTGGGTAAATCTCTCTTATTTGCACCCTTCTCCTCCACCGCTAACTCCAGACTCCGTTCCTTTTATCTTGCTGCACCATATGCCTGGAATAGACTTCCTGAGCCGGTACGTCAAGCTCCATCTCTGGCCGTCTTCAAATCTAAGCTAAAAGCCCACCTTTTTGATGCTGCTTTTAACTCCTAACCCTTATTCACTTGTTCAGAACCCTTATTTTATCATCCTCACTTTAATATTCCCTTATCTCTTGTTTGTCCTGTTTGTCTGGCCTAATTAGATTGTAAGCTCTATCGAGCAGGGACTGTCTCTTCATGTTCAAGTGTATAGCGCTGCGTACGTCTAGTAGCACTGTACAAATGATAAGTAGTAGTAGTAGTAGTAAGTGGACACTTTCTTGTAGGTGCTCCAGCACTACGCTTTGAATGCCTTTTGTATACTGATATCAGGATACTCGGATTCCATTTTAGAAAACTAGTATTATCTGAGTTCAGCACATCTTATACTTTGGCATTCACAGTTACACCAGCCATAGAGCTGGTAGCCACCAAGGTGGGGTAGAGCACTGCTGTGAACCCGGAAAGCCTTGCCATGGCAATAAGAGCAGCATTCCAGGACTGGCGGGGTTCTTGTCTGTTTGGGGCTAAAGTGCAGCTGTGGCTTTGAACTGGATAGTGGTGCTGAAAATGCCTGGTTAGCACTCATCGAAAATGGCTATTTTGGGGGCTTTCCAGGGCAGAGTCAGCATTTAATCGCTTAAGATAACCACATCCATAGGAACACATAAAATGCTGTCCTATCTCGATGTGGTTCTTCATAGCTGGTGTACTGCTATGGATTTACAGCCTGTCTCACTGACACAGACTACTCAATAATGACCATGGATTCTTTTGGATTCATATTAGATAAATGAAACCTTTATTAGAGTTGCTAAAATCTACAATGATTAAGATATATACAATGGTTAGCTATATACACACAATGATTAGCTATATAAACAATCATTACATCACTGGTCTCTACATCTAAGCAAGGCTAAGAGTTCTTAGACCAGGAAAGGAAGCAATAATACATTATATACATACAACATCACTGGTCCTTACATCATCCAGGCTCTTAACATCAGCTGGGGGGGGGGGGGGCCGGTTCACAGCGAGAACCAGGAGCTTCTTGAACAGGAGCAAGACCTCTGCGCGATACGTCTACCCACAGATGAGCCCCCACTATGCTGTAACAAGTCCCCCTTTTTATTAGGCTTAGAGCTAAGGAAAATTACAGAATGCTTCTCTGTTTAGGTAAACAAGCCATACTGTGGGAATGTGGTCACATGTTTTCCAAGTCCAGGTGGCCAGGCTGAACTTCCGAAAACAAGAACCATCTTCCCCTTTGCATACCAAATTAATTCTTATCTTCCAACTTGTTTTTGTATTTACAAGGAAAGTGACTTTTGTCAAAGACAGAAGATTTCAGAGTTCATTATCGATCAAAGCAGGGTTGAAAAGCAATCCTTTACATCTTCCATTACAGCTGGTAAAGTGCCGATATATTGCACTTAACAGGCTATGTTTTAGCCGGCTCTGAAATCATGAATAGGACTTCGAAAATAAGGGTGCATTAGTGTTTTTAGCACGCCTACACTTAGCATATGCACTAACCATGTAGGCGCTTATAGGGATATTGTAGGCACTTACATGGGTAACGCGCGTTAAAAACGTTAATGTGCCTATAACGCTGCTTAGTAAATAGGGCCCTAAGTGTTAATCATGCAACATTCAGCTGATGCAGTCAACTACACCTCTTTGGCAATTTGAGCAAAGGAACTTTTTTGGATTATAATTAGGTATGATTAATGTAGTATATGTTTTTATTTTTAGATTGAAATGTATGATGTCTGATTTTTCCTTTTATGTGGTTGATTTAGTAACAAATGTTATGTTTTTGCTACAGTGTTAGGATAGAAACTTCTAAGACTATTGTAGAGCTTAATCTGTTGCACCATGATTAGTACTGTTGTGTCTACTTGTATGTTTTCATCGTTTTCATTCAGATGGTGAAAAACAAGATGATAGACCTGAAGAATGCGACCATCATTCAGGAATTTATCCTTGTAGGCTTCCACGGGACTCTGGGACTTCAGGTCTTCTTGTTCTTCATCTTCTCCTTTGCCTACCTCTTAACCCTGGTGGGAAATCTTACTATAATTGTAATAGTCCGACTCAACTCCCAGCTCCACAAGCCCATGTACTTCTTCCTCAGCAACCTGTCTTTCTTGGAAATATGGTACACCATGGTCATTGTACCCCGGATGCTAGCAAACTTTCTGATGGAGGACAAAACCATTTCTTTTATTGCCTGTATGACCCAGTTATATTTCTTTCTCTCTTTGGTTTGTACTGAATGTGTCCTTCTGGCTGTCATGGCAGTGGACCGTTATGTAGCTATCTGTATCCCACTGCGCTATACAATTATTATGAACAACCAACTGTGCGTCAAAGTGGCTGTTGTGTCTTGGATGAGTGGTTTCATTATCTCTATGATAAAGGTGTACTACATTTCTGGGATCACCATGTGTGGCACCAATATTATCAACCATTTCTTTTGCGACGTCTCTCCACTCCTGAACCTGGCCTGTACAGATAAAGGAGAGGCGGAAACAGTAGATTTTATCTTTGCCATGCTGCTAACGGCAATCCCATTGTCTGTGATTCTGATATCATATATCTGTATAATAGTCACTGTTCTTAGCATCCCAAGCACCTCAGGCCGTAAAAAGGCCTTCTCCACCTGCGCTTCTCACCTCACTGTTGTCATCATATTCTATAGCACCACACTTTTTATGTATGCCCGGCCAAAAGCCATCTACTCGTTTGATTCCAACAAAGTCGTATCCCTCATATACACTGTTATTACACCTTTTTTAAATCCTTTCATCTATTGCTTCAGGAACAAGGAGGTGAAGGACGCATTGAGAAAAACAATGAGGAAACGAGATCAGATGTAAATGTTGAGCATGGGTGATGTATGCATGGAGGCAGCAGAAATGGAATTGCTCCTATGCAAACCATGACCAAATGTGGCTCAGCAAGACATTGGGTACGTCATGATGACACAGTATTACTCCAGTGTTATGTAAATCCAAGTGACTGCATGTCATGTGGCACGATGGTGTGTAATAGGGCATATTATGATCGGAAGTCCTGTGATTCGTTATTTATTGTGACTCAGCTTGATTTTACTCAGTATTGTTCAGTGTGGTTTAAGTCAGTGTGTCATGATTCAAGATGGCATGATTAAGAATGACGGTGAGATGACTGTCAGTATGACAGTGGGTCTTTATTCAATAAAGATTATTTCCGTGAGCCAGTGATTCCCAAACCTGTCACAGAGGAACCTCAGCCAGTCAGATTTGCAGGATATCTACAACTGGTTGGTTTGTATACGGTGCCTCTTTGCTAGCTGAGTAAGCCACAAGCGATGCTAGGCAGGAGCAGTTTGACTTTAAACGTTTTACTCTGCATTTTTGGAAAATCCACTTTGTCCCCAGGTAGAGAAGTTCATAGATCTGTCCTAAAGTGACCCCTGAGGAAGGCTGTTATGTCGAAACACGGCCCATGAAGGGCCACTTGTGTTGCCTCTTTGCTACATTGTAGATTATCATTGGTTGCTTGCCAAATAAACTTTTGAGGAACTCTTACTTCATATTTGCCTGTGTCTTTTTGACTGTTGACTGGGAGTGGAGCCAGTTGCATTTTCTAGTTTGTGTGTGGATGTGTCTGTTGTACTGGCTGGTATTCTTGTTGGTTGATTGTGCTCTGTCCTATTTTTATTGGAGTTCTTTTCAGTCTTTGTTTTCCTGAATTTATCATTTTTGAAAACCGCTTTGACCTTGATTTTGTAAAGACGGTATATCAAGTATTGGAGGAAACATAAAGATAAAGGGCCAAATTCTGTAAACTGCACACATTGCTTGTCACCGAAAAACCACACGGTTAGCGTGATTCTATAAACTATGCCTAAAGTTAGATGTAGTTTACAGAATATGCTCATGCACCATTCTTGCAACTAAAATTTAGGCAGGCCCATTTAGGCCACTTAAGTTAGGCGCAGATCGAATATATTTCATAATAGTGCACGTGGAGGGGCATAATCGAATGGGGACGACCATCTCTATGGGCGCCCATCTGGAAGGACGTCCCGGCGAAGGGGCGGGGAAACTGCTATTATCGAAACAAGATGGGCGTCCATCTTTTGTTTCGATAATATGGTCAGGGACGCCCAAATCTCAACATTAAGGTCGACCTTAGAGATTGTTGTCCTTAGAGATGGTCGTCCCCGGTTTTCGGCGATAATGGAATCCGAGGGTGCCCATCTCAAAAACGACCAAATCCAAGGCATTTAGTTGTGGGAGGAGCCAGCATTCGTACTGCACTGGTCCCCCTGACATGCCAGGACACCAACCGGGCACCCTAGGGGGCACTGCAGTGGACTTCATAAATTGCTCCCAGCTGCATAGCTCCCTTCCCTTGTGTGCTGAGCCCACCAACCCCCCAAAACCCACTCCCCACATCTGTACACCACTACCACAGCCCTAAGGGGTGAAGAGGGGCACGTACATGTGGGTACAGTGGGTTTCGGGTGGGTTTTGAAGGGCTCACATTTACCACCACAAGTGTAACAGGTAGGGGGGGTATAGGTCTGGGTCCGCCTGCCTGAAGTGCACTGCAGCCACTAAAACTGCTCCAGGGACCTGCATACTGCTGTCATGGAGCTATGTATACATTTGAGGCTGGCATAGAGGCTGGCAAAAAAATTAAAAAAAATTTTTTTAGGGTGGGAGGGGGTTTGTGACCACTGGGGGGGAGTAAGGGGAGGTCATCCCCGATTCCTTCCGGTGGTCATCTGGTCAGTTTGGGCACCTTTTCGAGGCTTGGTCGTGAAACAAAATGGACCAAGTAAAGTCAACCAAATGCTCGTCAGAGACGCCCTTCTGTTTTCCATTATCAGCCGAGGACGCCCATCTGTTAAGCACGCCCCAGTCCCGCCTTTGCCACGCCTGTGACAAGCCCCCGTGAACTTTGGTCATCCCTGCGACGGACTGCAGTTGAGGACGCCCAAAATCGGCTTTCGATTATGCCGATTTGGGCCACCCTGAGAGAAGGACACCCATCTCCCGATTTGTGTCGGAAGATGGGCGCCCTTCTCTTTCGAAAATGCCCCTGATAGTTTTGTGAAACGCCCACAACCCGCTTATTCTATGCCCATGGCCACACCCTCTTTTTGACTGCATACATTAGAATTTGTGTGCACTGCATTGTAGAATATGCCTAAAAAGTTATGGGCGTACATTCTAATTAAAGCCAATTAGCGCTGCCAATTGGTTGTTAAGAACCAATTATTGGTGCTGATTGGCTTGTTAATCAATTACGTTGCATGCACAATTTGGCCATATGGGCAAATTAGTGCTCACAAGTTAAGGCGCTATATATAGAATTTGGGGGAAACACTGCCTAGAATTGAATTCCTGAATCAGTACGTCATACTCCGTCTCTGGTCCTACTCAAATCTAGGCTAAAAGCCCACCTTTTTGATGCTGCTATTAACTTTTAACCCCTTATTTAATTGTGCAATAACTATGTTGTTTTAATCATCCCCATAATAAATAAAAGAACTCTCTAATCTGTCATTTGTCCTAATTGTCTGTCTTGAATAGATTGCAAGCTCTGTGAAGTAGGGACTGTCTCGTATGTGTTTGTGCAGAGTGCAGCATATCTGTGGTAGCGCTATGGAATAATATAGTAAAGCATAGGGTATAAGAGAAAGTGGGATAATTGCACACTAACATTCTCTGACTCTGATTGTGAAGGTAACAAAGTAGAAAAGGGAAAAGGGTCCAGTTATCCCTGTCTTCCAGATGTCTGGAATGTTCATAACTAATCAAATTAAATACTTGTGGTGCATAGGAGCATATAAGGGGGTCCTTTTACTAAGGTGTGCCGAAAAATGGCCTGCGCTGGTGTAGACGCATGCATTGGATGCGCGCAGGCTTAATAAAAGAGCCCCAAGATTTCTATACATAAATACATAGCTTTGATGTGCTGTGCTAATTCGCCTGAAGATACTACAAACAAAAATAAATTGAACTGTGTGACAAAGTACAGTAAGCTGCAATTTTGCACTTGACAAATTGAGGGCTGGCTTAATTTCTATGAAGCATTTTGGCAATACAAACATTTGGCAATGCAAACATCATATTCAACTGCAGGAATGTACTTATTTCCAAAGTCACTTACAAGTGGTAAATTAGTACTAATTTTCTACTAAGTTAAATGTTTCAAAAACTCAGATCTTGTTGTTGACTAGTCATTTATCCCAGGATATACCTGTTGTTTTTAATTTTGATTCAGCATTTTGGTTGATAAAATCAGGAATTTGGGGGGTAATGATGGATTCCTCCTCATCCACGATGTGGCAGGTTCAGAAGATAATCAAGGATGTTCTTTTCAAATTGCAGTTACGTAGGAGACTGAGAAATCTATTATCTCGGGATACCTTCCGGAAAGTTATTCAGGGCTTCTTTTACAAACCTCTGCTAACGATGATTGTGTGGCAAACGAGAGGAAGCCCATAGGTGTCGAATTGGCTCCCTCTCATTTGTTGCGCCAAGAATTGGTAGCACAGCGAATCTCCAAGCTACATGAACAACTTGATCGATCTTCCAGCCAGGAGCGGGTCCAAATCTTCTCGTGCTTACCTTAATCTCCATCTTCCCAATTGCAAAAACCTCAAATACAACACCTACTATGCATCCAACTTCTCCGTTATAGGCAGCCAACTCTAGAACGCAATACCTCGACACATCCGAACTGATACGACATGCTATGTCTGCTGCCAGGGTCACCCTGGCGGCCCATTTGAAGTCTCCCAAGGTTCCATCTTTGGTACAATGGTTAAATAAGTTGTGGTACATTTGTGAGATGGAGAGGCTGTGGGCCATACGTCATAAAAGTCTGTCCAAGTGGGAAGATATTTGGGTTCATTTTGTAACACATTGTACAAGTTGAGTTGGTGTGAAGAGGGGTGGGAGGGACGGGTGTGGGGGGGGGGGGGAAACTGGAAGGAAAATCTTGTTATAAATACTAGAAGTACATTGTTAGTGATCTTTCTGTTGGGAGAGTTCTGTAAAAAGGTTAATTTGATTCAGATAAATATGTTGGAAGGTAGGATTTACATAGGCATGTAATTTCCTCTTGTTCCATTGGATATGTTTTCTTATCTGCTTATGTAATGTTTCTCCAAATTCAAATAAAGTCTTCTATAAATTAAAAAAAAATGTGAAAGCAAGTTATCAGCCAGTGCTCCCACCCCACCAGCTCCTAAGGTCACTACGAAAAATGTAACCAGAGATCTCAGGAAGAAACATTTTCAACCACAACAATTCACAGCTGACAATGGGCCTGCATCTCAACGTCGAAATATAACTGCTGAGTTTTAGGGCTGCTAATTGTATTCAAGTAGATATTTTTCCTACAAAGTTTTGGAAGGCCTTTTTAAACTCTTGATTCCTAAGGCAGTAGATCATAGGATTTAGCATGGGAGTCACAATACAGTATAAAAGCGAACAAAATTTGTCAGTATCACGTGTCTGATTGGAGCCAATCATATATACAGATATGGCTGTGCCATAGAATAATGTTACAGAGGTTAAGTGGGAGCTGCAGGTAGAGAAAGCCCTTCTTTTCCCTTCCACAGAGCGGATCCTTAATATGGTGAAGAGAATGTTGATGTAAGAGAAGAGAATCAATGCAAAGGGCATCAACAGAACAATGATCCCGTCCACAAAAATGGAAACTTTGTTCATTGAAGTGTCCTCACACGCCAGGTCTAACATTGGTGAAACATCACAGAAGAAATGATTAATTTCATTCGGCCCACAGTATGATAAGCTAAAGATAAAAATTGTTTGTGCTAAGGTCATTAGAAGACTAGCCAACCATGTACTTATCATTAAACGAATACATATGAACCAGCTCATGACTGTGGTATAGTGCAGGGGATCACAGATGGCCACGTATCGATCATATGCCATCACAGCAAGCAGGAGGCATTCATTCTGCCCTGGAGTGAAAAAGAAAACCATCTGTGTTGCACAACCCATGAAGGAAATGGATTTGTCTTTGGACAAGAGGTCTCCCAGCATTTTTGGGGCAACAGAAGTGGTGAAACAGATTTCTATAATGGATAGATTCTTGAGAAACCAGTACATGGGGGTATGAAGGAGAGGATCAACAGTGATGATCACAATGGCCATAATATTTCCAATCAAAGTAGTTAGGTAGATCACCAAAATTGCACCAAACAGCACCATCTGTAGTTCACTAGGAAGCCTAGAAAATCCCAATAGAACAAACTTCGTGATAGAGGTGTGATTGTTCCAGATCATCTTGCTAAGTTTCACCTACCAAGAGAAATTAGAAAATCATTAGCACTGGGATGAAAACAGTGGAGGAATAGTGAGTGAAAATGCTTATTTGAATTGCAAGTAGGGCTGCTTCACTCATCTCTTGAGAGGACAATGGTTGCTGCTGGAATACAAGAATATATTATTTTTTCTTGTCTGCTGTGTCTCTGCTTTTATTAGTTCTTTGGGTTCAAGCAAGTGCAACAGGAACCTCCTTGAAAGAGAAAGTTGCTGTCCAAGGTGCTGAAGAACATAAACTCCTCCATTAGCAACATTCCATCTAGAATCTCCAATAGTAGCAACATTCCATGTAGAATCTCAAATAGGGAAAGGGAACTGGGACTTGATATACCGCCTTTCTGAGTTTTTTTTGCAACTACATTCAAAGCGATTTGCATATATTCAGGTACTTATTTTGTACCAGGGGCAGTGGAGGGTTAAGTGACTTGCCAGAGCCACAAGGAGCTGCAGTGGGAATCGAACTCAGTTCCCCAGGATCAAAGTCCACTGCTCTAACCACTAGGTTACTCCTCCACTTACATTGGCACAACCAGAACCCATTATAGAATTGGTAGTAAGTGTGCCCCATTGTGGCACCTAAAACTTGTCATCAATTTAAAGAATGCCCCCCACCCTTTTAGTCTCTCTCAGAATTATGATCATCAGTAGATGGAAGCCTGTTACTGTGCTGTTTATCAACACAGTCCTCGAGTGTTTGCATCGTGCAATTTTTATTTTAAATCATGAACATAAACAACAGAAACAATGAAAGAAGATTTTCTAAATCATCAAACAAGAAATAAAGGGAGCACATGATTCCCGAAAACATGCACAAAGAAAACAGGGAAAATACAAGAGGTAAAAATATTTCTTCTCAACATGTAAAGAAGAGAACTAGGAATGAGACCAATGACAAAATCTAGGAAAACTAATATTTTGCTTTTTTATTTTGAATTTCCAACAAACTTCCATTCAAACAGAATCATAAAGGCAATTCCTAGAAATAGTTTTAAGGAGAACTACAATATGGAGAAGAGAGAAAATACAAAATACCAAAGAACAAATCCACATACAAATCTAAGCTTCAAATAAAAAAAAAATAATGAAACTCAATACTCCTTTTGCAAAATAATTCATTCAACCTAATAATCCAAAAACATCATTTTTTTTCAAAAAATAATGTTTTGGGATTATTAGATTGAAAGAATTCTTTTGCAAAAGTTGCATTGAGAAAATACACATAAAATTGCACAAATAGTGAGCCACATTACCCTTACTGAACCTGTTCCCGAACACGCTTCAAAATTGCACAAATAAACATATCTATAAGTAAACAAACAAGGACCTAAGTTCTTGCACTATTGATATGGAAAAAAAATCATTACAAATACACTAACCTCCACATCTTCTTAAACATTTGAAGAAACAGCACCAACCTTTTCCAGGGTCTGAAAGTCTATCTAATTCCCTTAAGTGCAACAAGAGATTCACAGCTGAACTTTAGAAAAAAATGTATCACCCAATGCAGGTGTCTCAGACTTTGGGGAAAGAAACATTTTTCATTGCTGTTTTGTTGCCCAAGAAACATGGTCAGACAGTTCTTACCTTTGAGCAAAGTTGCTTCCTACCTTTGGATTCTTGAGTCATGTGGAAAGCCGTTTAACCTCATGGACATTTGTGATGGATAAGGAAGTTATGAAGCATGAGCGAGTTAATTTGACTGATTTGGGAGTTCAGAGGGTCACTAGTATGACTAAAGATTTCATTCACCCTCTATTATTGGGTTAGCTTTTCGGCATTACAGATTTGCTTTTGGTGCAACCTAAGACTAAAATCTTAACACATTCCACCGATATAGTAAGAGGACTTCAGGATGTAGAGAAAGAGAACAAGGGAAGGGGAGGATACACAGACAGTTACGGGTGAGGGAAGTCATGGGTGAGAAGGGAGGAAGTGACAAGGGGAGGGCAATTGTGGCTAGGAGCTAAAAGCAGCAGTGAAAAGGTGGGTTTTCAGCATAGATTTGAAAACAGGTCAAGATGGAGCTAGACGTATAGGTCCAGGAAGTCTATTCCAGGCATAAGGTGCCGCGAGAGAAAAGGAGCGAAGCCTGAAGTTAGCAGTGGAGGAGAAGGAGGACGACAAGAGTTGTACTAGGTTACCCAGAGAAAGTTTAGAACAATTTTTAACTTAGAATTTGAGCAATGGAAGCTTCTATGATTTTTCTCCTTCCTGGATCATTTTGCCACATTGAGCCTGCCATGAGTGGGAAAAAGTGTGGGGTCCAAAAAAAAAATCAAGGCAGGTCACAAGTACCCGGCAGATCCCAAAAGCTAGATCCAATTCCTCATAGGAAATACATCGTTTATCTCTCAAAATGAGCTAAGTCTACCTTGCAAATAACTTTTTATGGACTTTTCTTTTCTTATATTAGGTCACCATGACAATGTCCTTCAGCAAGAAATGCTACAGCTTATTTTTGAGCTGCATGAAAAAAAAATATTTGATATGCCAAACATAAAGGACTTATCAACAGCTATATCTATGGACAATGCAAAGTTTACAACCTAACGATCCACAGCTTAATTTCCTTTAATCCACCAGTTTACTGCGTCACTTTGTGTAAGCGACTTCACTTTCCGGGATTAAACTCAAGCAGTGAACATTCAGACATGTTTTACTTATTGAGCTAGAGTGAGATCAGGAAAGCCTTTGGGATTGGATCCCGGGGTGTCACTAATTACTTGAAAGTTCGACTGTTGAAGCTGTTCTCCCTGACTTCAATAGTTGAAAACGCTATTTTATATACACCGGCATGGGAGCAGGGACACGTTAATAAAGAAATAATGTACTGCTTTGACTCGATAGTCAGAAAAACGTGGTGTAGCAAGTTTGAAATAAACATAAACAGAAGTGGACATAAAAATAATAACACAGGACATAATGTTAAATGAAGAATAGGTGAGGAATAATATGAGGTCTAGCATTGTGAATAAACTGGTATTTAGGAACCTTCTGAAGGTAGCCATGACAGAGACTTTCTGACTATCAAGTGGTCCTGTCAGAAAGCAATGTTGGAAGAAAAAAATGTACACAGGTTAGAAGAAGCCTTTATCAGCTATTTATAAAAGTCTCTTCCCAAGACAGCTATAGTCCATCCCCTGATGTGTGTAGTAGACTAACGACCAACATGACCCATCCAGTCTGCCCAGTACATCCAAGTTACTTCCCCTATGCCTTCTAAGAAATGCACACGTTATTTCACTTCTGTTTTGTGCTGAATTACTTGGTTTCTTATCTCTTGCCCTTGAGGGATCCACTGTGTATCTATCCCATTCTTTTTTGAAATTTCACCACTGTTTTGTACATTATCCGCACAGACGCCCCAATGCCTTCTACAATCTTGATGATAGGTATGCGTTTTGAGGGCTACCAATGCCTTTGGTCAGGTTATGATAAAGTTGATCAGGTTATTAAGGAGCTCTTTGAAGATGATGCGCAGGTAGTGTTCACAGTCTCTAGAGTGCGGGACCCATAAGTCATTGTGCAATGGTGACGCCTAGTGGCCAAAGCACCAGATTTGGAAGGAGCTATGGATTACCACTGTGAAGGTTGAACTGGATTGGAAAGAGGTGGTAAGTGTATTGCAAAAATTCCAGTTAGGCAATAGGTTTCATCAAAAACATATCATCTAGCTATCTTTAACAGTATTAATTTAAAATGGGTTCTATAGAAAATTTTATTTTATAACTGAGATCAATCATTAATAAAGGGCATGGGTCTGCTCTTTTAAAATGCTAGACAAAGTTAAGGCTCTGGCAATATTAGGGGGAAAAGGGCTACAAAGTCTTGCAGGTCAGTATGCATAGCACATTATTTTGAAAAGTAGTATGACTTTTGCTCAAGAATTTAATTGGGCAGGCAAAAAAATAACATGCTTAAGAAGAGTGCCACAAGACCGTTGCCCAATATAACTACACGGGAAGAGCTATTTTCAAAAGCCTGGGTAGGAGGCTTCTTTGTAAATGACTCATCCAGGACTGAGAGTAGGCATGGAGGTTCCGTAATGTGCTCGATATTAGGAAGAACCATTCCCTGGGGTTGTGTTTAGGTTAGCAAAGAATATCATGCACAAATGTACTTTCCTTAAAACAAAAATACCCCTGGACTTTACAGCAATGCATGGGAATAATTCTATAAGGAGAGTATGAAGGAGTGGATGGTATAGTGAAGAGCACGCCGTCACTGATGGTGCAAAAAACATCCAAATCATAAGGGAGGGGGGTGTTGGGGGCCTGTTAGGGGCAGAACTTACTTGGGCATTCCTAAAACTTGGAGGTTTTTCTGCCATAATGGAATAAAGCAAAAATGGCCAGGGCTAAAGGTAGATGGTTCCAATCATGACTAAGTCACAAAAAGGTCCTTTAAATGACCAAATGACCACTGGAGAGATTAGGGCATGACCCCTTACTCCCCCAGTGGTCATTGACCCTTCCTACCCCTCAAAGATATGAAAGAAATAGTATATACCAGCCTCTAAGACAACTTCAGAAGTTATGGCCAGTCTTATTAGAGCAGCAAGCAGGTCCTTGGAGTAGCCTAGTAGTTGATGGAGTGCACTGTAAAGAAGAGGACCCAGGCCATATCCTGTTACATTTGTGTTGGGAAGTGTGAGCCCTCCAAAACCCACCTGCTGTACCCACATCTAGGTGACACCCGCAGATATAAGGTCTACTGTAGTGGTGTACAGTTGGGTATAGTAGGTTTTTGGTGGATTTTGGAGGGCTTACCATACAATATAAGGGAGTAACGGTGAGAGGTGTATCTTGTACCTTTTATGTGAAGGCCAATGCAGTTCCTCCTAGGGTAATCCACTGCTCAGTTAGGATGTCTGTGTGGCCCGTCTACCAAGAATGCTGACCCCACACAGCCCAATGGCTTGTTTTTGTGCACTTTTCCCTTGGACAATTTTTTTTAAATGGCCCAAAAATGTAGACACATTAAGCACAAAAATATCTAGTAAATGGACATTTTTGAAACAAAAAGAGAGACATTTTTCAGGTTCAAAAAATCACTATAACATAGTAACATAGTAGATGACGGCAGCAAAAGACCTGCATGGTCCATCCAGTCTGCCCAACAAGATAAACTCATATGTGCTACTTTTTGTGCATACCTGACCTTGATATGTATTTGCCATTTTCAGGGCACAGACCGTATAAGTCTGCCCAGCACTATCCTCGCCTCCCAACCATCAGCCCCGCCTCCCACCACCGGCTCTGCCACCTAATCTCAGCTAAGCTTCTGAGGATCCATTCCCTTGGAACAGGATTCCTTTAAATCTGATTTTGGACATTTTGCAGAAAAGTCTAAAAATTGAGTGGCAAACATAGATGTCACATCGAAAATGCCCCTCAAAGTTAACCAGACAGTGCTGGATAATGGTATAATTCAGCTAATTTTGAGCTCTGTTCCCAGAATGCCTTTCAGCCTCCCTTTTATAGTTGCATAGTCTTGGGTTAGGATTTTGATTTGGATCAATTTATGTGGAGCGGAGAATAGCTCGATCGGAACAACTTTCCGTAACTTGGACTTGCCAAGTACCAGGTCTAAATATGGGCATCCACCTTTTTGAAAATGGACATCTCTTCCATTTCTGAAAATGGAGTTGGATGCCCATATTTTGGCTCCTCCCTAGTCCCACTTAAAACATCAGACCATGCCCCCCTTGACATATGGACATACTGACCACCATTGACTGATATTATCCATAGTTTACAGCTGAATTTTATTTATGTTCATCAATTATTATTATTATTAGCATTTGTATAGTGCTACCAGACACACGCAGCGCTGAACACCTGATACAAAGAGACAGTCCCTGCTCAAAAGAGCTTACAATCTACATAATTGCAATAACCTTCAAACCTTTAGTGGTCAATATATAGATATATATATTTTTTTTCTTATTATCTTCTATTATGCGTATACCAAAACTGGTTCAACATGGATCACAACTCCTAAGAAGCCAGGCACCACCTGGGGAATACATTAAAAATTGCATGATATAATTTTTCTATAATATATCAACAAGAGTATACATTATATAATTATTCCATAATACATCAGCAGTAATATAAACAGCATTTATAATATATAACAAATCTTTGATTTATGGCCTATTACAGATTATAAAACTTTTAGAAAGCTTTTAAAGACTTTTTATTTCAATCGTAAAAGTCTTCCAGTATTTCATTGCCTGAACAGAGAAGGAAGATTTAAATAGGCAGGACAATTTCATCCCTCTAGGACTAGGGAAAACCAAAGGACTCAACCGTCTCAATGACCGGGCCCTTACCGATGAAACAATTTCAAATAAAGAGTACATATATAACAGTGCTGAACTATGCAAAATCTTAAAGAGAATACAATAGAAATTAAATGCTACCCTAGCCTTCACCGGAAGCCAGTGAAGACATAGAGAAAAAAAACAAGAAACACAATCAACTTTAGATAATGAAAAAATCCACCTGATTGCTGTGTTCTGGATCATCTTGAGTTTTTAAAAAAATACATTTTGAACAATTTAGATAAATCACATTACAGTAATCCATTTGAGACAATAGAAGTGACTGAACCAACAGTCTGAAATGGGTAATGCCAGAATAGTTACGAATTCTACATAATTTCCTCATTAGATAAAAAAAAGATTTATTGACTATAGAATTTATTCGGGCATCTAACGACAATGTTTGATTAATCATTATTATTCCCCAAATTCTAATTGGTGGTGAGAAAACATAGATTATTATGTTTGAATGATTTGTCTAATGAGGAATTAACATTCCTGTTCACTAACATTAATTTCATTTTTTCTTTATTCAATTTCAGATGATGATGTCACATCCAGTCACTTATTAACTGCATTCCATGATTACTCATTTCTTTAGTAGCATCAAAGGCTGATTGACTAGGAATTAACACAGTGATATCATCAGTATATAGTTATATATTCAAAAACACTTTTGTATCAGTATTGATATTGGGTGCTGACTATATAAGTGGAGGAGTAGCCTAGTGGTTAGTGCAGCGGACTCTGATCCTGGGGAACTGGGTTCAATTCCCACTGTAGCTCCTTGTGACTCTGGGCAAGTCACTTAACCCTCCATTGTCCCAGGTACAAAATAAGTACCTGTAAACCGCTTTGAATGTAGTTGGAAAAACCACAGAAAGGCAGTATATAAGTCCCATTCCCTTTCCATGTTCTATTTCCCCAGAAGATTAAGCTTAAAGTTTGGAGGAATAAGTTGATGTCCATTAATAACCAACATTATGCCTCAGTTAACTATCCATCTCTTTTCCATAAAGCAACTGTGATATGTTCTCCATTGTTTCTATGGGGTCCTTTTACTAAGGTGCGCCGAAAAGTGGCCTGCGCTGGTGTATATTGGACGCACACCAAGTTCATTTTTTCAGCGCGCCTGCAAAAAGGCCTTTTTTGGCCAAAAATGGACGTGTGGCACAATGAAAATTGGCGCGTGTCCATTTTGGGCCTGAGACCTTACTGCCACCCATTGACTTAGCGGTAAGGTCTCGTGCGTTAACCAGGCGGCAATTGTCAGCACCCGTACAATGCCGATTACCACCTGGTTAGCGAAAATTTACAGCACGCCTACTGGAAGCATGTACAAAATGAAGTTACCACCTGGGCCATAGTTTCAAATTGGCGTACGTTGGGTGCACATAGGCGCCATACGGCTCAGTAAAAGGGCCCCAGTATTGGAAAGAGTTTTATCTCAATATGTATTTACTAACCTATTTTACCTGCTGCGAGAAATATTTTAGCAATCAACTATTCTTACGAAGTTTAGTATACTCACATTGGCTGCTTATTGAAGAACGAATTATGTTCGAAATGCTGCATTTGATTCATAAAGCTTTATAATATGAATCTGCCCACAATTTGTCGTCAGTACCAATTCGGGGGGGGGGGGGGGGGGCAATTCTACAACAGGGAACTTAGAAATAGGCACCATATAGACATGAAAGTTATAGAATATTGGTCTTTTCTTGCATATTTTATATCCCACATTTCCCACCTACTTGCAGGCTCAATGTGGCTTACATGATACCGTGATGGCGATCGCCAGTTCCGGTATGAGAAATACAGAATGGTAATTGCATTAAGGATCAATAAGTGATAAGAGTACATTGGGTATGAAATACAGAGTGGAGTTTGCAATAAGGACCGAAGAGTGATGGGGTACAATGGGTAGTCAGGAGGAAGGGTTACGTTTTGTCCAGTTCTTGTTTGAGTTTCGTTGTGTTGTGGGGTTCCGGTGTTTAGGTTGGGTCATTATGGTATGCCTTTTTGAACAAATTGTTTTTTAATGATTTCCGAAAGATTGTTAGGTTATATGTGTACACTGACACATATAAATGTTGAGTAAATGGCATTTTGCACTATTTCGGCAGACTTCTATGGTCTGTGCCCTGATCATGGCTGAATAGATTTGGATGGGCTGGAGTGGAGCTTTTCAGGGGCTTCAATGACAACTTCATACATTTTAGAACAAGGACCGTACTGGGTAGACTTCTATGGTCTATGCCATGAAAATGGCAAAGATGAATCAAGATCAGGTCTACATATCAAGTATCAAACATCATATGTAATGAGTTTATCTTGTTGGGCAGACTGGATGGACCATACAGGTCTTATATGCCATCATCTACTATGTTAATATATATTTTATAAAGGAAAGTACACACCTAAGTTCCTTTATAGAATATGCTTCTACTGCATGCCCTCCAGATGCATAATTCTAGATGACCTGTTAAAGAATTGTCCTCTAAGGGTAATTTTATAAGTGCTTATAATATTTGGGCTTCTTGGATTTTCATAGTGAAAAAGTGTGCATGCTTCCACTTCAAAAGTAACACCAGGAAAAACATGCACACATGTACACCTGCTGTTGGATGTGCAAAGGTCTCTCATGAAAACAAATTTGAAAGGTATTCATGTAGCAGCTAAATTTCTCCAATCCTGCCTCTAGAAACACCTCAGCTCATTGTAGGTGAATACACTTGCATACTTTTTCCTGCAGGTTACACAAGTGGAGGAGTAGCCAAGTGGTTAGTGCAGCGGATTTTGATCATGGGGGACTAAGTTCAATTTCCACTGCAGCTCCTTGTAACTCTGGGCAAGTCACTTAACCCTCCATTGCCCCTGGTACAAAATAAGTACCTGAATATATGTAAACTGCTTTGAATGTAGTTGCAAAAACCTCAGAAAGGCGGTATATCAAGTCCCATTCCCCCCCTTCCCTAATATGGAAAAGCTAGTTAAAACAAAATTACCCTCCCTGTCAATAAATGTCTGTGAAAATTACCCAAAAGACTCTGGGCTAGAAAGCATATATCTGATGAGGAATGCCACTTGGAGGCAGTTAACCTAAAAGATGTATCCATGATTCTCGTTCATGAATGAAAGTAATTTCTAAAGAACTAAAAATGGACTTAAATTATAGTGGGTAGGGGATTCAGGATACACATCAGCAACAAATTTGTGACAGTAAGAGCAATTAAGTCTTAGAATAAGTTGCATGAGGAGATGGTGTACTTTTCAGCATTGATTGCTGAGAAAAGACTAGATAAAATTCTAATCAGATTAGCAACTACCTTGATGTAACTGGAGTGGACTTGATGGTCTCCTGGTGACTACTTTCTTGGACTGTATCATGATAATGCCTGCTAGTTATTGTCTGTTTTTCTAGGAATAATAATAGTGCAATAACGTGAGTTCCTCAAAACATCTTTTACCTCTTTGTTTCTAAGACAGTAGATGATTGGATTTATAACTGGAGTTATAACGGCATACAACACTGAGATCAGTTTGTTGATATCAAAAGCACTGATCTTTTTAGGACGGGCATATATATAGAGTGTTGCCGAATAGAATATGGTGACCACAGTGAGGTGGGAGGCACAAGTAGAGAAGGCCTTCTTCCGTCCTGTGGTGGATGGGATTTTTAAGATAGCAGCCACTATTGCGATATACGACACAACAGTTACCGTGAGAGGGGTCAGTAATATAACCAGTGCTAAGATGAAGTCTACTAGTTCAGCCAGAGACATATCCATGCAGGCGAGGTTCAGAACAGGGGAGATATCGCAGAAGAAATGGTTAATAACATTGACTCCACAAAAGGATAACCTGGAGATGAAAGAAATCTTTATCATTGTTATGGCAAACCCACTTATCCAAGCAACAGCAGCCAGTTCGATACAGAGTGTGCTGCTCATGATGGTAGAATATCTCAATGGATAACAAATAGCCACGTAGCGGTCAAACGCCATGACTGCTAGAAGGACACATTCACAGCTCATCAGTGAAATGAAGAAGAACAGTTGGGTCATGCATCCAGAGAACGAAATGATTTTCTTTTCTGAGGCAAGGTTAGCAAGCAAGTTTGGGATGGTTACCGTGATGTAGGACATCTCCATAAAGGACAGATTTGCGAGAAAGAAGTACATGGGTTTGTGAAGCTTTCTGTTCAGTGTGATCATCAAAATAATGACCATATTTTCTACGACAGTAAATACGTAAGCAAATAAAAATACTATGAAGAGAGTAATCTGTACACGCAATGTAGTTGGGAACCCTCGGAGAATGAATTCTGTCACGATTGTTTCATTTCTTTGTTCCATGTGGGTACTATTTTCTCATCTGGAATAATAAGCACAATTCATCAGAAGAGTAGAAATGGCAGTAGAACACATAAAATAACTCCTACAACATCTCGTGAGGTTTTATTATACAGCTTTAGGACTTAGGTACCTGCAAGGAGCAATACTGTGTTCAGGAATCTTTTCCGTGCATCTTTTGTGTGGTTACAGATCATAGCTGAAACATGGCCTGTGTTGGGTCATATGTACCAATGCATCTCGTCTTTTATATTGGAGAATAAACTTTTAAATATTTTTGGTCATCTTGGAACTTGGTTCTTTTGGGATCTTCCATCCTCTTTGATTGTCCTGTTTCCCTTGCGGAAGTGTTGGTCTCCTCTTCCCTGGCATGGGCAGGGATCAAAGTTTGTGCATGTAACCTACAGAACACTTACAGAGTTCTGTAAGTTGCGTACACCTTTACAGAAATTACGCATAAACGGTTACGCCAGGTCAAAGGCTGGTGCAACTGCTGTCATGTAATTTTTATGTGTGCTGATGGCAGGTTAGGCTAGTATTCTAGAATGCATTTTGACTTGGCACTTTGCTTGTGTCATTGGGGCATCTAATACATAGCACCTAGCTATGAAATTACCCCCTAACTGTACTGTAGGTTAAAAACAAATGCGCTAATTCCATTAGTGCAAGCAAAGGGCTAGATTCAGTAAACGGCACCCAAAATTGGTCACTAAAAAAAAAAATCGGTACTCAACGCTGCTCTATAATGGACACTCATTTTGGTGCTCAAATTTAGGCTCCAGGAGTTGCGCCTGTTCAAACCTGGTAAAATTCCTGGCATCCAATTTTGGCACACATCCCCAGTAGCCTACAATACGGCATGAAAATTTTAGGAATGCTCGTCAACCGCCCATGGACCTCTCATGGCCATGCCCCTTTTTGGGTTATGTGTTACGGGATCTGGGTGCACATTTTTATAGACTAAGTGCATAGCAAGATGTGCACACAAATCCAATTAGTGCTAATTAGCATCCGATTATTTGCACTGATTAGATTGTTAGCCGATTCAGGGCCTCTTGTATCAAACAGTGCTAGTGGGTCCTGTGGGGCAAAGCCGACAGAGCCTATTCAAAGTGAATGAGCTTTGTTGGCATTACCTCAACGGAAGCCCCTAGTGGGGCTTGATAAAAGAGGATAGTTGGGCTCACATCTTGGATCGGTGCCCAGATATCGGCACTGAATTTTAGATGCCATATATATGGAATCCGAGGGAAAAGGCTTGTGCATCCTATTTTTTAAATTTATTTAATACATTTATATCCCACATTTCCTCACCAATTGCATCTCAATGTGGCTTGCACATATCTGTAGAAAAGGCTACAGTGCATGAAATACAATTACACAGTTTAAAAGTAAAATAGTAAACAACATTTAAAACAACAATATGTAAAAGATAATAAAGATAATTAGTGTCCTTGAATCATTGTTAGACTAAAAGTTACTTGAAATTATGCAGAGTCTGAAGGATAAGTCTTTTTGAACAGAACAGTCTTCAATAACTTTCTGTATTTTAAGTAGATCTGGGTACGTTTGACTGATTTGGGTAGAGCATTCCACAATTGTGTGCCTATAAATGTGAAGTTGGAGGCATAAATAGATTTGTACTTAAGGCCATTACAGTCTGGGTAGTGTAGATTCAAGTAGGATCGCGAGAGACTGGATCTATTTCTAGGTGGTAAGTCAACCAATTCAAGCACATATTTTGGAACTTCCCCGTAAATTATCCTGTGAATTAACGTGCAGACCTTAAAGGCAACCCGTTCCTTAATGGGAAGCCAATGCAGTCTTTCACGAAGACTATGTATATATGAGGTCTTTTATATTCATTGTTGTTTTTTTTTAAGCTTGCCCATGCACCTTGAGTATTGTGTTCAATTCTGGTCACCTCATCTCAAGAAAGATATAGTACAATTGGAAAAGGTGTAGCGAAGGGCGACTAAAATGATAGCGGGGATGGGACGACTTCCCTGTGAAGAAAGAGAAAGACTAAGGAGGCTAGGGCTTTTCAGCTTGGAGAAGAGACGGCTGAGGGGAGACATGATAGAGGTCTATGAAATAATGAGTGGTATGGAACAGGTGGATGTGAAGCGTCTGTTCACGCTTTCCAAAAATACTAGGACTAGGGGGCATGCGATGAAACTACAGTGTAGTAAATTTAAAATAAATTGGAGAAAAGTTTTCTTCACCCAACGCATAATTAAACTCTGGAATTCGTTGCCGGAGAACGTGGTGAAGATGGTTAGCTTAGCAGAGTTTAAAAAGGGGTTAGACGTTTTTTTAAAGAACAAGTCCATAAACTGCTACTAAATGGACTTGGGAAAAATCCACAATTCCAGGAATAACATGTATAGAATGTTTGTACGTTTGGGAAGCTTGCCAGGTGCCCTTGGCCTGGATTGGCCGCTGTCGTGGACAGGATGCTGGGCTCGATGGACCCTTGGTCTTTTCCCAGTGTGGCATTACTTATGTACTTATGTACTCTTTCTCTATACTTGAACTACATACTTCTCTTGCCTTCCTAGAACTATCAAAAAAATAATTTAAAATAATTTTATACTTATGAGCCAAGAGGAATATAGCATGCACTAAGTTTTAGTCAAAGGATCTCTTAATTTTTTAAGTCAAATTAGAATGGAAATAATTTGCCCTTTTCAAAAGTCCTATGTCCCTCCTGATTTGACCTAAGTGGCCTCACATATTTTTGAGCACCATCGTCTTGGGTTAATTCTTACATTGACCCAATCAAAGGTACCATAGCCTGTGAAGGATCATGAATTTTCCAGGACCAGTAGAGCGGGTGAGAATCTGATCTACGCTTGTTTCATACAAACCCTTACAGATGCAAGGAAACGAAGACTATGATGATAGATAAAGAACACAAGGATTCATCTCTAGACCAATATGAATCCTTCTTGATTTGCCACACTCCTATAATATTCTCCTTCTCTGATTTTTCCTTAAATTCTGATATCATTTTTGCCTTTGGAGCAAGAAACCATAAGGGGGAAGGAAGCTGAAAACATTGATTTTATTAGAATGGGAGTGGGAAGAAATAATTGAAGATTACAGTTTTGCCTTTAAAAATTTGCAGGAAACTCTGGAATGTTTTGCTGTAGCTGTTTCATAGAGTAATAGGTTATTGAGATTTGCAGATTCTAGGACTATGTGAACTTGGGGAAAATAGGACCTCAAATTAATATCATGAATCTATACAAAACCAGGTCACATCATATTAGTTATGCAGGGGTCATTTTACTAACGTGCGCTGAAAAATGGCCTGAGGTAGTATAGATGAGTGTTTTGGGCACGCACAGAATCATTTTTCAGCACACCTACAAAAAAATACCTTTTTAAAATTTTTGTCGAAAATGGACGTGCAGCAAAATTGCCCCGCGTCTACTTTAATGGGTAGTGGTAAAGGCTCCCCCCCCCCTCCTGAAATGGCCATTTCTTTTCCTCAAAAAAGGGCAGTCTTTTACCTGCTGCAGTAAAAAGGGGCCGCAGCACGCATCAAAAGCGCACGCTGATGCTAGCGCAGGCAACCGTTTACCGCAGCTTAGTGAAAGGACTCCGTAAATTGGGCTACACCGAAATCCATCTAGTTCGGTTCAAGTTCCAGCTTCTTCGTTCATGCCTGGATTTTATAGAATGTTCATAGATTTATCCATGGAACTGTTTTGAGAAGATTTTTTGCATCAGAAACCAGAGCAGCGAAGCACAAAGTATAAGAAAAAAATAAGCGTATTTAGGAATCTGTCCTGCCCCCAAGAAAGGATACTGGAGGAGCGTACAATCTTTATAGATTAAAAAAAACAACAACATATTTTGTTTCACAGGCTAGATCATTCAAGTTTCTTGAATCACTTATCCTGGCTTCCAAAATGAAAATTTAGGGGTCCTTTTACTAAGCCGCGGTAAAAAGTGGATCTGCGGTAGTGTAGGCGCAGGTTTTGGGTACAAGCAGAATTATTTTTCAGCACACCTGTAAAAAAGGCCTCTTTGTTTCCCCCCCCCTCTCCAAAGTGGACGTGAGGCAAAATCAAAATTGCCGCGCGTCCATTTTGGGTCTGAGACTTTACCACCAGCCGTAGACCTAGCGGTAAAGAATTTGGGCGGTAATGACCTACGCGTGTCAGATGCCATTTGGCGTGCGTCCGCTACGAGCATCCGAAAATAAAAATTACTTTTCAGACGCGCGTAGCGAATGCACGCAAAAAATAAAATTGCCGCAAGAGCACCGTGGTAGGTAGGAGGTAGGCTCATTTTGGCATGCGTTGGGCGCTGTTGAATACAGTTTACAAAATATTGGATTAAATTCATCTACTAGCACGCACGAAGAAACATACATGACACTCTGGATTGGCTAAAATATTTCTTATTTAAGATGATGAATGAGTTTGCTTACCGTCCTCTACCTGTATCTTGTTGTAAAGTGCTTCAGAAATGCCCAACGCCTGAGGGATAAGGAATGTATTTGCAAATCAAAACTAAAGAAGTTAGTAGAATATTATGCTGTTTGAAATGTGCTCTGTCCCTGTTACAAGTAATTCTGAAGAGCAAGCAGCTGGTTCCCTCAGACACAAAGGAATTTATACAGTGACTTTGTGGCTTCAGTCATACCCTGGACACTGAATTCCCCAAAGCACCCTTAGAGATATGCTCAGATGCCAGCTGCAAAACAAGCACTGAGGTGAAAAAACTTCTTCTATGAAGACAAAACAAAATATAGTGATGCAATTGACTATGTTTGTGTGTCCATATGAAAAATTATGTGATGGTGCAGCCTTTTAATTAAGGCAAAGGGCATTTATTTATTTAGATTTTGCTCACACCTTTTTCAGTAGTAGCTCAAGGTGAGTTACATTCAGGTACACTGGATATTTTTCTGTCCCAGGAGGGCTCACAATCTAAGTTTGTACCTGAGGCAATGGAGGGTTAAGTGACTTGCCCCAGGGCTGCCGAGAGGGGGGGAGGGCAGGGGACCAAAACTCCCTGGGCCCGGGCCTCACCTGCCTGCCTCCTGGGCTCCGGGCCCCCTGCATTCGAAGCAGCAGTCACAGATTGCCTCCCTTCGGGCCTTCCCTCCCTGTGTCCCGCCCTCGTGGAAACCGGAAGTTACATCAGACGAGGGCGGGACACGGAAGGAAGGCCAGAAGAGAGGCAATCTGCGACTGCCGCTTTGAATGCAGGGGGCCCGGAGCCGTGGAGGCAGGCAGGTGAGACCGGGGACTGCAGCGGTGGGGGTGCGATGGGGGGGGTGGCAGTGGCGGGGGGGAGCGACAGGGAGCGGCAGCGGCGGGGCGGTGGCGGCCTTATGTTTCTGAGTGGTAGGTCTATAAGATCTGTCATATATCCTGGGACTTGGCCATAGATAATCCTGTGGACCAGGGTGCAGATTTTGAAAGTAATACGTTCTTTGATTGGCAGCCAATGCAGTTTTTCACGGAGGGGCTTGGCACTGTCGAATCGCCATTTGCCAAATATTAGTCTGGCTGCTGTATTCTGAGCGGGAATGGACCTGTGCACGCCCAATACATACATCAATACCAGCGCAGGCAATTTTTTTTGGTGCACCTTAGTAAAAGGACCCCTTTATTTGGATACTGGACTGAATATCACAACTAAAATGTCTGTGGATCCAGATATTCAGTGCTTCTCACAATCCCAGTTGCTATTCTGAATATCCAGATTTTTTAACTGCTATGGCCACAGCTGACCACAACAGCTGAATCTTCATCTGATTATTATTTTTTTTTTTTGTTACTGAATTTTCAAAAATGCATTTATCATACATATAAAGAAAAAATGTCTCAAGAAATTACCGAACACAAGTATAACAACATCAAAACATTCTGGCCCACCTAAAGGGACGATCTTGCCAAATCTGCTGGCCATCTTTAAGCCAAGATAGGAACTTTGATTCCTTAAATCTTTATTGTTCTTGCATTATAGAATTTTTCTACATTTGTTCCAATATAAAATCTTAGAACATGCATAATGGTACAACAGAATTGAGTCAATTGCAATTTTTGACTTTGCATTTTTAGTTGACAGCTTTGCTTTGCTATCAGAGACATGAAAGGCACAGTGCAGGTAAATTCAAGGTCAGATGGGGCAAGACTAGAATAAATAAATCTTCAAAGTCTAGCATATTGTGGCACTTTGAATGAACCCATTTACTCAAATAACCTTCCTTTTATGGTACACAGGAGTCCTCCTTCTCCTCCTGCATTTCCAACTTTGAGTTGATGCAACAATATTATGGTTTCAATTGCAAGGGGCAGGAATGTGGTAGGAATATTGGTGGAGGTCTCTCGTGCATTTTAAAGGGAACATAGACCCTAAGATGTCTTTCTGTAATGAAAAGGGTACAACGTCAAGGCAATAGGAAATTCCATAATATCTTGTCTTTTATTTGGTATAGAAACAACTTTATTGAAGACCTAGAGGGGCATAATCGAATGGGGCGCCCAAGTTGTTATGAGGGTGGGGCAACCCGTATTATCGAAACAAGATGGGTGTCCATCTTTCGTTTCGATAATACGGTCGGGGACGCCCAATCATGAAATTTAGGTCAACCTTAGAGATGGTCGTCCCAGGTTTTCGGCGATAATGGAAACCGAGGATGCCCATCTCAAAAATGACCAAATCCAAGCTATTTGGTCATGGGAGGAGCCAGAATTCGTAGTGCACTGGTCCCCCTCACATGCCAGGACACCAACCGGACACCCTAGGGGGCACAGCAGTGGACTTCACAAATTGCTCCCAGGTGCATAGCTCCCTTCCCTTGTGTGCTGAGCCCCCAAACCCCCCCAAACCCACTCCCCACAACTGTACACCACTATCATAGCCCTAAGGGGTGAAGGGGGGCATCTACATGTGGGTACAGTGGGTTTTGGGGGGGGTTTGGAGGGCTCAACATTTACCACCACAAGTGTAACAGGTAAGGGTGGTGGGCCTGGGTCCGCCTGCCTGAAGTGCACTGCATATACTAAAAACTGCTCCAGGGACCTGCATACTGCTGTCAGGGAGCTGGGTATGACATCTGAGGCTGGCAAAAAATGTTTTTAAATTTTGTTTTTGGGTGGGAGGGGGTTGGTGACCACTGGGGGAGTAAGGGGAAGTCATCCCTGATTCCCTCCGGTGGTCATCTGGTCAGTTTGGGCACCTTTTTGAGGCTTGGTCGTGAAAAAAAAAATGGACCAAGGTAAGTCGGCCAAATGCTCATCAGGGACGCCCTTCTTTTTTCCATTATCGGCCAAGGACGCCCATCTCTAAATCACACCCCAGTCCCGCCTTCGGTACGGTGCTGACACTCCCCTGTGAATTTTGGTTGTCCCCATGAGGGAAAGCAGTTGAGGATGCCCAAAATCGGCTTTCAATTATGCCGATTTGGGCGACCCTGAGAGAAGGATGCCCATCTCCCAATTTGTGTCGGAAGATGGGCGTCCTTCGCTTTCGAAAATTCACCTGATAGTTAAAAAAGAGAGACACAAGGGCAAAGTTAAGCACAGACAAGCCATTGAACTTTATTGTCTTTCATTGGTGTCAACTGATTTTCATAACCTTCAATACATCCTCAAGTCTCATATGATATACATTGACTTTCATTAATTATGAAAGAACCTAACTTATCTGAATTCATTCCAAATGACATGCAAGAACACTATAGATTTATTATATTCTCAGACGTCTTTTCATAGCTTATAATTTATTTATTTATTTATTTATGCATTGCATTTGTATCCCATATTTCCCCACCTTTTGGTAGGTTCAATGTGGCTTACATGGAACAATGGGGCGGTTACAGAATATCATGCAATTAGTATAGCAATATTTCAGACATCAAACATCTGGTGATGTGGCAAGTGATATAATCTGACATTTATCCTGATTCATCCTGTCTTCTTCCTTAAAAATTCCAGTGTTTAGGTTTATAAGAAAAATGATGTGCTTTTCAACTTTTCTGTGCATCAACCATCCATAGCTCTTATTAATAGTGTAAGGATAATCACTGTGACTTCTGTTATTTGTTGATTCACTGTATCTGGAACAATTAATTTATAATAAATAAAGTACCTTCCCTGAACCTTTGTGCCTGTAGCAACAAAGCATCCATAAATGAACTGTTAAAAAAACTTATTTTAGCACGCCCACAATACTCATCCATTCTACATTCTACATTTTTCTTTTCGGTCATTCCACGTCAAGTGGTCTGGTGGTCCCTGCGCGACCATCACGGATTTCGATGAAATTTTCTGTGAACATTCATACATGTCCCCAGTGAACCTTGGTAATGTTTTACGTTCGCCGATGCAATGCTTGCTGAGATATAGTAATCTGTTTGACCCCATACTGCAGCCTTCGCGCAGGGACCACCAGACCACTTGACATGGAATGACCCTTTTAAAAGTATCGGACTAACCTGCATGAAGTGGTGGGGATAAGCCAAAAACAACAGTCTGAACTGGGTTAGGATAATCTGTATCAAGCATTGACTATAACCTAAACAGCAGATGTGAGGGCACATTGTGTTTCCAAGAAGGCAGGAAACCGATCTGCATCGCACGGCAGTTACAACCCTAAATAGTAGTGGTGTGGTTGAATCAGGCTTCGAAAGACTCTTTGGAGAAAGTATATGGAGGGACAATGGTTAAAATCCAAACCTTAGTGAGTATGGGAAGACTGGATGTTTTTGGATGACTGCCTCACTAATCTAACTGGCTGTGGGGGGGTTATTGCAGTACTAGGTCATGACACGTGGAAGGGGACTAGGCCTAAAATAGCCCACCAGCAGAGGAGGTTAAGGCCACCACTTCTGACAGATCTGACACATGATATGAAAGGGAGAAATAAAAGACAAGACAGGAACGGTGTGGGAGGGGGGGGGGGTGTGCTGTAGTATTGGTTACATACAGAAATCGTTACAATCATCTACCCAAAGTTGAAGAATCTGAACTGGGATAACTGGATGGGCCAAACTGATCTTTATATTCCACCAATCCCAACATCTACTACTGTATGTTACTATATTAGCTTACTGTACTGTAACTTTCTATCCCTTAACAATCTTCCCTTGATTTCCTATATCTGCAATATTCAACCTTGTTCCCTTTTGTTATTCTTGCAAGAATGAGCCTTCTACCAATCATCACCTTCTTATTTATTAAATCTTTTTATTCATCAGCATTTTAACAGGTCAGTATTAGCAATGTTCCTTCTAAGGTGCATGGTAGTGAACCACCCACCACTGGGGTAGTCTAGCAATTGAAGTTTGAATCCCCTAGGAATCCCACACAAGTTTCCCACACCATGCTATTGAAACCAGAAGATTGGTGCACCACCCCTGCCAGTAGGGGAAAGGGAAATGGGACTTGACATACCGCCTTTCTGAGTTTTTTTCCCAACTACATTCAAAGCGGTTTACATATATTCAGGTTCTTATTTTGTACCAGGGGCAATGGAGGGTTAAGTGACTTGCCCAGAGTCACAAGGAGCTGCAGTGGGAATTGAACTCAGTTCCCCAGGATCAAACTCCACTGCACTAACCACTAGGCTACTTCTCCATTCCTCCAGTAGGAATGTGGATGGCTCTCTCACATGCACTTTAGATGGAATGTTGATTATTGGCTCGGAATTGGATAATGGTATTTTCCGTAAGGATTAGGTGCACTAATTGTAATTATTCTGAGGGTGTGGCCTGACTCATGATAGGCACTGTTTTGCTTTCACTGAAGGATTCAAGCATGCACTGCTGTTGACTTAAATTTAACCTAAGGAGTGAATTACTGAAAGAGATATGTAACTTATATTAAACAAAGAAATTTTGACTAGAACAGTTCAGGCTGTCAAAAGATACACTTGATGCACAGTATTACTTGAAATGAAGTAGTATCCATGGTCTCAGAGTATAAAGAAATCCAACCATTTATAAACACCTATGAATGTGAGTTCTGAACTGATAAAAACAGGTCTAACATAGCAAGGGGGATGTCAAGATAGGAATAAAGAACTCTGGGGTCCTTTTACAAAGGTGTGCTGAAAAATGGCTTGCGGTAGTGTAGGTGCGGGTTTGGGTGTGCGCCGATCCATTTTCAGCGTGCCTATAAAAAAGGGCTTTTTTAAAATTCTTGCTGAAAATGGACGTGCGGCAAAATCAAAATTGCTCCTCGTCCATTTTGGGTCTGAGACCTTACCGCCAGCCATCAACCTAGCGGTAAAGTCTTATGCAGTAACCAGGTGGTAATGACCGACGCGCATCAAATGCCACTTGGCGGATGTACGATACGTGCGTCTGAAAACAAAAATTATTTTGCGGATGTGCATATTGGATGCACGCCAAAAATGAAATGAAATGAAATGCAAGAGCCGTGCGGTAGCCGGGTGGTAACTCCATTTTGGCATGCATTGTTTGCACGTAGACACTTACGTGGCTTAGTAAAAGGACCCCTCAGTAAGGGTAGTTAAGTATTGGAATAAGTTACATAAGAAGATCGTATAATCTTCAACATAGAATATGTGTAGACTAGACAAACATCTGTTTGAGACAGTTCAGGTACAGTGGATCCTGCCATGCTGTAAGGGGATGAAGATGACCTCTTGACATTTCTTTCAAGCTCTGTCTGTCTTGGATTCCTATCCACCGGTGTCATGTAAAATCTATGTATGTCATTTAGTATTTCCTACATTTCTAGGAACAATGGCATGAGTTTTTCAAGATCTCTTTTACCTCTTTGTTTCGAAGACAGTAGATGATTGGGTTTATAATTGGGGTGACAACGGCATACAGCACTGAGATGAGTTTGTTGATATCAAAAGCGTTGATCTTTTTTGGCCGGGCATATATATAGAGTGTTGCCGAATAGAATATGGTGACCACAGTGAGGTGAGAGGCACAGGTGGAGAACGCCTTCTTCCTTCCCGAGGTGGATGGGATTTTTAGTATAGCAGCCACTATTGAGATATAAGACAGAACAGTTGCCGTGAGCGGGATCAGTAATATCACCAGAGCTAAGATGAAGTCTACTAGTTCAGCCAGAGACATATCCGTGCAGGCCAAGTTCAGAACAGGGGAGATATCGCAGAAGAAATGGTTAATAACGTTGGGTCCGCAGAAAGATAACTTGGAGATGAAAGAAATCTTTATTATTGTTATGGTGAATCCACTAATCCATGAGCCGGCAGCCAACTGGATACAGAGCTTGTTGCTCATGATGGTAGAATATCTCAATGGATAGCAAATAGCCACGTAGCGGTCAAACGCCATAACTGCTAGAAGGACACACTCAGTGCACATCAGAGAAATGAAGAAGAACAGTTGGGTCATGCATCCCCAGAAATAAATAACTTTCTTTTCCGTGAGAATATTGACGAGCAAGTTTGGGATGGTGACTGTGATATACCAAATCTCTAAGAAGGACAGATTGCTGAGAAAGAAGTACATGGGTTTGTGGAGCTTCCTGTTCATCCTGATCATCAAAATAATGACCATATTTTCTATTATTGTAAATATGTAGGCAAATAAAAATATTAGGAAGAGGGCAACCTGTGAATGCAGAGATGTTGGGAACCCTAGGAGAATGAATTCTGTCACCATTGTTTCATTTCTTTGTTCCATGGAGGTAGTATATTCTCACCTGTAATAACAAACAGACGCGACCAAAAGAGTAGAAATGGAAGTGAAATACATTAAAATTTGACACTTTTCCCACCTGAGAATTTCTTTTTATAGCTCAACATGTGGACTGAGGATGACCCCCAAAATAGTTAGTACATAAGTATTGCCATACTGGGAATGACCAAAGGTCCATCAAGCCCAGCATCCTGTTTCCAACAGTGGCCAATGGCAAGGTCCCAAAAAAGTACAAAACATTTTATACTGCTTATCCCAGAAATTGTGGATTTTCCCCAAGTCCATTTAACAAGGTCTATGGACTTTTCCTTTAGGAAGCCGTCCAAACCTTTTTTAAACTCCGCTAACTGCCTTTACCACATTCTCTGGCAACGAATTCCAGAGTTTAATTACACACTGAGTGAAGAAAAATTTCTCTGATTCGTTTTAAATTTACTAAATTGTAGCTTCATCGCATGCCCCCTAGTCCTAGTATTTTTGGAAAGCGTAAATGGACACTTCACATCCGCTCATTATTTTATAGACCTCTATCATATCTCCCCTCAGCCGCCTTTTCTCCAAGCTGAAGAGCCCTAGCCGCTTTAGCCTTAACTTATAGGGAAGTCGTCCCATCCCCTTTATCATTTTCGTCGCCTTTCTCTGAATAGTTAAACTCTACATGGCAACATCACGTTAACACATGGTACTTTACAAAATTAGGGCCCTGTTTACTAAGCCGGACTAGCGTTTTTAGAGCACGTTAAATGCTAGAGTCGCCCATATGTTCCCATGGGCAACTTAGCATTTAGTGTTAGTGTGTGCTAAAAATGATATAACACACCCTTAGCACTGCTTAGTAAACAGATGCGACATAATTTGTCTACTGTATACAAAGTCTTTGTCAAAAAAAATTAAAGGCTGCACTCCTTAAGAGCATCGAGAAAGGCAGTGGATATCACTCCTAAAGAAGCAATTAACGAAACAGAAGCTTGCTATAGAGTGTCCCCAGCCAGATTTAAGCTCAGATAAGTGTAGCTATGATATATATACTTGACAGAAAGAGACTGTAGCAACTTTCAGGAGGTTTTTTGACTAATGAGGAGCCGGCCAAATATCCTTAAAAAAACAAGGAACTTCCTTGATTAATGGATAATTCGGCATCAACCATGCAATGTTCAACAGTATAAGTAACAAAGGAGGTTGAGCTTCTGAAGTCTTGTCCTCCGTTTAAAATAAATATTACTCTGATTGAGAGACTAGATTGCTTTATTATAGATATACCATATGTTAATCAGCAGTCATCCATCAGTTATTTGAATTATACTGTATACAAAGGCAAGCCAGCAATATCCAGCCTACAAAAAAAAGGTTTTCGGTTCTCCAATCTGTGTTCTTTACTGTTTTGAAGACGTCTCAACTAGAAATATTTCCTGATCGATATTCAGTTGGTGGCAGTCAGTGTTTCTTTAAATGATGGCTGCTGTCAGTTGAATTTTGCCCCAGTATTCAGCGTCGGCCCCTATCTGGGTCGAGGTCAGCCACTGAAAGTTACCAAGGTACCACAAATATTGAGAGGTGATGGATAGCTACCCAGTTGGTTATTCAGGTACCGCCAATGGAGATCAGTGGTGTCCAGCTCTGCCTCAGATCTGCAGCTTGATCCCCCCCCTAATGTTATTTGAATGTTCTAATGTGTTCTTATTAGGGCTGCACATCGCTCGAAACTTTTAATCGTGCGATTAATCGCATATAGTGTCCCCCTCACCCTTTCACCTGTACAGTGCAAAATATAGACTGCAGATGTAAATTCTCAAAGTTGACATACTGTACTTCAGCTACTAAACCGAAAATAAAATCATTTCTCTTACCTTTGTTGTCCGGTGATTTTATTTTTCTAATTATCTTACTCCCTGACTCTATTTTCAGGGTCTCCCCTCTCCGCCTCTTTTTTTCACTTCTTCCCCTAAACATCTTTCACATTCAACTTTCTGCCATTTTTCTTCCTCCTTATATCTATCTTCTTTCTATCCCTTCCCTTCCCCCTTCATCCACAGGCACCATCCCCTCTCTCCTTCAGTCTTTGTTCCCCTCCCCTCCGTGGGCACCATCTCCTCTCTTTCCTTTCCTCTTTATTGGCAACATTTCCTCCATCTCTCTTCTCTTCCCTTCCTCTCTATAGGCAGCATCTATTTATTGATTTATCACATTTATAACCCACCTTTCCAAACATCTAGGCGAGGTACAATAAAACATTCATTCTCTTCCTCTCCTCTCCGTTTGCACAATCTTCATTTCCCCTCCTTCCTGGGTGCTCCTACAGCTTTTTCTGTCCAGCCACTCCGCATTCTCTCCTACCCTCCCTCGCACTGGCAGCCTTTTCTCTCCTGCAACCTCTTGTTCTCTGGCATTTCATTCCCCCCTGCACGTGGCCCTCCGCACTTGCCTTGTACACACGGGGGCATTAAGCACACGCTGCTCTGCTCCTCTGTAACCGGAGCCCTCCTTCTGTAGCATCCGACTCCTGCAGCAGGAAACAGGAAGCTAGAGAGGGAGGGCTCCGGTTACAGAGGAGTGGAGCGAGTATGTGCTTAATGCCGCCAAGGCAAATTCGGAGGGCAGCGGTGGGGAGGGGGGTGAGATGCCAGAGAGCAGGGTGGCAGGAGAGAAAAGACTGAAAGTATATGGTGGCGGAGGCGGGTAGGCGACAACAAGCTGCAGGAGGGAGGGGCAGTGATAAGAGAGAGCAGCATGACACGATTAGTACGTTAAAATGATTTTCTACCACGGGGATCTGTGCACACCAACTTCAGAAGTACCGCCAGGCTCCCGCAGAAAGGCCAATTTGGCGTGCACTACCCACGCAGTAAGTCTACCACGCCTTTGTATAAGGACCCCCAAATAACCAGAGAGTAGTCATGCTAGCCATGTATGTACTCCTAAATGTACAGATCTGTCCAGCCAGCAGGATTTAATCCTCTTCTGTCCAGTTAAATTGTTTTGAGTGCTACCTGTACATTAACTGGAGGGCAAAATGCTAGGGTTAAGCCAGGGGTCTTGTGGCTATTCTGGTTTAAATTTGTCCATTAGTGCACTGTAATAAAAGGACCCCTTAGTGCAGTGGTTCCCAAATCTGGACATGGAGACACCCAGTCAGTCAGGTTTTCAGGACATCTACAATGACTATTCATGAAGAGATTTGCATGCATTGCTTCCTCGGTATGCAAATCTCTGTCATGACTATTCATTGTGGATATCCTGAAAACCTGACTTTGCTGGGGTGCCTCTAGGATCAGGTTTGGAACCACTGCCCTAGTGTATGCTAAATTGATTAAATATGCGTTAACATACAAATGAAGGCATCTTAAGATGATTAGTGCAAGTGAAATTGCCGTAATAACGTTCAAACATTTATATCAAAACAAATATGCCAAATGAACCAAAAACAGCCACACAAAAATCGATATAAATTCTGAACCCCTCCCTCCCCAAAACCTGTTAACCTTTTGTACTTGTGCATAACTAAGGAAATCCCTAGAAATTCTCAGTGGGAAAATTACTACTACTACTACTTATCATTTCTATAGCACTAGTAGACGTTCGCAGCGCTGTACACTTGAATATGAAGAGACAGTCCCTGCTCGACAGAGCTTACAATCTAATTAGGACAGACAAACAGGACAAATAAGGGATAAGGACAAAGAGTAGCAAGATTCTGTGTGGAATCCCAAAGAGTAGCAAGATTCCAGAATCCCACAGTAGCAAGATTCCGGAATCCCATAGACTACTACTTCTACTTATCATTTCTATAGCGGTACTAGACATACGCAGCGCTGTACACTGGACATAAAGAGACGGTCCCTGCTCGACAGAGCTTACAATCTAATTAGGACAGACAAACAGGACAAACAAGAGATAAGGTAATATTAAAGTGAGGATGATAAAATAAGGGTTCTGAACAAGTGAATAAGGGTTAGGAGTTAAAAGCAGCATCAAAAAGGTGGGCTTTTAGCTTAGATTTGAAGACGGTGAGAGATGGAGCTTGACGTACCTGCTCAGGAAGTCTATTCCAGGCATATGGAGCAGCAAGATAAAAGGAACGGAGTCTGGAGTTAGCGGTGGAGGAAAAGGGTGCAGATAAGAGAGATTTACCCTGTGAACGGAGTTCCCGGGGAGGAATGTAGGGAGAGATGAGAGTGGAGAGGTACTGAGGAGCTGCAGAGTGAAAGCACTTATAGGTCAATAAGAGGAGTTTGAACTGTATGCGGAAACAGATAGGAAGCCAGTGAAATGACGAGGAGAGGGCTAATATGAGCATAACGACACTGGCGGAATATTAGTCATGCAGCAGAATTTTGAACAGATTGATGAATTTCTCTGTGATTAACTCAGCAAGATTTGCCTTCAGAAAACTGCATTGCTGATTAGGCAGATCTGATTGCAACTCTAACATTTAAAAAGAGAAAAGCCGATTTCTGCAATTTGCACATTTTTACTAGGCTGTGAAATCTTGGTGAAAATGGAATAATGAAAAACCCATGTGAAGATCCAAAATGTTACATAGACAGTTTAGCTCAGAAAATAGTTGTTTACGTCTGTGCATGCAAAATGGTGATAGCAGTTTATAGAAAGTTCGCTAAAAGCATAACCTTTTATAAAATACACAAAAGTGGCACAATGGTTCACATATATTTGGCAGCATGCACATCAGAAAAATCTATCTGACAAAAGAAAAATTCAATAAACAAGTCGACTGAGACTTTGCATAAGAAAGAAATAATTGTACATATACAAGACTAGGACCAGTACAAGGATATTAGGTGCCCTAGACAAACCTTTAACCTTGATCCCCCCTCTAATAAACTTTTAGGTTCCTTGCCACCCCCAGAAATCACCCCAGCACCACCCCTTCCAAAAATCTGTGTAAAATGGACTATTTAAAAACTGCCCACAATCCATACTGTTAAAAATACCTTCTGTTATTAAAGTAATGCATTTAGAACAAATTAGAGAAAATATTTCTTCACTCGTTGCCAGAGAATGTGGTAAAAGCAGTTAGCACAACAGGGTTTTAAAAAGGTTTGGACAAATTCCTGGAAGAAATGTCCGTAAAACATTATTAAGGTGAACTTGGGAAAATCCACTGCTTGAACTTTAGATAAGCAGCATGGATCATCTGGTGCCTGTGACCTGGATTGACCACTGTTGGAAAAAAGGATTCTGGGCTTGATCTGTTCCAGTATGGCAGTGATTATATCCTTCTGAGTTAGATGGGGAAATAGGATTTGATGTAACACCTTTCTGTGGTTTTTGCAACTACATTCAAAGCAGTTTACATAGTATATACGGGTACTTATTTCTACCTGGAGCAACAGAGGGTTAAGTGACTTGCCCAGAGTCACAAGGAGCTGCAGTGGTAATCAAACCCAGTTCCCCAGGATCAAAGTCCACTGCGCTAACCACTAGGTTACTCCAGTATAGATACTTATATTGTGTAACTTTGACTCCCGCTGCTCCTCGCCCTCGTCAGAAGCAGCTGCCCTAAGCAATTGCCTGCTTCTGCCTAATAGTTGGTCAGCCTTGTACATGAAAATTTGGCTACGTACATATGCAAGTGGCAGATCTCGTGAATTTACACACCCAAGAAAGGCTGAATAGGAAGTTATCCTCCAAAATTGTACATTTTTGCAGTTCTAGGTTTAGTTTTGAACACCACACAGGTTAGTACAACGATCCTCCTCAAGCATGCCCCAAATCCCAATGTAAAATGAGAAGTTTACCTTAGAGTTTTGTGTGACTGAAGGCAGATGTGAATACCAATGTGTAAATTTTCCAGGATATATATGTATTGTCATCATAAAATAAGGAACACACCCAGTACTTCCCTCACCCGTAACTGTCTTGTCTGTCTGTATTATTTAGATTGTAAGCTCTTTTGAGCAGGGACTGTCTCTTTGTGTCAGGTGTTCAGCGCTGCGTGCGTCTGGTAGCGCTATACAAATGCTAATAATAATAATTTGCAGATTTGTCCAAACCATACCCCGAACACAGCACCTTTCAATTTTTGCCTGCCACCACAGAAAACATTTAAGTAGTGCCTTTTGAAAACTGATCCTTATAGGTGTAGCTGATCTAGATGTGTAAATGACATATAAACCTAAAAATAACCTCCAAAACCTAAGGAAATGTTACTGGTCAGTGCAATGGATTTCCATGGATTTTAGAAAAATTCATAGATTTTTGTGAAATAAAAACTAAGCTGAAATCCACCTAGATCTGTTCTGGTTCAAACTAATCTATGCATTCCAAGATTTTACAGAAGGTCCATAGATTTAGTATCCATAGCCAGAGCAGTACAAATTATGAGGGAACAAGAACGCAAGTATTTTTTTTAAGAAACCCAGAGGAAAAGAATGAAAAGCAAAGCGAAACATATAATCTTTATTGATTTAAAGAAGCCAAAACAAAATATCATCCTCAATTTAATATTCCTTTATCTCTTATTTGTCCTGTTTGTCTGTCCTAATTAGATTGTAAGCTCTGTCGAGCAGGGACTGTCTCTCCATGTTCAAGTGTACAGCGCTGCGTACGTCTAGTAGCGCTACAGAAATGATAAGTAGTAGTAGTAGTAATTAATTTCCTCCTATTGGGAAGAATAATAGACCCTCTGGATTGGTTTATATGTCTTTCATTTTTACATTTAAGGTAACGGTGGATAGTCTTACCGTACTCTGCATGTATCTCTTCATAAAAGACTTCAGAAATGCTTGAAACCTGAGTGAATAAATGGGTCGGCAGAAAAAAATATATAAAATATAGGTAACTAGAATATTTGTGCTGGTTTGCAATTGTCTCAGTTATAAGCGTGTTTCTTCTCAGCCTCTCCGAAGAGCAAGCAACCGCACCCTAAGATGCTCAGACAAACTTATATAGTCAGTTATGTGACTTCACTCCTACCCTGGAGACTGTTCTCCGAAGCACCCTTCAAGATCCCCTTGGATACACCAGCAAAACAAACACCAGGGTAAAGCAATTTATTTTTCTGAGGGCAGAAAGAAAGAAATGTTGTTAGAGACAATTTTGCTTATAGATATATGAGTATAGACAATAAGGTAGACATTTTGAAAAATATAGGTGTATGCTGATGCAAAAAATCTGGAATACATGTATAAGTTTTTGGACCTCCCAAACCATACTGAAATTCTCTTTGAATCCTTGCATCCTGTGGCATTTACATGAGTTAACAGTGGCATTATAAAAGTGACATTTACACATATATGTCATTTACATGATAGATCTCCCAACTCAAAAGTCAACTTTAACTGCAAGAGATTATCTCCTTGTACACTTCCCTAATTACAGAAATATCGAAGACAAATCCACTCTAACTCAAGATTACTCTCATTCAGGCACTAATTGTGGAATTCTATCCTAAGGGAATTAAGACAACTCAATAACTATCTAACCTTTCATAAATTCTTGAAGGCTTTTCTTTTCAATAAATTCCTTCACTAGATGTTGGAAATCAGTTATCGCCAAGATCTTTCTCCTCATTGCTAATTTTTCAAGGATGTTCCTTTAACTCTTACAGTTTTCATTAACATGTATTATACATTAACTTGTATAGTTTATTACTTACGTAAGCCGCATAGAACTGAATAATTGTATTTGGATAATGTGGGATACAAGTATCAAATAAATAAATGCCACTTAAGGCCTCTAAAATGACCTTAGTATTTATTTATTTATTTATTTACTGCATTTGTATCCCACATTTTCCCACCTATTTGCAGGCTCAATGTAGCAGGTTTTACCGCGTAGGGGGAGCACGTTGGAAACTCCCGCGCCGCTCACTGTCTGCGATGGTCGCAAGATGGCCGGCTTTGTGGAAAAAGGCAAAATTTTTAAAAAAAGGTGTGACACCGCTTCACCGCGATCGCGAACAAGGAAAAGGAAATGGCCGGCTTGTGTGAGAAACCGCGAAAATAAAAAAGGCGGCCGGGAATTCAGCTGATCTGATAGCCAGCTAATACAGCGATTGAATCTCCCGCGCCGCTCGCTGCCAAGAGGCTCCCTAGCCCTCGCTGGCAGCTTTTATGCGTTCCCCTGTAGCCCTGCCCCTTCCAGTTTCCCAACCAATGGCAAGCGGGTCTCCTGCCGCGTCATCTCGATCGCTGATGTGGAAGCCGGAAAGGAAGGGTCGCTCTGACTCAGGAGCTGCCGGGCAGCAGCCGCCATGTTATGAGCGGCTGCTCGGCATGCCCCTCGCTGGCCTACCTTAGTTTTAATAACATTGTCATTCTAGGGTATCAGATACAGTTAGTATTGTGCCGAGATTAAGTAGGGAAGAGAGAAGAGGAAGGGAATGATTAGGGTAGTTATAGAAGGTGGGTTTTCATAACTGAGTGGATTAGTGAGGTTATCGGTTCTCGTTGTAGGCTTTGTTGAAGACGTATGTCTTCAGGGCTTTGCGAAAGATGGTTATTTCGTTGATTGTTTTCAGGTCTGTAGGTAGTGCATTCCATAACTGCGTGCTCATGTAAGAGAAGCTAGTGGTATGCATCAGCTTGTATTTTAGTCCTTTACAGCTGGGGAAGTGCTGATGTTTATGGCCAAATGTTATGTGGTCCCTGTGCAGACACTGTTTTAGAAAACATCTGAGGTGGCCAACACCTGATACTGGCTATATATGGGATTTTGACCTTTTATTCTCTTTAAGACCTTCTATCACCTTTTGGTTTCTAAGACTATTTTTCATTCTATGGTAACTCCATTGCTCAATCAATGCTCAGAGACAATTTTGTCTGAGTTCACGGTGAGTTTGGCTTGTGGCCTTACACACATAAAGATAACACTACTATAAAACATGCAGAGCACAGTGAGGTGGGAGGCGCAAGTTGAGAAGGCCTTCTTCCTGCCACTAGAGGGAGTGATTCTTTAAATGGCAACGATGATATGGAGAGGAAGAGCATCTCAGCATCTGGAATTTCCCTCAGACTGGCCTCTCTCGGAAAGCCAACTACAGAACTGTCACATACTACCTACAGTCCATCCTAACATGTCCATGGACCTTTTTAGTCTCTAATACCCTTTCCCTTTTTCATCTTCCCAGTTCCTTCTATCCTATTTTATGTAATTGTAATTGTATATCCACTGGTCTGGTGATCACCTTATCGGTACATTGTAAGCCACTTTGAGTCCACATGCATATGGAAAAAAGTGGGGTATAAATGTGCATACATAAATAAATAAATATAGGAAGCCATAGTGAGAAGGAAAGAAGATAATACCACAGTGTGTAAGATTCAACTTTAGGCCGGAGGTGTTTAGACGGATTGCACAATCAATGGTGCTTTTGCGCATTGATTATGGTAATATTATTTATGTGGTCTGTAAGGATGCAGTCGCAAAGAAATTTCAAACTCTGCTAAATACAACTGCTCGACTGATATTTAAGGTATACAAGTTAAAGGGTTACACCATTGCTGTTGCAACTCCAATGCAGGCACCTGCTGCCTTTAAGCTCTGTTACTATGATACAGCATTTGCGGATATCTCAAATTTAATTTGCGTATCGACTAGAAATATTATTCCTGGATCCAGACATTTTTTAATGCTTTAGTTCCCAGACCCAAAAAAGGGGTGTATAAGAAGGTTTTTGCTAGTACATTTGCTTTGGAATAGTTTCAGACTGACGCGGCTTATATGGGGCAATGGAGGGTTAAGTGACTTGCCCAGAGTCAAAAGGAGCTGCCTGTGCCTGAAGTGGGAATCAAACTCAGTTCCTCAGGACCAAAGTCCACCACCCTAACCACTAGGCCACTCCTCCACTCCTTTCAAAATGTGCCCTTGTAGAGGGAAATGTCTTTGGAAAACACTCATACAGAATGTGTGATGGCAAATTTTCTCGATAAAGATTGCAGAAAATAACATCTTTCCACTAATTAACATCCAGGGAAATGAAGCACGCAGAATTAATTATCATGGGAATTGGCCGTTATCAATTCCCTTTATCTCCACGCCCAAAAAGGTAGATATAACTGGCTAGTTATAGATATAAAGCTAAATTATTCTCCTTCCTTTGACTGCCTTTGGAATGCTTTTCGTGTCATATTTGCTCATATCCAATAGAAGAAGGTGGTTCTGCCTTCAAAAACTTGTCTAACCATGTATTGCTAGTTCAATTAAAAAATATGCCACCTTATTTTCCTTTCTTTTATTTCACTTCTGTTTTATTTCTATTTATTACCTTTAAAAGGACTAACATTACAGTTATAATACTTTACCCTTAATCAGAAGAATAATTGTGGAGTGACCAGCTGTTGTCTTGAGACAGAGCAAAGAAGTCGATAAAGGATATTTGTATTATCCAGCCGATTGAAGGTACTACATACATTTTTCCAATATATTTCATTTTGTTCTTTTAACAGGATTCTTCGCAGGTAGTTGTCCTTGTAATTGCATCTACCTGTGTACCAGATGAGATTTCAAGACCACAGAGGTTCTTCTTAGTTTTTTAGGTTTCTATCACGGAGAATAAAAGCTAACAATTGTCTAAAAATACATTAGATCCCAGGAAAAAGAATTACGATATATGAAGGTGATATTCAACTGAATTGAAAGAACAATGAATTTTGCTACACATTTCCAGTACAGAAATAGTCTAGCATAATGTTAGGAATTATTAGGAAAAGAATGGAGAACAGAACTGATAATATCATACTGTACCTTTCCATTCCTTCTTGAGGAAACCTAACCTTGATTACTCTCAAAAGTTCTGGACACTGGACCTTAAAAAAGGCAGTAAACATTATAAATGGAATGGAGCGACTCCCCTATGAGGAAAGGCTAAGGAGTGTGTGTGTGTGTGTTTGTGGGGGTGGGGGGGGGGGAGTGAAGTTATCAATGTGGGCTACCATTATGATGGGCTCCATTTATGCAACGAGAAAGGCAAACATCAGCCTTTGAGATCCCGCCAAGTACTTTTGATCTCGATTGGTCACTACCGGAAACGGGATACAGGGCTTGATGGACCTTTAGTATAATCCGGTATTGCTGTTTCTATACTAATAAGTAAGAAAAGGACAGGAGAAAATCTTGAACCAGATCACATGATTGAGACAAAAAGAACACAAGGATGTACTGACATATGGATTCATGGGTAATGGTTTTGAATTTATAGGACATAGACGAATGAAAATGAGATCCCAAATTTGTTGTAACTATAATAGCTTGATCGACTGTGCAATCTCATCAAATATATCTTAAGAATTTAGAACGTGTTAGACTGTCTCATTGAGGATTATTTTTTCAGATGCATTCATTTGTATCATCTTGTTTCTGACTTCTCAACCTTCTTAAGGGTGAAAATCATAATTTTAAAGATCTGACTTAAATTTGAATAGATTCAATTTTTGGTTCCTGGTAGACAAGCACAAGATATTGCGTGGTAGAGAGCAGACCGCATACCTCAATGACATGCAACATTCCCTCCATTAAGTACAATACACACTAAAACGTTTTATGCTGGTTTAATTAAAGATATCCAAGTTATAACCCCCCCCCCTGTTTATCCTGAAGCAAAATGGCTACTAGGTCCCTACACAGGTTGAGAAATGTGTTAATCATCTCTGACATCTCTATACATTTCAGATTAAACATTGAAGAAATGGTCCTGCAAAATCAGACCCTGATGAGTGAATTTATCCTTCTGGGATTCTCGGACCTGTCTTCACATGCACAGAAGTTTCTCTTTGTGCTGTTGCTTTTGTTTTACATCCTTGCTGTATTGGGAAACCTGCTTGTCTTTAGCATCCTTACAATAGACCCCGTCCTCCACACACCTATGTATTTCTTCCTCAGGAATTTGTCCTTCTTAGAGATCTGTTTCACCACAGTCACTGTCCCCAAAACGCTGGTGACCATCTTGTCTGAGGACAGAAGCATCTCATTCCTGGGGTGTGCCTTGCAAATGTATTTCTTCTTTTTTCTTGGCTGTGAGGAGTGTATGCTTCTTGGCATTATGGCCTACGATCGCTATGTCGCAATCTGTAAACCCCTGCATTACTCCACTGTTATGAGCAACATAAGGTGTGTTTATATGGCCGTAGGGTCCTGGATTACGTGCATTGTCTTGCAGTTTGGACAGGTCACTTTTTTATTCAGTTTACCTTTCTGCAAGTCTAACGAGATCCATCACTTCTTCTGTGACATTCCACCCATCTTGAGGTTGTCTTGCACCGACACTTATTTGAATGACATAGTCCGACTGACAGCCTCCGTGCTTTTCCTACTCATCCCGTTCCTGATCATTCTCTCCTCTTACATTTACATTGTATCCACCGTGCTGAGAATGAACTCCAAAGCCGGGAGAAGTAAGGCTTTCTCAACTTGCGCCTCTCACCTCACTGCTGTTACCTTATTCTATGGGACTACCATGCTCGTCTATTTACAACCAAGTGGGGGCTATGTGGACGAGAGAGTTTTTGCTGTGTTTTATTGCTCAATTAACCCAATGTTAAACCCCCTGATCTATAGCCTGAGGAGTAAAGAGGTGACAGGATCCTTGAAGAGAAAAATATGGGAGAAAGTATTGTCTCTTTTGAAGTTATGATGCATTATTCTGATGACTTGAAATACTCCGCAACTGTCTTTATGGGTTTGTTGTCTACAGCCACATTGAGGGTAATTGTATAAGTGGTGCCTAATTTGTGCTATTTTATAAAGACACATGGAGGGGCATTTTCGAAATGGACGTCCAAGTTGTGATTTGGACGTCCTTGCAAAATGGCGAAATCCAGGGGCGGGGAAACCCATATTTTCAAAACAAGATGGACGTCCATCTTTCGTTTCGAAAATACCGTCAGAGACGTCCAAATCCTCAAATTAGGACATCCCTAGACATGGACGGTTATGACTTTCGGCGATTTTCGAAACCAAGGACGTCCATTTAAAACAAATAGGAGAAAAAGGTTTTCTTTTCTCAGCGTGTAGTTGGACTCTGGAACTCGTTGCTGGAGAATGTGGTGGCAGCGGCTGGCCTTACGAAGTTTAAGGGGGGTTTGGACAGATTCCTGAAGGAAAAGTCCATTGAACATTATTAATTTTTTTTGGGGGGGTGGGGGGGTTGCCAGGTTATTGAAGCTTGGATTGGCCGCTGTCAGAGACAGGATGCTGGGCTTGATGGACCCTTGGTCTTTTCCCAGTATGGCGGTGCTTATGTGCTTATATGTCAACAATGGCCAAATGCAAGCTATTTGGTCATGGGAGGAGCCAGCATTTGTAGTGCACTGGTCCCCCTGACATACCAGGACAGCAACCGGGCACCCTAGGGGGCACTGCAGTGGACTTCATAAATTGCTCCCAGGAACATAGCTCCCTTACCTTGTGTGCTGAGCCCCCCAAAACCCACTACCCACAACTGTACACCACTACCATAGCCCTTACGGGTGAAGGGGGGCACCTATTTTTGGGTACAGTGGGTTTGTGGTGGGTTTTGGAGAGCTCACTGTTCCCTCCACAAATGTAAAGGTGGGGGGGGGGGGGGGGTATGGGCCTAGGTCTGCCTGTCTGAAGTGCACTGCAGTACCCACTAAAACTGCTCCAGGGACCTTCATGCGCTGTCATGGACCTCAGTATGACATCTGAGGCTGGCACGACATATTTTAAAAGATGTTTTTTGAGGGTGGGAGGAGGTTAGTGACCACTGGGGGAGTAACGGGGAGGTCATCCCCGATTCTCTCCAGTGGTCATCTGGTCATTTCGGGCACCTTTTTGTGCCTTAGTCATAAGAAAAACCGGTCCAGGTGAAAACGTCCAAGTGTTCGTCAGGGACGTCCTTGTTTTTTTTGATTATGGGTCAAAGACGTTCAAGTATTAGGCATGCCCAAGTCCCGCCTTCGCCATGCCTCTGACACGCCCCCTTAAACTTTGGCCATCCTTGCGACGGAGTGCAGTTGGAGACGTCCTAAATTGGGTTTCGATTATACCGATTTGGACGTCCTTGGGAGAAGGACGTCCACCTTCTGATTTATGTCGAAAGATGGATGTCCTTCTCTTTTGAAAATGAGCCCCATAGGGACCCTTTTACTAAGATGCATAGGTGCCTATGCTCATCCAACGTGTCAAATTGGAACTCCCACCTGGCTACTGCATGCCTCGGGTGATAATTCCGTTTTTGATAAACGTCCAAAACACGCGGTAGAAAATATTTTCTATTTTCTACCATGTGGCGCTTACCTGGTGGTAATGGTCAGTTTACACACGCTGACAATTACCTCCTGGTTAACGTGTGAGACCTTACCACTAAGTCAATGGGTGGCAATAAGGTCTCAGGCCACAAAAAGGCCTTTTTTCCAGGCGCACTGAAAAATGGGCCCACACGCATCCAAAACACACGCCTACACCAGCACAGGCCATTTTTTGGCCTACCTTAGTAAAAGTTTCATTTGCTCTTGTCTTTCTCAGGGCACAAACTGTAGAAGTCTGCCCAGCACTGTTCTTGTACTAAGTTCTGAAGCTAACGTCAAAACCCCTTAAAATTTACACTCCAGCCCATCCCTATCTATTCAGTCACGATCTCGGCGTAGACATATAAGTCTGCCCAGCACTGTTCTTGTACTAAAAGTTCTAAAGATTCTGGAATCCCAATTAGTAGCAACATTCCATTTAGAACCCTAAAGAGTAACATAGAGGGGCATAATCAAACGGGGGCGCCCATGTATAAGGGCGCTCATCTCTGGGGCCGGCCCCGGGAAGGGACGGACCCAACCGTATTATCGAACAAGATGGGCGTCCATCTTTCGTTTCGATATTACGGTTAGGGACGCCCAAATCTCAACATTTAGATGGTCGACCTAAATGTTGAGATCGCCGGACTTAGACATGGCCGGCCTCAGTTTTTGCCGATAATGGAAACCGAGGCCGGCCATCTCAAAACATGCCAAATCCAAGACATTTGGTCATGGGAGGAGCCAGCATTTGTAGTGCACTGGTCCCCCTCATATGCCAGGACACGAACCGGGCACCCTAGGGAGCACTGCAGTGGACTTCATTAATTGCTCCCAGGTACATAGCTCCCTTCCCTTGAGTGCTGAGCCCCCCCAAAACCCACTCCTCACAACTGTACACCACTACCATAGCCCTTTTGGGTGAAGGGGGGCACCTACATGTGGGTACATTGGGTTTCGGGTGGGTTTTGGAGGGCTCCCATTTACTACCACAAGTGTAACAGGTAGGGGGGGGATGGGCCTGGGTCTGCCTACCTGAAGTGCACTGCACCCACTAAAACTGCTCCAGGAACCTGCATACTGCTGTCATGGAGCTGGGTATGACATTTCAGGCTGGCATAGAGGCTGGGAAAAAATGTGTTTAATATTTTTTTAGGGTGGGAAGGGGTTGGTTATCTGGTCAGTTCGGACACCTTTTTGAGGCTTGGTCCTGAAAATAAATGGACCAAGTAAAGTCAGCCAAATGCTCGTCAGGGTCGCCCTTCTTTTTTCCATTATCGGCCTAGGGCGCCCATGTGTTAACCGCGCCCCCGTCCCGCCTTCACTATGCCTCCGACACGCCCCCTTAATCTTTCACCGCTCCTGTGATTTCAATCCCTCTGGATTGCAAGATTGGTACTCTAACCACTAGGTCACTCCTCCACTGGTGACATTCCATGTAGAAGCCTGCCCTTGCAGATCAGCAACGCGGCCACGTAGGCTTCTGTTTCTGTGAGTCTGACGTCCTGCACGTATGTGCAGGACGTCAGACTCACAGAAACAGAAGCCTGTGCGGACGCGTTGCTGATCTGCAAGGGCAGGCTTCTACATGGAATGTTGCAACATTCCATGTAGAATCTCAACTAGTAGCAACAGAATCTCAATAGTAGCAACATTCCATGTAGAATCTCAAATATTTATTTATTTGGATTTTGGTCACACCTTTTTCAGTAGTAGCTCAAGGTGAGTTACATTCTGGCCTTTAAGAACATAAGCGTTGCCATACTGGGACACACCAAAGGTCAATCAAGCCCAGCGGCCAATCCAGGTCACAAATACCTGGCAAGATCCCAAAACAGTGCAAAAGGTTTGGGAATGGGGGAGGTGGACTGTACACATTTCTCTGTCTCAGGAGGGCTCATCTAAGTTTGTACCTGAGGCAATGGAGGGTTAAGTGACTTGCCCAAGATCACAAGGAGCAGCAGTGGGATTTGAACCGGCCACCTCTGGATTGCAAGACCAGTGCTCTAACCACTAGGCCACTCCTGCACTCCCTAGGCCACTTTCTCCCTGCTTCTTTTCCTACTTGTGACATCATCAGCCTACTAAGGACCCCAGGATCAAAGCCTGCATTAGGCTGCTCCTCCACTTTCAAGAAAAGCCCTTCAAGGGGAGATATTTATTTATCTGGAGTTTGCTCGCACCTTTTTCAGTAGTAGCTCAAGGTGAGTTACATTCAGGTAGACTGGATATTTCTCTGTCTCAGGAGGGCCCACAATCTAAGTTTGTACCTGAGGCAATGGAGGGTTAAGTGACTTGCCCAAGATCACAAGGAGCAGCAGTGGGGATTTGAACCGGCCACCTCTGGATTGCAAGACTGTTGCTTTAACCACTAGGCCACTCTTCCACTCCTATTTACTTAGATGTACTTTTTTTTGTACTTGGGACAATGGAAGGTTAAGTGACACAAGGAGCCCCAGAGGGAATCAGACACAGGTCCGTAACCAGTGGGCGACTCCTCCACTCCTGAACACAGGAAAAAGAACATGGGTAGATGAGTACTTTTAGATTCTGATCATCTACTTAGATGTATACTGCCACCCTACAGCTAAGCTTTGATTACATTCATAAAGATATTAAAATACATTGAAAGTGTGATGATTTTTTTTCCAACAAGTTGACTGAAAATAACATCTTTTCATTAATTAATATGCAGCTTGTACAGTTAATTATAAGTTTGACATTGGACCTTATCAGTTCCCTTTCTCTTCAAGTACATAAAGGTGGTTAGTTATAGACAAAAAGTTAACTTGCTCTACATCTCTTGAGACCGTCATTGGAATGCTTTTCATGCCTTACTGATATATATTCTGATATTGCCGTGTTTTGCTCATATCCGACCTGAAGAATGTTCTGAGCTAGTCCAGTTAAAAAGGTATTTATTTATTTATTTTTATTTTTGTTACATTTGTACCCCGCGCTTTCCCACTCATGGCATCACTTCCTTTTCCTTTCTTATGTTTTGTTTTCTATTATTTTTAACTTTTAAAGTGGATTCCTACTGCTTTATCCTTAAAATATCAAAATCCACAAAGATTCTTCTTATTAAGACATGAAATTTTGAGACCACCTGCAGCTCTTTTTTTTAAATAATTTGCCTTTTTTTCTCCAAATACATCAACAAAATCGATAAAGATTACTTGTTGCATCCAGTTACTTACAGGTACCACATTAATTTTGTTTTCTCTGTTTCGATAAGATTGTTTGCAGGTGGTTATGCTTGAATTTTAACATGTGTACTATGTGAGATTTCAAGACCACAAAAGTCCTTTCTTTAAGTTAGTTTGGGGGTCTTTTATAAAGTCCCACGTTAAAAATAAGCACTTTTTAAATGTTAGAATCGCCTATATATTTCTATGGGTGTTGCTAGAGTTTAGCGCACGCTAATGGTTAGCGATAAAAGAGAAGAAAAGACATTAAATTGCCGGGAAATAATTATAACACACAAGGCTGATAGTCAACTGTATTGAAAGAAAAATTGATTTGGTTACACATTTCCAGTTCAGAAATAATATAACTTGCCTGCTTCGTTAATGATCGATCATATACTTAAACAATACAATAAGCGCAAGTGAACCTTCAGGAACAGGACAAAGGAAACTCAATAAAGAGTTTCCTTTGTCCTGTTCCTGAAGGTCCACTTGTGCTTTTTGTTTTGTTTTGGTCTTGGACTGTACTTGTTCCCCTTTCTTTTGTGTCTCAATCATACTTAGACATTATTTTCCTTACTTTTTTTAATTATAGGTTTATGTGATATTTACCTTTTTATCTCCCTTGTTTAATCTCAGCCCCCTTCTTTGTGGACTGTATTAATGGGCTGGGGTATTATTTTGATTTATTAAGTAAATTTATATTTTTCTATATTTCTATAAAGAATGCTTATTTTTTTTTTTCTCTTTCTTGGCTTCTTCCTATTTTTCTTTACAAGTTTGAATTTTTATATTTTGTTGTTAAATTCTGCGACCTCACCTGTGTGCAGTTCTGGTCACTGCATCTCAAAAAAGATATAACCTGGAGTATTGTGTTCAGTTTTGGATGTAAAAAGAATTGAAGCAGTGCAAAGAAAAGCTAGCTACAAAAATGGTATGGGATTTGCGTTACAAGATGTATGAGGAGAGACTTACTGACCTGAACATGTATACCCTGGAGGAAAGGAGAAACAGGGGTGATATGATACAGACGTTCAAATATTTGAAAGGTATTAATCCGCAAACGGACCTTTTCTGGAGATGGGAAGGCGGTAGAACTAGAGGACATGAAATGAGATTGAAGGGGGGCAGACTCAAGAAAAATGTCAGGAAGTATTTTTTCATGGAGAGAGTGCTGGATGCTTGGAATGCTAACCCGCGGGAGGTGGTGGAGAGGAAAACGGGAACGGAATTAAAAAATGCGTGGGATAAACACAAAGGAATCCTGTTCAGAAGGAATGAATCCTCAGAAGCTTAGCCGAGATTGTGTGGCAGAATCGGTGGGAGGGGGGGGGGGGGAGGCAGGGCTAGTGGTTGGGAGGCAGGGCTAGTGGTGGGCAGACTTCTACGGTCTGTGCCCTGAAAATGGAAGATACAAATCAAGGTCAGGTATACACATAAAGTAGCACATATGAGTTTGTTTTGTTGGGCAGACTGGATGGACCATGCAGGTCTTTCTCTGCCGTCATCTACTCTGTTACACTTTATTATCCTGCATAATAATTCTCACCTCCAATGTTCTGACTTGCCTGGGACCGTGGCTCATTCCGAGTTGGTCTGCTAGGCTTCGTAGATCAGGCTGACATCACCGTAGCCATTATGATGTCAACTTCAGAACCCGGGGGAAAAAAACATGCCTCACAGCTGATCCATGTCCAGAGGAGGGTCACTGGACATGGGTGGCTGGAGGGGGGGCAGGGGAGAGAGGAGGGTTGCTGGACATGGGTGGCTGGAGGGGGGCAGGGGAGAGAGGAGGGTTGCTGGACATGGGTGGCTGGAGGGGGGCAGGGGAGAGAGGAGGGTTGCTGGACATGGGTGGCTGGAGGGGGGCAGGGGAGAGAGGAGGGTCGCTGGATATGGGTGGCTGCAGGGGGAGCAGGGGAGAGAGGAGGGTCACTGGACATGGGAGGCTGCAGGGGGGGCAGGGGGAGAGGAGGGTCACTGGACAAGGGTAGCTGCAGGGGAGCCGAGGAAAACCTTGCTAGCGCCCATTTCATTTGTGTCAGAAACGGGCCTTTTTTACTAGTGTTACTATAACAGAATGAGAAAAGGTGAAGAGAAAAGCAATCAAAATGATAAAGGGGTAGAATTTCATTTTTTACACGTGTCCACTATGAGCACCGGAAAATAATTTTTATTTTCTGGCGTGTGGCAGAAACTGGGTGGTAATCGTCATTCTACATACAGAGATGATTGCCATTTGAGACCTTACCGCAAAGTCAATGGGTGGCAGTAAGGTCTCAGACCCAAAATGGACACGCGCCAATTTTCATTTTGCTGCTCATCCATTTTTGGCAAAATAAAAAAGGCGCGCTGAAAAATGGACCTGCGTGCATCCAATACACACATCTTCAACAGCGCAGGCCATTTTTCAGCGCACCTTAGTAAAAGACTGCAGCATAGGGCCTCACTGTTTTATAAAGCAACTAGTAAAAAAGGCCCGTTTCTGACACAAATGAAACAGGCACTAGCAAGGTTTTCCTCGGCTCCCCTGCAGCCACCCATGTCCAGCGACCCTCCTCTCCCCCTGCGCCCACTGCAGCCACCCATGTCCAGCGACCCTCCTCTCTCCCCTGCTCCCCTCCAGCCACCCATGTCCAGCGACCCCCCTGCCCCCCCTCCAGCCACCCATGTCCAGCGACCCTCCTCTGGACATGGATCAGCTGTGAGGCATGTTTTTTTTTCCCCCGGGTTCTGAAGTTGACATCATAATGGCAACGGTGATGTCAACCTGATCTACGGAGCCTAGCAGACCAACTCGGAATGAGCCACAGTCCCAGGCAGCAAGTCAGAACGTTGGAGGTGAGAATTATTATATAGGATGAGGTCCAATATTACTGCTTCTTGTTGTTCTACACAACATGTATGGGAAGTGGATCTCAGTGATTCATTGTCAGATACTCAATGGTCTCGTATATGGTCGACTGGCCCAAGGGCGTCCTTGTCAGCTGCGTTAATACACTCTCTTTTCTTTATAAGATAACTCTCATCAATGTTTTCCTTTGGTGGAACTGGATTTTACTATACCAAAAATACGAACAGTCTGCTGTTTATTCTTTGCCTGGTCCTAAAACTGGTCTTCAGAAATGGAAAACTTTAGACCTTTTTCTACTGCTTAGCCTTGTAGAATTGTGTTGTATTATAGTATATGTTTTATTTCTTTTAAAATGTTTGTTGTATCTTTAAAAATTAATAACAATATTAAAAAAGTAAAGGAACACTCAATGAAATTACTAATAGACAACATGATATCATCTGTCTACTCTTTGAGATGCTGCCATCACCGTAAACAGGATACTGGATTTATATGGACCTTTGGTATTGCAGTTCCTATACTCTTATAGAAAACAATGGGAAGAAATCTTGAACAAGTTTACATGGTTGATATAAAAAGGAAATAAGGGCATATGGGTTCATGGGTAAGAATCATGAATTTAGAGGGCACGAATGAAAGAACGTGAGAGCTCAAACTTGCTGTAGCTATAATAACTTGAACTGATACTGCAATCTCATCAAATACATCTTATGAATTCAGGGACCCTTTTACTAAGCCGTGGTAGGCTGTACGCATGTGCAGCACAAGTTCAAATGAGACTATCGCCAGGGCAGTGTACCCTCCTGGCAGTAATGCTGTAAGCTCTATTGAGCAGGGACTGTCTTTTCATGTTCAAGTGTACAGCGCTGTGTACGTCTACACGCGCTACAGAAATGATAAGTAGTAGCAGTAGTAGTCTTTGGGATTCCAGAATCTTGCTACTCTTTGGGATTCTGCACGGAATGTTGCTACTTTTTGGGGTTCCGGATTCTTTACGTTGGAGTTCCAGAATCTTGCTAATCTTTGGGATTCCGGAATGTTGCTACTCTTTGTCCTTATTCCTTATTATCCTGTTTGTCTGTTCTAATTAGATTGTAAGCTCTGTCGAGTAGGGACTGTCTCTTCATGTTCAAGTGTACAGCGCTGCGTACGTCTAGTAGCGCTTTACAAATGATAACTAGTAGTAGATTTGGCGTGCACCCATAATGCATGGATGACTTATTTATTTCTTTCTTCCTACGTGGGCCGGTTCCAATGCTAATTGGCGCTGTAGCACGTCAGCCTTTACCGCTAGATCAATGGGTGGTGTTAAGGGCTCAGGTCAGTTTTGGGCACACGCTGGTTTCATTTTTACCACAGGCCCTTTTCCCGTCCCATTAAAAAAGCCCTTTTCTTGTAGACGTGGTAAAAACTGGCCTGGCACGCACCCAATACACGCGTATTCACTATCGCAGGCCACTTTTTTTTTTACCTCGGCTTAGCAGAAGGGCCCCTTAGAATGTGTTAGTCTGGGCCAACGAGGATTCCTTTTGAGATGCATTCATTTGAATCATTTTTTTTTGCTTGCATTTTGACTCCTCTAAACCTCGCTAAGGATTAAAGTCATAATTTCATGATCTGACTCAAATATGAATAGATTCCCTTTTAGATCTTAGTGGGAAGCACAAGATAGTGCTTCACAGAGAGCATACTACGTACCTCATCTGCATGCAACATTCCCTTCTTTAAATACAAGTACACACTAATCTTTATGCTGGTCCAAATAAAGCTAACCAAATGATAAAACTATCCTGAAGCAAAATGGCTATTAGATCCCCACACTGGTTGAAAAATGTGTTAATAAGCTCTGCTGTCTCTGTCCACTTCAGATTAAACATGGAAGAAATGATCCTGCAAAATCAGACCCTCAAGACTGAATTTATCCTCCTGGGATTCTCGGACCTGTCTTTACCTGTGCAGCAATTTCTCTGTGTACTGTTGCTGTTAGTCTACATGCTTGCTGTGACGGGAAACTTGCTTGTCTTTACCATCCTTACTGTAGACCCCGTCCTCCACACGCCCATGTACTTCTTCCTCAGGAATTTGTCCTTCGTAGAAATGTTTCTCACGACAATTACGGTGCCCAAAACACTGATGAACCTCTTGACTGATGATGGAAGCATCTCATTTTTGGGATGTGCCTTGCAAATGTATTTCTTTCTTCTTTTTGCTAATGAGGAATGCGTGCTTCTATGTATCATGGCTTATGATCGTTACGTCGCAATATGTAATCCTTTGCGTTATTCTATTGTTATGAGCAATATAAGGTGTATTTATATAGCTATGGGGTCCTGGATTATGTGCATTCTCTTCCAGTTTGGACAGGTCACTTTTATATTCAGTTTACCTTTTTGCAAGTCGAACAAGATCCATCACTTCTTCTGTGATATTTCACCCGTACTGAAGTTGTCTTGTACAGATACTTATTTGAATGACATTGTCCGGATGACAGCCTCTGTGCTTTTCCTGCTCATGCCATTCGTGATCATTCTTTCCTCTTACATATACATATTCTCCACCGTAATGAAGATGAACTCCAAAGCCGGGAGAAGTAAGGCTTTCTCAACTTGTATCGCTCACATCACTACTGTTACCTTATTTTACGGGACTGCCATGCTCGTCTATTTACAACCAAGTGAGGGCTATGTAGATGAGAGAGTTTTTGCAATATGTTATTGCTTAATTAACCCACTGTTAAACCCCCTGATTTACAGCCTGAGGAGCAAAGAGGTGAAAGGATCCCTGAAGAGAAAAATATGGGACAAAGTATTATTTCTCTTCAAGCTAAGACACATTTTTTAGAAGACTTGTAATACTGTTTAATAGATATGTGGATTTGCTCTCAGATGAATGGTTACACGGGACAAGGTCAATATTCGGACTCTGGTGGTCATTAGTTTTTACACACTGTCTTCCGTGGACTGAACGAAACCCAGATATTCAGTTACAGGTCTAATCTGGCCACGGGCACTGAATTTTCATGTCTTTACAGGCTGCCCGAAGTTATCTGGGTCTGGTTAGTATCAGTGGCGTAGCTACGGGTGGACCTGGGTGGGCACAGGCCCACCCATGTTTGACTCAGGCCCACCCAGTGATGACACTACACTATATTACCCCTTCTCCCCTCTGTGGCACTCCAGCATCTGCCCTCCTGTCGCCAAACCCCATCCCTCCTGGTGCACCCCAAAGGTGTCCCCGGCACCTGCTGCTATCCACTCCACTACCCATAGTGGCCCACAGGCTGGGACGCTGTGGAGGAAGGAGGAGAGATGTTGGATATGGGGTTAAGTAAAAAAAAAAACTGTAATTGTTTTAAATCTCAGGGTGGGAGGCGTAGAAGGGCCCATCCAAATTAACTCTGGGCCTATCAAAATACTGGCTCTGGCTATGACCCTGGTTGGTATTCAGTGCCATTACCCAGATTAAGAAATGAGCTTAGTTAGGACAAAAGTAGTTCTTCAAATGCTACTGAAGGCTTGAAGGGACACGTTTTTAAGACTTTATACATTTTTGACATCAATGATGTGTCAGAACTGGTTGGGCATCACATTCCACATCTGTAGAGCACAGCAAGAAAACACCTGGCTCTGAGTTACCTGGGTTCTACCAAATGCCAAGTCAGCAAGACATATATGTATTCTGAGATCCAACATGAAGTAGTTGGGTAGACATTAAAGAGGCATTTTAGAAAGGTCATCCAACTCAGAATATGGACATCTAACTCTGTACGTCAAGTATGGGACCTCCATTTCTCATGTATTTTATAATAAGAGAAAGGGGAAATGGGACTTGATATACTGCCTTTCTGAGGTTTTTGCAACTACATTCAAAGTGGTTTACATATATTCAGGTACTTATTTTGTACCAGGGGCAATGGAGGGTTAAGTGACTTGCCCAGAGTCACAAGGAGCTGCAGTGGGAATTGAATTCAGTTCCCCAGGATCAAAGTCCACTGCTCTAACCACTAGGCCACTCCTCCACAATAAGGTCTTCCATCATACAGCATGTTCTAAAATACAGGAGAAATAGACATTTAAGTGCTGTATATATCCATTTTACAAACTGAAATGTCTAAATTATGAATTGAGCAAAACAAGGGACATAGACATCTTTGTGGCAGCAGAGGGACATCCATATAAAATGACCCCAGAACCAATCATGGGGAGAATAACCTAATGGTAAGAGTAACTTGCAGAAAACCAGAGTTCAGGCTCACTTCCTTTGCACTACCTCCCCTCTCCCTCAGAAGGGCTTAGCAGGAGTTCAGCCTGCTGTTCCTTACATCCCAATAATTCAACCCTTTCACAAACAGTATCTTCAAAGGAAACCACTACTTAATGCCCCTGTCCTCTTCACAGCACCCAGGAGGACCCTGTATCAAACAAGGCTGGCAGCTTTCCTCCTACCACACAGCACCACACCCCTGTGGCCTCTCACACTGCCTTCATATGCTGGACAGGGCTACGTTTACATTCTCACACTCTATGGTAGCTTACTCTTCCCCCCCAGGGAAGCTCCAGTGGCAGGCCCTTTGCGTCCTCCACCTACTCCATGGCAGCTTCTCTCTCAATCAGTTTCCTCTCCCTCCTAGTGGCTGGGAGCCACCCAGAAATCTCTCCCCCTCTTACAGCTGGAGGGAATTATATACCGACACTGCAGCTAAGGGACTGAGCTCCACCTCCCCTTCTACCTCTAGTGGGGAAGGGAGTAACTGTCTCCCCTAGCACTGAGCCACTGCTCCCACTGTTGGGGTTAGAAATCCGTTCCACCCTTTTGGGGCTACCCTCCTCTCGCCTGCTTGCAAGGGCTTCTGGGAACTGTAGTTCAGGGATTAGCTGCTTCTCTGTGGGGCTTCGAGTTTTCACTGATAATGGAAACTAATGGCGGCAATATCAAACCTCCTCCACTCCTGAACACAGTGAAAAGAACATGGGTAGATGAGTACTTTTACATTCTGATCATCTACTTAGATGTATACTGCCACCCTACATAGCTAAACCTTGATTATATTCATAAAGATACTGAAATACATTGAAAGTGTGATGATTTTTTTTCCAACAAGTTGACTGAAAATAAAATCTTTTCATTAATTAATATCCAGGGGAAAGAAGCATGTACAGTTAATTATAATGTTGGGACTTGACCTTTATCAGTTCCCTTCAAGTATATAAAGGTGGTTAGTTATGGATAAAAAGTTAACTTGCTCCACATCTCTTGAGACTGTCATTGGAATGCTTTTCATGTCTTACTGATATATATTCTTGATAGTGTCATGTTTTGCTCATATCCGACCTGAAGAATGTTCTGCCTTTGAAAACGTGTCAAAAAATATATTAAGCTAGTCCAGTTAAAAAGGTATCACTTCCTTTTCCTTTCTTTTGTTTTCTATTTTATTTTTACTTTTAAATTGGATTCCTACTGCTTTATCCTTAATAAGAAGAATCTTTGTGGATTTTGATTATTTTAATACATGAAATTTTGAGACCACCTGCAGCTCTTTTTTTTAATGTTGCCATTTTTTTCTTCAAATACATCAACAAAATCGATAAAGATTACTTGTTGCATCCAGTTTCTTACAGGTACCAGATTCATTTTGTATTCTCTGTTTCGATAAGATTGTTTGCAGGTGGTTATGCTTGAATTTTAACATGTGTACTATATGAGATTTCAAGACCACAAAAGTCCTTTGTTTAAGTTAGTTTGGGGGTCTTTTATAAAGTCCCACGTTAAAAATAAGCACTTTTTAAATGTTAGAATCGCCTATATATTTCTATGGGCGTTGCTAGAGTTTAGCGCACGCTAATGGTTAGCGATTCCTATAAAAGAGAAGAAAAGACACTAAATTGCCGGGAAATAATTATAACACACAAGGCTGATAGTCAACTGTATTGAAAGAAAAATTGATTTGGTTACACATTTCCAGTTCAGAAATAATATAACTTGCCTGCTTCGTTAATGATCGATCATACACTTAAACAATACAGTAAGCGCAAGTGAACCTTCAGGAACAGGACAAAGGAAACTCAATAAAGAGATTCCTTTGTCCTGTTCCTGAAGGTCCACTTCTGCTTTAGTAGTAGATGACGGCAGAAAAAGACCTGCACGGTCCATCCAGTCTGCCCAACAAGATAGACTTGGGGGAAAAGCCACTGCATATCTTTGAGCATAAGCTGTAGTGGATATAGTGATCAATTAAGCTTTATTAGTCACATTTAGGTAGATTCACACAAGGCTGAGTACAACAGATATAACTTATACTGTTAACTACAATGAAAGTTATTTAGGTCATCAATAACGTCACAATATGTCAGTGAAATACACAAACACAGGCAAATTGGAGAGAAGCAATTAATTTCTAGGAATTACAATAATATTATAGAGTGACAGTCTAGTACACAATGTAACAGCACAGTAGAATATTCATATAATAAAAATAATATAACATGAGCAAAATACAAATGATCCATCATAATAGACAACATGATATGATCTGTCTACTCTTTGAGATCCTGCCACTACCACAGAAAGAATACTGGATTCGATGGACCTTTAGTATAATCCAGTATTACAGTTACCATAGTCTTATGTAAGAAAACAAGATTACATGGTTGATATAAAAAGAAAATAAGGGCATATTAACATATGGGTAAGAATCATGAATTTAGAGGACACGGCTGAATGAACACAAGAGCTCAAACTTGCTGTAGCTCTATTAACTTGAACTGATACTGCAATCTCATCGAATACAAGAATTTAGAATGTGTTAGTCTGGGCCAATGAAGATTCCTTTTGATATGCATTCATTTGAATCATATTTTTTTTTGCATTTTGACTCCTCTAAACCTCGCAAAGGATTAAAGTAATAATTTAATGATCTGACTCAAATATGAATAGATTCATGTTTGGATCTTAGTGGAAAGCAGATAGCATACTATCCAGCTTATTTTCGAAACAGAAGGTCGGCCATCTTCCGACACAAATCGGGCATGCATAGACGTTTACTTTGCTTAGTAAAAGGGCCACTAATCTTTATGCAGCTCCAAATAAAGATCTCCAAATGATAAAACTATCCTGATGCAAAATGGCTACTAGATCTCCACACTGGTTGAAAAATGGGTTAATAAGCTTGGCTGTCTCTGTCCACTTCAGATTAAACATGGGAGAATTGATCCTGCAAAATCAGACCCTCAAGACTGAATTTATCCTCCTGGGATTCTCGGACCTGTCTTTACCTGTGCAGCAATTTCTCTTCGTACTGTTGCTGTTAGTCTACATGCTTGCTGTGACGGGAAACTTGCTTGTCTTTACCATCCTTACTGTAGACCCCGTCCTCCACACGCCCATGTACTTCTTCCTCAGGAATTTGTCCTTCGTAGAAATGTTTCTTACGACAATTACGGTGCCTAATACACTGAAGAACCTGTTGACTGATGATGGAAGCATCTCATTTTTGGGATGTGCCTTGCAAATGTATTTCTTTGTTCTTTTTGTTAATGAGGAATGCGTGCTTCTATGTATCATGGCTTATGATCGTTATGTCGCAATATGTAATCCTTTGCGTTATTCTATTGTTATGAGCAATATAAGGTGTATTTATATAGCTATGGGGTCCTGGATTATGTGCATTCTCTTCCAGTTTGGACAGGTCACTTTTATATTCAGTCTACCTTTTTGCAAGTCGAACAAAATCCATCATTTCTTCTGTGATATTTCACCTGTACTGAAGTTGTCTTGTACAGATACTTATTTGAATGACATTGTCCGGATGACAGCCTCTGTGCTTTTCCTACTCATACCATTCATGATCATTCTTTCCTCTTACATATACATATTCTCTACAGTAATGAAGATGACCTCCAAAGCCGGGAGAAGTAAGGCTTTCTCAACTTGTGCCTCTCACCTCACTACTGTTACCTTATTTTACGGGACTGCCATGCTCGTCTATTTACAACCAAGTGAGGGCTATGTAGATGAGAGAGTTTTTGCAATATGTTATTGCTTAATTAACCCACTGTTAAACCCCCTGATTTACAGCCTGAGGAGCAAAGAGGTGAAAGGATCCCTGAAGAGAAAAATATGGGATAAAGTATTATTTCTCTTCAAGCCAAGACACCTTTTGTAGAAGACTTGTAATACTGTTTAATAGATATGTGGATTTGCTCTCAGATGAATGTTTACACGGGACAAGGTCAATATTCGGACTTTGGTGGTCATTATTTTATAACACCCTGACTTCCATGGACTGAACGAAACCCAAATATTCAGTTCCAGGCCTAATCTGGCCACGGGCACTGAATTTTCATGTCTTTACAGGCTACCCAAAGTTATTTGGGTCTGGTTGGTATCAGTGGCATAGCTACGTGTGGACCTGGGTGGGCACAGGCCCACCCATTCTTGATTCAGGCCCACCCAGTGATGACACTACACTACATTCTCCCTTCTCCCATCTGTGGCACTCCAGCATCTGCCCTCCTGTCGCAAAACCCCGTCCCTCCTGGTGCACCCCAAAGGTGTCCCTGGCACCTGCTGCTATCCACTGCACTACCCATGGTGGCCCACAGGCCTCCATCCACCATGTCCCACCCTTGCTGACATAATTTCCTGTTTCCTGTTTTGTGGGTCATTTCACATCACGGCAGATGGAAGCCTGTGGGGCCAGGACGGGCAGCAAAAATGAACCACTGCAGGTGCCGGGGATGCTCACAAGGCACACTGTGGAGGGATGCGGCCCAGAAACAGGAGGTCAGATGCTGGGACGCTGTGGAGGAAAGAGAGGAGAGATGTTGGATGTGGGGTAAGTAGAAAAAAGACAAACTGTAATTTTTTTTATCTCAGGGTGGGAGGCGTAGAAGGGCCCATCCAAATTAACTCTGGGCCTATCCAAAATACTGGCTCTGGCTATGACCCTGCTTGGTATTCAGTGCCATTACCCAGATTAATAAATGAGCTTAGTTAGGACAAAAGTAATTCTTCAAATGCTACTGAAGGCTTGAAGGGACATGTTTTTAAGACTTTATACATTTTTGACAACAATGATGTGTCATAACCAGTTGGGCATCACATTCCACATCTGTAGAGCACAGCAAGAAAACACCTGGCTCTGAGTTACCTGGGTTCTACCAAATGCCAAGTCAGCAAGACATATATGTATTCTGAGATCCAACATGAAGTAGTTGGGTAGACATTAAAGAGGCATTTTAGAAAGGTCATCCAACTCAGAATATGGACATCTAACTCTGCATGTCAAGTATGGGACCTCCATTTCTCATGTATTTTATAATAAGAGAAAGGGGAAATGGGACTTGATATACTGCCTTTCTGAGGTTTTTGCAACTACATTCAAAGTGGTTTACATATATTCAGGTATTTATTTTGTACCAGGGGCAATGGAGGGTTAAGTGACTTCCCCAGAGTCACAAGGAGCAGCAGTGGGAATTGAACCCAGTTCTCCAGGATCAAAGTCCACTGCTCTAACCACTAGGCCACTCCTCCACAATAATGTCTTCTATCATACAGCATGTTCTAAAATACAGGAGAAATAGACATTTAAGTGCTGTATATATCCATTTTACAAACTGAAATGTCTAAATTATGAATTGAGCAAAACAAGGGACATAGACATCTTTGTGGCAGCAGAGGGACAGCCATATAAAATGACCCCAGAACCATTCATGGGGAGAATAACCTAATGGTAAGAGTAACTTGCAGAAAACCAGAGTTCAGGCTCACTTCCTTTGCACTACCTCCCCTCTCCCTCAGAAGGGCTTAGCCAAAGTTCAGCCTGCTGTTCCTTACATCCCAATAATTCAATCCTTTCACAAACAGTCTCGTCAAAGGAAACCACTACTTAATGCCCCTGTCCTCTTCACAGCACCCAGGAGGACCCTGTACCAAACAGGGCTGGCAGCTTTCCTCCTACCTCACAGCACCACACCCCTGTGGCCTCTCACACTACCTTCATGTGCTGGACAGGGCTACATTTACATTCTCATACTCTGTGGCAGCTTATTGTTCCCCCCCAGGGAAGCTCCAGTGGCAGCCCCTTTCCGTCCTCCACCTACTCCATGGCAGCTTCTTTCTCAACCAGTTTCCTCTCCCTCCTGGTGGCTGGGAGCCACCCAGAAATCTCTCCCCCTCTCACAGCTGGAGGGAATTATATACCGGCGATGCAGCTAAGGGACTGAGCTCCACCTCCCCTTCTCCCTCTAGTAGGGAAGGAAGTAACTGGTTCCCCTAGCACTGAGCCATTGCTCCCACTGTTGGGGTTAGAAATCCGTTCCACTCTTTTGGGGCTACCTTCCTCTCTCCTGCTTGCAAGGGCTTCTGGGAACGGTAGTTCAGGGATTAGCTGCTTCTCTGTGGGGCCCCGAGTTTTCGCCGATAATGGAAACTAATGGCAGCCATCTCAAACCCGGCCAAATCCAAGCCATTTGGTTGTGGGAGGAGCCAGCATTTGTAGTGCACTGGTCCCTTTCACATGCCAGGACACCAACCGGGCACCCTAGGGGGCACTGCAGTGGACTTCAGAAATTGCTCCCAGGTACATAGCTCTCTTACTTTGTGTGCTGAGCCCCCCAAAACCCACTACCAACAACTGTACACCACTACCATAGCCCTTACGAGTGAAAGGGGGCACCTAGATGTGGGTACAGTGGGTTTATGGTGGGTTTTGGAGGGCTCCCATTTACCACCACAAGTGTAACAGGTAGGAGGGGATGGGCCTGTGTCCGCCTGCCTGAAGTGCACTGCAGTACCCACTAAAAAGTGCTCCAGGGACCTGCATACTGCTGTGATGGAGCTGGGTATGACATTGAGGCTAGCATAGAGGCTGGCAAAAAAAATGTTTTTAATTTTTTTTTTTGGGTGGGAGGGGGTTGGTGACCACTGGGGGAGTAAGGAGAGGTCATCCCCGATTCCCTCCGGTGGCCATCTGGTCATTTAGGGCACATTTTTGAGGCTTGGTCGTGAACAAAAAAGGACCAAGTAAAGTCGGCCAAATGCCTTCTTTTTTACATTATCGGCCGAAGCCAGCCATCTCTTAACCACACCCCCGTCCCGCCTTCGGTACACTGCTGACACCCCTCCTTTAACTTTAGCCGGCCCTGCGACGGAAAGCAGTTGGCGCCGGCCAAAATCGGCTTTCAATTATACCGATTTGGCCGGCCTTAGGAGAAGGTCGACCATCTCCTGATTTGTGTCGGAAGATGGCCGCCCTTCTCCTTCGAAAATAAGCAGGATAAGGAGCCCCAGAGGGAGTCAGAAACAGTTCTATAACCAGTGGGCGACTCCTCCGCTCCTGAACACAGTGAAAAGAACATGGGTAGATGAGTACTTTTACATTCTGATCATCTACTTAGATGTATACTGCCACCCTACATAGCTAAACCTTGATTATATTCATAAAGATACTGAAATACATTGAAAGTGTGATGATTTTTTTTTCCAACAAGTTGACTGAAAATAAAATCTTTTCATTAATTAATATCCAGGGGAAAGAAGCATGTACAGTTAATTATAATGTTGGGACTTGACCTTTATCAGTTCCCTTCAAGTATATAAAGGTGGTTAGTTATGGATAAAAAGTTAACTTGCTCCACATCTCTTGAGACTGTCATTGGAATGCTTTTCATGTCTTACTGATATATATTCTTGATAGTGTCATGTTTTGCTCATATCCGACCTGAAGAATGTTCTGCCTTTGAAAACGTGTCAAAAAATATATTAAGCTAGTCCAGTTAAAAAGGTATCACTTCCTTTTCCTTTCTTTTGTTTTCTATTTTATTTTTACTTTTAAATTGGATTCCTACTGCTTTATCCTTAATAAGAAGAATCTTTGTGGATTTTGATTATTTTAATACATGAAATTTTGAGACCACCTGCAGCTAGCTCTTTTTTTTAATGTTGCCATTTTTTTCTTCAAATACATCAACAAAATTGATAAAGATTACTTGTTGCATCCAGTTACTTACAGGTACCACATTCATTTTGTCTTCTCTGTTTCGATAAGATTGTTCGCAGGTGGTTATGCTTGAATTTTAACGTGTACTATATGAGATTTCAAGACCACAAAAGTCCTTTCTTTAAGATAGTTTGGGGGTCTTTTATAAAGTCCCACGTTAAACATAAGCACTTTTTAAATGTTAGAATCGCCTATATATTTCTATGGGCGTTGCTAGAGTTTAGCGCACGCTAATGGTTAGCGATAAAAGAGAAGAAAAGACATTAAATTGCCGGGAAATAATTATAACACACAAGGCTGATAGTCAACTGTATTGAAAGAAAAATTGATTTGGTTACACATTTCCAGTTCAGAAATAATATAACTTGCCTGCTTCGTTAATGATCGATCATACACTTAAACAATACAGTAAGCGCAAGTGAACCTTCAGGAACAGGACAAAGGAAACTCAATAAAGAGATTCCTTTGTCCTGTTCCTGAAGGTCCATTTCTGCTTTTTCTTTTTTTTTTTGCTCTTGGACTGTACTTGTTCCCCTTTCTTTTCTGCTTCAATCATACTTAGACATTATTATTTTCCTTACTTTTTTTTATTATAGGTTTATGAGATATTTACCTTTTTATCTCCCCGGTTTAATCTCAGCCCCCTTGTTTGTGGACTGTATTAATGGGCAGGGGTATTATTTTGATTTATTAAGTAAATGTATATATTTTCTACATTTTTATAAAGAATGTTTATTTATTTATTTTTTTCTCTTTCTTGGCTTCTTCCTATTTTTCTTTACAAGTTTGAATTTTATATTTTTTTGTTAAATTGTGTGACCTCACCTGTGTGCAATTCTGATCTCTGCATCTCAAAAAAGATATAACAGAATGAGAAAAGGAGAAGAGAAATGCAATCAAAATGATAAAGGGGAAGAACAGCTCTCCCTTATGAGGACAATTCTAATAACGCTAAAAGAGAAAGTATACAGCTTAGATGAAATATTTTTATGTACTACTATTCACTCTCATTGCCACTTTCAGGCTTGCCTACCAGCTTCGGCTGTCCATCCAGTACCCCGCTTACTATTTGGGTTTCTGCCAGGTACTTGTGACCTGGATTGGCCACTGTTGGAAGGAGGAGACTGGGCTAGATGGACCACTGGTCTGACCCAGTATGGCTGCTCTTATGTTCTTATGATAGAAGTCTGTGAAATCGTGAAAGAAGTGTATTGGATAAACTCCATACAGTAATTTACTCTTCAAAACAAATGACGTTACTAAGTAGATTTAAGAAGAAACAGGAGAAAATATATTTTTACCCCACACGTAATTAAGTTCTGGAATTTTTTGCTTGAAAATGTGGTAAACAGCAGTGAGCACAGCTGGGTTTAGGCTTGGCCAAAATCCTGGAGGCAAAGTCCAGAAGCTGTTATTAACCAAATAGACTTGAGGAAAAGCCACTGCATATCTTTGAGCATAAGCTGTAGTGGATATATTGATCAATTAAGCTTTATTAATCACATTTAGGTAGATTCACACAAGGCTGAGTACAACAGATATAACTTATACTGTTAACTACAATGAAAGTTATTTAGGTCATCAATAACATCACAATATGTCAGTGAAATACACAAACACAGGCAAATTGGAGAGAAGCAATTAATTTCTAGGAATTACAATAATATTATAGAGTGACAGTCTAGTACACAATGTAACAGCACAGTAGAATATTCATATAATAAAAATAATATAATATGAGCAAATGATCCATCATAATAGACAACATGACATGATCTGTCTACTCTTTGAGATCCTGCCACTACCACAGAAAGAATACTGGATTCGATGGACCTTTAGTATAATCCAGTATTAAAGTTACCATAGTCTTATGTAAGAAAACAAGATTACATGGTTGATATAAAAAGAAAATAAGGGCATATTAACATATTTATTTGTTGCATTTGTATCCCACATTTTCCCACCTATTTTCAGGCCCAATGTGGCTTACATAGTGCAGTAGTGGCAGTCGCCAATATCGGCAAGAACAGATACAAAGATATTGGTAAGACTCATGAATTTAGAGGACACGGATGAATGAATATAAGAGCTCAATCTTACTGTACCTCTAACAACTTGAACTGATACTGCAATCTCATCGAATACATGCTAAGAATTTAGAATGTGTTAGTCTGGGCCAATGAAGATTTCTTTTGAGATGCATTCATTTGAATCATATTTGTTTTGCATTTTGACTCCTCTAAACCTCGCTAAGGATTAAAGTCATAATTTAATGATCTGACTGAAATATGAATAGATTCACTTTTAGATCTTAGTGGAAAGCACAAGATAGCATACTACGTACCTCATCTGCATGCAACATTCCCTCCTTTAAATACAAGTACACTCTAAGGGGTCCTTTTACTAAGGTGCGCTGAAAAATGGCCTGTGGTAGTGTAGACGCATGATTTGGGCACACGTGGAATTCAGTTTTCAGCACACCTGCAGAAGAAAATGCCCTTTTAAAAATGTTTTGCTGAAAATGGACGTACGAGAAAATGAAAATTGCTGCACGTCCATTTTGGGACTGAGACCGTACCATCAACCATTGACCTAGCGGTAAAGTCTCACGTGGTAACCGTGAAGTAATGACTTATGCGCGACAAATGCCACTTGGTGCATTTAGCTGATGTGAGCCAGAAAATAAGAAATATTTTTCTGGCGAGCATAGTGGACTTGTGTCCGAAATGAAACTACTGCAAGGACCACGTGGTAACCATGTGGTAACTCCATTTTGGTGTGCATTGGGCATGCATAGATGCTTACGCGGCTTAGTAAAAAGGCCATTAATTTTTATGCTGGCCCAAATAAAGATATCCAAATGATAAAACTTCCCTGTTTATCGTGATGTAAAATGGCTACTAGATCTCCACACTGGTTGAAAAATGTGTTAATAAGCTCTGCTGTCTCTGTCCACTTCAGATTAAACATGGAAGAAATGATCCTGCAAAATCAGACCCTCAAGACTGAATTTATCCTCCTGGGATTCTCAGACCTGTCTTTACAAGTGCAGCAATTTCTCTGTGTACTGTTGCTGTTAGTCTACATGCTTGCTGTGACGGGAAACTTGCTTGTCTTTACCATCCTTACTGTAGACCCCGTCCTCCACACGCCCATGTACTTCTTCCTCAGGAATTTGTCCTTCGTAGAAATGTTTCTCACAACAGTTACGGTGCCCAAAACACTGACGAACCTCATGGCTGATGACAGAAGCATCTCATTTTTGGGATGTGCCTTGCAAATGTATTTCTTTCTTCTTTTTGTTAATGAGGAATGCGTGCTTCTATGTATCATGGCTTATGATCGTTACGTCGCAATATGTAATCCTTTGCGTTATTCTATTGTTATGAGCAATATAAGGTGTATTTATATAGCTATGGGGTCCTGGATTATGTGCATTCTCTTCCAGTTTGGACAGGTCACTTTTATATTCAGTCTACCTTTTTGCAAGTCGAACAAAATCCATCATTTCTTCTGTGATATTTCACCCGTACTGAAGTTGTCTTGTACAGATACTTATTTGAATGACATTGTCCGGATGACAGCCTCTGTGCTTTTCCTACTCATACCATTCATGATCATTCTTTCCTCTTACATATACATATTCTCCACCGTAATGAAGATGACCTCCAAAGCCGGGAGAAGTAAGGCTTTCTCAACTTGTGCCTCTCACCTCACTACTGTTACCTTATTTTACGGGACTGCCATGCTCGTCTATTTACAACCAAGTGAGGGCTATGTAGATGAGAGAGTTTTTGCAATATGTTATTGCTTAATTAACCCACTGTTAAACCCCCTGATTTACAGCCTGAGGAGCAAAGAGGTGAAAGGATCCCTGAAGAGAAAAATATGGGACAAAGTATTATTTCTCTTCAAGCCAAGACACCTTTTTTAGAAGACTTGAAGTACTTTTTAATAGATATTCAAACTCTGGTGGTCATTATTTTTTAACACATTGTCTTCCATGGGCTGAACGAAACCCAAATATTCAGTTCCAGGCCTAATCTGGCCACTGGCACCGAATTTGAATGTCTTTACAGGTTGTCCGAAGTTATCTGGGTCTGGTTGGTATTCAGTGCCATTACCCAGATTAATAAGTGAGGTTAGTTGGGACAAAAGTAATTCTTCAAATGCTACTGAAGGCTTGAAGGGACACGTTTTAAAGACTTTATACATTTTTGACAACAATGATGTGTCATAACCAGTTGGGCATCACATTCCACATCTGTAGAGCACAGCAAGAAAACACCTGGCTCTGAGTTACCTGGGCTCTACCAAATGCCAAGTCAGCAAGACATATGTATTCTGAGATCCAACATGAAGTAATTGGGTAGACATTAAAGAGGCATTTTAGAAAGGTCATCCAACTCAGAATATGTACATCTAACTCTGTATGTCACATATGGACCTCCATTTCTCATGTATTTTATAATAAGGTCTTCCATTGTACAGCATGTTCTAAAATACAGGAGAAATAGACATTTCAGAGCTGAATATATCCAACATGTATTTTACAAAGTGAAATGTCTAAATTATGAATTGAACAAAACAAGGGACATAGACATCTTTGTGGCAGCAGAGGGACATCCATATAAAATGACCCCAGAACCATCCTTGGGGAGAATAACCTAATGGTAAGATTGACTTGCAGAAAACCAGCATAGAGAACCAGAGGTTGCTGGTTCATATCCCACCCTAGCACCTTGTAATTTAGGGGTCCTTTTACAAAGGCATGGTAAAAAGCGGCCTGCGGTAGTGTAAGCACGGGTTTTGGGCGCGCGCAGGATAATTTTTCAGCGCATCTAGCAAAAATGCCTTTTTTTTCAATATTTGCCGAAAATGGACGTGCGGCAAAATCAAACTTGCCAAGCGTCCGTTTTGGGTCTCAGACCTTACCGCCAGCCATAGACCTAGCGGTAAAGAATTTGGGCGGTAATGACCTATGCGCGTCAGATGCCACTTGGTGTGTGTCAGCTTGGCGTAGCGGACGTGCACCAAAAATGAAATTACGGCAAGAGCCAAGCGATACTTGGGCGGTAAGTCCATGTTGGCGCATACTGGGTGCGCGTAGAGCCTTCCAAGACTTAGTAAAAGGGGCCGTTATTTGTCTATTCTTTTCTTTTTTTAACTGTGAGCTCTCCAGCAACAGAAAAATACCCGTTAGACTTCCTTTACTCCATCCAGTGGAGAACTGCTTAACCGGAGCAGCTTTCTCTAACCTGGACATGCCAAATACCAGATCTAAATACAAATGCCCATTTTTTTTGTCATGGACACTCTTTCCCGTTTTGCAATATGAGTTTGATGTTCAAATTTTGACCGCTCCCTAGTCCCAACCCAAAAATGTCTATATCTTGGTTTTATAAAATCCGGCTTTGGATGTTGTAAACTCCCTCCTTCCACAGAAGGGCCGGGTCACCTTCCCGGGCTCAGCACTCCACTCTCATTCACAGCAAGTGAACACCTCCACAATGCCAGTTGAGGGAAAGAAATCCCTTTTATTGCAGTCCACATTCACAGTTCATAAACAAGTTTAGGTGTAACCCCCCCCCCCCCCCCCACAGTCTCAACCTGGGAAGCAGTGCCAGTACTATAACAGTCCTCTGCCCTCCCGTAAGCAATGAACAGGCTTCGCCTCTTTCTTCCAAAAGAAACACTTTTACCCAGGGCTTTTTTTGAGGGGGTACTTGGGGGTACTGAGTACTGGCACCTTTTCCATTGTCTGCTAAAATTGACCCATGGACCCCGTTTTATTGATAGACCTCAGGCTCTACACACCAATTCTGCCTTGTCATAGATTCTGTGACTGGTAGTAGGGGGCCTGGCTATTATGGGGTGGGTCCCTCAGTGATCACCCCACTCCTGAAGGGTGGCCTAGCATTTGAGTACCTTTTTTGCTAGAAAAAACACACTGCTTTTACCACCAGTTATATCAGTCTTTAGTCCTCTGCATTGACAGCTCAATGCTGTCCTCTTCCCAGCCTGGAACCTCAGTCCTTGAGGTTCCCTGCCAGAGCAGCGCTCCTCCCTCTGCACAGCAAGAAACAACCCTGTGGCCTCCCATGCACTGCCCTTTTCTTTATGCCAAAGTCACTTATCTGAACTCCTCCACCTCCATATGTTCCTCCCCACCGGGTGTAACAGCAGGTAGATTTGTCTCACTTGCTTCCCATTCCATGGCCTTCCTCTCTTCTCCCTCCTCCCCCTCCCTTCTCTTCAAAGACTCCAGAAAAGCCACCCCCTCTTTCTCACAGGTGGCAGGAATTATGTATTGATTCTTAAGCCAGGGGAACTGATTTCCCTGGTTCATGCACCCCCTTCTGGTAACCACTGCCTCTCCATTCCCCTTCACTGCTGCTGCTGGAAGGGGAATCTGCCCCGGGATTTGGGTTCTACCCCCTCTCCTACTGGATTCTGGGTATAGTATTTCTGGCTCCATTGGCTTCAAGGAGAGTTCCCCGGGTCTTATCCTATTACAATGTTCATGAAATATGGATGCTTGAATGGCAGTTTTCAGATTCCAAAACATGAATAAAGCTTCTTAAATAACCACCATCGATGATCAAGAGTGCCAATAAACTGTCAGGGAACAGGTGTTGAGAAAGCTTTTTGAAGTAAAAAAAATATTGAAAAATGAAAAAAAGGAAATGAATCTTGACAGCAAAGGCAGGGCTCAGAGAAAGATATGATAGATATTAGCAGCACCGCTTTCTTTCAGTATCATAGGAAGTGACTCTTTAAATAATATATCTCAGACTGTTAACGTGTGAGACCTTACCGCTAAGTCAATGGGTGGAGGAAAGGTCTCAGGCCCAAAATGGACATGTCCCAATTTTCATTTTGCCGCACGTCCATTTTCGGCCCAAAAAAGAAGGGCCTTTTTTGCCGGTGCACTGAAAAATGAACCTGTGCGCGTCCAATACACGCGTCAACACCAACGCCGGCCACTTCTCGTCACACCTTAGTAAAAGGACCCCTAAATTTACCCCTTATAATGTAAGCTTAAGGTTAAAACTGATAAACAATAATTAATATCTGGTCATGTTTTCTTTTTAAAATCAGAATTGTCTAACACAGTTTCTAAATAAATATTGTTGAAAACAAATTATCTTTAATAATTAATACCCAGGGATCAGGGAGAACAAGGGGGCAATTACAACGCTTGTAAGAATCTCTATGGATTGGCGGATTAATGGTGGTACTATACTATAAATATCGAGAGAAGTAAACTGTAGGATAGTATGTGAAATTATGAGACCACGTAGGACTCTTTCCTAACAAGGTACCATTATTCATCTTTAAACAGAGTAGACAAGAATGCCTTAAAGGATTTTGCAGAATTCATTCAATCACAGGTACAAGTACATTTTCCTATATATTTCATTATTTTGACTGGATTACTACTACTACTACTTATCATTTCTATAGCGCTACTAGATGTACGTAGCACTGTACACTGGACGTGAAGAGACAATCCCTGCTCGGTAGAGTTTACAATCTAATTAGGACAGACAAACAGGACAAATAAGGGATAATGGAATTACTAAGGTGGGAATGATGAAACACGGGTACTGTGCAAGTAAGTAAGGGTTAGGAGTTAAAGGCAGCATAAAAAAGGTGGGCTTTAAGCCTAGAGTTGAAGACAATCAGAGATGGAGCTTGACGGATTACATTATTAGACATTTCTATCCTACATTAGCCATAAAGTTCAATGTGGCATACCCTTTGTAAAGAGTTAAATAAGCACAGTAGAGTCAGAGAAAGCCAGAAGGAAACACAGTGCTATATTAAGAATACAGAAATCTCCGGAATAAAAAAGATTTCACCGTTTTTCGAAACAGTCCATAAGATCCCAGAAGCCTAATTTCTGGCGTCAGAGTATTCCACCAATCTGATGCCAACTAATAAAAACTGGCTGAATATGAATACTTACAAACCATTCGCCCGATATTTAGTGCTATTTAACTGGTCAGAATGGATGCTGATCGGTTAAATAGCGCTTAATTGGCCAACCACCGATATTCAACGGGGGATAACCGGCTATCTCCTGCTGAATATCCATGGTTAGCAGCTAACAAATAACTGGTGATATCGCTTGATGTAACCAGCCATCCACCTATTTTTAAACCGGGTTTAGTGGCCGCATCAAACCCTGGTATATCTTTGGCTGGTTTAAACATAATTGGCCATGTCTGAATATCGACATAGCCGGTTATCTTCAAACTGGTCAACCACCCCCCCCCCCCCAGTCACCAGAAATGACCCGGCATTGAATATCCAGGTTCAGTGTTGCTCGAGTGAGACAGCCCAGCTATCTCCCATGGTCTGAAAATCGGCCGGAATATTCCTACAACTGGGGAAAAAAGAGAGTGAGTTAATTCCTAGACTGAAAATTAGAATTCCTGTCAGACAGTTGAATAAATCCTTGCATATAGCTAGGTACAAGTCCATATATTATTTAAAAGACAAATGTACATAACTTAAAAAGTAACCGGGCCTCAACAGGTATCCAATGAAACTTTACCAATAGCGGAGATGTCTTTTCAAACTTGCTGGCTTTGATACTCCTTTTGGATCAAATAGAAAACGGGACCACAAAAGATAAGATAGGACCTGAGCTTCAAGACTACAGAGGTCCCTGTCCTTGGTGCTGAACGTTGAGACGTCCATAGGAATTTAAGACCCGATTCTAAATAAATAAAAACTGCAGATACATCTTTTAGACACTAATCTATAAAAAAAAGTGGGCACGGACATGGGAGGGGCATGGGTGGATCAGGGGCACTCCTAGATTTTGCGCTCTGTGTTACTGAATAGGGCCAATCCATGCCTAATTTAGGAATGAGGATTTATGCCAGGTTTCCATTAACGTAAATCCTTGCACTCAAAATTGTTCATGGATCCTGGCCCCAAGCCTGAGCTTGAGGGCTATTTATAGAACAGAGCTTACCCCCTCCCCCTGGATTCTATATAGTGTGCTTAGATTTAGGCACTGATAGCGTGGATTCTAGAACTCTGCATGTAACTTAATTGGCTCAACAAGCTAATGAGCGCTGATACTAGCATTTAACAAGCAATAAGGAGCACTAATCGGCACTGATTAGAATTTAGGCGCACAACTCGCTAAGCGTATTCTGTAACGATGTGCTGAACTTCTAACGTGTGGATGTAAAATGGGGTGTGGTGTATAGGCTTGCTTGAAGAGGTAAGTTTTTAGCAGCTTCCAGAAAGGTAAGTGGCCATTGACTATTCGAATAGACCTTGGTAAGGCGTTCCAGAGTTGGCTGCCTCTGACGGAGAAGTTGGATGCATAATATGTTTTGTACTTAAGTCCTTTGCATATTCTATAATCAGTGCTTAAATCTAGGTGCCGATTATAGAATACGCTTACTCAGTACTGATTTCAATGTCAATTTTTTTTAGGCGCCATATATAAAATCTCCTGCTTAGTGCTTAATTCTTTTTTTAATTGATCAAATTTGGTCCCAATGGTTACATGTTTAGGCTATCACCTTGCACTATGGTTGGGCCACAGTCACTAATCTTGTAGCAAAATCATTGTATAAATTCTAAAGCTACAAAATTCTTCACATTCTCCAAAAGCAATGTCGCTATAATGTCTTTGCACTGGTTGATTAACATGTCAACAAAATATCACTTTTATGTCTGCTACAGGTTAAACGATGAATTAATGGCATCTGAAAATCAGAGTGTTGTGAGTGGATTTATACTTCTGGGATTCTCGGACCTGTCTGCTCAGGTTCAGCGATTCCTTTTTGTCCTGTTGCTTCTCTGCTATATGCTCGCTATGACTGGAAATCTTCTTGTCTTTACCATCCTTACAGTTGATCCCGCACTTCAGAAACCCATGTATTTCTTCCTCAGGAATTTATCCATCATTGAGATCTTTATTGCAACGTCTATAATCCCAAGAACACTGGTGAATCTTTTGTCTGAGGACAGAAACATCTCTTTCCTGGGATGTATCTTGCAAATGTATTTCGCCTTTTTCTTTGGCAGTGAAGAATGCATGCTTCTTGGTATCATGGCCTTTGATCGCTATGTGGCAATATGCAAACCCTTACATTACTCCACCATCATGAGCAATAGAAACTGTGTCTCTATGGCCGTGAGCTCCTGGATTATTTCGGTTGGGCTGCAGTTTGGACAAATGACATTCGTAATCACGTTACCTTTCTGCGGGTCTAAAGTAATCCATCACTTCTTCTGTGACTTTCCAGCTGTACTGAAGCTGGCTTGTACTAACACGTATTTTAATGACGTAATTCGAATTGCTATAGCAGTTTTTTTCCTGGTCCTACCATTTCTGATCACTCTCTCCTCTTACATTTACATTCTGTCCACCGTGCTGAGGATGGTTTCCAGAGCAGGAAGAAGCAAGGCGTTCTCCACCTGCTCCTCTCACCTTGCTGCAGTGACGCTATTCTATGGGACTACCATGCTTACGTATTTGCAACCAGCTACAGATTCTGCACATCTGAGAGTTTTTGCAGTGCTTTATTGCTTAATTAACCCAATGTTAAACCCACTGATTTTCAGCCTGAGAAATAATGAGGTGAAAGGTGCTTTTAGGAGAAGAATTTGGGGCAAAATAACATTTCTTTGCAAGTTATGATATAAGGCTAGACAGGGGTGGCTCAAGGCAATCTGCTGTCTGTGGCAAGGGATAAGCTGGAGCCCCTCCCCCATGCATCCAAAATATTAGTGGGTCCAGGACTGCCCCAATCATTAGGCAAGACTGGCCAGCTGTCTAGGGCAGCAGATTCTTAGAGGGTAGCAGCCACAGTCAAAGCAAAACAATATATCCTAACCATCAGACAAACTCAAAGAACCATATTTCTATCAGTACATAATTTAACCTGCTTTTCTGCAAAAACACAAAAGAGATTCAAGATGCTCAAACAACGAGAAAAAAAAAGTGACCAAAAGAAATGTTCAGTTTATCACACCCTAATAAAACTAGTTATACTGGGGCTGGTATTCTAACATAGAGGGGCATAATTGAACGGCGCCGGCCATCTATATGGGCGGCAATCTATTTGGCCGGCGCTGAAAGAGCGGTTCCGAACCGTATTATCAAAAAAGATGGGCGGCCATCTTTTGTTTCGATAATATGGTTGGGGCCGGCCAAATGCATTGGATTTGGCCGGGTTTGAGATGGCCGACATTGGTTTTCGGCGATAATGGAAACCAAAGCCGGCCATTTCAAACCCGGCCAAATCCAATGTATTTGGTCATGGGAGGGGCCAGCATTCGTAGTACACTGGCCCCCCTCACATGCCAGGACACCAACCGGACACCCTAGGGGGCACTGCAGTGGATATCATTAATTGCTCCCAGGTACATAGCTCCTTTCTCTTGGGTGCTGAGCCCCCCCAAATCCCCCCAAAACCCAGTATCCACAAATATACACCACTACCATAGCCCTTATGGGTGAAGGGGGGCACCTACATATGGGTATAGTGGGTTTCGGGTGGGTTTTGGAGGGCTTCCATTCACCACCACAAATGTAACAGGTGTGTGTGGGGGGGGGGGGGGTGGGCTTGGGTCCGCCTGCCTGAAGTGCACTGCAGTACCTCCTAAAACTGTTTCAGGGACCTGCATACTGCTGTCAGGGAGCTGGGTATGACATTTCAGGCTGGCATACAGGCTGGCAAAAAATGTGTTTTTTTAGGGCGGGAGGGGGTTGGTGACCACTGGGGGAGTAAGGGGAGGTCATCCCTGATTCCCTCTGATGGTAAGCTGGTCATTTAGGGCACATTTTTGTGACTTGGTCCTAAAAATAAATGGACCAAGTAAAGTCGGCCAAATGCTCGTCAGAGCCGGCCTTTTTTTCCCCCATTATCGGCCGAGGGCGTCCATGTGTTAAGCACGCCCCCATCCCGCCTTCGCTACACCTCCAACACGCCCCCTAACACTTTAGCTGCCCCTGCGACCGACTGCATTTGAGGCCGGCGAAAATCGGCTTTCGATTATGCCAATTTCGCCGGCTTGAGAGATGGGCGGCCATCTCCCAATTTGTGTCGGAAGATGGCCGCTTTACTTTTTCGAAAATAAGCTGGATAGTAACATAGTAGATGACAGCAGATAAAGACCTGCATGGTTCATCCAGTCTGCCCAACAAGATAAGATTCTAAGGTGGTATTTTACTAAACAGCGGTAGCGTCTTTAGCTCACAGAAATCAGCTGGCGGTAAATGCTGAGATGCCCATAGGAATATAATTTGAGAAACGCCCATGATCCACCCATTCCACACCCACATTTTGGTATCACGCATAAGAGTTTATACACAGCACTTTATAGACTATCCTTTGCAAGTTGTGTGCGCAAATTCTAATTAATGTCAATTATTGCCTGATAATTGGCAATTAATTATCTTACAAACCAATCAGTGAAATTAAGTTGCATGCACAATACATAATCTACATTCCATTCATGGGCAGATGCATTTCTCGTCTCATCCTCTCATCACAATATAACACGAATAAACCCACCACTATAAGCTTACCAAACTTCATTCTTCCCATCTCAGATAGCCTGAAGATTCTTGGAGTCACAATTGACCGCAATATGACACTCGAAAGCCATGTGAAGAATACAAAAAAGAAAATGTTCCATTCAATGTGGAAGCTCAAAAGAATTAAACCTTTCTTCCCAAGAGAAATATTTCGAAGCCTAGTACAATCAATAGTACTAAGTCCCATAGATTACTGCAATGCACTCTATCCTGGTTGTAAAGAACAAATTATCAAGAAGCTTCAAACAGCCTAAAATACTGCAGCCAGACTCATATTTGGTAAGACAAAATACGAGAGTGCCAAACCCCTAAGAGAAAAACTGCATTGGCTTCCACTCAAAGAACGTATTACGTTCAAGGTCTGCACCTTGGTCCATAAAATCATTTAAGGGGATGCCCTGGTTTACATGACAGACCTCATAGACTTGCCACCCAGGAATACTAAAAGATCAGCACGCATATTCCTAAATCTCCATTTCTCCAGCTGCAAAGGACTAAAATACAAATTAACACATGCATCAAGCTTTTCCTACATAGGTTTGCTTCAGCCAGGGTCGCTTTACTCATACTACCCCTCTCCTCAAGACCCTTCACTGGCTCCCTATCCGTTTTCGCATCCTGTTCAAACTTCTTCTACTAACCTATAAATGTACTCACTCTGCTGCTCCCCAGTATCTCTCCACACTCGTCCTTCCCTACACCCCTTCCCGTGCACTCCGCTCCATGGATAAATCCTTCTTATCTGTTCCCTTCTCCACTACTGCCAACTCCAGACTTTGCGCCTTCTCTCTCGCTGCACCCTACGCCTGGAATAAACTTCCTGAGCCCCTACGTCTTGCCCCATCCTTGGCCACCTTTAAATCTAGACTGAAAGCCCACCTCTTTAACATTGCTTTTGACTCGTAACCACTTGTAACCACTCGCCTCCACCTACCCTCCTCTCTTCCTTCCCGTTCACATTAATTGATTTGATTTGCTTACTTTATTTATTTTTTGTCTATTAGATTGTAAGCTCTTTGAGCAGGGACTGTCTTTCTTCTATGTTTGTGCAGCGCTGCGTACGCCTTGTAGCGCTATAGAAATGCTAAATAGTAGTAGTAGTAGTAGTCTCTTGTAATCAGAGGTGATATTGTGATGTCATAATGCCTCAGGCCACCAATAAGAGCCAACCTCATCAGTGATGTCACAATGGCTTGATTGTCCTATACTTGGCTCACTTTTATTACATAGCTCTTTGAGCAGGGACTGTCTTTCTTCTATGTTTGTGCAGCGCTGCGTATGCCTTGTAGCGCTATAGAAATGCTAAATAGTAGTAGTAGTAGTAGTACATAGGCACGCAGCTATGGAATGCATTACCACTTGACGTGAAAAAACAGAGCGACCTAACCAACTTTCGGAAATCACTGAAAACCTGCCTCTTCAACAAGGCATACCGCAACGATCCTTCATATGAACTCTAACGTGTTACCACTTTATCTATTATTCTGAATGTGTTCTCTTTATATCTGTTTGCCTAAGTTTATTTCATTATTCATGTTCTCTATGTAATAACACTTGCATCTCTTACTCTGGAATGGCGATTGTCATGACGGAACAATGTAAGCCACATTGAACCTGCAAATAGGTGGGAAAATGCAACAAATAAATAAATAAATAAATAATATGACCTGAATTCCTTGCACAACTCAAATCACACTATATAGAATGTGTGTGATGGTGACTAATGTTGTGCGTGCAGTTTTGATCATGTGTGCAACTTAATTGTTTAACAAGCCAATCAGTACTGATAATTGGCCACTAACAATTATCAGCACTAATTGGCACTAATTAGAATTCACGCGCACAACTTGCTAATCATAGTCTATAAACCAGCTTATTTTCGAAAGAGATCGATGGCCATCTTCCGACACAAATCGGGAGATGGCCGGCGATCTCCTGAATTTGGCCAAATCGAAAGCCGATTTTGGCCGGCTTCAACTGCATTCTGTCGCAGGGCTGTCAAAAGTTCTTTTGTATACAAATGAGCTACTTTGAATGGATTTGTATGATAAACAGCTTCTTACCATTCCATCCTTGTACCGGGTTTAGGACTAATCTGCTGCTGTCTTGCATGATAAATATGTTAACAGAAATTAATAAAAAGGGCCATATACTTGTAAAGTGCAAGATGAAGAAAATGGAAAGTGGAGTGGAGGAGTGGCCTAGTGGTTAGGGTGGTGGACTTTTGGTCCTGGGGAACTGAGGAACTGAGTTCAATTCCCACTTCAGGCATAGGCAGCTCCTTGTGACTCTGGGCAAGTCACTTAACCCTCCATTGCCCCATGTAAGCCGCATCGAGCCTGCCATGAGTGGGAAAGCGCGGGGTACAAATGTAACAAAAATAAAATAGATACTATTGGAGATTCTACATGGAATGTTGCTACTATTGAGATTCTGTTGCTACTATTGGAGATTCTACATGGAATGTTGCTATTCCACTAGCAACATTCCATGTAGAAGCCTGCGCGGCCACATTGGTGCAAGGGCCGACTTCTAGTGGAATAGCAACATTCCATGTAGAATCTCCAATAGTAGCAACAGTGGAGGAGTGGCCTAGTGGTTAGGGTGGTGGACTTTGGTCCTGGGGAACTGAGGAACTGAGTTCAATTCCCACTTCAGGCACAGGCAGCTACTTGTGACTCTGGGCAAGTCACTTAACCCTCCATTGCCCCATGTAAGCCGCATTGAGCCTGCCATGAGTGGGAAAGCGCAGGGTACAAATGTAACAAAAATAAAATAGATACTATTGGAGATTCTACATGGAATGTTGCTACTACTGAGATTCTGTTGCTACTATTAGAGATTCTACATGGAATGTTGCTATTCCACTAGCAACATTCCATGTAGAAGCCTGCGCGGCCACATTGGTGCAAGGGCCGACTTCTAGTGGAATAGCAACATTCCATGTAGAATCTCCAATAGTAGCAACAGTGGAGGAGTGGCCTAGTGGTTAGGGTGGTGGACTTTGGTCCTGAGGAACTGAGTTCAATTCCCACTTCAGGCACAGGCAGCTCCTTGTGACTCTGGGCAAGTCACTTAACCCTCCATTGCCCCATGTAAGCCGCATTGAGCCTGCCATGAATGGGAAAGCACAGGGTACAAATGTAACAAAAATAAAATCTTTGTGAAAAACGCTCAACAATAATCATTATCTGGTTATGTATGTTTCTTTGAATCATAATTTTCTTATACATTTTCTCAATCATTGTTGAAAACAAACTCTCTTCAAAAATTAAACCCTGGGAGAAGGAAGAGCAAGGGACTAATTACAATACTGATAACTTTCTCTATAGCTAGACATAGGGAGGCTGATACAATAAATATCCAGTTTACAGACAAGCAAACCAAAGGGAAGCGCAAGTAAATGTGTCTGAGATGAAAGAATTCTGGAGAATAGGGAGTGAGAAAGTGGAGAAATATAATGATTGATGGGAAGCCAATGTTCATTTTTAAGTAAAGGAATGAAACTGTGAAATTTTGAAACATCAATTTATTTAAATACCACAGGGATGTGCAGTATGAGTTCTGCCAATGAACCTTAAGACAGGATTGAAAGCAGGAAAGAACAAGCCCAGATACACCTAACTCAGAAAGTCTTTGAAGGGAAATAGAATATTTCATAAGATCAAAGGCTGCAAAATGGTCAGGTGAGAGCAACAAGATGTATTTTCCATTACCCTAGTTGATTTTAATGAAGTCTAATATTGCAATTAGTGCATGTTCAGTTCTACGATGAAGACCAAACCCAGTCTCTCTTGAATATAGTGCATTCAACTGGTCTAACTAGAATGTGAACTGAGAAGCAACTTTTTTCTCTGTGACTGTGGAGATACATAGAAGATTAGAGATGGGATGGTAGTTTAGAGGATCAAAGAGATCAGCTTTGGCATCTTTCAGATGTGGGCAAAGATTGTTTCTTTCCAATCTGATGGGAAGACTCAACGAGATCACAGAATGAATAAAAGGAAGAAGTAGCAAGAACGTCTTCAAGAGACAAGTGGGAATTAGATTAGCAGGAGAGGTAGCTGAGTTTATGCAAGTTATAATTCCTGGCATTCTGAAGGGATAGGAATTGGAAAATATTCAAAATAACTAACAGAGGAAGCGATACAGCTGGTAGACCCAATAATGGATGTGGTCTCACTATGGACAACGTAGATCTGGGACATCTGGAGGAAGCACATCCAGAGGTATAACCCCTCTATAGCAGTAGCTTCTTACTCATAATAACAGATGTACTTCATTACTGGTGGTGGTTAAATCATTAGGATAATATCTTGAAGCCAGTGCTGGTACTTCTGCCCTTCACCTATTTGTATCAAAATCATTGCATAATTCTAAAGCTACTCAATTTATTGTATTCTTCAAAAGCTATTTGGCCACCTTTATATCTGATACAGGTTAAATGATGAATTAATGGCATCTGAAAATTGGACTGTTGTGAGTGGATTTATACTTGTGGGGTTCTCGGACCTGTCTCCAAAGATTCAGCTATTCCTTTTTGTGCTGTTGCTTCTCTTCTATGTCCTTGCCCTGACGGGAAATCTGCTCGTCCTTATTATCCTTACAGTTGACCCCGTCCTCCACACACCCATGTACTTCTTCCTCAGGAATTTATCCTTTTTGGAGCTCTGTTTAACATCAGTTACAATCCCCAAAACACTGATAAATCTTTTGTCTGAAGATAGAAGCATCTCTTTCCTGGGATGTACCTTGCAAATGTATTTTGGCTTTATTTTTGGCAGTGAAGAAAGCATGCTTCTTGGTGTCATGGCTTTTGATCGCTATTTAGCAATATGTAAGCCCTTACATTACTCCACCATCATGAACTATAGAAAGTGTGTTTTTATGGCTATGGGTTCTTGGATTATATCTGCTGGGCTGCAAATACTACAAATGTCATTGATATTTAGATTACCTTTCTGCAGATCTGGGGTAATCCCCAATTTCTTCTGTGACATTCCACCTGTACTGAAGTTGGCCTGTGCTGACACTTATTTCAATGACATATTCTGTATGATAGTCACTGTGATAGTAATACTTATACCACTCCTGATCATTCTTTCCTCTTACGTTTATATTTTCTCCACTGTGCTGAGGATGAAATCCAGGGAAGGAAGAAAAAAGGCTTTCTCAACCTGCTTCTCTCACCTTGCTGTGGTCACCTTGTTCTATGGGACCGTCTTGTTTGTATATCTGCAGCCAGATACAGGCTCCGCAAATGGCAGGATTTTATCAATGTTTTATTGTGTAATTAATCCAACGTTAAACCCACTAATCTACAGCCTGAGAAACAAGGATGTGAAAGGGGCTTTAAGGAAAAGAATTTGGGGGAAAGAAAACAGGCAGTGATATTTTGTATTGGTTAAATGTAAAACATTATCATAACATGTTGTAATATGCAAATTCTTGAGACCGCTTTGATCCATTCTTTTGATAATTCTTTTTTATAAGGTTTTATTCCAATAAAATCACTGCGTAGAAATGATTCGAGTTTTCTCTTGTATTCATGCAGACACAATGACTCTCATATAGATTTATAATTTAAGGTTACATTCTTCAAGGAGACTCGTAAACAGAAACTGGCATATTATTATGTTGTTACGTATTCTGAAGTAGGTGCAAACTATGCCAGTGAAAATATTTTTGGGGAATACAAAAATAAGAATACAAGAACATAAGTATTACCATATCAGGCAAACCAAGGGTCCATCTAGCCCAGTATCCTGCTTCTAATAGTGGCCAATGCGGGTCACAAAGATCTGGAAGGTTCCCAGATTCTATGCTGCTTAGTCCTGGTGATAACTGACTTTCATGAAGTCTCTCTTTTTAATAAGTGTTTTAGTGGTAATTTTGTAAGGCGTTATCTAAAGTCAGTTGTCAAGAACAACTGTAAATACCAGTATTCTAGTCATCTGCGTGCATTTTTCTACAAATACATATGTGTAATGCCCAGCATACCAAGTGCTATTTTGCAATCTCATTCATTGTGGGTATTCGTCTATACAAAGTATGAGTGGGGCACACGGTTATGCATTCACGAAAGTAGTGTATAAAATTACGCATCATTGGCACTTAAGTGGTGGAATTTACTGCCACTAAATATTAGACTTCAAGAAAATTATTCTAGGTTTTGGAAGAGTTTGGTTTTGCAGATTTCTTTTGATTTAGAATGTGCTAACGAGGGATGTTGTACTGTAATTGCGATGTTTTGCTATAAATAACCGAATGCTATGTTATATCAGACTTATCGCCTGCCAACTCCTTCAAATTGAGATTCAAGGTGAGATACAATAAAGAAACCGATTACAAAACATCAGGAATTTACAAAAAGATCCAATAAAATAGCAATTAAAAACGAACAAAAAGCTACATCCCTTATCAACTAAAGTTACTCAGAACATATACGTTTTAAAAGCTTTAGGAAAGGAATAATAACATTTTACCAGATGTAATTCCAAAGAGGAAGATTATTCCATAAGCAGACTGCCAAAAACAAAAAGGAATGAGAAAATATAGCCTTAAATCTAACAGACCTAATAATTGGAAAAGCCAAAAGCAATTGATTATAACACCTAGAAGTTGCAGTAAAGTTTAAGATTAACAATAATTTGCACAAATGCTCAGGGCAGTTACCTTCCAAAAATTTGAACACTAGACATAATACCTTAAAATGGATCCTAGTCTGTACCAACAACCAATGCAACTTCTCCAATAGAGAGAGGAGTCACATGATCAATATAAGACTTACAAAAAATAAGTTTAGCACTTAATTTTGGATCAATTGCATTTAACGAGTCAGCTTAGCAGTTATACTCAGATATAAAGAATAGCAATAATCAAGTAAAGCTAAAATCAAAAGTTGAACTATGTGCTATAGAAATTTGGTGCTAATATTACAAAATAGCAACTTAAAAAATATATATTTATTGATTGATTTATATAATACAAAACAAGCAAACAATACTTGTCAAGAAATTAAACTTTGGCATCCATTGTACTTGAAAAAGAAAAGTTAGGTTTAAAGAAATACACACAGCCAGTTTACTAAAGTCCACAATTATGAGATTCAAGATAGATAGAAGCATTGACACAGTCTGAATTTCCTTGTTTGATGTCTTTAAACTATATCCATATCTGTTTAATTACCCCAATTTAGTTTAATAAGAGCTATAATCCAATACCCCCCGAAGTCCCTTTAGCTGCCAAAAAAGCAGGGAGTTGTGAAGGTTCAAAAAATACATACTTATTTACTTATTTACCCGAAATTCTATTACACATTTGCAAGGGTATTTAAGGAAGAAAGTTCCCACCTAATTGGAGTACACCCAGGTCTTTTTCTGCCGTCATCTACTATGTTACTATCCAGCTTATAATCGAAAGTGCTCGCCGGCTATCTTCCAACACAAATCGGGAGATGGCCGGCGATTTCTTAAAAGCGGCGAAATCGGTATAATCGAAAGCGCCATTTTAGACAGCATCGCCGCTTTCCCGTCGCTTCGCCGGTGAAAGTTCAAGGGGGCGTGTCGGTAGATTAGCGAAGGCGAGACATGGGCGGGCATGGGCGTGGCTACCAGATGGCCAGCTTTTGCCGATAATGAAAAAAAAAAAGCGGCGTTAAGCAGTATTTCGCCGGGTTTACTTGGTCCTTTTATTTTCACGACCAAGCCTCAAAAAGGTGCCCCAACTGACCAGATGACCACTGGAGGGAATGGGGGATGACCTCCCCATACTCCTCCAATGGCACCAACCCCCTTCCATACTAAAAAAATAAAACTAAAAACCTTTTTTGCCAGCCTGTATGCCAGCCTCAAATGCCGTACCCACCTCCATGACAGCAGAATATGTGCTATCCTCCGACAGCCTTTCCCTGGTTGCGATGTGGCTCTCGGGTGAGTGTGACACCTTTTCTGTTAGGTGCCCTGCAGAGTCACATTAGCAATGCATTGTGGTGGGTGTAGGGTACTGGGCTCTACTCCCATGGTGCTTTTTCCCCCTGCTAACTGGGTCAGAGTGTGCCCTGTTTTGTTTCCTGTTGTAGTCCATGCGGTAGTGGCCATTTTTGTAAGCCAGTTTTAGTTCCCTTTCCTGTGTTACCCACGTTAGAGAACGTAGTTCTTACCCTGAATGGTGCTGAAAGAGGGCATGGTACACCATTGTGCCAGCTCTGACCTACTGCTAATCTTAGTACTAGGGGACTCTTTGCCAGTGGGGCACAACCTCTGATCTGCAGTTAACTGTGAGTAAATGTGGTTATTTCAAGAAAGGACTTTTTCAGAGAGATTAGTCTTCAGGTGTGAACTGGTGTGCCAAAGTTATACAGCAGCAATAAGTCCTAGAGGCTGTATGCAGGTCCCTGGAACAATTTTAGTGGGTGCAGTACATTTGTGGGTAGTGGGTTTGGGGGGGGGGGGTTGGGGGGCTCAGCTCCCAACGTAAGGGAGCTATGCACGTGGGAGTTTTTCTGAAGTCCACCGCAGTGACCCCTAGGGTGGCCCGGTTGCTGTCCTGGCATGTCAGGGGGGCCAGTGCACTAAAAATGCTGGCTCCTCCCACGGCCAAATGCCTTGAATTTGGCCAGGGTTTGAGATGGCCGACATAACTTTCCATTATCGCTGAAAAACAAACCCGGCGAACTCCAAGGCATTTGGCCGGGCTAAACCGTATTATCGGAAAAAAAAAGATGGCCACCCATCTTTTTCGATAATACGGTTCCATCCAGCTGTAGCGCCGCCGCCAACATAGATCGCCGGCGATCTATTTGGTCGGCGATGTTCGATTATGCCCCTCTGTGTAGTTGAACCTTCAATCTGAGAACGCTCTTCTCTTTATTTTGGAAGAATAATCTCATTAGCCAGTTCTTGTCTGGTGATAGAGCCACCGTACCTATCAAATGTAGATGGAATTATTGAATCACTATCTGAGGCTTCTAATATCATCGAGACATCCAGAACTGGTTTATTCTCAGATATTTGGTTTTGTTGAAGGTAAATAATACATTTGTGTGAATGGAAGAAGCATTTCCTCTGAAGCTCCTAATATCTCCTTAATATATTTTCGTAGCATTTCTCTTGGTAGAATCCGAAATTGTTTAGGAAAGTTCAAAAATCTAATATCATTATTCCTTGATACATTTTCCAAACATTCTGTTCTCCTTCTAAGTGTTGTTAAGTCTTTTATCATTGTCTCTTGGTGAAAATGTAATTTTTAAAATTCTTTTTCTATTTCTTTATGTTGGTTCAATAAAGACTCCACCTTACAAAATAGCAACTAAGGGGCCATTTTACTAAGCTACGTAGACACCTATGCACACCCAATGTGCGCCAATGTGGAAATACCACACGGCTACTGTGTGACCCAGGCAGTAATTCCATTTTTTACATGTGTCCACTACACGCTCGCACAGAGCTAACCAGGCAGTAATCATCATTTTTTGCACGTAGACGATTAGCACCCAGTTAACATAAGACACCTTACCGCTAAGTGAATGGGTAGTGGTAAGGTCTCAGATCCAAAATGGACGCGTGACAATTTTCATTTTTGCCGCAAGTCCATTTTCGGCCACAAAAAAGGCATGTTTTACAGGTGCGCTGAAAAATAGATCTGCGTGCGTGTAAAACACGTGCCTACGGTAGCGCAGGTCTTTTTTCAGTGCACCCTAGTAAAAGGATCCCTAAGTGTAGTCAAATGCACAAGTGAAAATTAGTGCCAATTAGCAGAAATTAACAGTAATTAATGCTGATTATTAATTGTTAGAGAGAATTAGGGTCAGATTCTGTAAATGACATCTAAACTCTAGAAATAACCAACACTAGGGAAACAAGCTGGTAAAACGTCAAAGCTATAAATATAAAGCCAACCTGATTAATGAGCAATTTAGCTCACAGTCATAATCATTCTTAATCTATTTAAGTTTTAAACAACAAGACCTCTAAGCTTGCCGTTGAGATAATTCAATATTGAATAATGGTCCCTTTATTTATCATGAGGAACACCTCAACTTTCCTGGAGCAAGATATTATCATTGGTCTATTTTATCAATACAGAGGGGGGAAAACTGAACCAACACAAAAAACTCTTCTTACTGAGAAAAATCATTGGTTCTCAAAACTCCCCCTCTAATCTATCGTAGAAAACTCAATGTGACTGTGAGAGAAAGTTCCCAATTAAAAGAACCTGCAATCTAAAGAATAAAGTCATAACATCAAATATATATATATAAAAGGCTTCTGAACAACAACGGTTCCCCAGAAAAAAGCGCCAAATTGGACTTATCTAGGGCGAAGAGCCCAGGTCACAGGATCCCAATCGCTTCCTTCAATTTTTTAGAATCATTGCCTCAACGCCGTTCTCTGCTCAATCGTACTAGGTCCGGTAATATAGAAGCCATTCTTTCCTTCAATACTCTACCTCTTTCTAAAATCTAGATGCATCCGATTCACATGCCTAGTGCTATTCTATATATTGTGCCTAAAGTTAGGCGAGGTAGCACATAGGACCAGAGAATGCGCCTACATTTAGGCGTGGCCATGTATGCCACTGAAAACCTGGTGTAAATACCCTTGACTAAATGTAGGCGAATCCCCCTGAATTCTATAAAAATGCTCTTAAATCCAAGTAATGGTCCCAACATGCCCACCCTGCTCCCATGGCAGCACACCCCCTTTTCAGCTACGTGCATTGGAATTTACATGTGCCTCTTTTTAGAATATGCTTATACTCTGGGTTCGCCTATTCTGACATCAGACACCTTCATTTTAAAAGCAGGAACTTCTCACTACTTCATTGCCTCAGCTACTACCTTCCTGTTGTGCTTTCAGGTGTTCTTTAGCTGATCTGACTACTGCCTGGACCTGACCTCTGATGGTTTGCTGCCTGACCTGACTACCACCTGGACCCAACCACTGCTGAATTGCTGCCTGCCTTGTCCACGGCCTGGACCTGACTTCTGCATAGCTATGTCCTTGCCTCCTTCTGTCTGAGCCCGAGTCCTCTCTCTCACCCGACTTCCTAAGTCCAGTTGGCCACATGAACCCAGGGGCTCAACCGCATGTGGAACAGTGGTCACCACAGGTGAAGCATTGGGCTTCTGACTGCTGGTCCCTGGATCAGCACAGGGGCTCACTTCTATTCCTGATATCAGTGACAAGTGTACCACACAGTAGACATGCACTAGTTCCTATCATGGGTTAGTTAAAGGGCCCCTATGTGAAGCAGAGACATGAAAACTTACAGGATAATACAATGCAAACAATATCCTGAAAATGGGGCTAGTTCTGGGCAAGACGTCTACAGTCTGTGTCCTGAAAAAGGCAGATACAAATCAAGGTAAGGTATACACAAGAGGTAGCACATATGAGTTCATCTTGTTGGGCAGACTAGATGGACCATGCAGGTCTTTTTCTGCCGTCATCTACCATGTTACTATGTAGACGTCCATCTCATGTATTTTTTGCACAGGATATGTCAATGTTTTTCGTTTTCATTTATGGCTGGGAGATGGACTTATTTTTGGACGTTATGTGCAGGATGTCTCAATTCTGACTTGAACGTTCTTTTGAAAATACCCTCCATGGGACAAAAATTCTTTTGTATACAAATGAGCTACTTTGAATGGATTTGTATGATAAACAGCTTCTTACCATTCCATCCTTGCACCGGGTTTAGGACTAATCTGCTGTCCTGCATGATAAATATGTTAACAGAAATTAATAAAAAGGGCCATATACCTGTAAAGTGCAAGATGAAGAAATTTAAAACATCTTTGTGAAAAACGATCAACAATATTCATTATCTGGTTATGTATGTTTCTTTGAATCATAATTTTCTTATAAAGTTTCTCAATCATTGTTGAAAACAAACTCTCTTCAATAATTAAAACCCTGGGAGAAGGAAGAGCAAGGGACTAATTACAATGCTGATAACTTTCTCTATAGCTAGACATAGGGAGGCTGATACAATAAATATCCAGTTTACAGACAAGCAAACCAAAGGGAAGCGCAAGTAAACGTGGCTGAGATGAAAGAATACTGAAAACCAGGGAACGAGAAAGTGGAAAAATATGATTGATGGGAAGTCAATGTTCATTATTAAGTAAAGGAATGACACTGTGAAAATTTGAAACACCAATTGTATTTATTAGACTATTTAAATACCACAGGGATGTGCAGTCGAGAATGAGTTCTGCCAATGAACCTTAAGAGAGGATTGAAAGCAGGAAAAAACAAGCCCAGATACACCTAACTCAGAAAGTCTTTGAAGGGAAATAGAATATTTCTAAAGATCAAAGGCTGCAAAATGGCCAGGTGAGAGCAACAAGATGTATTTTCCATTACCCTAGTTGATTTTAATGAAGTCTAATATTGCAATTAGTGCATGTTCAGTTCTACGATGAAGACCAAACCCAGTCTCTCTTGAATATAGTGCATTCAACTGGTCTAACTAGAACGTGAACTGAGAAGCAACTTTTTTTTCTGTGACTGTGGAGATACTGATGGTAGTTTAGAGGATCAGAGAGATCAGCTTTGGCATCTTTCAGATGTGGACAAAGATTGTTTCTTTCCAATCTGATGGAAAGACTCCACTTATAAGACTCAACGAGATCACAGAATGAATAAAAGGAAGAAGTAGCCAGAACGTCTTCAAGAGACAAGTGGGAATTAGATTAGCAGGAGAGGTAGCTGAGTTTATGCAAGTTATAATTCCTGGCACACTAAAGGGGTAGGAATTGGAAAATATTCAAAAAAACTAACAGAGGAAGCGATACAGCTGGTAGACCCAATAATGGATGTGGTGTCACTATGGACAACGTAGATCTGGGACATCTGGAGGAAGCACATCCAGAGGTACAACCCCTCTATAGCAGTAGCTTCTTACTCATAATAACAGTTGTACTTCATTACTGGTGGTGGTTAAATCATTAGGATAATATTTTGAAGCCACTGCTGGTACTTCTGCCCCTCACCTTTTTGTATCAAAATCATTGCATAATTCTAGAGCTACTCAATTTATTGCATTCTTCAAAAGCAATTTGGCCACCTTTATATCTGATACAGGTTAAATGATGAATTAATGGCATCTGAAAATTGGACTGTTGTGAGTGGATTTATACTTGTGGGGTTCTCGGACCTGTCTCCACAGATTCAGCTATTCATTTTTGTGCTGTTGCTTCTCTTCTATGTCCTTGCTCTGACGGAAAATCTGCTCGTCCTTATTATCCTTACAGTTGACCCCGTCCTCCACACACCCATGTACTTCTTCCTCAGGAATTTATCCTTTATGGAGCTCTGTTTATCAACAGTTACAATCCCCAAAACTCTGATAAATCTTTTGTCTGAAGACAGAAGCATCTCTTTCCTGGGATGTACCTTGCAAATGTATCTTGCCTTTATTGTTGGCAGTGAAGAAAGCATGCTTCTTGGCATCATGGCTTTTGATCGCTATTTAGCAATATGTAATCCCTTACATTACTCCACCATCATGAACTATAGAAAGTGTGTTTTTATGGCTGTGGGTTCTTGGATTATATCTGCTGGGCTGCAAACAGTACAAGTTTCATTCATATTTAGATTACCTTTCTGCAGGTCTAGGGTAATCCACCATTTCTTCTGTGACCTTCCACCTGTACTGAAGTTGTCCTGTATTGACACTTATTTCAATGACATATTCTGTATGATAGTTACTGTGCTGGTAATACTTATACCACTCCTGATCATTCTTTCCTCTTACGTTTACATTTTCTCCACTGTGCTGAGGATGAAATCCGGGGAAGGAAGAAGAAAGGCTTTCTCAACCTGCTCTTCTCACCTTGCTGTGGTCACCTTGTTCTATGGGACCATCTTGTTTGTATATCTGCAGCCAGATACAGGCTCTGCAAATGGGAGGATTTTAGCAGTGTTTTACTGTTTAATTAACCCAACGTTAAACCCACTGATCTACAGCCTGAGAAACAAGGACGTGAAAGGGGCTTTGAGGAAAAGAATTTGGGGGAAAGAAAACAGGCAGTGATATTTTGTATTGGTTAAATGTAAAAAATATTATAACACATTCTTCAGATCACTTAGGTGCATTCTTTTTTTTATAAGGTTTCAATGCTATACAATCACTACATGGGAAGAACTTCAATTTTCTCTTGTGTCCATGCAGACACAATGACTCTCATAGATTTATAATTTTAACTTAAATTCTTCAAGGAAACTTGTAAACTCCAAATGACGTTATTAAGTTGTTACATATTCTGAAGCAGGTGTAAACCATGCAGGTGAAAATATTTTGGGGGAATAAAAATAAGAATACGAGAAAATAAGTTTTGCCATATCAGGCAGACCAAGGGTCCATCTAGCCTAGTATCCTGCTTCTAATAGTGGCCAATGTGGGTCATAAATACCTGGAAGGTTCCCAGACTCTATGCTGCTTAGTCCTGGTGATAACTGACTTTCACTAAATCTATCTTTTTAATAAGTGTTAAGGATTTAGTGGTAATTCTATAAGGAGTAATCTAAAGTTAGTTGTCTAAAACATCTATAAATACCAGTATTCTATATCCCAACTTAAGGAGAAGAGAGAATTGCATATAATGTTCCAACAAATAAAAAAATCTCTCATAAAATGCCAAGAAATAGTATTTTTATCAATAGACTATAAATTCTGTAGAGTGCATCAACGTTTAGGAGGAAAATAAGGGAAAAAGCCTCTGAATCTGACCCAACCTCCAACCCAAGTAGTCATTTACAGAGAAGGGCACCCATCTTCTGACACAAATCAGGAGATGGGCGTCCTTCTCTCAGGGCCGCCCAAATTGGCATAATCGAAATCTGATTTTGGGCGTCTTCAATTGCTTTCCTTCATGGGCACGATCAAAGTTCATGGGGGCGTGTCGACACCGTAGCGAAGGCTGGACTGGGGCGTGATTAGGAGATGGGCGTCCTTGGCCAATAATGGAAAAAAGAAGGACATCCCTGACGAGCACTTGGCTGACTTTACTTGGTCCATTTTTTCTTGCGGCCAAGCCATGAAAAGGTGCCCGAACTGAGCAGATAACCACTGGAGGGAATCTGGGATGACCTCCCCTTACTCCCCCTGTGGTCACCAACCCCCTCCCACCCTAAAAAAAAAACTAAAACATTCTTTTTTTTTAGCCTGCCTATATGCCAGCCTCATATGTCACACCCAGCTCCATGACAGTCCCTGGAGCAGTTTTAGTGGGTGCAGTGCACTTTAGGCAGGCGGATCCAGGCTCATCCCCCCACCTGTTACACTTTGTGGTGGTAAATGTGAGCCCACCAAAACCCACCGGAATCCCACTGTACGTGCCCCCCTTCACCCCTTAAGGCTATGGTAGTGGTGTACAGTTGTTGGGAGTGGGTTTTGGGGGCTCAGCAAACAAGGTAAGGGAGCTAAGCACCTGGGAGTAATTTGTGAAGTCCACTGCAGTGCCCCCTAGGGTGCCCAGTTGGGTGTCCTGGCATGTCAGGGGGACCAGTGCACTAAGAATTCTGGCTCCTCCCATGACCAAAGGGCTTGGATTTAGTCATTTTTGACAAGGGCGTCCTCAGTTTCCATTATGGCCAAAAACCAGGGGCGACCATCTCAACATTTAGGTCGACCATCTCTAAGGTCGACCTAAATGCTGATATTTGGTCGTCCCCGACCGTATTATCAAACGAAAGATGGACGCCCATCTTGTTTCGATAATACGGGTTTCCCTGCCCCTTCGCCGGGACGTCCTTAGAGATGGGCACCCTTAGAGATGGTCGTCCCTGTTCGATTACACCCCTCTTAGTAATAACAAGGGTTGAAAAAATGTTTTGCTGGGAGTTTTATCATCATCGGCAAAAAAACCTTTTAATTCCAAATATATGTAAAAAAGATGCTAAAACTCTACATAATCAGCTAGGGATCCAAACAGCATGTGAAAGTCAAAATCGTAACTTAGCTTTCAGGTGCAGATACAAAGCAACGTGTGAGTCATCTGTCCAACACACCGACTTTGGCCAAGGTTTCGCTAATAACGCTGTGTCAAGACGTGAGTAACCTTCAAAGATAAAAAGCATGTGATTCAAAAGTGAAAACGCAAATGAACAAAAAATAAACAAAAAAGTGTATAAGTAGGATCCATAAACTTAAACTTTAAAGCTTATAATATTTGAAATTCAAGGTGAGATACAATAGAGAAACTGATTACAAAACATCTCTAAATTTAAAAAAAATCCAGTAAAATAACAATTAAAAACAAACACAAATTACATCCCTTATAAACAGTTACTCAGAACATAAAAGTTTTCAAAGCTTTACAAAAAGAGTAATAACATTTCACCAGATGTAATTCCAAAGAAAGATTATTCCATAAGCAGTCTGCCAAAAACATAAAGGAATGAGAAAATATAGCCTTAAGTCTAACAGACCTAATAATTGAAAAAGCCCAAAGCAATTGATTATAACACCTAGAAGCTGCAGTAAAGTTTAAGATTAACAATAATTTGGACAAATGCTCAGGGCAGTTACCTTCCAAAAATTTCATGACTGATCATATCGAAAGCTGCAGAAATATCAAACTGGTTTACCTCAGTGGTCAATGACAACAACAATGTTTCAGTACTATGAAAGGAACAAAATCCATGTGGAGAACTATGCAATGATGCCCATTATCCAAACAGCTCGAAAACTGAAGTCCAACCACAAATTCAAGCAACTTAGTAAGGAAAGGAAAATTAACGATTGGCCTGAAACTAGAATTTTGAGACATGTCGCCATCAGACTGTTTGGGGATTGGAGTTAAAACAATACTTCCTATTTCTTCAGAAAACCAACCCAAACTTAGATTTCTGTTTACTGAGCTGCCCTATAGGCACACTAGCATTTTAGTGCATGATAAAAATTAGTGCACGCTAATGCTATAGACTGCTAAAAACACTAGCACACCTTGGTAAACAGGGCCCTCAAAGATGTATTACCAAACAAAGCAAACCAGTTTAACAAATCCCATGAGGGATGTTTATCAAATACGAGTGAGGGCACACTATCCAATGGACATCCAGATCTAGATAATCTATTTACCAAAGGACTCAAGGTTAATGGAGAAACAGGTTCAAATCTGGACCAGACATTTTGATGGAACTGTTTCGATTATAGGATATGGTCATTACTGTTTTTAGATGGGAAGGCGGTAGAACGAGAGGACATGAAATGAGATTGAAGGGGGGCAGACTCAGGAAAGATATCAGGAAGTATTTTTTCACGGAGAGGGTGGTGGACGCTTGGAATGCCCTCCCGCGGGAGGTGGTGGAGATGAAAACGGTAACGGAGTTCAAACATGCGTGGGATATGCATAGAGGAATCCTGTGCAGAAGGAATGGATCCTCAGAAGTTTAGCTGAAATTGGGTGGCGGAGCAGTTGGGGGGAAGAGGGGGTGGTGGTTGGGAGGCGAGGATAGGGGAGGGCAGACTTATACGGTCTGTAACAGAGCCGCTGATGGGAGGCGGGACTGGTGGTTGGGAGGCGAGGATAGGGGAGGGCAGACTTATACGGTCTGTACCAGAGCCGCTGATGGGAGGTGGGACTGGTGGTTGGGAGGCGGGAAATACTGCTGGGCAGACTTATATGGTCTGAGCCCTGAAAAGGACAGGTACAAATTCAAGTTAAGGTATACACATATGAGTTTGTCTTGGGCAGACTGGATGGACCATGCAGGTCTTTTTCTGCCGTCATCTGCTATGTTACTATGTTAGTTTGAAAATTGTGTTATCTAATTGAGGCAGGCCACATTGAACTACAAGGTAAATGTAGGATAGATATGTTGTTCATTAGTCTGTCTTCTTTTTGAGAAAGGGAACAATTGATTCATGCTTACTGAGTGAACCTGCATTCATGATTTTAGACACCTTTGTCATATCTCCCCGCTGCCATTTGTGCACAACCTAAAGAGCCTTACCTTCTCTAGCCTTTCCTCATTGAGGACTAGATTTCTCCCCCTTGTTATTTTGGTAGCCCTTTTTCTTGTCTTAGGATGCAGTGACCAGAACTTAAGATAAGATCATATCATGGAGTCATACAGAGGCATTACAATATTCTTAGTTGTAAGATGGAGTAGGGAAGGAGAGATGCTGCAGGAGGGGTGGGGGGTGATAGTGGGAGAATTGTTGAACATAAGGGGGGAGGGGGAGAGGAATGAGAGAAGGAGAACTGTTGGACATGGGGTGGAGAGGATTTGATTTGCTTACTTTATTTTTTGTCTATTAGATTGTAAGCTCTTTGAGCAGGGACTGTCTTTCTTCTATGTTTGTGCAGCGCTGCGTACGCCTTGTAGCGCTATAGAAATGCTAAATAGTAGTAGTAGTAGTCTCTTGTAATCAGAGGTGATATTGTGATGTCATAATGCCTCAGGCCACCAATAAGAGCCAACCTCATCCGTGATGTCACAATGGCTTGATTGTCCTATACTTGGCTCACTTTTATTACATAGCTCTTTGAGCAGGGACTGTCTTTCTTCTATGTTTGTGCAGCACTGCGTACGCCTTGTAGCGCTATAGAAATGCTAAATAGTAGTAGTAGTAGTCTCTTGTAATCAGAGGTGATATTGTGATGTCATAATGCCTCAGGCCACCAATAAGAGCCAACCTCATCAGTGATGTCACAATGGCTTGATTGTCCTATACTTGGCTCACTTTTATTACATAGCTCTTTGAGCAGGGACTGTCTTTCTTCTATGTTTGTGCAGCGCTGCGTACGCCTTGTAGCGCTATAGAAGTGATAAATAGTAGTAGTAGTAGTCTCTTGTAACCAGAGCTAATATTGTGATGTCATAATGCCTCAGGCCACCAATAAGAGCCAACCTCATCAGTGATGTCACAATGGCTTGATTGTCCTATACTTGGCTCACTTTTATTACATAGCTCTTTGAGCAGGGACTGTCTTTCTTCTATGTTTGTGCAGCGCTGCGTACGCCTTGTAGCGCTATAGAAATGCTAAATAGTAGTAGTAGTAGTCTCTTGTAATCAGAGGTGATATTGTGATGTCATAATGCCTCAGGCCACCAATAAGAGCCAACCTCATCCGTGATGTCACAATGGCTTGATTGTCCTATACTTGGCTCACTTTTATTACATAGCTCTTTGAGCAGGGACTGTCTTTCTTCTATGTTTGTGCAGCACTGCGTACGCCTTGTAGCGCTATAGAAATGCTAAATAGTAGTAGTAGTAGTCTCTTGTAATCAGAGGTGATATTGTGATGTCATAATGCCTCAGGCCACCAATAAGAGCCAACCTCATCAGTGATGTCACAATGGCTTGATTGTCCTATACTTGGCTCACTTTTATTACATAGCTCTTTGAGCAGGGACTGTCTTTCTTCTATGTTTGTGCAGCGCTGCGTACGCCTTGTAGCGCTATAGAAGTGATAAATAGTAGTAGTAGTAGTCTCTTGTAACCAGAGCTAATATTGTGATGTCATAATGCCTCAGGCCACCAATAAGAGCCAACCTCATCAGTGATGTCACAATGGCTTGATTGTCCTATACTTGGCTCACTTTTATTACATAGCTCTTTGAGCAGAGACTGTCTTTCTTCTATGTTTGTGCAGTGCTGCGTTCGCCTTGTAGCGCTATAGAAATGCTAAATAGTAGTAGTAGTAGTAGTCTTAGTTTAGCTCTCCTTTCCTAACAATTCTCACCCCCCAATATTCGAAAGGATCATCACCTGGCTGGTTAAATGCCCTATAACTGGCTATCCAATGATATTCAGTGGGATATAGCCGGTTAGAAGCTTGCAGATAGCCGGTTGTATGATTCCGAAATAACCGGCTACAGCCGATTTTCAGCCCCACTTTACCAGCTATATTTGGCCTGGTGAATATTTGGGATATCTTTGGCTGGTTAAAAGATAACCAGCTAAGTCTGAATGTCAGCATAGGTGGTTATCTTCTAACCGCCCAAAAACTAACCGGATATTCACTGCCGGTTACCGGAAATGGCCTGGTATTGAAGATCCGGGTTTAGTGGTGACCGCAGGACTTAGCTGGGCTAACTTCCATATCTGAATATCATTCTCCCCCCCCCCCACCCCCAGTGTTCTGTTTGCCATTTTGGCTGGCATCACACTCTGAACAGAGGATTTCAGTGTAGTGTCTATGATGGCGCCTAGATCTTTTTCTACAGTACTGACTTCTTGAGAGTAAATAGATAAAACAGAGCCTGGTTGAAGAGAACAAGTAGACACTTTCATAGATGCTATGACACATAGGCCTAAACCAGGACACACCATCATGTTAAAGTCCATGCCATCCTTGCCCCATGTTTAGGATATATGAAATAGCATGCAGGACTTTTCAATCTTTGTTGCACAAATCTGCTGTACTGCATGATAAATATGTTAACAGAACTTAATAAAAAGGGCCAGATACCTGTAAATTTCAGGATGAAGAAAATGGAAACATCTTTGTGAAAAACAATCAACAATAATCACTATCTGGTTATGTATGTTTCTTTGAATCAGAATTTTCTTACAAACTTTCTCAATCATTGTTGAAAACAAACTCTCTTCAATAATTAAATCCCTCGGAGAAGGAAGAGCAAGGGACTAATTACAATGCGGATACTTTTCTCTGTAGCTAGACATAGGGAGGCTGATACAATAAATATCCAGTTTACAGACAAACAAACCAAAGGGAAGCACAAGTAAACGTGGCTGGGATGAAAGAATACTGGAGAATAGGGAGTGAGAAAGTGGAAAAATATGATGATTGATGGGAAGTCTATGTTCATTATTAAGTAAAGGAATGACACTGTGAAATTTTGAAACATCAATTGTATTTATTAGATAATTTAAATACCACAGGGAATGTTCAGTAGAGATGGCGTTCTGGCAATGAACCTTAAAAGTACAACTCTGAAGAGAAGATTAAAAGCAGGAAAGAACAAGCCCAGAAAGACCTAACTCCGAAAGTCTATGAAGAGAAATAGACTGGTTTGTAAGACTGAAGGCCACAAAACAGTCAGGTGAGAGCAACAAGATGTCTTTTCTTCACCCTGTTTTGTTTTAATGAAGTCTAATATTGCAATTAGTACATGTTTAGTGCTATGAAGAAGACCAAACCCAGTCTGTCTTGAATGTAGTGCATCCATCTGGTCTAACTGAGAAGTGATTATTTTTCACAGTGACTGTGGAGATAAATAGGAGATTAGAGATGGGATGGTAGTTTAGAGGATCAGAGGGATCAGCTTTGGCATCTTCAGATGTGGGTAAACAATTGCACCTTTCCAATCTGATGGAAAGACTCCACTTGTATGTCTCAATGAGATCATAGAATGACTAAAAGGAAAAAGAAGTAGCAAGAACGTCTTCAAGAGACAAGTGGGAATGAGATCAGCAGGAGACGTAGCTGAGTTTATAGAAGTTATAATTCCAGACATTCGAAAAGGGTAGGAATGGGAAAATGGTCAAAATAACTAAAACTAACAGAGGAAGCATTAGATTTGGAACACCCAAAAATGGGACCTCTGGAGGAGGCACATCCAGAGGTGCAACCCCTATGTAGCAGCAGCTCCTTACTCATAATAACAGTTGTACCTCATAACCACTGGTGGTGGTTAAATCATTAGGATAATATCTTGTCGCTACTGTTGGTACTTTTGCCCCTCACCTATTTGTAACAAAATCATTGCTTAATTCTAAAGCTACTCAATTTATTGCCACTGTATCCATGCACTGGTTAATTAAATTGTTAGCAAGCTATCACCTCTATATCTGCTACAGGTTAAATGGTGAATTAATGGCATCTGAAAACCAGACTGTTGTGAGTGGATTTATACTTTTGGGATTCTCGGACCTGTCTCCACAGATTCAGCAATTCCTTTTTCTGCTGCTGCTTCTCTTCTATCTGCTCGCTGTGATGGGAAACCTGCTCGTCCTTATTATCCTTACTGTAGATCCTGTCTTTCACACTCCCATGTACTTCTTCCTCAGGATTTTAGCCTTTATGGAGATCTGTTTAACGTCCACTATAATCCCCAAAACACTGACAAATCTTTTGTCTGAGGATAGAAGCATCTCTTTCCTGGGATGTGCCTTGCAAATGTATTTCACCTTTATTGTTGGCGTTGAAGAAAGCATGATTCTTGCTATCATGGCCTTTGATCGCTATATAGCAATATGCAATCCCTTCCATTACTCCACCATCATGAACAAAAGAAAGTGCATTTCTATGGCTGTTGGTTCTTGGATTATATCTATTTGGCTGCAGATAGTACAAATTATATTCATATTTAGTTTACCTTTCTGTAGGTCTAGGGTAATCCACCATTTCTTCTGTGACATTCCTCCAGTACTGAAGTTATCTTGCACTGACACATATTTGAATGACATAATCTGCATGACAATCACTGTGCTGGTAGGATTCATACCATTCCTGATCATCGTTTCTTCTTATGCTTACATTATCTCCACCGTGCTAAGGATGAATTCCAGAGAAGGAAGAAGAAAGGCGTTCTCAACCTGCTCTTCTCATCTTGCTGTTGTCGTCTTGTTCTATGGGACTGTCATGCTCGCGTATTTGCAGCCAGATACAGACTCTTCAGATGGGAGAATTTTAGCAGTGTTTTATTGCGTAATTAATCCAACGTTAAACCCAATGATCTACAGCCTGAGAAACAAGGAGGTGAAGGGGGCTTTAAGGAAAAGTATTTGGGGGAAAGAAAACATTTCTTTCATGCAGTGAAATGTATTGGTGAAATGTAAAAATCATTGTAACGTGTTGTAGTATGCAAATTATTGGGATCACTTTGGTCCATTCTTTTGGTAATTCTTTTAAAAAAGGTTTTGATGAAATAAAATCACACCATAGATATGACCCTAATTTTCTTTTGCAGACACAATGACTCTCATATAGAGTTACAATTTAAGGTTACATTCTTCAAGGAGTCTCGTAAACTGAAATTGGCACATTTTTAAGTTGTTACATATTCTGAAGCAGGAGCAAACCATGCTAGTGAAAAATAAGAATACAAGAAAATTAAGTATTGCCATATCGGGCAGTCCAAGGGTCCATCTAGCCCAGTATCCTGCTACTAATAGTGGCCGATGCGGGTCATAAATACCTGGAAGGTTCCCAGATCCTATGCTGTTTAGATAACCGACTTTCACTACACGTTAAGGATTTAGTGGTAATTCTGTAATCAGTTGTCATGAGGAACTGCATTGGCTTCCTATCAAGGGCCGGATAACTTTTAAAGGTTGCATCCCGGTGCATAAAATTCTCTACGGTGAAGCTCCAGCATATATGGATGCTCTTATCAGCTTACCGCCTAGGAACTCTTCCAGATCATCTTGCACGTACTTGAATGTTCATTACCCAAAATGTTGTGGCATCAACTATAAAACCACCTACACATCCACCTTTCCCTATGTTAGCGCTCACTCATGGAATGGTTTACCAAAATCTGTAAAATCTATTCAAGATCATTTGGCCTTCGGAAAATCTCTAAATACCCTATTATTTGGAAATACTTACGCTAAAGACCCGCCTAGCATCTCTAACTTCTGAACTGCTGCAGTCGTAACGACATATTGAACTCTATTACTCTTTCTCCTTTTCCTCTCCTTTGCTGTAACTCACTAATCTCTTTAACTTCAAAGTATTTGATTGTTTGCTGAATTGATGTATGTTTTTGCAGACTGATGTAAGCCACATTGAGCCTGCCCATGGGTGGGAAAATGTGGGATATAAATGCTATAAATAAATAAAAATAAAGATAGTTGACAAAAACATCTGTAAGTACAGTATTTTAGTCATTTGCTTGCATCTGTTTACAAATACATATGTAATGCCCAGCATACCAAGTGCTGTTTTGCAAACTTGTTCATTGTGGGTATTCATATGTGCAGAATACGGGTAGGAATTTACTACCTCTTAATATTAAGTTTCAAGAACATTATTGTAGGTTTTGAAAGATGTAGATTTCTTTTGATTTAATATGTGCGAAGGAGGAATGCTGTACTGTAATTGCAATGTTTTGTTTTATCGAACTGAATTCTAGCTATTTAATCCATCTTGCAGACATTTTGATGCAACTGTGTTCCCTTGTAGGACATGGTTAGTACTGTTTTGGGATGAAGATTGTGTTATCGAGACACCAAGCTCTCCTGCAGTGGAAAAAGAAGGACGCCCTCAACTGCTCCGTCGCAGGGACGGCCAAATTTCAAGGGGGGTGTCAGGCATAGCAAAGGCGCGTGGATGTCCTTCTCAAAGAAACGTCCATTTTGGGCATCCTCAACTGCTCCGTCGCAGGGACGGCCAAATATTTCAAGGGGGTGCCGGGTATAGCAAAGAAACGTCCATTTTGGGCATCTTCAACTGCTCAGTTGCAGAGACAGCCAAATACTTTTCTAAGATTCAGTATATTAATGAGTGAAGAAATATTTTCTCTGATTCGTTTTAAATGTATTACTATGCATTGTGTGTCCCCTGTCCACTCCACTCAGTACTTTATACTTCCTTTTTTTATGGGGACGGGCGGGCATGGAGGATATCACTCACGGGGGTGGGCAGGGATGGAGGAGATTACTCACGGGGACGGGTTAGATTCCGGCAGGGATGAGTGGGGACGGGTTTGATTCCGGTGGGGACGGGTCACGTTTCTGTCCCCGTGCAACTCTCTACTCTGAGCAGAGGATTTCAGTGTATTGTCTATGATGGTGCCTAGATCCTTTTTCACAGTAGTGACTTCTTGAGAGTAATTATATAACAGGGTTCCTGGTTTAAGAGAACATGTAGACACCTTCTCAGATCCTTTTTTTTTATATAAAAACACAGCCCTAAATTATGATTTGTGCCTTGATTAGGGAGCTCACAGCTTAGGACTGTGAGCAGATAACAGCAGCTGAGCATAGCTGTGCTATTTTAGTGAGGGTTGGTGGAAAGGGGAGAAGCAGGGGAGTTCATGGTGAAAGAAGGAACGATGGACAGGGTGGTGACGTGGCAGGTGGAGATTGGTGGGTTATGGTTTCTGGGAAGCTGTCAGGCTTATTTTTGAAAGAGAAGGGCGCCCATCTTTCGACACAAATCGGGAAATGGGAGTCCTTCTCCCAGGGTCGCCCAAATCGGCATAATCGAAAGCCGATTTTGTGCGTCCTCAATTGCTTTCCGTCGTGGGGATGACCAAACTTCATGGGGGGGGGGGGGGGGGGTGTCGGAAGCTTAGTGAAGGTGGGACTGGGGCGTGCTTAACACATGGGCGTCCTTGGCCAATAACGGAAAAAAGAAGGGCGTCCCTGACGAACACTTGGGCAACTTTATTGGTCCATTTTATCTTGCGACAAAGCCTCAAAAAGGTGCCTGAACTGACCAGCTGACCACCGGAGGGAATCAGGGATGACCTCCCCTTACTCCCCTAGTGGTCACCAACCCCTTCCCATCCTAAAAAAAACTTTAAAAATATTTTTTGCCAGACTCAGATGTCATACTCAGGTCCTTCGCAGCAGTATGCAGGTCCCTGGAGCAGTTTTGTAGGTGCAGTGCACTTCAGGCAGCTGGACCCAGGCCCATTCCCCCCTACCTGTTACACTTGTGGTGGTAAATGTGAGCCCTTCAAAACCAACCAGAAACCCACTGTACCCACATCCAGATGCCCCGCTTCACCCCTAAGGGCTCTGGTAGTGGTGTACAGTTGTGGGTAGTGGGTTTTGGGGGGCTCAGCAAACAAGGTAAGGGAGCTAAGCACCTGGGATCAATTTGTGAAGTCCACTGCAGTGCCCCCTAGGGTGCCCGGTTGATGTCCTGGCATGTCAGGGGGACCAGTGCACTATGAATGCTGGCTCCTCCCATCACCAAATGGCTTGGATTTGGTCATTTCTGAGATGGGCGTCCTTGGTTTCCATTATTGCCGAAAATCAGAAACGACCAAGTCTAAGGACGACCATCTCTAAGGTCGACCTAAATTTCAAGATTTGGGTGTTCCTGACCGTATTATCAAAATGAAAGATGGACGCCCATCTTGTTTCGATAATACAGGTTTCCCCGACCCATCACGGCGCCATCCCCAGGAAAACTTGGGCGTCCCTTTCAATTATGCCCCTCCACGTGGGAGAATTTAAAAGAAGCTTTTGTTGGGTAGTGTAATTGTTTTAGAGGGAGGTGAGGAGTGGGAACGGGTTGGGAGGTGAGGTGGTTACTCGCCCTGCCCTCTCTGTTGGGTGAGTTAGCAGATTGGTGTGGTGGTATTCTTGAGGTAGGTTGGGTGGGTTGGTCACAGCTGGTGGTTGGCAGAATCATGGGGGATTGTGATACTGTTGAGGAGGCCTTCAGAAATTGGGAATTGGTTTAAGAATGAATATGCTTCATCGTGTGCTGCACCTCCATGAGAATTTGTAGGTTCTGCATCACCACAGACTTGTGGGAGGTAGGAATACATGTACTGTAAAGTAATTGATGAAGCTACTTCAGCACCAACTGGCTTCAGGTATGGGGGGAAAAGATCTCTATATTGGAGCTGGGTAATTCAGTTATGTGCTATTGCATGAACAATGTTACTGCTATTGTTAATTAGTATTTCTTAATAAAGCTGCGGCCCATTTATTGCACCATTTATTGAGCCAGATATTTAGAGTGGTTTTGTTTATTGTGTCTGTGTATTGAGAGCATGGCGTAGTGCGAATGCTGATGTTATACATGTTACTTAGTGCAATTTATGATCTACATTTGCAGTACTACAAAATCATCTACGGAGAAGCCCCGACCTACATGCTAGACCTTATAGACTTGCCTATTAGGAACGCAAAACGATCATCACGCACATTCCTCAATCTCCACTACCCTAACTGTAAAGGGATAAAATACAAATCCATATACGCGACCGGCTTCTCATACATCTGCACGCAGCTATGGAACGCATTACCCAAGGCCATAAAAACAACGCAAGACCTAACCATCTTCCGAAGACTACTGAAAACAGATCTTTTCAAGAACGCCTACCATAAACATCCATCTTAAATACTAAATATTAACATTATACACGATCTATACAAATCCGAACTTTTAACACATGACTGCTCAACCTCTTTGCTATTAATGATCAAGCACTACCACTTTAAACCTTATGCTGAATAGGACTTCTCTACAATCGATGACCTAATGTCTGTTACAATCTAACTTATTACTCAGGAACCTTCTTGCACTACCATAATGTATTCTTTACCATGTATGTATTCATATGGTATATATACATACCACGATTTGTTCCATATACACTATGTTCCATATATGTATGCACCATGAATGTTACCATGTATGTATGCTCCTTAATGTAATTCTGTTACCCGGAAATGACAACCACCATTACGGCAAATGTAAGCCACATTGAGCCTGCAAATAGGTGGGAAAATGTGGGATACAAATGCTACAAATAAATAAATAAATAAATAAAGACATCTGTGCCTGAGCATTACAAGGAAAGGCACATTTTCTGTGGTTGGCCCTATTGAGAAGAATAAGCTACTTTTAGTACTGAAGTGTCACTTACTAAGTCAAGTTTATGAACTGCCATGATTTGCTTGTGCCTTTTGAACTTACTTTTGTTGCATGTTTTTGTTTAGTTGTTTGTTGAATGTATTTTAATTGTGTTTGTTGATTTGTTACCCACCTTGGATAAAGGCAGATTATAAATAAGAAAAATATAAACATCCATCCATCTTTATGAACCCCACCCATGCTCCAACCAAACTCTGACTCTGTATGTGCCTACAGGCAAAGGACACACCATCATGTCAAAGTCCGTACTTCTATATTCAATGAAGCGGTCAATATTCAGGCAATATTCAGTGGCAGTCAAGGCATTGGCAATGAACATCATGATCCTCAGTGGATCCGGAACTTATGCAGGTGCCAACCAATATTCAGTGCTGCTTTTCGTGTAATGGTATCCACCTCCTAGTATGTTCTGATACGATATTTACATAGCCAATAGTTCCCATTAATATTGTGTTGCCAAATTTAATCTCAACATTTGGGCTGGCCTTAGAGATTGCCATAATTAGAGATGGCCGCCATTCCCCGATAATGGAAACTCATGGCGGCCATCTCATTCCCGGCCAAATCCAAGGCACTTGGTCGTGGGAGGAGCCAACATTTGTAGTGCACTGGTCCCCCTCACATGCCAGGACACCAACCGGGTGCCCTAGGGGGCACTGCAGTGGACTTCACAAATTGCTCCCAGGTGCATAGCTCCCTTACCTTGGGTGCTGAGCCCCCCCAACCCCCCCCCCCCCTCAGGTCTGCCTGCCTGAAGTACACTGCACCCACTACAACTACTCCAGGGACCTGTATACTGCTGCGATGAACCTGAGTATGGCATTTGAGGCTGGAAAAAGTATTTTTAACCTGTTTTTTATGGTGGGAGGGGGTTAGTGACCACTGGGGGAGTTAGGGGAGGGCATCCCCGATTCCCTCCGGTGGTCATCTGCTCAGTTCGGGCATCTTTTCATGGCTTGGTCATGAAAAAAAATGGACCAAGTAAAGTCGGTCAAGTGCTCGTCAGGGACCCCTTCTTTTTTCCATTATCGGCCGAGGACGCCCATCTCCTAATCACTCCCCTGTCCTCCTCCAGTCCCGCCTTCGCTACCCTGCCGACACGCCCCTGTGAACTTTGGTCGTCCCTGCGACGGAAAGCCATAGAGGGTGTCAAAAAAAAAATCGGCTTTTGATTATGCCGATTTGAGCAGCCTTGCGAGAAGGTCACCCATCTCCTGATTTGTTTCGAAAGATGGGGCGCCCTTCTCTTTTCGAAAATAAGCGTGAAGGTCTCAGACCCAAAATGGACGTGCACCAATTTTTATTTTGCCGCATGTCTATTTTTGGCAAAAATTTAGAAAAAGGCCTTTTTTGATCTGCACGTGCCCAAAATACACGCCTACACTAGCGCATCCCATTTTTCAGCGCACCTCAGTAAAAAGGACCCCCAAATCGGCAGCGGTATTTGGAGTCATCTGCAGTTTGGCCAACAAGGTTTTTCTTTTGGAATCAGAATTTGCAAACAACTTTTCTCAATAAATTATGTTGAAAACATATTGTCCTCAATAATTAATACCCAGGGACAAGAAAAAGCACGAGGGTAATCACAATGTTCATAGCTATGGCTAGACAGATGATGCTGGTTGCTATAAAAGGCCAGGTCATAAAATAAGCAAACTATTGCAAATAAGTATATGAAATTATGACACCCGATAGGGCTATTTTCTAACAAGGTGTCATAATTGTCTTTCAACAGAGAAGATTAGAAAGCATTAAAGGAGTCTTTACAAAGCCATGCTAGCATTTTTAGCTGCACTAAAAATCAGCTGATGGTAAATGCTGAGGCACCCAGAGGAATATAATGGGCATCTCGGCGTTTTCCGCCAGTTGATTTACACCACGAGCTAAAAAAAATGCTAGCGCGGCTTTGCAAAATGCGCCCTGAAAGATTTTTTTTGCCGAATCCATTCAATCACAGGTACAAGATTCATTTTTTCCAGCCTACTTCATTATTTTCACTGGATTCCTTGCATGCCGTGATGCATTCCATTTAAACTAAATCGAGCAGATATTGTAGGACCTGAGTTTCAAGACTGCGGGGGACGTGAGGTTCAAGACGGCAGAGGTACTACATTTTTATTGAAATATTTCATTTACAATAAACCAGGTTGAGATTCCAACGAGTTAATACAGGTTCTAGAAATGTTTGAGTAACAATGTTCCCGGTTTGGAGATTATACGAAAGAATGAACGAGAGGATGAAATCATAAGGCAGTAGGAAAACAAACAAACAAATGGATTAAATAGAATATAGATCTCAGAAAAAGGAATATTAATACGTTTATTGGACAGGAATGAGTGAACATGATTCCAGATGTATAACAGCTGTAACCGACACTGCAATTTTACTTAACACATCTTAAGAATTCAATCTTCTGATGCCTCCATTCTAGTTCATTATGTTGGCTTCGTTTCTCTGTCTTCTTTCGCCTGGCATCAGGAGAAATCCAGATCTTCTGATTCAGATTTCTACAGTGTACCCTAGTGTACAATTCTAGAGCAAGCAGACTCGAGGTTGCAATAATTTCTATTTTAATTTATTTTATTATACTTCAGTCTTTCCTGTCTTACTAGGGGGATTTTTTTTTTTAAATACTTGGAGCAGTCTGTTACTTAAATGAGATCCTGTGATCAGGGATCTTACAATAGGTAGATCAATCAGTGTCCAGATATGAGGAGCAATTAAAAAGAAATCAAAGAATAGGGGTCCGTGCTACAAATGTGAAACTGCAAAGATCATGAATTAAAAGTTGATCAGTTTTCTGTCAACAACAATAATAATAATAATATTAATAATAAAAGCACTATGGCAAAAGGAAAAGCGTAATTGTTGGTGAAGTGGTCTGAGAACCACAAAGCTTAGGTTGAATTCCCACAGCAGTGCCTGGTCACCCTGGGCAAATCCCCTAACTCTCCATTGCCACTGGTGTAAAAAAAAAAAAATTAAAATGTGATCCCATTAGAGACAGAAAAAGCCAAATGAATTTTGTAGCTCACTTGTTCATATTGCAGGTCCATCATTATGGAATTTGCTACCCTTAAGGCTGAAAAAAATACAGGTTTGAAACAGAAAAAGCCAAATGAATTTCGTGGCTCACTTGTTCATATTGCAGGTCCATCATTATGGAATTTGCTACCCTTAAGGCTGAAAAAAATACAGGTTTGAAACAGAAAAACCCAAATGAATTTCGTGGCTCATTTGTTCATATTGCAGGTCCATCATTATGGAATTTGCAACCCTTGAGGCTAGAAATAAATACAGGTTTGAAACAGAAAAAGCCAAATGAATTTCGTGGCTCACTTGTTCATATTGCAGGTCCATCATTATGGAATTTGCTACCCTTAAGGCTGAAAAAAATACAGGTTTGAAACAGAAAAAGCCAAATGAATTTTGTGGCTCACTTGTTCATATTGCAGGTCCATCATTATGGAATTTGCTACCCTTGAGGCTTGAAATAAATACAGATTTGAAACAGAAAAAGCCAAATGAATTTTGTGGCTCACTTGTTCATATTGCAGGTCCATCATTATGGAATTTGCTACCCTTGAGGCTTGAAATAAATACAGGTTTGAAACAGAAAAAGCCAAATGAATTTCGTGGCTCACTTGTTCATATTGCAGGTCCATCATTATGGAATTTGCTACCCTTAAGGCTGAAATAAATACAGGTTTGAAACAGAAAAAGCCAAATGAATTTCGTGGCTCACTTGTTCATATTGCAGGTCCATCATTATGGAATTTGCTACCCTTGAGGCTTGAAATAAATACAGGTTTGAAACAGAAAAAGCCAAATGAATTTCGTGGCTCACTTGTTCATATTGCAGGTCCATCATTATGGAATTTGCTACCCTTAAGGCTGAAAAAAATACAGGTTTGAAACAGAAAAAGCCAAATGAATTTCGTGGCTCACTTGTTCATATTGCAGGTCCATCATTATGGAATTTGCTACCCGTAAGGCTGAAAAAAATACAGGTTTGAAACAAAAAAAGCCAAATGAATTTCGTGGCTCACTTGTTCATATTGCAGGTCCATCATTATGGAATTTGCTACCCTTGAGGCTGAAAAAAAATACAGGGTTTGAAAGAGTTAAATAAAAAGAATTAAACATGTTCTTTTTCTTGCAGGCATATGAGAGGGTCGATGACGGAGTCAATTAAGAGGCATATTTATTTGTCTTTGCAATGGACTGATTGCATTTTTCTCAGTTGATCTTTCTTGAGATATTTTTATGTGTTATGTCATGAGTTGTATTGTAAATATTTTGTATTATGTATGTGACATTTGTGATCTGCCTAGAACTTTGAGATTGTATGGAATAGATGTTTTTTTTTTAAAAATAAAAATAAGTAAATGCTTGTATATGATATGCAAACTGCTTTGATTGTAACACAGGAAGGCCATTCATCGAATCCATTTCACTTCTAGAGTAATACTTTTACTATTTTCCAGCTCTGTATAATAATTTGCTTCATCTGGTTTGATACTGAGATGTCCAATCATCAATCAAATGGAGCAGCTCTTGCTACGAGGTAAGACAGAGACATAACAACACAGAAAATAGTAGGCTAGCTTTCCTAGATGCCAATGGAGCTCATTTTCGAAAGAGAAAAAAAAAACATCTAAAAAGTGGGATAAAGCAGCATTTGGAGGTTTTTCTCTCACAAAACCAATCTTTAGACATTTTTCTATGAAGTCCGTCAAAAGTGCGTTCAAAACACAAGGGGGCGTGTCGGGGGCGTGTTAAGGGCGGGCTTTGGACATTTCCTAAGACTTGGATGTTTTACAGCCGTGATGGAACAAAACCAAACCATCCAGGACTAAAACTAAGACATTTTGAGCTAGACCTGGTTTTATAATGAACAAGGCACAAAAGAGTGCCCCAAATGACCACTGGAGGGAATCCAGGGTGACCCCTCAATACCCCCTAGTGGTCATGGACCCCCCCCCCTACACCCCAAAATCTGAATAAAAATATGACTTCCCAGCCTCTATGACAGCCTCAGATGTTAGAGCCAGGTCTATTAAACAGTGGCGTAGGAAGGGGGGGGCGGTCTGCCCCGGATGCACGCCGCTGGGGGGGGGGGGTGTCGGCTCTGCTGGTTCCCTGCGCCCTCTGCCTTGGAACAGGTTACTTCCTGTTCCGGGGCAGAGAGAGAAGGGAACCAGCGGAGCCGACGCAGCTCCCAGCAACGTGCACTCGGGGGCAGATCGGCCCGCCTGCTTGTCCCTCGCTTCTCAATATAAGTAAAAATGCGCTCCGGGGGGGGGGGGTGCGCGCCGGAGGGGGGAGGGTTCGCCGTGCTGCACCCGGGGGGGGGGGGTTGCGCAGCGGCGACCAGCCCCAGGTGTCAGCCGCCCTTGCTATGGCACAGCTATTAAAGCAGCAGGCAGGTGCCTGGAGTAGTATAGTGGTCAGTGCACTGCACCATGGGGTGGGGGACTCTGGTCCCTCTCTCCCTCTACCTGTCACATTTGTGGTGGAAACTGTGTTCCGAAAATCTAGGGTCACTGTTATCCATATTTTTATGCACAATTGGTAAGAGAAGACTTGCCTTGGCTAAATCCATGTTGAAGCTGTCACATTAAACCATGTCTATCTATGTGTCCAGTAACCTTGCTCTTTAGAATAGCTTCTACCATTTACATGACACTGACATCAAAATCACTGGTCTGTAGTTTCCTGGTTCACCTCTGGAACATTTTTTTTAAAAAATTGGGTTTATGTTGGCAACCTCCAAACCGTAGGTACTGTAGCTGATTTTTAATGATAGGATACTAATTACTAACAGTAGCTCTGCAAGTTAATTTCTGATTTCTTTTAGCATTCTGGGTTGTATGCCATCCAGTCCAAGTGATTTTCTGTTCATTAGCTTGTTAATTTGACCTATTACATCTTTTCAGTTTCTCTGAATTGTCACCTTTAAATACCCTTTCTGGCATGAGTAGTTCCCTTGCATCTTCCTCAGTAAAGACCAAAGCAAAGACAGGATAATGTAACAGGTAATACTAGTGAACCAACTGATATGTTTCTCTTCTCCCTCCCCGCCCCTCTGCAGCAGCGGCTCCTTAATCATAGTAACGGTTATACCCCATATACACTATTTGTATTGTAGCTAAGTTATTAGGCTAACACCTTGTGGCCACTGCTAGTCCATCGCACAAATCTAAAACTATAAAACTTGATGCATTCATCAAAAGCAACATGGCTGCTGTATCCCTGCCCTGGTTAATCAATGTATTAGCAAGTTCTCACTTGTATGTCTGTTGCAGGTTAAACGGCGGATTAATGGCCTCTGAAAATCAAAGTGTGGTGAGTGGATTTATACTTCTGGGATTCTCAGACCTGTCTCCGCAGTTTCAGCGATTACTTTTTATGCTGCTACTTCTCTTCTATGTGCTTGCTGTGTTGGGAAATCTGCTAGTCCTCACCATCCTTACAGTCGATCCTGTCCTGCACATGCCCATGTATTTCTTCCTCAGGAATTTATCTTTCGTGGAGATCTGTTTCACGACAGTTACTATTCCCAAAACACTAGCGAATCTTTTGTCTGAGAATGGAAGCATCTCTTTCCAAGGATGCACTTTGCAGATGTATTTCTTCTTTTTTTTCGGCAGCGAAGAATGCATGCTTCTCGGTATCATGGCCTTTGATCGCTATGTGGCAATATGTAAACCCTTGCATTACTCCATTATCATGAGCAAGAAAAAGTGTGTTTATATGGCTGCGTGTTCCTGGATTACATCCGTTGTGCTGCAGTTTGGACAAATCACATTCATCATGAGCTTGCCTTTCTGCAGGTCCAAGATAATCCATCATTTCTTCTGTGACGTTCCACCTGTATTGAAGCTCTCCTGCACTGATACTTACTTTAATGACATAGTCCGACTGGCAACAGCTGTGTTTTTCCTACTCATTCCCTTCCTGATCATTCTTTCCTCTTACATTTACATTATCTCCACTGTGCTGAGGATGAATTCTAGAGAAGGAAGAAGCAAGGCTTTCTCAACCTGCTCCTCTCACCTTGCCGTGGTGACCTTGTTCTACGGGACAACCATGCTTGCATATTTACAACCAGATACAGGGTCAGCAGATCCGAGAGCGTTTGCGGTTTTTTACTGTTTAATTAACCCAATGTTAAACCCACTGATCTACAGCCTGAGGAGCAGAGAGGTGAAGGGGGCTTTGAGGAAAAAAATTTGTGGTAAAATAACATTTCTTTGCATGTATAAAATGTAAAAATTATGTTGCATTACATAAGCTCTTGAGACCACTCAGGTTCACTCTTTTGATAATTGTTTTAATGATCGATATGACAGCATAGAAATTACTCCAATGTTCTCTTCAATCAGTGCAGATACGATAACTCTCAAACAGATCTATAATGGATGGTCACATTCTTCCAGGATTTTCATAAACTGAATTTGACATAGTCTAAGATTGTTACATATCTTGAAGCAGGTGCAAAATGTTTGTGTGAAAAAAATATGTACATAAGTACATAAGTAATGCTACACTGGGAAAAGACCAAGGGTCCATCGAGCCCAGCATCCTTTCCACGACAGCGGCCAATCCAGGGAAATAAAAAATAAGAACATGAAAACAGAAGAATTGTGATACTAAGCCAAACCAAAGGTCCATCTAGCCCACTATCTTGTTTCTAGTAGTAGCCAATTTAGGTCACAAGTACATGTCGAAATCCTAATAAGTAGCAAGACTGAATGCTACTTATCCTCAGGTCTACCTTAATAACTGTTTATGGACTTAACCTCCTGTTTTAAACCTGGTTATGCTAATTCCATTTACAACATCTTCTGGAAATGAGCTCCAGAACTTGACAATGCATTTCCAGAGTTTAATTATACTTGACAGCTAGCTATTATGCCACAGTATTACCACTAGAGATCACTCTTTCCTCACTAGCCCCAGGATTCTATACAGCATGCCTAGAATTCTGCATTCCAAAATTGGCGAGGATTCTATAACAATCCACGTAACTTAAGTGCTGTTATCAGTCCTCATTAGCTTGTTAACAAGCAATAATGAGCACAAATTGGCACTGATTAGAATTAATGTGCCCAAGTCACTAAGCATATTCTGTAACAATGTGTGTCAGACTTCGAACGCACGCAGGCAAAAAGGGGCATGGTTATGGGCAGAGAAATGGGCGCTTCATGGGCATTCTAAAATTTACACGCCTAGTTATAGAATATGGGCCAGTGCATCTAAATCTATGTGCTGGGATTTACACATGTTTTCATTGGTATAAATGGATGCGCACAAATTTGGGCACTGAAATTAGTCAGCACTGATTTCAGCATTGATTTTTTAGGCAACATATATAGAATGTCCCCCTAGATGCTTAGGACCCCTTGTAAGACCAGGGTTGGGATCAGGGGTTGAGGATGAGGTTGAGGGAGTATACTGGGGAGATGCCTGAAAGGGAGGTGGGTTTGGCCTCATTGGTAGGTTGCTACAATGTAGGGAGTTGTGGCCACTTAGAAGAGGTTCTTGTCTCAGATCAGTTAGTTGGAGGGAGGGCTTCTGCAATGAGGAAAGGTTGACTTGGGGGTTGTGAAATTGTGTGGAGGTTTGATGTCTTGAGGGAGGTTTGCTATGGATGTCAGTGGACGATCAAGGGTCAATCATTGGGAAGGGATGATTGGGAGGTGCCAGGCATCGACATTTACAAATGCCCCTTCCAGCAGGCACTTTTGTGGCAGCTATAAATGCTGACGATCATCTTTTTCTGTACAGATGTGGATCTCTATGTGAAATGAGGAATCCATATCTATATTGCAGGCCTGCTCTTCTTACCCTACTCATATACTCTTCACATATAGACATATTTACATATGAGGAAGCTTATTGGCCCTGTGATGAAATTCCATTTATATGTGTAGAGCTCTCTATATGTGTCAATGACCATTTACACATAGGGATACTTCTAAACTAAGGGCCATTATTAGTAACTATCCTGCTTATTTTCAAAGGAGAAGGGTGCCCATCTTCCGACACAAATTGTCAGATGGGCGTCCTTCTTCTAAGGTCATCCAATTCAGCATAATCAAAAGCCAATTTTGGGCGTCCTCAACTGCTTTCCGTCATGGGCATGACCAAAGTTCAAGGGGGTGTGTCAGCAGTGTACTGAAGGCATGACGGGGCCGTGGTTAACAGATGGGTGCCCTCGGCCGACAATGGAAAAAAGAAGGGCGTCCCTCATGAGCATTTGGCCGACTTTACTTGGTCCATTTTTTTTCACGACCAAGCATCAAAAAGGTGCCGGAACTGAGCAGATGACCACTGGAAGGAATCGGGGATGACCTCCCCTGACTTTTCCAGTGGTCACTAACCACCTCCCACTTCAAAAAAACAACTTCAAAAACTTTTGTCTTTTTTTTTTTTTTTAGAGTATGTCCTTCGCTATTCCTCCGTCCCTTTGATGGCAGTTGAGCACATCCAAAATGTGGATGTTTCTGTGAGAAGGTATCAGGGAAGGCTCTCCACGGAGTGGATGAACACAAAATCCCACGGGGTGCAAATACAGAAAGACAAAGTGGGAAATGGACCAATGACTTCAGGACGATGGGACTATGGTGGTATAAAAAGAATAAACTTTATTGTAGACTCGACACAGTACTGTGTTTCGGCCACAGGCCTGCCTCAGGAATCTTGAGTGATGTAGATCAATTGTTGAATAACTAGTTCGTCTTGAGCAGACATAGCTGGTTAACACCAATATTCATCGGCTAACCAGCTAAGTTTAGCATCCAGATAGACCCGTATAAATAGCAGGTCTATCTTTGGTTGCTATAACTTAGCTGGTTGGGGGCATCGGGCTGTAAATCTATGACCTTCCAGCCAATTTGTTAAAGGAGCTGGCCAAACAACAAGGGAACTCCCCCTTCCTGCCGATGACCCTCCAATCACAAAATGTCCCATCCTGAAGCCCCCAATCAAATTCCTCCTCCTGATGTAACCTCAATCACTAACCACCCTGTCCCAAATTCCCTTCCATCAAATCCCCTCCTCTTGCTGCTCCAATCACATTTCCCTTCCTGAATACACCCCTTCCAAAGACCCCTTAGTCATCAAAAGCACCACTCCCATAGCCCATCCCCCTAGGTCAGGGTAGGCGTGATTCCCAGTCACTCCTTCCCCTTGCCAGTGCAAGGTTCAACATGGCACTGGTGCTCCCTAATTATAGTGTTGCATTACTACCACTAGGGTCAAGCTGCCTTGTGCCCTATACAGTAGCTTGACCCCCTAGTGGTGTATCACAAGGCTAGTGCTAGGGTTGCTGGTGCCGATTTGAACCCAGTGCCTGCAAGTTCCAAACGTGACTGAGAATACATTCTTACCCTGACCCCATTAGCAGGTATTTTGCCAGATAGTGTGTGTGTGTGTGTGTTTGCTTGGATTGGAAGTCTTTGATGTGGGGGAGAAGTTGAAAGAAAGGCATCAGGGTGTGGAGAGACGTTGATGACAGGAATTATATGTATGGGATTATGTGATTGGATTGAGGCATTGACCAGAGGTGCTAGCTTCCTGTCAGTTTGGATGGCTAGGGACCGTCAGGATTGCTTAGAGGCATATTTTCAAAGCACTTAGCCTTCCAAAGTTCCATAGGTTTCTATGGAACTTTGGAAGGCTAAGTGTTTTGAAAATATGCCTCTTAATGACCTGAAACTCTGGGCAGTGTGAATAACAGTACTTACAAGGCTATTATTATTATTATTTATAACATTTATACCCCACATTTTCCCACCCACTGGCAGGCTCAATGTGGCTGACATCAGACCTTAAGGGCAATCGCCAATCCGGTAAACAAACAAACAAAGTAAAATAAGGTGAATGGGAAGGATAGTAATTACAAGGGGCGAGGGAAAAGAGGGGAAGGGTAATAGAGTCCATGAGGTCCATAAATAAATTGTATTCCAGGAGTTATGGATTTAAGACGGGTCCTTTAGGATAAGTCTTTCCAAATAAACTGGTTGATCACAATCACTGTTATTCATACCAGCGGCGTAGCGAGGCCGGCTGACACCCGGGGTGGGTCGCCACAGCGCGCCCCCCTCCGCCGAGTGCACGTTGTCTCTGGGAGCTGCGTCGGCTCTGTTGGTTCCCTGCTCTCTCTGCCCCGGAACAAGAAGTAACCTGTTCCGGGGCAGAGACAGCAGGTTACCAGTGGCGCCGACACCCCGTAGTGCGTGCACCCGGGGCGGACCGCCCCACTGCCCCCCCTTCCTACGCTACTGATTCATATCTCAAGGGTAACTAACCTGCAGTGCTGAGCTACCAAAAGTTAGCCACTCCTATGGGACATTAAGCTGCAATAAAGTCCAACTTTTAACATACTTTAATAACTATCCCCTTAAAACTTTGTTTTACCTCTTGTGGTCAAAATATGAGTTGAATGAATTATCTTTGTAAAAGACATGAAAATATATCCATATATGATGTCTAATTTTCTCAATAAAAGTTGCTGAAAATGAATCAATATCCAGGAGAAATGAAGCGTGAGCAGATAATTACAACAATGGCAATTAGCCATGACAAATTCCTTCCACCTCCGTGGAGGGACAGGTGGATATTAGAGCTATAAATATCCAGTTTTAGATCAGAAGCAAACTGCAGTGCAGTACCTGAAATTTTGAGATGACGAAGGTTTCTTCATTAACAATGTGTGATGTTTTATCTATAAATAAAGACAAGAAGACAAAAGAATCTGTCCAGTCACAGTTGCAGGTACTTAATTATTTTTTCCAATATATTTCTCAAGTTGTAAAGCCCGTTACAACGGGCAACATTTCTGTTGTGCGTAATGTAATGAAATAGCCAAACAGGCCATATGTTTTATTTCTGAAATGGAAAAAGAGAGAGAGAGTGTATATGTGTGTGTGTGTGCGTCTGTGTGAAAGAGAGAGAGTGTGAGAGTGAGTTAAGAGAGAGAGACAGAGAGAGTGTGTGTATGTGTGAGAGACATAGAAAGTGTGTGTGTGTGCGTCTGTGTGAAAGAGAGAGAGTGTGAGAGTGAGTTAAGAGAGAGAGACAGAGAGAGTGTGTATATGTGTGTGTGTGTGAGAGTGAGTGTGTGTGAGAGAGACAGAGAACGTGTGTGTGTGCATGTGTGTGAGAGTTAGTGTGTGAGAGAGACAGAGAAAGTGTGTGTGTGTGCGTCTGTGTGCAAGAGAGAGTGTGAGTGAGTTGAGAGAGACAGAGAGTGTGTGCCCCCCCCCCTGTAGCCACCCAGCGATTTCTTTGTGGCATGTGATGTGTTTATTTGGATCATTTAAAAATAAGATTTCCCAAATAATGAGCACTCAGGCAACATTTACTTTACGTTTTCATTGGAGTGTCCAAACCATTTTGGTGTCATTGATGCAACAATATTGCTGTATCAATCATGAGGCACTAGAAATCTCCCTGAGACTCCCATCTGGCTGCTCCTCATGACTGAAAGTATAATATTAATAAGAATATAAGAATTGCCATACTGGGTCAGACCTGCTGCTAACAGTGGCCAAGCAAGCTCATTACTTGCTGGCAAAATCCCAAAAAGCAGACAGATGCTATGCTATACCAGACCTGATTGTAGGCATGCAGGTTGCAGATGATTGGGCGAGTTACAGCGATGTGGTACAGAAGTCTGTTCATAACATAGCAGCTAAAAAGGAACTCAATAAGTGGCTCCAACAATTCTGCGCTGAAAACTTGAGCACGAAGGGTTAATCTACAAAGGGAATGCACCCTATATAGAACAGCGTTCGGTGCAAATCGCACGCCTAACTTTTGGGTGCCATACTTATGCCTGCTAAATACCAGCACCCAACTTAGGCGTGCTTCGGACAAATTCTATAAATCCGCGTGCGATGTTTTGGAATGCCCCCGAAACGCTGCCTTTTCAGTTACGTGCAGTTGAACTTTATAGAACTTCGCGCAGCGAGATGCACGCACAAATTTTTTAGACTGTCAATTAACATTAGTGCTTGGTTGTTAGCACTCAACTCTTGACGTTTCTGAGCTCACTGGTCAATTTATTTTTTCTGTGCAATTCTGATGCACGTACAAAGTTGAACATGGAAATTTGGGCATGATATATAGAATCGGGGGGTTTATCACATGAGGGCTAGAGCTTACATTGCTGTTTCATGCGTTAACTGCAGTCTATTTTAGGGGGTAGGAAATGTTACATAAAGAGGTTTGGCGTTATCAATGTTCTACTTAAGATGTGTTATTTACTATTAATTTGAATTTTTAGTAACTAACGTCTCATTGTATAAAATAAAACCTGTGCTATAATAGCCTGAGTTAGTGATAAAATGCACACCTTACGTAAGTACATAAGTATTGCCATGCTGGGAAAGACCAAAGGTCCATCAAGCCCGGCATCCTGTTTCTAACAGTGGCCAATCCAGGTTACAAGTATCTGGCAGAAACCCAAAGAGTAGCTACATTCCATGTAGAACCCCAAAGAATAGCAAAATTCTAGAATCCTAAAGAGTAACGAGATTCCACGTAGAACTCCAAAGAGTAGCAACATTCCATTACGAATCCCAAGTACATAAGTACAAAAGTATTGCCATACTGGGAAAGACCAAAGGTCCATTAAGCCCAGCATCTTGTTTCCAACAGTGGCCCACCATTCAGGTCACAAATACCTGGCAAGATCCCAAACGGTCACCCATTTGGATAACTTACCCCCTAAGGAAAGGAGGGGACCTATCAATGTCGGCTACTGCTAAGGGTGTGAGCTACCATTAAGATGTATTATTCTACAGTTAATCCCAGTTATTAATAACTGGGGAGAGGGGGATTATCAGTGTGGGCGACCATTAGGACAGGTTATTTTAGCACTGGTCCCATTTTATGCAATGAGATCTAGTTAATAATAGCAGGGGATAACAGTAAAATAACATGTCTTAATTGTAGCTCACATTAATAACTACAGCCCTTAATTCTATTTTGGCATGTTTTTGGTTCAATTACATGAACCGAGAACATAACAACCACTTGACATTCACTTGGACAAAATGGGCTGCTGGGAAACAGCTCCCATCAAAGGGCAATCAGAAGATGTGCAGGTTTCAATAACATTGGTATTTTAACTTCATTATAAACAGGTGTTGCTCTTACTGTAGGTGAGATAGAAAAGCAAAATATGTGCATTCAATTTTCAAAAAGAATAATATAAAAAGTGATAATAATGTGTCACGTGAAAAATATCACAGAGATAGTGTCTCCTTTCCCTTCCAGTCAATCCACTGAAGCTGCTGCTCCTTCCCAAATATTACCAGTCAAAAGCAACGTAGTCACCGCATCCCTGCGCCTGCTTGACTAATGTGTTAGCAAGCTGTGGAGAATCAATGGCATTGGAAAATCAGACTGTTGCAAGTGGATTCGTACTTTTGGGATTCTCAGACCTGTCTCCACAAATTCAGCGAGTCCTGTTCCTGTTGCTCCTTCTCTTCTATTTGCTCGCCGTGATGGGAAACCTGCTCGTCTTTATCATCCTTACAGTGGACCCCGTCCTTCACACGCCCATGTACTTCTTTCTCAGGAATTTGTCCTTCTTAGAGATCTGTTTGACCACGGTTACCATCCCAAGAACACTGGTGAATCTCTTGTCCCAAGACGGGAGCATCTCATTCTTGGGATGTGCCTTGCAAATGTATTTCTTCTTCATTTTTGGAAGCGAGGAATGCGTTCTCCTCGGCATTATGGCCTTTGATCGCTATGTCGCCATTTGCAACCCCTTGCACTACGCCAATGTTATGAGCAACAAAAACTGTGTTTATTTGGCTGCGGGTTCCTGGATGGTGTCTTTCGTGCTGCAGTTTGGACAAATCACATTCATAATCACTTTACCTTTCTGCAGGTCTAAAGTAGTCCGTCACTTCTTCTGCGACGGTGTAGCTGTAATGAACTTGTCTTGTACCGACACTTATTTTAATGACATAATCCGACTGGCAACAGCTGTGTTTTTCCTGCTGATACCATTCCTGATCATTCTCTCCTCTTACGCTTACATTCTCTCCGCTGTGCTGAGGACGAATTCCAGAGAAGGAAGAAGCAAGGCGTTCTCAACCTGCTCTTCTCACCTTGCCGTGGTCACCTTGTTCTACGGGACTGCCATGCTTGCATACTTACAATCAGATACAGGCTCTGCACATCTGAGAGTTTTTGCAGTGTTTTACTGCGTAGTTAATCCAATGTTAAACCCACTGATCTACAGCCTGAGAAGCAAAGAGGTAAAGGAATCTTTGAGGAAAAGAATTTGGGGGAAAATGACGCTTTGCAGGCAGTGATTTTTGTTTTTGATAAATGTAAAAACTGCTATAATATTTTATAGTTTACAAGCTCCCGAGACCATTTATACCTGTTATTTTTATAATTCCACGTGATTTAAATGAATGTTATCACAAGATAGAAAATACTCCATTTTTCTCTTGACTCAATACAGAGATTGAAATTTTTTGCATAGATCTATTATTATTATTAGCATTTGTATAGCGCTACCAGACGCACGCAGCGCTGAACACCTGACACAAAGACACAGTCCCTGCTCAAAAGAGCTTACAATCCAAATAACACAGACAGACAAGACAGTTACGGATGAGGGAAGTACTGGGTGAGAAGGAAGGAAGGAAGGAACAAGGGAGGGCAAATGAGTAGAGGCTAGGAGCCAAAAGCAGTGGTGAAAAGGTGGGTTTTCAGCACGGATTTGAAAACAGGTAGAGATGGAGCTAGACGTATAGGTCCAGGAAGTCGATTCCAGGCATAAGGTGCCGCGAGAGAAAAGGAACGAAGCCTGGCATTAGCAGTAGAGGAGAAGAGGGACGACAAGAGAGATTTGTCCAGTGAGCGCAGTTCACGGGAAGGAATGTAGGGAGAGATGAGAGCGGAGAGGTAATGAGTGAAGGTGCTAGATTCTCACATTATTCCAGCAGTCCCATCAAATGGAATTGACATCATGTCCTTGAATCTAACACACGTTGAAGCAGGTGCAAAGTTTGTATCAAAATAAGTAGAGTGAATAAAAAATGGGTCCCCAGTATGTATTTTTCCTTCTTTGACCAGAACACTCCTTGTATTCTGCGGTTAAATGGCCCCAAATTATGGAACAGTTTACCTGCTAACATGAGGGTCCATTAAAAGCCTATGAGTTTTCAAGAAAACTCTTAAAAGATTCCTTTTTCAGCAAGCCTTCGTGTCCTGTTGCTTCTTCTCAGAGTGATGACAGTGATAATAATTGGAAGCTTAACTGAAGTAGGTTTTTTGCTATTTTGTCTTGTTTTATGTTTTGGTTACTTATTTATATGGTGTATGTTTATTTATTTATTTTTAAAAGTTATACCCCAACTAATAAACTAGGGGGTCTTTTATGAAACCACCCTAGTGGTTCCTTCATGGCGATGCTGACAACCCATTCAAAGTGAATGCGCTTTGTCGGCGTTACCATACCGGGGACCGCTAGCGTGGTTTGATAAAAGAGACCCTAGGTGGCTTACATAAAACCACACATAAAATAGTTTAACAATACAATAAATGTACTCTGCCTAGAATGTTTTTAGATATAGTAGGTTATACATTTTTAAATAACTAAATAAATAAAGTAGAATAGAATTAAAGCATAATTAGTTGTACCGCTCTGGGGAGCACGGAATTTCTAAAGCTGACCTGAATGTGGTAAACATTTGTTTTCCTGCATAAGCATGATTTAAAATTACTTCCCTCTGGCAAAATTTTCAAACACAATGAAATTTTTGCACCCTAAATTCCAGTGCGCCTAAACAGGGCAGAATTTCAAACCTGCATTACATGTTGCAGGGAGTTTTAATTCACTCTAATCATTAATGTGACACCACATTAACAATTAATGTAGCACGTTAAGTGAAGTGGGATAATTCTATAAAGAGTTTGGCTAGATTTAGGTGAGAAGAACTTGCATAAATACTGAGGGGTCCTTTTACTAAGGTGCTCCGAAAAGTGTTCTGTGCTGGTGTAGACATGTGTACCGGACGCGCGCAGGTTCATTTTTCAGCGCACCTGCAAAAAAGGCCATTTGGGGGGGGGGGGGGGGGGGCGAAAATGGACGTGCAGCAAAATGAAAATTGGTGCGCGTCTACTTTGGAACTCAGACCTTACCGCCACCCATTCACTTAACTGTAAGGTCTCACGCATTGACCGGGTGGTGATCGTCAGCGAGTGTACAATGCTGATTACTGCCTGGTTATCGCCGTGTGCCAGATATTTTCTAGTGGAGTGGAGTGGAGGAATGGAGTGGAGGAGTGGCCTAGTGGTTTGAGCACCGGTCTTGCAATCCAGAGGTGGCCGGTTGAAATCCCACTGCTGCTCCTTCTGACCTTGGGCAAGTCACTTAACCCTCCATTGCCTCAGGTACAAACTTAGATTGTGAGCCCTCCTGGGACAGAGAAATATCCAGTGTACTGAATGTAACTCACCTTGAGCTACTACTGAAAAAGGCAAAATCTACATAAATAAGATTCTGGAATCCTAAAGAGTGACAAGATTCCATGCAGAATCTCAAAGAGTAGCGACATTCCATGTAGAACCCCAAAGAATAGCAAGATTCTGGAGTGGAGGAGTGGCCTAGTGGTTAGAGCAGCACCAGTCTTGCAATCCAGAGGTGGCCGGTTCACAATCCCACCACTACTCCTTGTGATCTTGGGCAAGTCACTTAACCCTCCATTGCCTCAGGTACAAACTTAGATTGTGAGCCCTCTTGGGGCAGAGAAATATCCAGAGTGCCTGAATGTAACTCACCTTGAGCTACTACTGAGAAAGGTGTGAGCAAAATCTAAATAAATAGTGTGTGTAGTGGGCACATGTAAAAAATGAAATTACCATCTGGGTCAGGTGGTAGTTTCAAATTGGCATGCATTGGGTGTGCACAGGCACCTACATGGCTTAGAAAAAGTGCCCCTGATATTCTAGTCAATTAGTATATATATGGATACATGTCTGTGTAAATGACCATTTTCTGGATATGTGCATTCTGTAGGTTGACACTAATTTTCAATGGCAGGTAGTTTGAAGGTGAGCGTTTGTATGGATGGAACCTGAGTGAAGCGTGGGCAGGGTGCACATTCACCCCATAGATGATGCAAAGGACTAAAATATAAATTAACATATGCATCCAGTTTCTCCTACATAAGCACGCAAATACGGAATGAACTACCAAAATCCATAAACACAACATAAATAATTTCCCGAAAATGACTGAAAACCAACCTATTCAACAAGGCATACCAGAAAGATCCATCCTAAATACCAGTAAACAAAATTTATACCAGAACTATACAAAACGGAACTCTCTACTCCTTATTGTTTAAGCTAATGTATCACGATTGAATTTTAACCCAATACCTTTTTATTTCCTATTACGAAAATGAACTCTCTGTACCTGTTTACCTAATCTACTACTACTACTTAACATTTCTAGAGCGCTACTAGGGTTATGCAGCGCTGTACAAATTAATAACTAAGGACGGTCCCTGCTCAGAAGAGCTTACAATCTAAAGGATGAAATGTCAAGTTGGGGTAGTCTCGATTTCCTGAGTAGAGGTGTTGTGATTAGGTGCCGAAGGCGACATTGAAGAGGTGGGCTTTGAGCAATGATTTGAAGATGGGTAGGGAGGGGGCCTGGCGTATGTGCTCAGGGAGTTTGTTCCAAGCATGGGGTGAGGCGAGACAGAAAGGGCGGAGCCTAGAGTTGGCGGTGGTGGAGAAGGGTACTGAAAGGAGGGATTTGTCTTGAGAGCGGAGGTTACGGGTAGGGACGTAAGGGGAAATGAGGGTAGAGAGGTAAGTAGGGGCTGCAGATCGAGTGCATTTGTAGGTTAGTAGGAGAAGCTTGAACTGTATGCGGTATCTGATCGGAAGCCAGTGAAGTGACTTGAGGAGAGGGGTGATATGAGTATATCGGTCAAGGCGGAAGATAAGACGTGCGGCAGAGTTCTGGATGGACTGAAGGGGGGGATAAGTGGCTAAGTGGGAGGCCGGTGAGGAGTAGGTTGCAGTAGTCAAGGCGAGAGGTAATGAGAGAGTTGAATATTCATGGATAGCCAGATACACTAACCACTGTTACCACATCCTCTGGCAAAGAGTTCCAGAGCTTAACCATTTATGGAGTGAAAAAATATTTCCTCGTATTTGTTTCAAAAGTATTTCCATGTAACTTCCTCGAGTGTCCCCTACTTTCTATACCACTCATAACAGCCTGGCTGACTGTATGCATTTGGGAAGTCTGCAACCTACACCTCTAAAGAAGCTTCAGGAATTTGCATAAATTTAAGAGCATAAATTTATATTTCACGCAAAATCTGTATGCTTTCTTAATAAAAATTGCAAAAAACAAATTCTCCCTTTAATTAATATCCAGGGAAAATGAAGCATGATCCTATAATTATAATGCTGGTAATAAGGACCATTATGAATTCCTTTGGTGTCTGTGGTGGAACAGATGTATATCATCGCTATAAATATCCCAGTTGTAGGTAACAAGCAAATGTAATAAGGAAATTTTTAATTTTGAGATGACAATAGTTTCTCTCTATTACAAGACTCTCATCTCAAAAGGAAATGGAATCAGTTTGATCACAGGTACAAAATTAATTTCTTTGGGTTGGATTCTTTGCAGGCTATGACGTGTTTAATCGTGTCTTCATTAAGATTTTGCAATAGGTAATTATACAACATACATCTTCAAAATCATAAAGGCAATACAGTCTGGTATCTACCACTTAAATTCTTACCGTCGGAACAGCAATATTACTGTTTCTATCAAGAGGGCAAGACAGGTTCTATCAGGAAATTGGCTGCTCCTGACGACCTGAAGCCATGATACCGATTAACACCCCTGATGGTAGGAATGTGGATGGAGGACTCCCATATACTTTCGAGGGAATGTTTTACAGAGGCAGTTTCTTTACATCGTTACTAGTGTGGAGAAAAGATGAATACACATCATTCAAAATGGCAGATGGGGAAAGTTATCAACATGGGCTACAGATAGGATGGGTTTGCTTAGTTTGAGAGAGGAAAACAGCATATGTGCACTCAATTTTCAGTAGTATAGTATCATGTGTAATAATAATGAACCCTGTGGCAAATTTACAGGTGCATTGTCTCATCTCCCGTCTGACCCATCTGCAGCAGTGGTTACTACTTGATGATACCACCTATATCTCTGGCTATTCTCTGTATTCTGGTTAAGCCATAACGCTTTCAGTTGGTTTAGCTGTTGTGTGTTAGCAAGCTGTGGTCTTTATGTCCATTTCAGGTTAAACAAATTAATTAATGGCATTGGAAAATCAGACTGTTGCGAGAGGATTTATACTTGTGGGATTCTCGGACATGTCCCCACAGATTCAGCGGTTCTTTTTCGTGCTGTTTCTTCTCTTCTACATCCTCACTGTGATGGGAAACCTGCTTGTCTTGACCATCCTTACAGTGGACCCAGCCCTCCACACTCCCATGTATTTTTTCCTCAGGAATTTATCCTTCGTGGAGATCTGTTTTACAACAGTCACAATCCCAAAAGCGCTGGTGAATCTCTTGGCTGACGACAGAAGCATCTCATTCTTGGGTTGTGCCCTGCAAGTGTATTTCTTCTTTATTTTCGGCAGTGAGGAATGTTTGCTTCTTGGTATCATGGCCTACGATCGCTATGTTGCTATTTGTAACCCCCTGCGTTACACCACTATTATGAGCAATAAAAGGTGTGTTTTTATGATCGTGGGCTCCTGGATTATGTCGGTTCTTTTGCAATCTGGACAGATCATATACCTACAGTGGGGGAAATAAGTATTTGATCCCTTGCTGATTTTGTAAGTTTGCCCACTGACAAAGACATGAGCAGCCCATAATTGAAGGGTAGGTTATTGGTAACAGTGAGAGATAGCACATCACAAATTAAATCCGGAAAATCACATTGTGGAAAGTATATGAATTTATTTGCATTCTGCAGAGGGAAATAAGTATTTGATCCCTCTGGCAAACAAGACCTAATACTTGGTGGCAAAACCCTTGTTGGCAAGCACAGCGGTCAGACGTCTTCTGTAGTTGATGATGAGGTTTGCACACATGTCAGGAGGAATTTTGGTCCACTCCTCTTTGCAGATCATCTCTAAATCATTAAGAGTTCTGGGCTGTCGCTTGGCAACTCGCAGCTTCAGCTCCCTCCATAAGTTTTCAATGGGATTAAGGTCTGGTGACTGGCTAGGCCACTCCATGACCCTAATGTGCTTCTTCCTGAGCCACTCCTTTGTTGCCTTGGCTGTATGTTTTGGGTCATTGTCGTGCTGGAAGACCCAGCCACGACCCATTTTTAAGGCCCTGACGGAGGGAAGGAGGTTGTCACTCAGAATTGTACGGTACATGGCCCCATCCATTCTCCCATTGATGCGGTGAAGTAGTCCTGTGCCCTTAGCAGAGAAACACCCCCAAAACATAACATTTCCACCTCCATGCTTGACAGTGGGGACGGTGTTCTTTGGGTCATAGGCAGCATTTCTCTTCCTCCAAACACGGCGAGTTGAGTTCATGCCAAAGAGCTCAATTTTTGTCTCATCTGACCACAGCACCTTCTCCCAATCACTCTCGGCATCATCCAGGTGTTCACTGGCAAACTTCAGACGGGCCGTCACATGTGCCTTCCGGAGCAGGGGGACCTTGCGGGCACTGCAGGATTGCAATCCGTTATGTCGTAATGTGTTACCAATGGTTTTCGTGGTGACAGTGGTCCCAGCTGCCTTGAGATCATTGACAAGTTCCCCCCTTGTAGTTGTAGGCTGATTTCTAACCTTCCTCATGATCAAGGATACCCCACGAGGTGAGATTTTGCGTGGAGCCCCAGATCTTTGTCGATTGACAGTCATTTTGTACTTCTTCCATTTTCTTACTATGGCACCAACAGTTGTCTCCTTCTCGCCCAGCGTCTTACTGATGGTTTTGTAGCCCATTCCAGCCTTGTGCAGGTGTATGATCTTGTCCCTGACATCCTTAGACAGCTCCTTGCTCTTGGCCATTTTGTAGAGGTTAGAGTCTGACTGATTCACTGAGTCTGTGGACAGGTGTCTTTCATACAGGTGACCATTGCCGACAGCTGTCTGTCATGCAGGTAACGAGTTGATTTGGAGCATCTACCTGGTCTGTAGGGGCCAGATCTCTTACTGGTTGGTGGGGGATCAAATACTTATTTCCCTCTGCAGAATGCAAATAAATTCATATACTTTCCACAATGTGATTTTCCGGATTTAATTTGTGATGTGCTATCTCTCACTGTTACCAATAACCTACCCTTCAATTATGGGCTGCTCATGTCTTTGTCAGTGGGCAAACTTACAAAATCAGCAAGGGATCAAATACTTATTTCCCCCACTGTAATAAGTTTATCTTTCTGCAACTCTAATGTAATTCATCACTTTTTCTGTGATGGCCCATCTCTACTAGGGTTGTCTTGCACTGACACATATTTCAATAACATAATCAGATTTTCAGCAGATGTATTTTTCCTAATCATCCCATTTCTGATTATTTTCTCTTCTTACATTTACATTATCTCCACCGTGCTGAAGATGACTTCCAGAGAAGGAAGAAGCAAGGCGTTCTCAACCTGCTCCTCTCACCTTGTGGTGGTTACATTATTCTATGGAACTCTCATGGTTGCGTATTTACAACCAAATACTGGCTCTGTAAACGCGAGATTTTTTGCAGTGTTTTATTGCTTAATTAACCCAATGCTAAACCCATTGATCTACAGCCTGAGAAGCAAAGAGGTGAAGGGCGCTCTGAGGAGAAGAATTTGGAGAAAATGACATTTCTTTGCAGGAGGTGATTTTTTTGTATTGGGCAATTGTAAAAATTATCTGAAGAGGTGGTTGTATCCAACTTTGTGGTACTGTAATGGAAGTGAATTATAAAGATTGTTTTTCAGCTCTGTCTTGACCGACTAGTGTACTCGGGGACCTGTATTGTTGATTAGAAGTAATTCTGTTTAAAAATGATTGTTTAACTTTGATCATGTGAAAACAAGTTGGAATGTGGAAGGTAAGACACAGCTCTAATTAATTTGGTATGTGAAGAGGAGTATGGCGCTTGCTTCCCAGCTCCAGCCTGGCCACCTGGAGTTGGAGAGCATGTGACCACATTCCCACAGCATGGCTTTTTACCTAGACAGAGAAGCATTGTGTAATTTTCCTCAGCTCTGAACATGAATTCTGAGCCTAATAAAAAGGGGAGTTTCTTTCAGTGAAATCGGGAGCTCATCTGTGAGTAACGTACGAACTGAGCAGAGGATCTGTTGCTGGTCTAAAAAGCTCCTGGCTTTCGCTGTAACGGGCCCCCCCAGCTGATGATAAGAGCCTGGATGATGTAAGGACCAGTGCTGATTGTATATAGTGTATTATTGCTTCTTTTCCTGGTCTAAGAACTCTTAGCATTGCTTAGATGTAGAGACCAGTGATGTAATGATTGTTTATAGTTAATCATTGTGTTTATATAGCTAATCATTGTTTATACCTTAATCATTGTAGAATTTAGCACCTCTAATAAAGGTTTCATTTACCTAATACGAATCCAAAATAATCCAAGGTAATTACTGAGTAGTCTGTGTCAGTGAGACAGGCTGTAAATCCATAGCAGTACAGGTACCACTTAGGTTTGTTATTTAAATAATTCAAATGTGGTTTTAATGCATTGTAGCATTACTCAGGGAAGACTCTAATTCTCTCTCTCAGATCAATGTAGAGATGATAATTCTTGGATAGATTTACAAATGGCGAAATATTTCTAGGAGTCTTGCAAATCTGAGTTGGCATATTCTCAAATTTGAAGGAGATGCAAAGTATGTATGTGACAATATATGCAAGGAATAAAAAGGGGAATTCTTGTATTTACTTTTTCTTCTCTAATTTACCATTATGTAGTTGAAAGAGTGTGCGCCATGAATAGCACAAATACTTTTACCTGGAATATAGAAACGGAAAATTTTAAGGCATATTGGACTTGACTAAACCTATGATTACCTACAACAGCATATCTGGAAATGGCCTCCTTTTGGCAAAAATTTGAAACACTAGAAAATTTTATCAGCTTGACAAACTAATGTGCTTTACCACAAAATTGAGAAAAAGAGGTTTAAGTGTCATTGTGTTAAATCAGATATGAGGAAAAATAACTTGTGTTAATGGCATTAGCACGGGTTAACAAAATGGCAAACTTTGTCACGATTGTGACTGCATTCCATGCCTACACTCACCTTGCCCCCGGGTGACTGGGCCCCGTGGTTGCTGTGGAATGTTTTTTCCTGTTTCTCAGACATCTTCCAGGTTCCATTTCGGTCCTGATGCTTGTTGCTTGTTGCAATTCTAGCTCTGCTAGTGCTTATCTTGTGTGTCTTTAGCTTCAGTTCCTTACTGTTTGTATCTGCCTTGTTTGTCTTCTGTCCTAACTTCCTTACTGTGTTCTCTCTGCCCTGTGTGACTTTGGCTTTAGTTCCCTTCCTGCTTGTATCACCCTGTCTGTCCTGGCTTCTGCCCTACCCTGCTTGTGTCTGCCTTGTCTGGGAATCCTGAATACAGTCCAGCCAAGCCAAGTCTGTTCCAGCCTTTGGTTCCAGTCCAGCCAAGTTTGTTCCAGCCTTTTGTTCTAGTTCAGCCAAGCCATCTGTTCCAACCTTTGGTTCCAGTCCAGCCAAGCCAAGTCTGTTCCAGCCTTTGGTTCCAGTCCAGCCAGGCCAAGTCTGCTTCAGAGTGCTGTCCAGCCAAACCTGGTCGAGTCTCGCTTCTAGTTTGGGAGGTTCTCCTGCTGTTGCCGGTCTCTGGCAGCAGCCCAAGGGCTCACTACTCCGGCTCGCCCGCATCGGCGTGACACTTTAGTAACTCTAACTTTAAATATATGCATACAGAAAATGGGCCAGAGTTTCAATAAGTATTAAACACCTAGGGGGCTATCAGTTGATGTTGAATATGTTTTTTTTCAATGCATGTTAACAATTAAAGTGGCACCATATTAACAATTAATCAGTTCAATCATTTTTCCAATATTTTCATTGTTTTGGTTGGATTCTTTGTTTAGTAGGATCATTTTCACCATTTCACAAATCATGATGTAAGACATAAACTTTTCAGATCACAGAGACCATCTGCATTGGAGACCACCGCCTGCATTCCTACCCTTGGCGATGGTACAGTAATATCATGTTTTATTCAAGATAAGCAAGAACCATTCAATGGTAATAAACAAGGATTAGATTCAAATGAATTAAAAGAAGCAGAGAAAATATTTGATTACAAATGTTCCCAGTTTGGAGATTATAGAAAGGAAAGAACAAGGAGTCCCTTTCATAAAGCGGTGGTAAGCCCAGTGCGGGCTTACTGCTCGCTAAAAAGCCCAGCGGTAGTTCCCACCCCTAGCGTGCCATCATAAGCAGTAGCACCAGTGTGTACCCGGCGGTAATCAGGCAGTGCCGCATGCTGCCCGGTTACTACCGGGTTAAGGCGGAAGCCATTACCACCACCTAAATGGTGGCAACATTCCAGAAACCCAAAGAGTAACAATATTCTGGAATCATAACGATAGCAAGATTCCATGAAGAATCTCCAAAAGTAGCAAATTTCTGGAACGCTAAAGAGTAGCATCATTCCATACTACAAATCCCAGGATAAGCAGTTGCTTCCTATGTCTGTCTCAATAGCAGACTACGAATTTGTCCTCCAGGGACTTGTCCAAACCTTTTTAAAACCCAGATACATTTAACGCTATTACTACATCCTCCGGCAAAGAGTTCCAGAGCTTAACTATTCGTTGAGTGAAAAAATATTTCCTCCTATTTGTTTAAAAGTATATTTATGTAACCATGGGCATAGTTTGGAGGGGGCGAGGGGGGCAGTGACCCCCAATCTAGCTACCACCCATCCTCCAATCCCTTGAGCGGCCGGCAGCCTCTGCAAGAAAGCAGCATGTACACTGCATTAGATCAACCCCCGGAAGCCTTTCTTTCTCCTTCAACTTCCTGTTCCCTCATAGGTGGAAAGCTGTAGGAGAGAGAAGGGCTTCTGGGGCAGGTCTAAATCAGCATGCGTGCTGCTTTTGCTGAGACTGCCGGTGGCTTGGGGGATTGGAAGATGAGGGGTGGGGGGCGATACAGGACACCACTGGAAGATTCCAGTGCTGTGGTGATAGTGGCGGCGGTGGGGGGGGGGGCTCGAAGGGGATCGAGAGAGACACATCCCACCCTTTACCTCCCCAAAAGAAACTGTCAAACTACGCCCATGCATGTAACGTCCTCGAATGTCCCCTAGTCTTTGTACTTTTGGAACAAGTAAAAAATCAATTTACTTCAAATTGTTCCACACCATTCATAACAGCCCGGCTGACTGTATGTATTTGGCAAGTCTGCAACCTACACCTCTAAAGGAGCTTCAGGAATTTGCATAAATTTAAGAGCATAAAGTTATATTTCACTTAAAATCTGTATGCTTTCTTAATAAAAATTGCAAAAAACAAATTCTCCCTATAATTAATATCCATGGGAAATGAAGCGTGGTCATATAATTATAATGCTGGTAATAAGGACCATTATGAATTCCTTTGGTGTCTGTGGTGGAACAGATGTATATCATCGCTATAAATATCCCAGTTGTAGGTAACAAGCAAATGTAGTAAGGAAATTTTTAATTTTGAGATGACGATAGTTTCTCTCTATTACAAGACTCTCATCTCAAAAGGAAATGGAATCAGTTTGATCACAGGTACAAAATTAATTTCTTTGGGTTGGATTCTTTGCAGGCTATGACGTGTTTAATCGTGTCTTCATTAACATTTTGCAATAGGTAATTATACAACATACATCTTCAAAATCATAAAGGCAATACAGTCTGGTATCTACCACTTAAATTCTTACCGTCGGATCAGCAATATTACTGTTTCTATCAAGAGGGCAAGACAGGTTCTATCAGGAAATTGGCTGCTCCTGACGACCTGAAGCCATGATACCGATTAACACCCCTGATGGTAGGAATGTGGATGGAGGACTCCCATATACTTTCGAGGGAATGTTTTACAGAGGCAGTTTCTTTACATCTTTACTAGTGTGGAGAAAAGATGAATACACATCATTCAAAATGGCAGATGGGGAAAGTTATCAACATGGGCTACAGATAGGATGGGTCATTTCATCACAATTTCTGCTGGTTTAGCACACGTTCCCTTTTATACAACACAACCTAGTTACTAATAACATGGGTTAGCAGTAAAATAACCCATCTTAACAGTAGCTCATGTTGATAACATTCCCCCCCTCAATTGTCTGGAAAATTACAATAATAAACAATGCTGAAGTCCAAAGGAATAAATAGACACAATAGAAATATTTAATAGAAGAAACTGCAGAAAATTTAGGGGGTCCTTTACTCAGATGCGCTAGCGTTTTTAGCTGGCGCTAAACACTGAGACGCTCAGAGGAATATAATGGATGTCTCAGTGTTTAGTGTAAGCTAAAAATGCTAGCGCACCTTAGTAAATGGACAGCGAAAATTAAAGCGCTAGACATCAGGGATCTATAACCCTGAGGCAGAGGAATGGAAACATCTAGAGTGCATTCTGAATAATGATATAAATTAAGGGGTTGTTTAGAACTTTGGAGCAGGGGAATAAGGAGAAGGGGAATGGATGGGAGAGGGATGGGAGAGGGAGGGGGGATGGAAGGGAGAGGGAGGGAGGGGGGGGAGGATCAAGGTGGGTTATGGGGAAAAATGCCAATATGTAAAATTTTTCATTTGCTTTCTGTATATGAGGAGAAGGAAGTGTTAGGGGAGCTATGAGCTCCATGTGGTTTATGATATGCTATTTGCAATAAAGTTTATAAATTGAAAAAAAAAATATTAAAGGAAAAGAATTCTAAAAACGTTAAAAAAAGAGATAAACTGATATAAAAAATCACTGAAAAGTGAAGGTCAGTAAATGCAATGGGCAAAGATAAGTGAATAGGAGAGTTAAAATTTATGACAGTTTCAACTGGGACTGTAATTTCAGCTAACACATTTAGAGAATTTAGACCAGGTCAACCCATCTCAATCTGTTTTCCTCAGGTGTATTGATTCTTGTTTGCAATTTGTTCCTGCGTTCCTCGGTCTTCTCTAGTCTGGTCTTGGGTGGGAATCTGGATCCTCTGACTCACATTTACCCAGTTTGCCTGCTGAGCCATTCTTAAGCAGGTAGGATCAGTGTTCTAATGAAATCTGCTTCTAACATTATAATCCAGCATTTCCTGTTTCACCATGGAGATTGTTCGTACTCAAAGCAGTTCCTCACTTAAATGAGACCTGTTTAGCAGAAAGTTTCCAGGTGTCAGATTTTCCATGAGTGAGTGTCCAGGCACAAGAAATGCTTCAAAATTGGATGTTGGACCACACAGGTGTGTGGAACTTCAAAGATGAATAAATTACATCTCAAAGATTTATTTCCTCCCATCAATAAAAACATACACTATCGATAGATGCTCAGTTCTACAGTAGAATCTCTTTATATTTACATGTATTTCCTAGTTCTATGTATTAATTTTTTGCATTCATTTAGTTAATTAGATAATAAGAAGTCTAAGCATCAGTCAGTAGCACTGATTTTGCTAGAAGCTAAGATAGGCAAAACTATATTTTCCGCACCAGTAGCCAATTTTTGGCAGAATAAGACATTTCCCATGAGCCATAAGAATTATAGTTATCTTTCATGATCATATATAAGTTAGATTCTCTGGGGTACACTGTCTCCTCTCCTTCTGACCCATCTTCAGCAGTGGTTACTACTTGATGATACCACCTATATCTCTGGCTATTCTCTGTATTCTGGTTAAGTCATAAGGCTTTCAGTTGGTTGAGCTGTTGTGTGTTAGCAAGCTGTGGTCTTTATGTCCATTATAGGTTAAACAAATGAATTAATGGCATTGGAAAATCAGACTGTTGCGAGAGGATTTATACTTGTGGGATTCTCGGACCTGTCCCCACAGATTCAGCGATTCTTTTTCGTGCTGTTTCTTCTCTTCTACATCCTCACTGTGATGGGAAACCTGCTCGTCTTGACCATCCTTACAGTGGACCCAGCCCTCCACACTCCCATGTATTTTTTCCTCAGGAATTTATCCTTCGTGGAGATCTGTTTTACAACAGTCACAATCCCAAAAGCGCTGGTGAATCTCTTGGCTGACGACAGAAGTATCTCATTCTTGGGTTGTGCCCTGCAAATGTATTTCTTCTTTATTTTCGGCAGTGAGGAATGTTTGCTTCTTGGTATCATGGCCTACGATCGCTATGTTGCTATTTGTAACCCCCTGCGTTACGCCACTATTATGAGCAATAAAAGGTGTGTTTTTATGATCGTGGGCTCCTGGATTATGTCAGTTCTTCTGCAATCTGGACAGATCACATTCGTAATAAGTTTATCTTTCTGCAACTCTAACGTAGTTCATCACTTTTTCTGTGATGGTCCACCTCTACTAGGGTTGTCTTGCACTGACACTTATTTCAATAACATAATCAGATTTTCAGCAGATGTATTTTTCCTAATCATCCCATTTCTGATTATTTTCTCTTCTTACATTTACATTATCTCCACCGTGCTGAAGATGACTTCCAGAGAAGGAAGACGCAAGGCGTTCTCAACCTGCTCCTCTCACCTTGTGGTGGTTACATTATTCTATGGAACTCTCATGGTTGCGTATTTACAACCAAATACTGACTCTGTAAATGCGAGATTTTTTGCAGTGTTTTATTGCTTAATTAACCCAATGTTAAACCCATTGATCTACAGCCTGAGAAGCAAAGAGGTGAAGGGCACTCTGAGGAGAAGAATTTGGAGAAAATGAAAATTTTTTGCGGGAGGTGATTTTTTGTACTGGACAACTGTAAAAATTATCTGAAGATGTTGTTGTATCCAACTTTGTGGTACCACTTAGGTTTGCTATTTAAATAATTCCAACTTGGTTTTAATTCATTGTATCATTACTCAAGAAAGACTCCAATTCTCTGTCAGATCAATGCAGAGAGGACAGTTCTTGGATAGATTTACAAATGTCGACATTTTTCTAGGAGTCTTGCAAACCTGAGTTGGCATATTCTCAGATTTGAAGGCGATGCAAAGTATGTATGTGACGATATTTATGCAAGGAATAAAAAGGGGAATTCTTATATTTACTTTTTCTTCCCTAATTTACCATTATTGATACCTGTAGTTGAAAGAGTGTGCACCATGAATAACACACATACTTTTACCTGGAGTATAGAAACAGAAATTTTTAAGGTATATTGGACTTCACTAAACATATGATTACGTTCATTCAATGTACTCCAAACTGATATGTAAATCTATTTGATATTTATGAAACAACATATGTCCACAATCCTTTATCTGGGCATTTCTCTAATTAGCATACTGAATATAACCATTATCCAGCAAGTCCCAGCACCACCCCGACTAGCAGTCTGTGATAAAATTCAGTGACTCTATCCAGTTAAGAGACATTAAATATTAGAGACTGAGCTGGCCGTCAGGATTTAGAAATCTTTCCTCCCAGTTAAATCGCATTTGAATATTGACCCCAATATGGTTTTGATGAACAGTGTGAAAATAGAGATGTTACTCTGGTTTCGAGAGAGTACTTAACTGGTTTCAATTACCTTGGTCTCATGACCAAGAGACATAGGGGCAGTAGAACTAGAGAACATGAATGGAGGTTGCAGGGAAGTCGACTTAGGAGTAACATCAGGAAATACTTTTTCACAGAGAGGGTAGTAGACGCCTGAAATTTCCTTCCAGGAGCGGTGGTAGAGTAAAAAAACACTCCCACCCCCCCACCCCCCCAAAAAAAGAATGTATTGCATGGCATAAGGGTGTAACGGACTGAATTGGCCCTAGCAGAAACCTTATGATGGGCCCTATGCCACCATCTCTCCCAAGGTATTGGGAACTGGGAGGAGGGGATCCCGTTTAGAGCTCCAGTTAACAAACCCTGCAAAATGTAGACACACTCCACATTCCTTAAATCTTACAACAGTCTGTTTTCTGATGCAATTCATATACTGGTGAATAAAGATGAGGCAAATGATGCTTTAGAAAAGATGTATCGATGATCAATGTGTCCTGCAATTCACACTAATTCTCGCAGCTAGCTGCGTTCTTCATCGATGCGCGAGCCGGTGTCACATGAGCAAAGGAGGCCATTGCTTAAGGTATCATGATTTGCCATTAGTTACTTGGCCCCCCCTGATGAAGCTAGAGTGAAACGGAGAGCCCCGTTGGGCAAAATTGCAAAAGCTAAGTAACACTATTTGTTTAAGCAAGTGTAAAATATCACGATTCTGATTATCCTTGATGGGTTAGGAGTTGTTTCATCCTTAGCCCATATTTACATGCAAGTGGAGTTTTTTTTACGACCAGTGATAATAACGGAGTCAATGAAACGCTGGCATTGATTACATCCATTGATTTATTGCCATGCGATGACTATTGAGGTCTTTTTCTCCACTATAAACCAAAAAAAAAAAGCCTTCAAACTGATACTACTAACATTTCAATATTTATGTTGCTTCAACTCTATTCAGTTTTACATTAGTACTAGCCGTTGAGCCCGTAAAAACGGGCTAGTAATGGAAGGGGGGACCCCCGCGGATAGCCCCCCCCCCCGGAGTCCCATCCACCCAGGCCGGGACCCTCCACCCAGTAGAGACCCTCTCTGTCCCGCCCCCGCGTCAATACGTGATGACGGGGGCGTGACAGAGAGGTCACCTGCACACCTGCGAGTGAGGGAACCGCCGTCGCCACTGCTCCCCCCCAAGGGTTGCCGCTACCGCTCCCCCACCCACCCGGAGTCGTCGCCGCCACACACCCTCCACCCGGCCCGGGTACCTGGCTTCACTATTCAAACCGCTGGAACGCAGCACACACCTCATCTGAGCTGCCGTCGGCCTTCCTTCTTCTCTGCGTGTGTTCCGCCCTTGTGTGACGTAACGTCGGCAAGGGCGGGACACAGGCAGGTAAGGAAGGCCAACGGCAGCTCAGATGAGCTGTGTGCTGCGTTCCGGCGGTTTGAATAGTGAAGCCAGGTACCCGGGCCGGGTGGAGGGTGTGTGGCGGCGACGACTCCGGGTGGGTGGGGGGAGCGGTAGCAGCAACCCTGGGGGGGGGGGGGGAGCAGTGGCGACGGCGGTTCCCTCACTCGCAGGTGTGCAGGTTCCCTCTCTGTCACGCCCCCGTCATCACGTATTGATGCGGGGGCGGGACAGAGAGGGTCTCTACTGCGCATTTGCGAGTGAGTACGCCTCTTGCCATTTATATGTTTGATATTAGAAAAGATGTACACATTTAAACTGAGATGTCCAGGTTGGAAAGTCTCAAGTTCCAGCAGTATTATAGAACAGAATCTGCTGACATGCAGCCTGTTAAAAGTAAAAGGAGAAATGCCAGTTACATGGGACAAGGAGCATCAATTTAAGAAGATAAGAATAGCCATACTGGGTCAGACCGATGGCCCATCTTAGCCCAGTATCCTGTTTCCAGCAGTGGCCAATCCAGGTCACAAGTACCTGGCAAAAAACCCCAATTAGTAGCAACAATCCATGCAACCAATTCCAGGGCAAGCAGTAGCTTCCCCCATCTCAATAACAGACTATGGACTTTTGCTCCAGGAACTTGTCCAAACCTTTTTTAAACCCAGATACGCTAACCAACATTGATTCACCTCCACTTAGTCCACACCACTCAGGATTTTGTCCACCTTAATCCTACCCCCTCAGATATCTCTTTTCTAAGCTGAAGAGCCCTAGCCTCTTTAGTCTAGTGGAGTGGAGAAGTAGCTTAGTGAAGGGGCGTAGCCAGTATGGGGGCCACGGGGGCCTGGGCCCCCTTAGATTTGCCCCTGGACCCCCCTGCCGATGACCCGATGCCTCCCCTCCCGCAATCGCCTACCTTTGCTGGTGGGGGGCCCCAACCCCCTGCCAGCCAAGGTCCTCTTCTTCCCAATCCCGTGCAAGGCTTCGTTCTAGTCTGAAGTCCTGCGCGTCGTACGTGCAGGACGTCAGACTCACAGAAACAGAACGAAGCCTTGCGCCGGAAGGAGAGGACCTCGCTGGCTGATCTGCAAGGCTTGGTTCTGTTTCTGTGAGTCTGACGTCCTGCACGTACAACGCGCAGGACGTCAGGCTAGAACGAAGCCTTGCGCGGGATTGGGAAGAAGAGGACCTCGGCTCGGGTGGTGGGGGTTGGGATACCCCGCCAGCAAAGGTAGGAGGTGGCGGGAGGGGGGTCGTTGGGTTGTCGGCAATGGCGGGGGGGGGGGGGGGGGTCAAAGTTGGTGGCGGGGTTTGGGCTAAAATGTGCCCCCTCACCTCGGGCTCTGGACCCCCCTCCCGCCGAAGTCTGGCTACGCCCCTGGCTTAGTGGTTAGTGCAGAGGGCTTTGATCCTGGGGAACTGAGTTCGATTCCCACTGCAGCTCCTTGTGACTCTGGGCAAGTCACTTAACCCTCCTTTGCCCCTGGTACAAAATAAGTACCTGAATACATGTAAACCGCTTTGAATGGAGTTGCAAAAACACCTCAGAAAGGCGGTATATCAAGTCCGCTTTCCCTTTCCTCATATAGGAGCAGTTCCATCCTCTCTATCATTTTTTTTAACATAAACTTCAAAAATGTCAACGGGCCAAACTAGCATTTAAATGTTTATGTTATAAAATACTAACATAATCGGAGAGGAGGAGTAGCCTAATTGTCAGTGCAATGGCTTAAAAACCTGCGGATGTGGGTTCAATTCCCACTGCAGCTCCTTGAGACTCCTAGCAAGTCACATAGGGCTCCTTTTACTAAGCGGTGGTAAGCGCAACGCAGGCTTACCGCTCGCTGTTTAGGAAGTTCTGCCGGGCTAACGAAGCCCGGTGGTACTTCCCCCCTACCGGGCCATCATTTCCGGTGCTACAGAAATTTGTAGCGCCAGATACTACCCAGCGGTAACCGGACAGTGCCGCCCGCTACCCTGTTATTGCTGGGTTAGCGCAGGAGCCTTTATCGCCACCTCAATGGGTGGCAGTAAGGGCTCCCCCCCCCCCCCCCGAAATGGCCATGCTTTACTTGCCGCCCGGCCATCGGGCTGCACATACTGCAGCGGGACATGTTTATCCACTCCTACCCTAGCTGAGATAATATTTAACCATCTCTCTGACCTCACGTGCAACTTCCTTCAAATCAGTCACCTTACTTTCTAATTCTTCCTACTTTCTTACTCATCTATATGTTACAACTTTGCCTTACCCTCCACTACCAATTATAATGTTCTAGTACATATTGTGTTGTCATTGCAAGTAGTCTACCATGCCATACTTTGTATTGTTATTTGAATATTTTTACTGCTCTAATTGCCTCCTGCTCATGTTTGATCTATTCTTACTGTACACCGCCTTGAGTGAATTCCATCAAAAAGGCGGTAAATAAATCCTAATAAATAAAAGGGCGGGCTGGGTTCTGTCCGCTGCCCGGCCGCCGAAGAGGCCGTTCCTGCCCTCTTCCGGGGCTTTTAACCCCTTTGTGGGGTAGCCCCTCCTATGGCCAGCGGGGGAGCCATGAGCGTCGGGGTCCTGCCCCTTCCTCCGCCTCGCTCGCTCCCGGCTGGCCCGGAGCGCATGCCCGTCGGGGCATGGCGCCATGTTATTTTTGGCTCCGTGCACCCTACGGGGCACTGCGCCTTGCTTTAACATAGGCAACCGAGACCCCTCGGGCCCACCATTCTTCTCTTTACCACTATAACCCCCAATAAAGACTTCACACATGGTAAACTGATAATTCTCTAACAAACATTTGACTAGCTGATAGTTCCTGTAACCACAGTTTATTTCTGTTTCATTCAAAGTTGTTTTGAGATGGGGGGGGGGGGGGGGGGAGGGAATAGCAGACTATGTATGAAAAGCCACTGAGGGAGCCTGAGCAAAGAATTTTATTTATTCAGAATATTTATACCCCGCTTAATACCACTTAAAGCAGCCTCAAAGCGGCTAACAACGAACTGATGAGCCAATTACAATGACAGTGAATGGGGGGAGGGGGTTGATGTTAATTTAAAATTGTTATAGATAATTAATTTTAAAAGTGTAATCAAGTTTAACGAAGTCTCTTTGTAAAACTCACAAAAATGAATTAATATCTTGTATTTTTAATATGTATTTGTGATGTAAAATTTTCTCAATAAAAGTTACTGAAAACAAAATCTTTCCAATAATTAGTGTCTAGGGAAAATGAAGTCTGAACAGATGATTTCAATATTGCTAAATTACCCATTATGAATTATTTTTTATCTCTAAGGAGGAACAGGTGGATACCAATGCAATAAATATCCAGTACAGGTAGAAACTGGTCGTTTATATGTAGCAAACTGTTATAATATGTGAAAATTCAAGACAATGGAGGAGCCTTTACGAAATGTTATTTCTTGCCCATGAAGAGAGAGGACAATAGAATCTGTTTTACAACAGGTACAAAATTCACTTTTCCAGTAAATTCATTGTTTCGATTAGTCTTTTTTTGCAGACTCTGATGTGTTTAATGGGATTAACGTCAACATCAGATGTCACAAACGATAATGCAGGGCACGAGCTTGAGAGACCGCAGAGGCACCTTGTCTTTCTATCATTACCAGTGGTATAGCGATATCATGGCTTCAGTGAAAAAGTACAGGCAGACTAATGGAACCAAGACACCGCCGCGCCACCACCGACGGTAAAAATGGAAGCGGTCGACTTCCATTTTTTGGCAGTCACTTTTTCACATTTTTGTCAGTAGGAAAGAAAAATGAGCAAACGCGATTCAAAATGAATAGTTCAGTGATGACAAACGAGGCAGAGATTCAAATGAATGAATAGAAATGTTGCATAGATTTCATTATAAGTGTTTTTCTTTTGGAGATTATGGGAAGGAAAGAGCAGGGGAAAAAAAAGAATAAATGAACTGATGGATTCATAGATTCAAAAAAGTGGAACTGAAAGATATTTATCAGGCAGCGATAAGAAAAAAATGAGAGTCCAGGGTGAAAAAACTTCTAATTGACTGTGCAATTTCACATAGCACATTTAAAGAATCAAAAATTGATTTGATATGTCCAGTTGAAGTTCATTTTTGTCTTTATTTCACTGGGTGGGAATCTGGATCTTCTGATGTGAGTTAAATTTGTGCAGTTCTCCCTGGTGTGTGATTCTACAGCAATCTGGCTCAATGCTGTAATGAAATCTGCTTCAAATCTGTTTCACATTATAATTCAGCCTTTTCTGTCTCGTTTCAAGGTTTTCACGGTCAGAGCCTTAGCTGAGCGGGTCTTTTACTAAGCCACAAGTAGTGCTTTTAGCTCGCAGTAGAAATCAGCTGAGATATAGGGATATAATGGGCATCTTGGCGTTCACTGCCAGCTGATTTCTACTTCCAATGTGGTATACATCATTCAGTGTAAAAAATGTAACGAAGGATGCTATATTGGAGAAACAAGCCAGATGCTAAAGACAAGATTTAATTTACATAGACATCACATGAAGAATGCCAGTGCCAGCCAGGATTCTGCCCCTGTGAGGCAGCATTTTACAAAACCAGAACACCATACCAGTGATTTCATAGTAAGCATCCTGAAAGGTAACTTCAAAGGTCTTACGTTGCTGTATTGTTTTAAAGTCAGAATGATTGAATATTTTGACACCCAACAGACAGGACTTAACAAAGATCTGGGTTTTCTAGCCCATTATAAACCCTAAAGTTGTATTGCTCTGTTTATCACCCTCCTCTCACCTATCCACCCCCATCCTGTTAGACTATCACTAAAAATGCTTTGATGGTCCCATGCATATCTCCTACCCATCCCCACTCTGTTAGGCTGTCACTGAAATGCTTTAATGTTTCAAGTATATATACTGTCATCTACCACATTTGCTTATTTCCGATCTGACGAAGAAGGGCAACCTTCGAAAGCTAATCCAGAAATGTATTAAGTTATGTCCAATAAAAAAAGGTATCGTCTTATTTTCTTTTCCATGTTTTATTTTGTTTGATTTCTATTGATTACCTTTAAAAGTGGACTAACACGGCTACCACACCTCTCTACTACAAGCTAAAAATGCTCCCGTGGCTTAGAAAAAGAACCCCCCCCCCCAATTAATTGAGGTCTCTTTGGCAGGAATCTTACAATGGTTAGATATTACTTGAGCGATTACACACTCAATACCCAGGCTGGAGGCAGTTCCGAAATGGACATCGGAGCAAATGGGTCCATGGATTGTTCTTATTCCCTAACTGAAATAAGAAGAAGCTATGTTGAAGGATGCTTACGTTTGGGTAGTTTTTGATACTATTTCTATTCATAACTTCCAGTTCTGTAATTTTTACATAGATAATTTTAACAGCTCTCACTACAAGGCTAGCTGGACAAAGAAGCGAAGCCAACACCCATAGACAACTTTGCAGCAAACAAAAAGATTTCTTCCATGACCCAAGGTTTGGCAATATTCTTAAATGATTATGCGTAAGGTGGATTCAATGTAGATTTTGAGTGCTATGGAATTAAGATGAGCTAATCTATTTATTTCCACTTCGTTTCTGTTTTTGCTTTTGCATGAAACACCATGGGGGGGGGGGGGGGTGAGAATCTGCAAAGTAAATGGGCATTAAACTGAGTTAAATAGGCTGTAAGGATATTGTTCTCATCGAATGCCGTTAAAGGACATGCCAGTGCCAATTTTAACATCGTGATACAGAGGTATGATTAGGTTGGAGTTGAAAACAGCAAGTGAGCAATAAAGTTCTTGACACTGACAGTGAATTCCATGACAGATTTCACAGAGAGTTGGGGGGGTCTACCTTCCTTCCTAACGTAATCTCAACAATGGCTTCATCCCCACAGCATCCATTATTAACCCTTCTTGCACTCTAGTAAAATTATTAGGCTCAAATCTTGTGGCGCCTGTGGGTACACCTACCACCTTGTAAAACAAATATGGGCTAAACCCCCACATTCAAAATGTCTTGCATTCTCCAAAAATGTAATGTGGCCACTGTATCTCTGACCTCTTTGAGCAATGAGTTAGCTGTGGTCTTTATGTCTACTTCAGGTTAATCTATGAACTAATGGCATCTGAAAATCAGACTGTTGTGAGTGGATTTATACTTGTTGGATTCTCGGACCTGTCTCCACAGATTCAGCGTTTGCTTTTTCTGTTGTTGCTTCTCTTCTATGTACTTGCTGTGATGGGAAATTTGCTCGTCTTTACCATCCTTACTGTGGAACCGTCCCTCCAAAGCCCCATGTACTTCTTCCTCAGGAACTTATCTTTAGTGGAGATCTGTTTCACCACGGTCACAATCCCAAGAACCCTGGTAAATCTCTTGACCGAGGATGGAAGCGTCTCGTTCATGGGGTGTGCCTTGCAAATGTATTTCTTCTTTTTTTTTGGCAGTGAGGAATGCGTGCTTCTGGGTATTATGGCTTATGATCGCTACGTCGCAATTTGTAAACCCCTGCATTACGCCACTCTTATGAGCAATAAAAGGTGTGTTCATATGGCTGCAGGTTCCTGGATTATATCAGTGGTGTTGCAGTTTGGACAGATCACTTTCATAATAACTTTGCCTTACTGTAATTCTAAGGTAATCTATCACTTCTTCTGTGATGGTGTAGCTGTAATGAAGCTGTCATGTACTGATACTTATTTGAATGAAATCATACGTATGGTAGCAGATACAGTTTTCCTGCTCATTCCATTTCTGGTCATCGTCTCCTCTTACATTTACATTATCTCTACCGTGCTGAGGATGAATTCCAGAGAAGGAAGAAGCAAGGCGTTCTCCACCTGCTCCTCACACCTCGCTGTGGTGACCTTGTTCTACGGGACTGCCATGATTGCTTATTTGCAGCCAGATACCAGCTCTGCAGATCCAAGATTTTTCGCAGTGTTTTATTGCTTAATTAACCCAATGTTAAACCCTCTGATCTACAGCCTGAGAAGCAAAGAGGTGAGGGGTGTGTTGATGAGAAGAATTTGGGGGAAAATGACTCTTCTTTGCAGGCGGTGATAATTTGTATCGGAAAATGTAAAAGCTATCATGAGACCATTTAGATGCTTTCATTTAACAATTCTTATGTGGGTTTCTTGAATGGTATTATAATTTAGAAGTTAGTCCAGTTTTTGTTAAATCAATGCAAACATGATACCTCTTGCATAGATCTTCATGTGAAGGGTTATAGTAGGCCACATTCATCAGTTCTCTAAACTGGAACTGGGATGTTTTCCTAAAATTGTAATATCCTTGGATACTGGTGCATTGTATGCATTTTGAAATGTAAGCATGGAATAAAAAGTGAAATCCCTGCATGTAACTTTTCCTCCAACGATAAAACATACTCCTCATATCCTGGGTACTGTGAAAAGCTCAAAACTTCTGACTTGCTCTGTATAGTGGGGAATTCTAAAACATATATGAATGTGGCAAACGGACATAGTAGCATTGTAATATAGTAAACTAGTAAAAAAGCCCCGTTTCTGATGCAAATGAAACGGGGGCTAGCAAGGTTTTCTTCAGAGTGTGCATGTGGGAGTGTGTGTGTCCCTGCCTTCTGCCCTTTCTCTCTTCCCCTCTGCTCTCTGTCCCCCCCCCCCCCCAGTCCTTCAGTGTTAAGTTTCCTGCTGTGCTGTGTTTGTTTGTGTTACAGAGAGAGTGAAGGCGTCTGCCCTCTCTCCCCTCCCTCCTCCAGTCCTTCACTGTAACAAAGAGAGCGATTTCTGCTGTGCTGTGTTTTCCTTCACTGTGTTACAGAGAGAGCGAGGGCGGGGCAGACACTCATGGGGAAACCGGATATCTCTGCAGCTTCACACTTCCGGCTGGAGGCTTCATTAGAACGTTGGTGCTGCCTTTTATATACAGAGATTATGACTAAGACCTGTATGGTCCACTCATTGTGTCCAAAATATCCTGACCTCTTCCCCACCTCGGAGCATGGACCTCTCAACCTCCACATCTTGACACTCTGGGGAAAGCACACCCCACCCACCTATTCCCCAAAACAAAGAGATGTTTGTTCCACCCTGTGCATATTACGCTCCTTCACGATTAAACACTGATATTACAAAGAGGTAGCCAGAAATTCACCACCATGCCAACACCATGACATCAGGAAAGATGTCAGGAAGTATTTTTTCACGGAGAGGGTGGTGGACGCTTGGAATGCCCTCCCGCGGGAGGTGGTGGAGATGAAAACGGTAACGGAGTTCAAACATGCGTGGGATATGCATAGAGGAATCCTGTGCAGAAGGAATGGATCCTCAGAAGCTTAGCTGAAATTGGGTGGCGGAGCAGTTGGGGGGAGGCGGGACTGGTGGTTGGGAGGCGGGAAATACTGCTGGGCAGACTTATATGGTCTGTGCCCTGAAAAGGACAGGTACAAATTCAAGGTAAGGTATACACATATGAGTTTATCATGGGCAGACTGGATGGACCATGCAGGTCTTTATCTGCCGTCATCTACTATGTTACTATGTTACTCCTCATAGGGAACAATATACGATGCAATAATCATCTTCTCCTCCCTCACTGAGATACCGGCATCCAAAATTTCAGCATATGGTGTATCCACTCTGCAGCTCCTCAGTACCTCTCCACTCTTATCTCTCCCTGCACTCTTCCCTGGGAACTCCGTTCACTGGGTAAATCACTCTTATCTGCACCCTTCTCCTCCATTGCTAACTCCAGACTCCGTTCCTTTTGTCTTGCTGCTCCATATGCCTGGAATAGACTCCCTGAGGCGGTACGTCAAGCTCCATCTCTGGTCGTCTTCAAATCTAGGCTAAAAGGGGCATAATCGAACGGCGCCGGCCATCTTCGGGACTGGCTCCGCGAGGGGGCGGAGCCAAGCGTATTTTCGAAATACGCTTGGCGCCGGCCAAATCGCTCACCGGGTTTAGAATAGGATTGCCAGCGGATCGCCGGGTTTAGATGAGATGAACAGCTCCGTTTTCCAGCCATAATGGAAACCGGACCCGGCCATCTCAAACCCGGCGAAAAGCAAGGCATTTGGGTGTGGAAGGAGCCAGCATTTCTAGTGCACTGGCCCCCCTCACATGCCAGGACACCAACTGGGCACCCTAGGGGGCACTGCAGTGGACTTTGCAAATTAGTCCCAGGTGCATAGCTCCCTTACCTTGGCTGCTGAGCCCCCCCCCCCAAAAAACCCAAAACCCACTATTCTAAACCACTACCATAGCCCTTAGGGATGAAGAGGGGGCACCTACATGTGGGTACAGTGGGTTTTTTTTTTTTTGGAGGGCTCAACATTTATCACCAGAAGTGTAACAGGTAGGGGGGGATGGGCCGGGGTCCACCTGCCTGAAGTGCACTGCACCCACTAAATACTGCTCCAGGGACCTGCATACTGCTGTCAGGGAGCTGGGTATGACATTTGAGGCTGGCATAGAGGCTGGCAAAAAAATATATTTAAAAAAAATTTTTTTGGGGTGGGAGGGGGTTGGTGACCACTGGGGGAGTAAGGGGAGGTGATCCCCGATTCCCTCCGGTGGTCATCTGGTCAATTGGGGCACTTTTTTGATACTTGGTCCTAAAAATAAATGGACCAAGTGCAGCCGGCGAAATGCTCGTTTGAGCCGGCCATCTTTTTTCCATTATCGGGCCAAGCCAGCCATCTCGTAACCATGCCCCGCCCCTGTCCCGCCTTCTGTATCCTGCCTTGAAGTTTGGCCGGCTCCGCGATCGTCTTTCGATTATATCAATTTCGCCGGGTTCAGGAGATTGCCAGTCATCTCCCGATTTGTGTCAGAAGATGGCCGGCGATCTCTTTCGAAAATAAGCTGGAAAGACTCCTGTGGCAGGCCAGTTGGCCAAAACACGGCCGTGTCAAGTCTTTTGAGCTACACAATAAATTTGGACTTTTTAACATCGTCTCGAGACCATATTCCTATGACATCATTGGGGTGTATTCCATAACAGTACACATAAATGTTTGGAAACAGCCACAAAATGCCCATTTCCCTGCCCATAGCTATGACCCTTTTTGGATCCACACATTAAAATTTAGGTGCAGTCTGTTTCAGAATACGATGAACGAGTTATGCGTGTAAATTCTAATTATTGCCAATTAGTGCTTGTAATTGCTTGTTAAGTACTCTTATCTACACTGATTGGCTTGTTAAGCCAATTAAGTTATGGACATTGTTATAGAATATGCTTGGATTTTGCGGTATGTTGCTTTTTGGCGCTCATTTTGAAGATACCATTTATAGAATCTAATCCCATGTCTTCACCTGCATAAACATGTCAAAAATTGCCTCTCATTGGCAAAACTCTCCAAACACAATCACATTTCATCTCCTAAATTTGAGCATTGCAGTAGAACAATTTGCACTTGTAGGATTTTATAGGCCTCTATCGTATCGTCCATTTGCTTTCTTTTTTTTAAACTGAAGAGCTCCAAGCTCCTTAGCACTATTCCCTCTGAGTAGGAGACCTCCACCTACAGTCATGCCAAGTTGGTGGAGCTGTTTCGCTATCACATTTTCAATGAGTGGAGGAGTGGCCTAGTGGTTAGGGTGGTGGACTTTGGTCCTGGGGAACTGAGTTCGATTCCCACTTCAGGCACAGGCAGCTCCTTGTGACTCTGGGCAAGTCACTTAACCCTCCATTGACCCAGGTACAAATAAGTACCTGTATATAATATGTAAGCCGCATTGAACCTGCTATGAGTGGGAAAGCATGGCGTACAAATTTAAATAAAATAAATTCATGAGTTGCTGTTGCAATGGAAACATAAATCTCATGTTAGGAGGAGTGGCCTAGTGGTTAGGGTGGTGGACTTTGGTCCTGGGGAACTGAGTTCGATTCCCACTTCAGGCACAGGCAGCTCCTTGTGACTCTGGGCAAGTCACTTAACCCTCCATTGCCCCATGTAAGCCGCATTGAGCCTGCCATGAGTGGGAAAGCGCGGGGTACAAATGTAACAAAAATAAAAATAGTGAGGGACATGCAAGCTCTGCAGTTCCCCAGGGAACCTGCCTGTCCCTATCAATGGAAAAAACAATAATAAAGCACCATCCCCCATGGGCAGCAATGAAGTTGGAGGACTTCCTCTCAGATTTGAGGGAACAGTGTTCTTTAGCTTTTTCTTGTATGATAGTCGTTCCATCGCTCTATCATTTTGTCATCTTCTGTATAGGTTTAGGTTCTGGTTATAATTCCTTTTTATCTTTTTTTTTCGAAATCTGATGCTGAGAATTTCACACTACACTAAGGTGCAGTCACAGCATAGAGTGATTCGGAGGCATTCTGATATTCTTTGTTTCATTTTCTATTTCTTCCTAATAAATCCTAACATTCGGAGCAGAACATATTTACATACTTTCCATGATGTCCTGGGAGATGACTCCTAATGTGGTTCCGCGTTAGGAGTTACGGATCAAGAAAGGGATCTGGGTGTCGTCGTCGATGATACGCTGAAACCTTCTGCTCAGTGTGCTGCTGCGGCTAGGAAAGCAAATAGAATGTTGGGTGTTATTAGGAAGGGTATGGAGTCCAGGTGTGCGGATGTTATAATGCCGTTGTATCGCTCCATGGTGCGACCGCACCTGGAGTATTGTGTTCAGTACTGGTCTCCGTATCTCAAAAAAGATATAGTAGAATTGGAAAAGGTACAGCGAAGGGCGACGAAAATGATAGTGGGGATGGGACGACTTTCCTATGAAGAGAGGCTGAGAAGGCTAGGGCTTTTCAGCTTGGAGAAGAGACGGCTGAGGGGAGATATGATAGAAGTGTATAAAATAATGAGTGGAATGGATCGGGTGGATGTGAAGCGACTGTTCACGCTATCCAAAAATACTAGGACTAGAGGGCATGAGTTGAAGCTACAGTGTGGTAAATTTAAAACGAATCGGAGAAAATTTTTCTTCACCCAACGTGTAATTAGACTCTGGAATTCGTTGCCGGAGAACGTGGTACGGGCGGTTAGCTTGACGGAGTTTAAAAAGGGGTTAGATAGATTCCTAAAGGACAAGTCCATAGACCGCTATTAAATGGACTGGAAAAATTCCTCATTTTTAGGTATAACTTGTCTGGAATGTTTTTACGTTTGGGGAGCGTGCCAGGTGCCCTTGACCTGGATTGGCCACTGTCGGTGACAGGATGCTGGGCTAGATGGACCTTTGGTCTTTCCCAGTATGGCACTACTTATGTACTTATGTACTTATGTACTAAACTAACATCATGAAGGTATAGTTTGAGTTATTCTTTTCGAAATCTTACACTAGAAAGCCATGCGAAAGATACAACCAAGAAAATGTTCCATTCAATGTGGAAACTCAAAAGAATAAAACCTTTCTTCCCAAGGGTAGTATTCCGCAGCTTGGTACAATCAATGGTACTAAGCCACCTAGATTACTGTAACGGAATATATTTATTTATTGCATTTGTATCCCACATTTTCCCACCTTTTTGCAGGTTCAGTGTGGCTTACAATATGAGTTAAATATTGGATATACAATTGGTTATGGATTACATTTATAGAATATGCCGGATGCAAAGAACAAATCATCAAGAAACTCCAAACTGCCCAAAACACAGCAGCCAGTCTCATAATCAGAAAAACTAAATTCGAAAACGCCAAGCCCCTAAGAGAAAATCTACACTGGCTCCCACTCAAAGAACGTATCACGTTCAAAATCTGTACTCTAGTTCACAAAATCATTCACGGCGAGGCCCCGGTCTACATGTCATAAGTACATAAGTACATAAGTAGTGCCATACTGGGAAAGACCAAAGGTCCATCTAGCCCAGCATCCTGTCACCGACAGTGGCCAATCCAGGTCAAGGGCACCTGGCACGCTCCCCAAACGTAAAAACATTCCAGACAAGTTATACCTAAAAATGCGGAATTTTTCCAAGTCCATTTAATAGCGGTCTATGGACTTGTCCTTTAGGAATCTATCTAACCCCTTTTTAAACTCCGTCAAGCTAACCGCCCGTACCACGTTCTCCGGCAACGAATTCCAGAGTCTAATTACACGTTGGGTGAAGAAAAATTTTCTCCGATTCGTTTTAAATTTACCACACTGTAGCTTCAACTCATGCCTTCTAGTCCTAGTATTTTTGGATAGCGTGAACAGTCGCTTCACATCCACCCGATCCATTCCACTCATTATTTTATACACTTCTATCACATCTCCCCTCAGCCGTCTCCTCTCCAAGCTGAAAAGCCCTAGCCTTCTCAGCCTCTCCTCACAGGAAAGTCGTCCCATCCCCACCACCATCTTCGTCGCCCCCCGCTGCACCTTCCCCAATTCCACCACATCTCCTTTGAGATACGGAGACCAGTACTGAACACAATACTCCAGGTGCGGTCGCACCATGGAGCGACACAACGGCACCACAACATCCGCACACCTGGACTCCATACCCTTCCCAATAACACCCAACATTCCATTCGCTTTCCCAGCCGCAGCAGCACACCGAGCAGAAGGTTTCAGCGTATCATCGACGACGACACCCAGATCCCTTTCTTGATCCGTAACTCCTAACGCGGAACCTTGCAAGACGTAGCTATAATTCGGGGTCCTCTTACCCACATGCATCACTTTGCACTTGTCAACATTGAACTTCATCTGCCACTTGCACGCCCATTCTCCCAGTCTCGCAAGGTCCTCCTGTAATCGTTCACATTCCTCCTGCGACTTGACGACCCTGAATAATTTTGTGTCATCGGCGAATTTAATTACCTCACTAGTTATTCCCATCTCTAGGTCATTTATAAATACATTAAAAAGCAACGGACCCAGCACAGACCCCTGCGGGACCCCACTAACTACCCTCCTCCACTGAGAATACTGGCCACGCAATCCTACTCTCTGCTTCCTATCTTTCAACCAGTTCTTAATCCATAATAATACCCTACCTCCGATTCCATGGCTCTGCAATTTCTTCAGGAGTCTTTCGTGCGGCACTTTGTCAAACGCCTTCTGAAAATCCAGATATACAATATGTCAGACCTCATTGAACTTTATTGTAGTTTAGAAATTACTCTTCTAAACTGGAATGGACGGAAGTAAGCTTTTTAAAACCTATAAAGGGGAAAGGGAAATGGGACTTGATATACCGCCTTTTTTTTTGCAACTACATTCAAAGCGGTTTACATATATTCAGGGGCAATGGGTATTTTGTACCAGGGGCAATGGAGGGTTAAGTGACTTGCCCAGAGTCACAAGGAGCTGCAGTGGGAATTGAACTCAGTTCCCCAGGATCAAAGTCCACTGCACTAACCACTAGGCTACTCCTCCACTCATTCCACCAATAAGAGCCAACCTCATCAGTGATGTCACAATGGCTTGATTGCCCGATACTTATATTGTGATGTCATAAGGGAAAGGGGGAAAGGGAAATGGGACTTGATATACCTCCTCTCTGAGGTTTTTGCAACTATATTCAAAGCAGTTTACATATATTCAGGTAGTTATTTTGTACCAGGGGCAATGGAGGGTTAAGTGACTTGTCCAGAGTCACAAGGAGCTGCAGTGGGAATGGAACTCAGTTCCCCAGGATCAAAGTCCACTGCACTAACCACTAGGCTACTCCTCCACTCATTCCACCAATAAGAGCCAACCTCATCAGTGATGTCACAATGGCTTGATTGCCCGATACTCGGCACACTTCTGATATTGTGATGTCATAAGAGGAAAGGGAAGTGGGACTTGATATACTGCCTTTCTGAGGTTTTTTTGCAACTACAATCAAAGCGGTTTACATATATTCAGGTATTTCTTTTGTACCAGGGGCAATGGAGGGTTAAGTGACTTGCCCAGAGTCACAAGGAGCTGCAGTGGGAATCGAAGAATTAAAACCATGTTGTGTATCTATTTATCTAACTTATTTTTTGCTCAGAAACTTTGATGGAAAATATTCTAAATACAAATGATTGAAAACAAAATCTCTCCTATAATTAATATCTAGGGAAAATGAAGTGAACAAGTAATTAACAACGCTTGTAATCATCCATTATAATTAATCTCTGTATCTGCGTAATGAGGTGTGGACATCAGTTCAATTTGTAGATAAAAAGACAACTTATGTATATTCTGTTTTCATTTATTCAAGGAGCCTTTGTAAGCCGTGATATATTTTATAGGATCGACACAAGTTTAGAGAATCTTTGCTTAACAAGGTGGAATTCTTCGTCTTTAAAAAGAATAAAACAAAAGGATGATAAAAGATGTTTCTAGAGTTCATCCAGTTACAGGTACAAAATTAATTTTTTTCAATGTATTTTATTAGTACTGCTGGGCAGACTTATATGGTCTATGCCCTGAAAAGGACAGGTACAAATTCAATTCAAGGTAAGGTATACACATATGAGTTTGTCTTGGGCAGACTGGATGGACCATGCAGGTCTTTTTCTGCCGTCATCTACTATGTACTATGTTACTATATGTAATTGCAGACTGTAAGTATGTTGTATTGATCCAACAGCATGATAAAGTTGCAAAACTTTCCATTGTAATCAACTGTGTTTTATACGTCCTATTTATAGGGTTATCTTAGCTGGTTTAGTGCTGAAAATTGGCACTGGACTGGCTAAGTGCCACCTCTGCCACCGGAACACCCCCATAATACCTGGTTTCGGCTTGGGAGCTCAGTGGCCATTTTCAGTGGCACTGTCCATTTAAGTGACACTGAAACAAGGTTGAAGGTTTGCTAAGGATGTCTAAAAGCCTTGTACCAGCCTTGAAGAGTTCCACTGTTAAACAAGAGTAGGAAACGGCTTGGATCAATTTCTTCAAAAAGGTGGTAAATAAAGCCTAATAAATAAAATAAAAAAAAAAAACTTGTTTGAAATCCATGCAATGAAGTAAAACAAAACAATTGAATAAGACAGCAGCATCTGGTTCTGAACACATTGACCTTGTTCTAGTAACGATACCACTTGAAAAAGTAAAGGAAAGCAAGGATTTTTGAACCCACAGACTTTTCTTCCCCTCTCCTGTAAGCAACTCATCCATAGTCCCTTCTTCTGGTTAACATTGATGAGAACATTAAAAAGCAAATATCATTTCAAAAAAGGTATTAATAGGCATAGAAACATCACATTTATAACGAACAAATTTTGCCTACCGTTTACTAAGGTGTGCTTTAGGCGTGTTAGTGTGGTTAACGTGTGTTAATGGCTATTGCGTGTTAAACGCTAAGGCGCCCAGAGAAATATATAGGTGCCTTAGCGTTAATGCACCTTAACTTTAGAGGTGCATTAAAAACGCTAACACACCTTAGTAAACATACCCCAAGAGATGTGAATGCATGAACAGAAATATTGCATAGTTAATTTTCACAATATTCTTTAATGCAGCTGAAATGCTTTGAAGATTGGCCTGTATTTGGGATAAGCAGTATGAATATGCGATCCTGGATCTTCATGTCTATAACAGCTTCAAGTTCACCTACAATGTTATAAGAATCCACAATTGGTTAACCCATTCCAACCCAGATTCCTCTTCAGATGTATTTATTTATTTATTTGTTACATTTGAATCCCACATTTTCCCACCTATTTGCAGGCTCAATGTGGCTTACATAGTACCGGAGAGGCGTTCGCCAAGTCCGGTAGAGGAACAAATACAGGGTGATGTTGTGGTCGAATAAGGTAGGTACTACTACTACTACTTAACATTTCTAAAGTGCTACTAGACGTAGGCAGCGCTGTACACTTGAACATGAAGAGACAGTCCCTGCTCGACAGAGCTTACAATCTAATTAGGCCAGACAAACAGGACAAACAAGAGATAAGGGAATATTAAAGTGAGGATGATAAAATAAGGGTTCTGAACAAGGTATGTTTCAGGCGCATTAGGGTCGAGGATAGGGAAGGTTATTTAACGTCCAATACGATCTTTGGTTTTGCTGTGTTGCAGACAGTAGGCATTTATGTTGGGTCGGTAGGGTATGCCTTTTGGAACAGGTTGGTTTTTAGTGATTTCCTGAAGTTTAGATGGCCGTAGATTGTTTTCACAGCTTTTGGCATATATCTATTCTATTGTATATGCATTGGGCAAAATTTTAGAGTCCTGGCTAACTGAACCTTTGGTGGAAATCTGGATTTTTCTCTAATTCATCTCAAATTTTCCCCTGTGTACTAATATCATGCGTGCAGTCTCAAAGTTGTAATGGGATCGGCTGCTTCTTTTAACTTTTCATTGCAAGTCAGTTTGAAGGTTTTCTTCAACTGGTATCTGTGCTGTAAAGTGATGTTATGCCAAACTAAAAATACAACCTAAAATACAAAACTAGACTCCAAAACACTATCCTCCCGATATTCAAAACATAGTAAGATGTTTGTTTATTTATTAGGATTTATTTACCGCCTTTTTGAAGGAATTCACTCAAGGCGGTGTACAGCAAGAACTCAAACATAAGCTACAGACAATTTCAGCAGTAAAAATACACAATACAAAGTTTGGCATAGTATTTGTTTCCTCAGTTCATTGCAAGCCGCTCTAAGGCTGCTTTAAGTGGTATAAAGCAGGGTATAAATGTTCTGAATAAGTAAATAAAATAAATAAATAGTATGCTACATTACAATGTCAACAGAACACACAATAAAACATTTTAATAGATAGCCTATCCATGCAAATGTTGGATTCGATTTGGCGAAACTAAATACATATTTTACACACCTGAACAATTAAAATCCTTTCTAGATTTGAAAAGGCTTAAATAATCTCTCTATATAAAAAGCAACACCCACGTTCTATGAAGCCTCCAGCCGGAAGTGTGAAGGGGGCGAGATATCCGGTTTCCCTATGAGTGTCTGCCCCGCCCTCTCTGTAACACAGTCAGTGAAGGAAAACAGCAGAGCACGAAATCAAATCGCTGGCTCTGTAACAGTGAAGGACTCAGAGGGGGGAGGGGAGAGAGGCCAGAGGGCAGGGACACACACACTCCCACATGCACACAGAAGAAAACATTGCTAGCCCCCCGTTTCATTTGCATCAGAAACGGGGCTTTTTAGAGCACGAAATCAAATCGCTGGCTCTGTAACAGTGAAGGACTCAGAGGGGGGAGAGGAGAGAGGCCAGAGGGCAGGGACACACACACTCCCACATGCACACAGAAGAAAACATTGCTAGCCCCCGTTTCATTTGCATCAGAAACGGGGCTTTTTTACTAGTGTTAGAATAAGAAGAAAAAATGGAATATTACGGCGCCTTTAAATTGTAATATATTCTTCATAACTTCTCCTATAATTTCTTGTTTGACACGCCTCCGGCGAGTTGTGGTCTAAGAAAGCCAATTTAAATTTTGAGATAATTGTATAATTGTTTTTTCCTTTATTTGTGATGATTTTCCAGGCTGTATTTTTTCCAGGCGCTGCTTTTGTCCAAGTTGGGTTACTGCAACTTTATCTACTTGGGCGCACCTGAACATGTTGGTAGATAACTCCCTCCCCCCGCCATGTTAACTGAGCCACGCTATCAGCTTCTGCATGGCAATGCCCACGCAGCCCATTTAAAGTGAATGGGCTATGTCAGCATTAGTGCACAATCAGCCAATAATGCGGCTTAATAAATGGGGGGGGGGGGGATACCTGAATGGTCCATCCAGTCTCCCCAACAGTCACATTCATTATCAATTCAAGATTAAGGGCCCCTTTTACTAAGCGGCTCTAGTGTTTTTACCTCGTGCTAAAAATTAGAATGCGCTAATTGTGTAGACGCCCATAGGAATATTATGGACATCTACATGGTTAGCGCTGATAATTATTAGAAGGTGCAAAAAACACTAATGTGCCTCTAGCATGGATTAGTAAACAGGGCCCTTTATCAATGATGAACAGAAGATTATATACATGATCACGGTCTTTCTGGGACATAGACTGTAGAAGTCCACCCAGTTCTGTCCTTATGCTCCAATACCCATTCCAGCCTATCCAAATCTGTAATGTCATTTGTGGGACACAGACAGTAAATACCTGCCCAGCACTGCCCTTATGCTCAAAATTACTAGAGTTTATATCGAAGCCCTCTCCAGGCCATCCTAAAGTGGACTGCTATGCGCGGGACAAGGACCGTACAAGCCCGTCCAGCACTGGCCTAAGAGGCCCTTTTACAGAGCGGCGGTAAGCCCAACGCAGGGTTACTGATTGCTCTTTCGGGACTGCCGCCAGCCCAACATGGCCACCAGCGGTAGTTCCACCCTGAACACACACCATTTCCAGAGAAAAAAAGAAGCCCCCCGGAAATAGCTTACGCAGCGGTAACCCGGCAGTAATAGGGCATCGCCGCATGCTGCCCAGTTATTGCTGGGTTAGCACAGGAGCCCTTATCGCCACCTCATTGGGTGGTGGTAAGGGCTCCCTGTCGCATGGCCATGCGGTAAGAGTTCTCTAATAAAAACCAACTATGAAGGTTGCTTACTTAAAGATGGTCTTCTATTTATTTATTTATAGCATTTATACCCCGCTCTTTCCCGCTCGATAGCAGGTTCAATGTGGCTTACAAGGTATGGTACAAAGTATCACAGAGATAATACAAAGTATGGTACAAAGTATCACAAGGATAACCCAGTTATAGAGAGTAGGACAATAGGACGATACGTGGGGAAGAGGATTGGAGTATGGGTGGTGCTAGTGGTGTGGATTGGGTTCGAGATTTAAGTTGGGTTGTTGGGGTAGGCTTGTTTGAAGAGGTAAGTTTTCAGCAGCTTTCGGAAGGGTAGATGTTCATTGGTTGTTTGGATGTGTCGAGGTATTGTGTTCCAGAGTTTGCTGCCTATAACAAAGAAGTTGGATGCATAGTAGGTTTTGTATTTGAGGCCTTTGCAATTGGGAAGGTGAAGATTGAGATATGTTTGAGAAGATTTGGACCCGTTCCTGGCTGGTAGGTCTATCAAGTCTATAGGCTCTTCCCACCCTGTCCCCACTTCTACTCATCCAGAATGTGCTCATCCCATTTTGGACAGTCCCGATTTTCAGTCATAAAAGGGATCTGACAGCCCTTCTGCAAACACTGCTTCAGCTTGATAAACATGCTGCCTAGCAGTGCTTTATCAGTGCACTGATAAGAGGGCTCCCACTTCCATTCTGCCCTTGATTTGGCCTCTTCAGAATGATAAATCCAAATCCACTCTATCTCCTCTTTCTCAACTATGTATTTCTCCTTTTCCGGAACTGGTAATCACCACTTACGGAACTATGTAAGCCACATCGAGCCTGCAAATAGGTGGGAAAATGTGGGATACAAATGTTATAAATAAATAAATAACTAACATATGCCAGGAATGGGAGGCAGGTTGGGAAAAGGTTGACCTCTGATGGGGTGTCTTAGACGGTGGTCTTCATAGGGTGGGGACGGGGTGGTATAAGTGAGATACTTACATAGGGGTGCCTTCAGGAGGCATTCGTAATATTCTGGGTTGGGTCATGATTTTGATAAAGGCTTTGATTAGGTGGGTGAGGTTCTGGGGCAATGGATCTGAGTTGATATGTTGAATCTGCAAACCTCCCATTACAGTGTGAGGGAATGAATAGGGAGTATGGGTGCTCATTTCCAAAGCACATAGACTTAACAAAGTTACATGGTAACCTATATAAGTATGTAAGTGTATGAGAATGAGCCTCATGTCTAGCCTGCTAGGCTTTGGAACTCTAGAAAGAGGTGCGGTAAGTCAAAATAAATAAATAAGCCTTGGTGATATTTTGTTTATATGTGAAATATGGCTGTGGAAGATAAAATAGTAGGACTCATGAGCCCTCTTTTTTTTTTGGGGGGGGGGGGCAGAATGACATACCCAATAATAACACAATTTTTCACTTTGCCCCCAAGGGTTAAATTTTAGGTCTTCACAGGAGTGTATTCAATAGTACATGGGAGACAGAACATCAGTCTGTTTTACATAAGTACATAAGTGTTGCCATACTTGGAAAGACCAAAGGTCCATCGAGCCCAGCATCCTGTTTCCAACAGTGGCCAATCCAGGTCACAAATACCCGGCAAGATCCCAAAAATGTGCAAAACATTTTATACTGCTTATCCCAGAAATAGTGGATTTTCCCCAAGTCCATTTAATAATGGTCTATGGATTTTTCCTTTAGGAAGCCGTCCAAACCTTTTTAAAACTCCACTAAGCTAACCACCTTTACCACATTCTCTGGCAACAAATTCCAGAGTTTAGTTACACGTTGAGTGAAGAAAAGTTTTCTCCGATTCATTTTAAATTTACTACATTGTAGCTTCATCGCATGCCCCCTAGTCACATCTGCCCATTAAAACGTTGCCTGCAGATGATACTTCCACAGTTAAATCTAGGCAGATCCCAATCCTTATGCTAATCTCAGAACAGTTATGCCAAGTTAAAAATGTCCTGCATTCTCTACATCCAAAGAAAGGCTGAGACATATACTGATGAACTGTGGTCTCTAAACTATTTCAGATTAAACAACAAAGAAATGGCCCTGGAAAACCAAACCCTTGTGACTGGATTTATCTTTTTGGGATTCTCGGATCTGCCTCCAGAGCTGCAGCAATGTCTCTTTGTGCTGTTCCTTCTCCTCTACATTCTCACCTTGATGGGGAACCTGCTCGTCTTTGCGGCCCTTACAATCGAACCTGGCCTCCACATACCTATGTATTTCTTCCTCAGGAACTTATCCTTTTCAGAGACTTTTTTAACAATGGCTACAGCTCCTAAAACACTGGTGGACCTCATGGCTGAGCACAGAGGCATCTCATTTCCGGGATGTGCATTACAAATGTATTTCGTTCTTCTATTTGGTGTTGAGGAAAGCGTGCTTTTGGGTATCATGGCCTATGATCGCTATGTTGCAATATGTAACCCCCTACGTTACTCCCTTGTTATGAGTAATAAAAGGTGTGTTCATATGGCTGTGGGTTCATGGATTATTGTTATTTTCCTGCAGGTTGGACAGATCACGTTCATATTCAGTTTGCCTTTCTGTAGGTCTAAGCTAATCCATCACTTCTTCTGTGATCTTCCAGCCATATTGAGGTTGTCCTGTACTGACACTTATGTTAACGATGTAATCCGTCTGATAATCACTCTGCTTTTAGGAGTCATACCATTCTTGGCAATTCTGTTCTCTTACATTTCCATTATCTCCACTGTGCTGAGGATGAATTCTAGAGAAGGAAGGAGGAAAGCTTTCTCAACCTGTGCCTCTCACCTTACTGTGGTTATCTTATTCTATGGGACTGCTTTGATGGCATATTTGCAATCACATGCAAGCGCTGTGGATGATAGAATTGTTTCCATGTTTTATTGCTTTTTCATACCACCATTAAATCCGCTGATCTACAGCCTGAGGAGCAAAGAGGTAAAGGGTGCCTTGAGGAAAAGAATTTTGGGGAAAATACAATTTCTCTGAATGTAGTGATACTTTGTATTAGACAAACATAAAGAGAAATCAACTAAAAGTGTTGTAGTCTAGAGACCTTTGAGACCAAATAGGTCCTTCCTTCCCGGATGGGACCTTGATATTGGAATGTTTTACCAAGAGAATTTGTACTACTTGAGCAAAAACTGAAATTTAAATAGAAATCTTCTAAAGAGTTTGGAAGTGTTTTTAAAAATTCACCAACCGCTGACTTCCCCCCAGCGGCCCTTGCTTGACTCATAATGGGGAAGGTCAATATTCCCTTCCGAAGTCTCTTATAGCTCCTCCCTCACGAACCTTTGCTGTCCTTTCATACTCTGCTTGAAGGTTTTTTCTCCAGAGGTAGGGACAGGATTGATGGAAGTGAGCCCTTAAGGATGTATTTTCTTTACAATTGAAATAGAATGTGTCAATAGAAGCTGTTTCGTTGTATTTCATTTTGTAACTGAATCAAAAAAGTGAAGGAGATTTTTGTTGTTGGTATTTTGCTTCATTGTCTTGCACTGATACGTATTCAAATGACATAATCTGTAACCATTATACCTCCATTCAGGAAATCTAGACTGCCCCAATTTGATTGACAGTGGTTAGCGCATCTGGGCTTAATAAAGGTTTGGACAAGTTCCTGAAAGATCTTAAGTCCTCCTACTTTACCCTCCACCATATTTGGTCTGTCAAGCCCACCTTCTTCTCTGCTTAGTTATCACTCACATAGAATACTAAAACACTCTTTATGTTGGTCTTCCACTCTATCCTCTGAAATGCGTTCCGTTGGTACAATCTACTGAAGTTCATCTCGTATATCACTTTAGTCCTTTTGATCATGTTACCCCACTCCTCCATCTCAAACACTGGTTGTCCCTTTCTACTCGAATGCAGCTGAAACTTCTAATTCTCATGTTCAAGTCTGACCGCCCCTCAGCTCCTGACTACCTCTCCTGCATCCTCATTCCTTATACCCCATCCCATACACCCCATCAACCTCTGCTGATCTTCTGCAACTCCCCCCCCCCCCCCCCCTGTTATCCATCTGGACTCCACTCATGCCTCTGCCATCAGGTACACTGGCCCAAAACACTGGAACAGTTTGCCTGCAAATTTTCGGTCTGAATGCCTAGAATGCCCTCCAACAGGAAGTAGTGGAGAATAAAATAACAGAATTAAAAAATGTGTGGGATAAACACAAAGGATTCCTATATAAAAATAAGAATGGAATCAAAACAGAACTTAGCAGTGCTCAGACAGCAATTCCAGTAACTGGGAAGTAAGACCAGTTATATGGTCTGTGCCACAATTATGGCTATATAGATTTGGATGGGATGGAATGGGCTTTGATGGCAACTGTAGTACTGACGTCTATGGTCTGTGCCATAAAAATGGCAAGGACAGATCAAGGTCAAGAATGCATATGTTATATTGCATCATATCAAATGCTATGAGTCTATCTTGTTGGGCAGACTGGATAGACCATGAAGGTCTCTATCCTGCTTATTTTCGAACGAGAAGGGCGGCCATCTTCCGACACAAATATGGCGACCAAATTGGCATAATCAAAAGCCGATTTTAGCCGGCTTCAACTGCTTTCCGTCGCAGGGCCGGCCAAAGTTCAAGGGGGCATGTCAGCAGTGTACCGAAGGCGGGACAGGGGCGTGGTTTACAGATGGCCGGCCTCGGCCAATAATGGAAAAAATAAGGCCGGCCCTGACGAGCATTTGGGTGACTTTACTTGGCCCATTTATTTTCAGGACCAAGCCCCAAAAAGGTGCCCAACCTGACCAGATAACCAACGGAGGGAATCGGGGATCTCCTCCCCATACTCCCCCAGTGGTCACCAACCCCCTCCCACCCTAAAAAAAAACATTAGAAACATTTTTTGCCAGCTTGAAATGTCATACCCAGCTCCATGACAGCAGTATGCAGGTCCCTGGAGCAGTTTTAGTGGGTGCAGTGCACTTCAGCCAGGCGGACCCAGCCCATACCCCCCCCCCCACCTGTTACATTTGTGGTGATAAATGGGATCCCTCCAAAACCCACTGTACCCACATGTAGGTGCCTCCTTCATTCCTAAGGGCTATGGTAGTGGTGTACAGTTGTGAAGAGTGGGTTTTGGGAGGGATTTGGGGGGCTCAGCAAGGGAGCTATGTACCTGGGAGCAATTAATGAAGTCCACTGCAGTGCCCCCTAGGGTGCTCAGTTGGTGTCCTGGCATGTGAGGGGGACCAGTGCACTACAAATACTGGCTCCTCCCATTACCAAATGCCTTGGATTTGGCCGGGTTTGAGATGGCCGGCCTCGGTTTCCATTATCGGTGAAAAACAATGCCGGCCATCTCTAAGGGCCGGCCATCTCTGGGGTTGACCCAAATGTTGAGATTTGGCAGGCCCCTATCGTATTATCGAAACGAAAGACGGCCGCCCATCTTGTTTCGATAATCCGGTCGGGACACCTCTTTACGGAGCCGGCCTTAGAGATGGCCGCCCTTATAGATGGCCGCCCCATTTCGATTATGGCCCTCTATATGCCATCGTTTATCTTTTTTTAAAACTTAATAGTGTATTGACTTTTCTTCCAGGAAGCTGTCCAAACCTTTTTTTTTTAAAGGTCTGCTGCCCCTCACTATCTTTCTACCCTCATCTCCCCTTACGTTCCCGCCCGTAACCTCCGTTCACAGGATAAATCCCTCCTCTCAGTACCCTTCTCCACCACCGCCAACTCCAGGCTCCGCTCATTCTGCCTCGCCTCACCCTATGCTTGGAGCAACCTTCCTGAACCCTTACGCCAAGCCCCCTCCCTGCCCGTCTTCAAGTCTTTGCTTAAAGCCCACCTCTTCAACGCTGCGTTCGGCACCTAACCCTTACCGTTCAGTGAATCCAGACGGCCCCGATTTGACTGCCCCTATCGGACCGACCGTTCACTTGTCTATTAGATTGTAAGCTCTTTGAGCAGGGACTGTCTCTCTTTGTTAAATTGTACAGCGCTGCGTAACCCTAGTAGCGCTCTAGAAATGTTAAGTAGTAGTAGTAGTAGTAAAGACTTTATTTATTAGTTTTAAAACAATACATGCTTATAAGAACATACATCAGCATACATTGTTGAAATGAAACACTAAAAGCACTAAACTAAAACCAACAAACCAAAAATAAGTGTGCCAGTGGGCTGGTAAGAAGTAAAACAAAACAGTATATGCAGCATATTTCAAAGGAGTTAATTCCATCTTACAAAGTTTCTTAGCTGTCTAACAGTGACCATGCTTTACGAAAGGACGAGATATGACCAAACCTTATGGCAGCTATTTCCTCATATCGCCTATATGAACACAGCAAGTTCCACCATTCATGAAACGAGACAAACTGATTATTTTTCCAATGCAAAACAATCAGATGAAGAGCAAATGAAATCATTAAATTGAACATGACGAAATTGACAAGCCAGGGGTGGAAGCCTTAAGGGACAGAGTATCTTGAATTTTAAATATCTTCTGAGTAGTATCCCAAACCGAACGCCAGTATGACTGCAAGTTACAACAGGAAAAAAAAAGAAAATGATCAAGCGAACCCACTTCGGACTGACATGACCGACACAGATTTGATGTACTGTGGTTGACTTTAGCAAGTTTTACAGGTGCCCAGTAGGATTTGTGAACAATATAATAGGTAGACTGTAGAAGGGCAGCTGAAAAAGGAGGAGCACGTAGTTTTTGTCCAAAAATGATCCCACTCCTTGCTGGAATCCAAACCTTTTTTAAACTAAGCTATGCTAACTACGTTTACCACTTCCTCTGGGAATGGGTTCTATAGTTTATTATTTGAGTAACTCTTCCAATTGGTTTTAAATGTAGTGCTTAGTACCTTCATGGTGGGTTCTCTTTAGAAAAAGTAAACAATCAATTAGTGTTTACCATTCTTCTGCACATGATTTTATAGAGCTCTATCATATTCTCCCCTCAGTTGTCGCTTCAATCTCCTTAGTTTTTTCTCACAAGTCATTCTATCCCATTATTTGATCGTCCTCTGTATCTTTTCTAATTCCTCTTTTCTGAAACGGGATGATCTTTATCCCCCTCCTGCCCATGTCCTGCCTAAAACACACCTCTAACGTGTCCCCTTGTGATTTAGACAAATTTCAGAGTAAAACATCCCAATTCTGAGTTTCAAAGATTGCAATTAAGACATTTGTTATGAGAAATACATCCATCTGACACCTGTCACTTTTGAGACTTTTTCTCTTTGTAAATGAGGGCCATAGATTTGCAAATTGGCCAGACATACACATGTATGGTTAATCAGTAGGCTACAAACAAAAGAAGCCTAATTTAAATCTTTCTGATGCTTCTTGTGATCGTGGTCAAGTCATTTAAGTGTCCATTGCCTCTCATATAAAAGTAAACTGTAAGCCTTGTGGGGATAGGAAAATAATTATGGAATACCAAAAACATATATCGAGAAATATCTGCACTTATGTGCATCAATTGTAGTCTTTTCTCCATTTCCTAAAATGACTGCCTCTTCTAAAATAATTTTGGAACTGTACACAATACACATCCTGACCTGGACGTATCAATTTTGATTTCAATGATCTGCCTAAAATGGGACTGAACATTAAGTGAATCATTTTTGTCCACATGACCTCTGTGGTAAATTACAAATTTTATTGTGATTTAGAAACTGTTCCTCTATATATGAGTGGAGGGAAGTATTTTTTTAAAAACCTTACCAACAGCAATTTACACTGTTCTCTCTGTCTCTCTCTGTTTTATAACTCACAATCTTTGATGGAGAATTTCTATATTTTTGAAAACAGAATTTTGCCACTAATTAATATCCAGGGAAAAGGAAGTGCAACAAATAATTAAGATGCTTCCAATTATCCATTATAATTCCGTCTATTTCTATATAATGACATGTGGATATCAGTTGTATTTGTAGATGGAAAGCAATACATTTATATTGTCTGTTCTTATTGACATGAAGAACCTTTTCAGCAGTGATACGTTTTATGGGACCAACACAAGTTTAGAGAATCTTTCTTTTGCTTTAATGATGTGCAATTCTTCGTTTTTTTTAATAAGAAATAAAAATAAAAAGGATGATAAAGGTTGTTTGTAGAATCCATCCAATCAAAATTCATTTTTCTAACATATTTTATTTGTTCAACTGGATTATTTGCAGACTGTGATATGCTGCATTGAACCAACAACACAATAAATTTTGACAAAAATTAATAGGAGGCATGAGCTTTTAATTAAGGAACTCATCTACGGTCCCTTGTTTGGGTCATTATCGGTGAGAAAATAACAAAGCAAATGTCATTTGAAAAAGGTATTAATATGCTTGGAAACATATCATTGATTACAAACAAGATGTAAATGCATGAACAGAAATATTAAAGAGATTTGACTGTAAATGTTTCCAGTTCTGGGATAATACGAAGGAAAGATTAGAAAATGCAGAGTGGGATATTAGAAAGAAATGAAAAAGCTATGCCGATAATGAGTTCATTAGAGAAAAATGAAAAAGCTACGCTAATATACGAGTTCATAAAATAAGAACAGAGTATTAACTCATTGTCGTGTATAATATTTGCAGTGGTACAGTCGCTTAGATAATAGGAAGACCATATATCAATCAAGTAGATATGCTCTCACTACAAGATAAGCAACAGTACCTTTGGCTAACTCTTCAGTAGGGGAAAAGAGTTCCTTTGATAAACCTAACAAGATGTTCTCTTTAATTCTGTTTTTGCACATGAACTGTTGAAATATGAAGACGCACTTAGAGAGCATTCAATGAAGGCAAGGTGGAAGAATGGAAAAGACATAGTTGCATTAGATCTAAAAGAAGCGTTATTTACTTGATTGGTGACCATAAAAGGTAACAGTTCAAAACTAATCTATTACAAACAAACGGTCAATGAAGAGAGTGTGTATTTGGTAATAGTGATGGTTTTAAGTGACATCACCAGTTCACAAGCAATGGACAGAACAGAATGGGTAAGTTTCTAGAAAACAATGGTCGTAACAGATAGTGTTTTCAGAAGGACTATGTGTTAGTTGGAGGGACACAACTTTCAGTGAGGGGCATGCTTGACATATACCTGAACTGTGACTAATGTAAAAAGAATAATTAATTATGATACGAATCAGTTTGGTTGTATATACTAGAAAATAAATTTGTGAACTGTTTGATTAAACTGTTCTACAATGACCATTAAATATTGTTAATATGTCAAATATGTCATTGTGAACAAGCAGAAAGAAGTAAACAGAACTAGATCTGAATATAGTATCTAAAAGAAGGGTAGGATAGGTAGGAAGGCTTATCACAGAGTTGATGAAATCCCTATCCTAAATTTATGATATTAGCAAGCCTTTTGTTGTAAAGAAGAGTTGAGTGACATTGGAAGACTGAGAAAATATTTGCCAGGTTTTTGTGGTCTGTGTATGTAGTGTCTTATATTTCTATGTTTATTCTGTATGCTAGTCTCAGATAAGGTAGGAAAAATTACACAATGCCTTGCCTTCTCTAAATCCAATTAATAGATGTACTGATAAACTATGGTCTCTACACCATTTTCAGATTAAACAGAAAACAAATGGCATTGGAAAACCAAACCTTTGTGACTGGATTTATCCTTTTGGGATTCTCAGATCTGCCTCCAGAGCTGCAGCAATGTCTTTTTGTGCTGTTTCTTCTCCTCTACGTTCTCACCTTGATGGGGAACCTGCTCGTCTTTACTATCCTGACAATAGATCCCGTCCTCCACATACCTATGTATTTCTTCCTCAGGAACTTATCCTTTTCAGAGACTTTTCTAACAATGGCTACAGCTCCTAAAACATTGGTAGACCTCATGGCTGAGCACAGAGGCATCTCATTTCCGGGATGTGCGTTACAAATGTATTTCGTTATTCTTTTTGGCTCTGAGGAATGTGTGCTTTTGGGTATCATGGCCTATGATCGCTATGTCGCAATATGTAACCCCTTACGTTACTCCATTGTTATGAATAATAAAAGGTGTGTTCATATGGCTGTGGGTTCATGGATTATATGCATTGTCCTGCAGTTTGGACAGATCAGTTTCATATTCAGTTTGCCTTTCTGTAGATCTAACCTAATCCATCACTTCTTCTGTGATCTTCCAGCCATATTGAGGTTGTCCTGTACTGACACTTATTTTAACGATGTAATCCGTCTGACAGTCACTCTAGTTTTAGCATTCATACCATTCTTGGCAATTCTGTTCTCTTACATTTACATTATCTCCACTGTACTGAGGATGAATTCTAGAGAAGGAAGGAGGAAAGCTTTCTCAACCTGTGCCTCTCACCTTACTGTGGTTATCTTATTCTATGGGACTGCTTTGATGGTATATTTGCAATCAAATGCAAGCACCGTGGATGATAGAATTGTTTCCATGTTTTATTGCTTTATCTTACCACCATTAAATCCAGTGATCTACAGCCTGAGGAGCAAAGAGGTAAAGGGTGCCTTGAGGAAAAGAATTTTGGGGAAAATTCAATTTCTCTGAATGTAGTGATACTTTGTATTAGACAAACATAAAGAGAAATCAACTAAAAGTGTTGTAGTCCAGAGACCTTTGAGGTCACATAGGTCCTACCTTCCTGGATGGGACCTTGATATTGGAATGTTTTACCAAGAGAATTTGAAATTTGTACGACGTGAGCAAAAACTAAAATTTAAATAGAAACCTAAAGAGTTTGGAAGTGGTTTTAAAAATTCACCAACCGCTGACTTCCCCCCACGCTGACTTCCCCCCAGCGGCCCCTGCTTGACTCATAATGGGGAATGTCAATATTCCCTTCCGAAGTCTCTTATAGCTCCTCCCTCACGAACCTTTGCTGTCCTTTCATACTCTGCTTGAAGGTTTTTTCTCCAGAGGTAGGGACAGGATTGGTGGAAGTGAGCCCTTAAGGATGTATTTTCTTTACAATTGAAATAGAATATGTCAATAGAAGCTGTTTCGTTGTATTTCATTTTGTAAATGAATCAAAAAAGCGAAGGAGATTCTTGTTCTTGGTATTTTGCTTCATTGTCTTGCACTGATATTTATTCAAATGACATAATCTGTATGGTTGCAGATGCAGTTTTTGTACTCATACCATTCCTGGTCGTTCTCTACTCTCACATTTACATTATCTCCACCATGTTGAAGACAAATTCCAGGGAAGAAAGAAGCGAGGCCTTCTCAATCTGCTTCTCTCACCTTACTGTGGTGACCTTGTTCTACAGGACTGCTATGTTTTCAAACATACAGCCAGATACAGACTCTACAGATATGAGAGTTTTAGCAGTGTTTTATTGCTCAATTAACCCAATGTTAAACCCATTGATCAACAGCTTGAGAAGCAAATAGGTGAATGGAGAAGAATGTGTGTGTATTTATTTATATATTTATTTACAGCATTTATATCCCACAATATTCCCACCTATGGGAAGGCTCAAAGTGGCGTATGTCAGTCTATAAAAAAAACCATACAACAATGCAGCAAATAATCAATCAATATCGTAAGACAGAAAGGGGAATAGCAAGGTGGGGAAAGAGTAGCGTAATCAGTATGTCGCTACGATAGTTGTAATTCAGAAGGAAGAGGCACCAGGCGGGTTTGGAGCGTATGCTTTACCAAAGAGGAAGGTCTTAAGGCGCTTCATGAAGGTCAGGTGATCAGGAGTAAGTTTACCAATTGAGGCAGCCCATTCCACAATTGAGAGCTAAGGTAGGAGAAGGTGGATGCATAGGTGGTCTTATACTTGAGGCCACAAAGCGCTGGGTAATGGAGATTTAAGTACGAATGAGCTGATTTGCGAGAGTTCCTAGGCGGCAGGTTGATTAGGGTGTCCATATAAGCAGGGGCTTCACCGTAGATGATTTTGTGCACCAAAGTACAAATTTTAAAAGTGATTCGGTCCTTCACAGGAAGCCAATGTGTGTGTGGGGGGAATATTATTTTGTAGGCAGTGGTATTTTGCATTGGATAAATGTAAAAGTTATCACAATATGGTGTAGTATTCTTTAAGTAATTATAATGCAGGTTTGATGAATGATATTATAATATAGAAGTCAATCCAGTTTATTTTGAATCAGTGCAGACATAATAAGTAGATTGAGGGGATGGAACTCCACCCATATGAGGAAAGGCTAAAGAGGGTTAGGATTCTTCAGCTTAGAAAAGAGATGACTGGGAGGGGGGGGGGGGGGGGTGGGATATGATTGAGGTCTACAAACTCCTGAATGGTGTAGAGCATGTGGAGGTGAATCAATTTTTCACTCATTCAAAAAGTACAAAGACCAGGGGACACTCAATGAAATTGCATGTAAATACTTTTAAAGCAAATAGGAGGAAATATTTTTTCACTCAAAGAATAGCCCTGGAACTCGTTGCCTGAGGATATGGTAACAGTGGTTAGCGCATCTGGGCTTAATAAAGGTTTGGACAAGTCCCTGGAAGATCTTAAGGCCTCCTACTTTACCCTCCACCATATTTGGTCTGTCAAGCTCACCTTCTTCTCTCCGTGCCCTTCTTCTCTGCTTAGTTATTACTCACCTAGAATACTGAAACACTCTTTATATTGGTCTTCCACTCTATCCTCTGAAATGCTTTCAATTGGTACAATCTACTGAAGTTCATCTCTTATATCACTTTAGTCCTTTTGAGCATGTTACCCCACTCCTCCATCTCAAACACTGGTTGTCCCTTTCTACTCGAATGCAGCTGAAACATCTAATTCTCATGTTCAAGTCTGACTGCCCCTCAGCTCCTGACTACCTCTCCTGCATCCTCATTCCTTATACCCCATCCCATACACTTTTCTCAACCTCTGCTGATCTTCTGCAACTCCCTCCCCCCTGTTATCCATCTGGACTCCACTCATACCTCTGCCATCAGGTACACTGGCCCAAAACATTGGAACAATTTGCCTAGAATGCCCTCCAACAGGAAGTAGTGGAGAATAAAATGATAACAGAATTAAAAAATGTGTGGGATAAACACAAAGGATTCCTCTATAAAAAAAGAATGGAATCAAAACAGAACTTAGAAGTACTCAGACAGCAATCAGTGGCGTAGGAAGGGGGGGCTTTCTGAGGTTTTTGCAACTACATTCAAAGCGGTTTACATATATTCAGGTACTTATTTTGTACCAGGGGCAATGGAGGGTTAAGTGATTTACCCAGAGTCACAAGGAGCTGCAGTGGGAATCAAACTCAGTTTCCCACTGCCCTAACCACTAAGCTACTAGCAACTAGGCTACTCCTCCATCATAAATGTAAACTGTAAGCCTTGTGGGGACAGGATAATACCTATTGTATCTGAATGTGTAAATTATGGAATACCAAAAACATATATCGAGAAATATTCACACTTATGTGCATCAATTGTAGTCTTTTCTCCATTTAGTAAAATGACTGCCTCTTCTAAAATAATTCTGGAACTCTACACAATACACATCCTGACCTGGACGTATCAATTTTGATTTCAATGTTCTGCCTTAGCTTTCGAAGGTTGCCCTTCGTCAGATCGGAAATAAGCAAATTTGCTTATTTCCGATCTGACGAAGAAGGGCAATATTCGAAAGCTAATCAAGAAATGTATTAAGTTATGTCCAATAAAAAAGGTATCATCTTATTTTCTTTTCCATGTTTTATTTTGTTTGATTTCTATTGATAACCTTAAGAGTGGACTAACACGGCTACCACACTCCTCTACTTAATGTTCTGCCTGAAATAGGACTGAACATCAAGAGAATCATTTTTGTCCACATGACTTGTGTGGTAAATTACAAATTTTATTGTGATTTAGAAACTGTTCCTCTATATATGAGTGGAGGGAAGTATGTTTTAAAAAATCTTATGAAGAGTAAATTACACTGTTCTCTCTCTCTCTTTTGTAACTCACAGTCTTTGATGGAGAATTTCTAAATTTTTGAAAACAGAATTTTGCCACTAATTAATATCCAGGGAAAAGGAAATGCATCGAATAATTAAGATGCTTGCAATTATCCATTATAATTCCGTCTATTTCTATATAATGACATGTGGATATCAGTTGTATTTGTAGATGGAAAGCAATACATTTATATTGTCTGTTCATATTGACATGAAGAACCTTTTCAGCAGTGATACGTTTTATGGGACCAACACAAGTTTAGAGAGTCTTTCTTTTGCTTTAACGAAGTGCAATTCTTTGTTTTTTTAATAAGAAATAAAAATAAAAAGGATGATAAAGGTTGTTTGTAGAATCCATCCAATCAAAATTCATTTTTTCTAACATATTTTATTCAACTGGATTATTTGCAGACTGTGTGATATGCTGCATTGAACCAACTACACAATACATTTTGACAAAAATTAATAGGAGGCATGAGCTTTTAATTAAGGAACTCATCTACGGTCCCTTGTTTGGGTCATTATCGGTGAGAAAATAACAAAGCAAATGTCATTTGAAAAAGGTATTAATATGCTTGGAAACATATCATTGATTACAAACAAGATGTAAATGCATGAACAGAAACGTTGCAGAGATTTGACTGTAAATGTTTCCAGTTCTGGGATAATACGAAGGAAAGATTAGAAGATGCAGAGTGGGATGAGATAGGTATATTAGAAAGAAATGAAAAAGCTATGCCGATAATGAGTTCATTAGAGAAAAATGAAAAAGCTACGCTAATATACGAGTTCATAAAATAAGAACAGAGTATTAACTCATTGTCGTGTATAATATTTGCAGTGGTACAGTCGCTTAGATAATAGGAAGACCATCTATCAACCAAGTAGACATGTTCTCACTACAAGATAAGCAACAGTACCTTTGGCTAACTCTTCAGTAGGGGAAAAGAGTTCCTTTGATAAACCTAAACATGATACTTATAATGCAAGGCTATCTTGTGTAAAGAGGGTTACCTGCCAACTATTCTTAGTAGCTAATGTTCTCTTTAATTCTGTTTTCGCACATGAGCTGTTGAAACATGAAGAGGAACTAAGAGAGCATTCAATGAAGGCAAGGTGGAAGAATGGAAAAGACATAGTTGCATTAGATCTGAAAGAAGAGTTATTTACTTAATTTGCTTGGTGACCGTAAAAGGTAACTGTTCAAAACTAATCTGTTACAAACAAACGGTCAATGAAGAGAGTGTGTATGTGGTAATAGTGATGGTTTTAAGTGACATCACCAGTTCACAAGCAATGGACAGAACAGAATGGGTAAGGTTCTAGAAAACAATGGTCGTAACAGATAGTGTTTTCAGAAGGACTATGTGTTAGTTGGAGGGACACAACGTTCAGTGAGGGGCATGCTTGACATATACCTGAACTGTGACCAATGTAGAAAGAATAATTAACTATGATACGAATCAGTTTGGTTGTATATACTAGAAAATAAATTTGTGAACTGTTTGATTAAACTGTTCTACAATGACCATTAAATGTTGTTAATATGTCACTGTGAACAAGCAGAAAGAAGTAAACAGAACTAGATCTGAATATAGTATCTAAAAGAAGGGTAGGATAGGTAGGAAGGCTTATCACAGAGTTGATGAAATCCCTATCCTAAATTTATGATATTAGCAAGCCTTTTGTTGTAAAGAAGAGTTGAGGGACATTGGAAGACTGAGAAAATATTTGCCAGGTTTTTGTGGTCTGTGTATGTAGTGTCTTATATTTCTACTAGTAAAAAAAAAGTCCCATTTCTGATGCAAATGAAACGGGGGCTAGCAAGGTTTTCTTCTGTGTGCATGTGGGAGTGTGTGTGTCCCTGGCTGCCCTCTGCCCTGTCTCCCCTCCCCCCTCCGAGTCCTTCACTATTACAGAGAGAGCTATTTGATTTCGTGCTTTGCTGTGTTTTCCTTCACTGTTTGTGTTACAGAGAGAGCGAGGGCGGGGCAGACACTCATGGGGAAACTGGATATCTGTGCCCCTTCACACTTCCAGCTGGAGGCTTCATAGAAAGTTGGTGGTGCCTTTTATATAGAGAGATGTTTATTCTGTATGCTAGTCTCAGATAAGGTAGGAAAAATTACAAAAATGTCTTGCCTTCTCTAAATCCAATTAATAGCTGAGAAATGTACTGATAAATTATGGTCTCTACACCATTTTCAGATTAAACAGAAAACAAATGGCATTGGAAAAATCAAAACCTTTGTGACTGGATTTATCCTTTTGGGATTCTCAGATCTGCCTCCAGAGCTGCAGCAATGTCTTTTTGTGCTGTTTCTTCTCCTCTACATTCTCACCTTGATGGGGAACTTGCTCGTCTTTACTATCCTGACAATAGATCCCGTCCTCCACATACCTATGTATTTCTTCCTCAGGAACTTATCCTTCTTAGAGACTTTTTTAACAATGGCTACAGCTCCTAAAACACTGGTGGACCTCATGGCTGAGCACAGAGGCATCTCATTTCCGGGATGTGCGTTACAAATGTATTTCGTTCTTCTTTTTGGCTCTGAGGAATGCGTGCTTTTGGGTATCATGGCTTATGATCGCTATGTCGCAATATGTAACCCCCTACGTTACTCCATTGTTATGAGTAATAAAAGGTGTGTTTATATGGCTGTGGGTTCATGGATTATGTGTGTTGTCCTGCAGTTTGGACAGATCACTTTCATATTCAGTTTGCCTTTCTGTAGATCTAAGCTAATCCATCACTTCTTCTGTGATCTTCCAGCCATATTGAGGTTGTCCTGTACTGACACTTATTTTAACGATGTAATCCGTCTGACAATCACTCTGGTTTTAGGACTCATACCATTCTTGGCAATTCTGTTCTCTTACATTTCCATTATCTCCACTGTGCTGAGGATGAATTCTAGAGAAGGAAGGAGCAAAGCTTTCTCAACCTGTGCCTCTCACCTTACTGTGGTTATCTTATTTTATGGGACTGCTTTGATGGCATATTTGCAATCACATGCAAGCACTGTGGATGATAGAATTGTTTCCATGTTTTATTGCTTTATCTTACCACCATTAAATCCAGTGATCTACAGCCTGAGGAGCAAAGAGGTAAAGGGTGCCTTGAGGAAAAGAATTTTGGGGAAAATTCAATTTCTCTGAATGTAGTGATACTTTGTATTAGACAAACATAAAGAGAAATCAACTAAAAGTGTTGTAGTCTAGAAACCTTTGAGACCACATAGGACCTTCCTTCCCGGATGGGACCTTGATATTGGAATGTTTTACCAAGAGAATTTGGAATTTGTATTATGTGAGCAAAAACTGAAATTTAAATAGAAATCTAAAGAGTTTGGAAGTGTTTTTAAAAATTCACCAACCGCTGACTTCCCCCCAGCAGCCCCTGTTTGACTCATAATGGGGAAGGTCAATATTCCCTTCCGAAGCCTCCTATAGCTCCTCCATCACTTACCTTTGCTGTCCTTTCATACTCTGCTTGAAGGTTTATTCTCCCGAGGTAGGGGCAGGATTGGTGGAAGTGAGCCCTTAAGGATGTATTTTCTTTACAATTGAAATAGAATGTGTCAATAGAAGCTGTTTCGTTGTATTTCATTTTGTAAATGAATCAAAAAAGCGAAGGAGATTCTTGTTCTTGGTATTTTGCTTCATTGTCTTGCACTGATATTTATTCAAATGACATAATCTGTATGGTTGCGGATGCAGTTTTTGTACTCATACCATTCCTGGTCGTTCTCTACTCTCACATTTACATTATCTCCACCATGTTGAAGACAAATTCCAGGGAAGAAAGAAGCGAGGCCTTCTCAATCTGCTTCTCTCACCTTACTGTGGTGACCTTGTTCTACAGGACTGCTATGTTTTCAACATACAGCCAGATACAGACTCTACAGATATGAGAGTTTTAGCAGTGTTTTATTGCTCAATTAACCCAATGTTAAACCCATTGATCAACAGCTTGAGAAGCAAATAGGTGAATGGAGAAGAATGTGTGTGTGGGGGGGGGGGGGGGAATAGTATTTTGTAGGCAGTGGTATTTTGCATTGGATAAATGTAAAACTTATCACAATATGTTGTAGTATTCTTTAAGTAATTATAATGTGGGTTTGATGAATGATATTATAATATAGAAGTTAATCCACTTTATTTTGAATCAGAGCAGACATAATAAGTAGATTGAGGGGATGGAACTCCACCCATATGAGGAAAGGCTAAAGAGGGTTAGGATTCTTCAGCTTAGGAAAGAGATGACTGGGGGGGTGGGATATGATTGAGGTCTACAAACTCCTGAATGGTGTGGAGCATGTGTAGGTGAATCAATTTTTCACTCATTCAAAAAGTAAAAAGACCAGTGGACACTCAATGAAATTGCATGTAAATACTTTTAAAGCAAATAGGAGGAAATATTTTTTCACTCAAAGAATAGTTAAGCCCTGGAACTCGTTGCCTGAGGATATGGTAACAGTGGTTAGGCATCTGGGCTTAATAAAGGTTTGGACAAGTCCCTGGAAGATCTTAAGGCCTCCTACTTTACCCTCCACCATATTTGGTCTGTCAAGCTCACCTTCTTCTCTCCGTGCCCTTCTTCTCTGCTTAGTTATCACTCACCTAGAATACTGAAACACTCTTTATGTTGGTCTTCCACTCTATCCTCTGAAATGCTTTCAATTGGTACAATCTACTGAAGTTCATCTCTTATATCACTTTAGTCCTTTTGAGCATGTTACCCCACTCCTCCATCTCAAACACTGGTTGTCCCTTTCTACTCGAATGCAGCTGAAACTTCTAATTCTCATGTTCAAATCTGACTGCCCCTCAGCTCCTGACTACCTCTCCTGCATCCTCATTCCTTATACCCCATCCCATACACTTTTCTCAACCTCTGCTGATCTTCTGCAACTCCCTCCCCCCTGTTATCCATCTGGACTCCACTCATACCTCTGCCATCAGGTACACTGGCCCAAAACATTGGAACAATTTGCCTAGAATGCCCTCCAACAGGAAGTAGTGGAGAATAAAATGATAACAGAATTAAAAAATGTGTGGGATAAACACAAAGGATTCCTATATAAAAAAAGAATGGAATCAAAACAGAACTTAGAAGTACTCAGACAGCAATCAGTGGCGTAGGAAGGGGGGGGGGGGCTTCCTGAGGTTTTTGCAACTACATTCAAAGCGGTTTACATATATTCAGGTACTTATTTTGTACCAGGGGCAATGGAGGGTTAAGTGACTTGCCCAGAGTCACAAGGAGCTGCAGTGTGAATCAAACTCAGTTTCCCACTGCCCTAACCACTAAGCTACTAGCAACTAGGCTACTCCTCCATCATAAATGTAAACTGTAAGCCTTGTGGGGACAGGATAATACCTATTGTATCTGAAAGTGTAAATTATGGAATACCAAAAACATATATCGAGAAATATTCGCACTAATGTGCATCAATTGTAGTCTTTTCTCCATTTAGTAAAATGACTGCCTCTTCTAAAATAATTCTGGAACTCTACACAATACACATCCTGACCTGGACGTATCAATTTTGATTTCAATGTTCTGCCTTAGCTTTCGAAGGTTGCCCTTCGTCAGATCGGAAATAAGCAAATTTGCTTATTTCCGATCTGACGAAGAAGGGCAATATTCGAAAGCTAATCAAGAAATGTATTAAGTTATGTCCAATAAAAAAGGTATCATCTTATTTTCTTTTCCATGTTTTATTTTGTTTGATTTCTATTGATAACCTTAAGAGTGGACTAACACGGCTACCACACTCCTCTACTTAATGTTCTGCCTGAAATAGGACTGAACATCAAGAGAATCATTTTTGTCCACATGGCTTGTGTGGTAAATTACAAATTTTATTGTGATTTAGAAACTGTTTCTCTATATATGAGTGGAAGGAAGTATGTTTTAAAAAACCTTACGAAGAGTAAATTACACTGTTCTCTCTCTCTCTCTCTTTTGTAACTCACAGTCTTTGATGGAGAATTTCTAAATTTTTGAAAACAGAATTTCGCCACTAATTAATATCCAGGGAAAAGGAAATGCATCGAATAATTAAGATGCTTGCAATTATCCATTATAATTCCTTCTATTTCTATATAATGACATGTGGATCAGTTGTATTTGTAGATGGAAAGCAATACATTTATATTGTCTGTTCATATTGACATGAAGAACCTTTACAGCAGTGATACGTTTTATGGGACCAACACAAGTTTAGGGAATCTTTCTTTTGCTTTAATAAAGTGCAATTCTTTGTTTTTTTAAAAAGAAATAAAAATCAAAAGGATGATAAAGGTTGTTTGTAGAATCCATCCAATCAAAATTCATTTTTTCTAACATATTTTATTCAACTGGATTATTTGCAGACTGTGTGATATGCTGCATTGAACCAACTACACAATAAATTTTGACAAAAATTAATAGGAGGCATGAGCTTTTGATTAAGGAACTCATCTACGGTCCCTTGATTGGGTCATTATCGGTGAGAAAATAACAAAGCAAATGTCAGTTGAAAAAGGTATTAATATGCTTGGAAACATATCATTGATTGCAAACAAGATGTAAATGCATGAACAGAAACGTTGCAGAGATTGGACTGTAAATGTTTCCAGTTCTGCGATAATACGAAGGAAAGATTAGAAGATGCAGAGTGGGATGAGATAGGTATATTAGAAAGAAATGAAAAAGCTATGCCGATAATGAGTTCATTAGAGAAAAATGAAAAAGCTACGCTAATATACGAGTTTATAAAAGAAGAACAGAGTATTAACTCATTGTCGTGTATAATATTTGCAGTGGTACAGTCGCTTAGATAATAGGAAGACCATCTATCAATCAAGTAGATATGTTCTCACTACAAGATAAGCAACAGTACCTATTGCTAACTCTTCAGTAGGGAAAAGAGTTCCTTTGATAAACCTAAACATGATACTTATAATGCAAGGCTATCTTGTGTAAAGAGGGTTACCTGCCAACTATTCTTAGTAGCTGATGTTCTCTTTAATTCTGTTTTCGCACATGAGCTGTTGAAACATGAAGAGGAACTAAGAGAGCATTCAATGAAGGCAAGGTGGAAGAATGGAAAAGACATAGTTGCATTAGATCTGAAAGAAGAGTTATTTACTTAATTTGCTTGGTGATCGTAAAAGGTAACTGTTCAAAACTAACCTGTTACAAACAAACGGTCAATGAAGAGAGTGTGTATGTGGTAATAGTGATGGTTTTAAGTGACATCACCAGTTCACAAGCAATGGATAGAACAGAATGGGTAAATTTCTAGATAACAATGGTCGTAACAGATAGTGTTTTCAGAAGGACTATGTGTTAGTTGGAGGGACACAGCTTTCAGTGAGGGGCATGCTTGAAATATACCTGAACTGTGACCAATGTAGAAAGAATAATTAACTATGATACGAATCAGTTTGGTTGTATATACTAGAAAATACATTTGTGAACTGTTTGATTAAACTGTTCTACAATGACCATTAAATGTTGTTAATATGTCACTGTGAACAAGCAGAAAGAAGTAAAGAGAACTAGATCTGAATATAGTATCTAAAAGTAGGGTAGGATAGGTAGGAAGGCTTATCACAGAGTTGATGAAATCCCTATCCTAAATTTATGATATTAGCAAGCCTTTTGTTGTAAAGAAGAGTTGAGGGACATTGGAAGACTGAGCAAATATTTGCCAGGTTTTTGTGGTCTGTGTATGTAGTGTCTTATATTTTTATGCTTATTCAGTATGTTTTTATTGTAGTTCAACATGAGTGTTTAACCTTGATTGACAGCCTAAACATCTCCTTAAAATAAAAATGATAACCAATAAAAAATCATACTTGGTGTACTGTATACCTCTCAACCATATCTGATCAATTTCTTGAACTTCCACTCCTTTATGACTCAACCATCTATCCTGCCCCATTCTCGAACTTTAAGATGCCTCGACTAAGGCATTTCCCAATAAAGGTACCACCTATAAAGGAATGTATACATGAAGGTTATCATACAGGAAGGTTCCCCCTCAAAGCAGACTTCCCATAGACTGGACACTCTCTGACTCCATTCTCATTCATCCAGAATGTATTTGTACCATTCTTGAAGGTCCCAACTGTCATTCATAAAAGGGATCTGAGAGTCTTTCTGCTGTCGCGTCTTCAGCTTGCTAAATGATGTTTTACCAGTGCAATGCTAAGAGAAATTCGGTGGCTCCTAGTTGTGTCATCAAGAAGGCTCTCGCTTCTCTTCTGCCTGGGACTCTCCATTATGCTAAGAACACATTCCAGGAATGGAAGAGAGGTTGGAGAGAAGTCTGGCCTTTGATGGGGTGCCTTAGAGAGTAATCTTCATAGGATGAGAAGGAGGGTGAGATAAATAAGATAAATTGGGTGCATTCGTGGGGTATCTTTGATATTCTGGATTGGAGCATGATTTGGAGCCAAGCTTTGATGAGGTGTGGGAGGCACTGGAGCAATGGATCTGAAGTGATATATTAGAACTGCAAATCTCCCATTACTGTATGAAGGAGTGGATAGGAGGTATGACATCTAGGCTGCTAGGTATCGGGACTGTGAATAGAGGCAATTGATATTTCAAAATACATAAATAAATACATCATGGTGATGATTTTGTGTATATGTGAAATGTGGCTGCGGAAGATGTGAAATCAGGGCTCCCAAAATGTAAGGGGGGGCAGTGCTAAACATGACATTGCCAGTGCTAAGAAAACTTTTCACTTTGGGACCGTTGGTATAGGTGATTTTGACCGCAGCATAAATATTAAACAGAAATAGCTGATCCAAGGAAAGGGTTACCATTTAGGTCTTAACAGGAGTGTATAAAACTGTGCCTAGGAGAAAGAACACCAGACCAGTTTATTGTGAATTTACCCATTAGGGCGTTATGTGTGATATTTCCTCATTTAAATGTGGGCAGATCCTAATTCTTATGCTAGTCCAGTGGCGTAGGAAGGGGGGGGGGGCTGTTCGCCCCGGGTGCATGCGCTCGGAGGGTGCCGGCCCCGCTGGTTTCCTGCTCTCTCTGCCCCAGAACAGGTTATTTCCTGTTCCGGGGCAGAGAGAGCAGGGAACCAGCGGGGCCGACGCAGCTCCGAGTGACGTGCACTCGGAGCAGATCGGCCCTCATGCAGGTAAGAATGCGGTCCGGGGGGGGGGGTCGCTCTGGAGGGGGAGTGCGCCGCAGAAAGGGGGTTGCGCAGCGGCGACCCGCCCCGGGTGTCATTAGCCCTCGCTACGGCACTGTGCTAGTCTCAGGTAAGGTAGGATAAATTACAAAATGCCTTGCCTTCTCTAAATCCAATTAATGGCTGAGAAATGTTCTGATAAACTATGGTCTCTACACCATTTTCAGATTAAACAGAAAAGAAATGGCATTGGAAAACCAAACCTTTGTGACTGGATTTATTCTTCTGGGATTCTCAGATCTGTCTCCGGCGCTGCAGCAGTGTCTTTTTCTGCTGTTGTTTTCCCTCTACAGTCTCACCTTGGTGGGGAACCTGCTCGTCTTTGCAGCCCTTACAATAGATCCCGTCCTCCACACGCCTATGTATTTCTTTCTCAGGAACTTATCCTTCTTAGAGACTGGTTTTACGATGACCACAGCTCCTAAAACACTGGTGAACCTCATGGCTGACGACAGAGGCATCTCATTTCTGGGATGTGCCTTTCAAATGTATTTTGTATTTATTTTTGGTGCTGAGGAATGCGTGCTTTTGGGGATCATGGCCTACGATCGCTATGTCGCAATATGTAACCCCCTACGTTACTCCATTGTTATGAGTAATAAAAGGTGTGTTCGTATGGCTGTGGGTTCATGGATTATGTGCGTTGTCTTGCAGTTTGGACAGATCACTTTCATATTCAGTTTGCCTTTCTGCAGGTCTAAGCTAATCCGTCATTTCTTCTGTGATATTCCAGCCGTATTGAGGTTGTCCTGTACTGACACTTATTTTAATGACGTGTTTCGTCTGACAATCACTGTGTTTCTAATACTCGTACCATTCCTGATCATTCTGTCTTCTTACATGTACATTATCTCCACTGTGCTGAGGATGAATTCTAGAGAAGGAAGGAGCAAAGCTTTCTCAACCTGTGCCTCTCACCTTACTGTGGTTATCTTATTCTATGGGACTGCTTTGATGGCATATTTGCAATCACACGCAAGCACGATGGATGATAGAATTTTTGCCCTGTTTTATTGCTTTTTCATACCACCATTAAATCCGCTGATTTATAGTCTGAGGAGCAAAGAGGTGAAGGGGGCATTGAGGAAAAGAATTTTTGGGAAAATACAATTTCTCTGCAGGTAGTAATCCTCTGAGTTGGACAAACATAGAGAAATCATCCAAAAGTGTTGCAGTCGAGAAGAGTTTGAGGCCACTATAAGTCTTTCTTTTCAAGATGGACCTTGATAGCAGAACGTTTTGCCAGAAAAAAATTGGTATTTGTGCTACATGAGCATAAACTGAAATTTTAAGTTGAAATCTATTAAAGAGCTTGCACAAGTTCACCAACCCTTGATTTCCTCCCATCAGCCCTTTGGTTTGCACTTTTCTCTCCTCACTATCTCATCCCCTTTAACCTTACCTAATTCACAAGCTTCTGTACAAAGACACATATTCATACTACTTCAACTCTGCCTTCTCATTCGAAACAGTTACGCACCATAGATTTTCAGTTTTGCTTCATATTTTATTATGTACAAGTGGTAGATATTCAAACTCAAAGGTAGGGGAGGGTCATGATTTATCAGGATCATTGTCATCATTGCAATGAATTAGTTTGGCCATGATGCACTATAGTCTCTCAAAAACCCTATTGTGGTCAGCAGGATCTGTGGAGGACTCAGCCTACCCCTTAGCTAACAAGAAAAGCCAAAATTCTCCTAATTCTATTTTGTTTTAAAATATACAATGACTATTTTATCTGGGCACCAGCCGAACAGGTGAGACGTGAAGATGATGGGGAGAGAGTATGAGAGAAATAGGTGACAGAGGAGATAAACTGACACATACTTGAATTTTGGAAAAATAGACCTGTCTTTCTGTACACAAGGGAAACATACTTATAAATAATAGGTCCCTGTTGTCATTGCCATTACTAATATGAATAAACACCACTGGACACATTTAAAGACCTGATGCTGGGTCTCAGAATCTTCTGTGATTTCACCAGTTGTTTTGGTTTGAGCCTATTTATTTGAGCTGAGAGGCACTAACAGACCACAAGGTGGCCATGGGAGAAAGGATGACCAGACCCTGGTGTCTTCAAGGTGGGAGGAAGTGGCAAATGTTTCGCTGAGTCACCTTCTTAGATGTTCCATTCTGTTCCCATGTACGGTCTCTAACCCAACTCTCTCAAGGGCCTAACAGAGACAAAAGACAGCATAGTAATATAGTAAATGACAGCAGATAAAGACCTGCATGGTCCACCCAGTCTGCCCAACAAGAGCAACTCAATTTACATGATATGCAATACTTTATATGTATACCTGAGTTTGATTTGTCCTGTAGAAGTCTGCAAATTCTCTAAATGTATTAATTTTAATTTTAAGCTACCAGGACCTCTGTTCTCCTTTCTGTTGCTTTCTTGGATTATAATAGATGTCCTACTTTCTTTCTCTGCACTGACAAGCAATGCGTAGTAATATGGTAAATAATGGCAGAACAAGACCATCTGGACCAACCAGCCTCCTTTGTTATTTTGTCCACTCTGATATGAATAATTCCCAGCTGACTGTCATATTGTCTCCTTCTCCAACACTGATTTTGTTGTCTCATCTTTTGGCACCACCATTATGACTGTGAAAATAAGAATATAAGACGTACCACGCAGCTTGAGAAAAAAAGATTCATTGAGCCAAACATGTTTTCCAGCTGCTCCTCAAGAGTTACCAGTTTCCAAAATGAAAATGCCCGCTGCCCTCTTGTGGTAGTGTCTCTGTACTACCACTGGATCAGGATGCCAAATAAAGAAGTTATGGTTTGAAAGGGTTATTATTTTATAAACATCCAGGCTCTACCACCTCCACTAGGAGACTAAGAAGGTATAGTTAACTTTCTGGGAGTAACAGAGCTTGCACGAACTTATTTTTTAAAGGGTTCACAACTTGGAGGGTTATTATATCTAGCAACCAGATGGATACGCTTGACGGGGAATACATGTGACTTCTTGTATCCCTTACCCTAATAGGCCATCAGGGATTTTGGACAGTAGGCTAGGGGATAGGCTTTTCATTTTTTATACTACCCCTTTTATGTTGCCAACTGGGAGTACTGGACAATTGGTTAATGGGCTGATGCTACCAAGAGTGGCAGGAAGATATAAGTACATAAGTAATGCCACACTGGGAAAGACCAAGGGTCCATCGAGCCCAGCATCCTGTCCATGACAGCAGCCAATCCAGGCCAAGGGCACCTGGTGAGCTTCCCAAACGTACAAACATTCTATACATGTTATTCCTGGAATTGTGGATTTTTCCCCAAGTCCATTTAGTAGTGGTTTATGGACTTGTCCTTTAGGAAACTGTCTAACCGCTTTTTAAACTCTGGTAAGCTAACCGCCTTCACTACGTTCTCCGGCAACGAATTCCAGAGTTTAATTATGTATTGGGTGAAGAAATATTTTCTCTGATTTGTTTTAAATTTACTACACTGTAGTTTCATCGCATGCCCCCAGGTCCTAGTATTTTTGGAAAGCGTGAACAGACGCTTCACATCCACCTGTTCCACTCCACTCATTATTTTATATACCTCTATCATATATATATATAATGGAATTGTGTTTACCAAGCTTATATCTTTTTGATTTAAGCATTATGCTTCAGTCTACACCTTAGGAATTCACAGTGAACAATTGAAAAGATAACATTGTGGACAATGAATACAGGCTATCCAACAAAGTAATTGTGATGGCTATTAGCAGTAATTAATATCTAGGGACAAGAAGCATGAACAAATACCTCCAACCTCTCTTAAAGTACACTCAAGGATAAATTCAAGGAAGAGAATATCACTAGCAGACAGAGTTGGACGATGCCTATTGTGAGATCTTTAAACAAAATTATGTTTGATTTTTCAAGGTCTTCAGACAAAATGGGCCAGAGTACTTAAACAATAAGTTAGCCCTTTAAACACCTTTAAGACCTCTGAGGTCCTATCGAGGATCATCACTATCTGTACCTTTGTCAAAAGACATTGTGTGATGTGGTAACCGCCAGCGAGCCTTCTCAGGAGTAGCTCCCACACTCTGGAATGCACTCCCAGAGTGGCTACTTACAACTCAAGACTATTTCTACTTCAGGAAGCAGATAAAAGCCTGGCTCTTCTCCCACTGCATAGGGTGACTGACTATAGACGCATTCTGCTCCTAGACTAGTTTCCTACACACACCGTAACTTAGATCAGTTCCTTTTCTCTTGCTGAACTACACAATGAACTTGCCTTGAGTTTAGCCAACCCTCAAATTATCCCAACTGACTTTGTACCACGCAACTTGTTCCCATCATATATCTGTTCTTGGTCCCTCAACTATATGGTAAGTCCTATTGTAGAAAATCGTTAGCATCATATCTATGTTAGTTCAATGTTCTAATGCATCTCCACCTACCTATTATCTGTAATATTTTCTACTTATATTTTCGATCATGCTACTTTCCATGTAACACACTAACTGTCTCTCCTAATCTACTATCTACTAATAACGACACATTGTAAGCCACATTGAGCCTGCAAAGAGGTGTGAAAATGTGGGATACAAATGCAATAAATAATAATAATAATGCTTATTAGGTGTATCATAAGTATAATGCTAACATTGTATTATATCTCTGGTATTTGAATTCCAGTGCTGTTGAATGTGTATATTTTTGATGCTGTTTCATGGTAGTTCTGTTATTAGGTTTCAATTTACTGTTTTTAAGTTTACTTCTCATTTATTGTATTTATATGTATTCTTGGTTACTTTACTATTGTTATGCTGTTGACAAAATTATAGGTTTTGTGTTAAGCTGTACACCACCTTGGGTGAGTGCATTCATAAAGGCAGTTAATAAAAAAAATGCTGGATGGGTATTTTGAGGCCTATGCAGGAAGCTCATCCTAAAATAATATTTTACATGACCTGACAAAAAAAAAAAAAGAAAAAAAGGGTTATTTTGCACATTCATATACCTCTTAATGAGTGATGTCTAGATATTGGCAATTGGTAATATACAAGTAGAAATGTGTGATATGTATTTTATGTTCAATTTTATACATCAGAGCCTACAATACATACCTCACATTGCCATGCACACATAAGTACATAAATAATGCCATACTGGGAAAAGACCAAAGGTCCATCGAGCCCAGCATCCTGTCCCCAACAGCGGCCAATCCAGGTCAAGGGCACCTGGCAAGCTACCCAAACGTACAAACATTTTATACATGTTATTCCCAAAATTGTGGATTTTTTTCCCAAGTCCATTTAGTAGCGGTCTGTGGACTTGTCCTTTAGCAAACCGTCAACCCCCTTTTTAAACTCTGCCAAGCTAACCGCTTTCACTACGTTCTCCGGCAACGAATTCCAGAGTTTAATTACGCGTTGGGTGAAGAAAACTTTTCTCCTATTTGTTTTAAATTTACTACACTGTAGTTTCATCGCATGCCCCCTAGTCCTAGTATTTTTGGAAAGCGTGAACAGATGCTTCACATCTTTCTTCATAATTCAATCGCAACCAAGCGGTTCACAGTCAAACATAAAAATTAATGTTTTTTGATACTTGAATCTATGCTTATCATCTCTCTCTCTCTAAAAATATAACAAATAGAATTATTCACCTTTATTTTACTTTGGGATTTCTTGATTGACATATTTGCACATGCCAGTCAAGATATCAAGTTCAGTTTTCAAATGTATTTTGGGGGATCATTTTTGAAAGGTTGTGCACATTTTTCACATGAAAATTGCAATGTTTATTTATGTAAATATCATTCTGTGCAAGTGGCAATTTTAGGAAACTACTATTTACACCTGAGAGGGATGTGTTGACGGCATGCATTGAGTAGACCAGCAGAGAGTTCATGTATTTCCAATTTTATAATGGAAATATACACATTTTAAAAATCAAGATACCAGCCTTTAAACCTTCTCTGAGATAGGCGTTAATTGTCAGCTAACTGCTTGTTTTACCCTGGGGTTTACAACAGCAATTGACTGGCAATTTTTCTTACTGTTCGGCTTGTGAAATTGATCAGTTCCATTTATTCTGTAGGTTACAAAATCCACTACTTCCAAGTCATGTAGGTGGTAGCATTTTTGCAGACTGCCATGTCAGGATACTGAGCTTATAACTATATTTGTTATGAAAATGGCTGTCTCTGCTGGATGTGCTGGCATCCTTGTGGATATTTTAAGTTTCAAATTTTAAGTTTATTAACAAGCTTGATATAATTTTTTTTTTTTTGTTACATTTGTACCCCGCGCTTTCCCATTCATGGCAGGCTCAATGCGGCTTACATGGGGCAATGGAGGGTTAAGTGACTTGCCCAGAGTCACAAGGAGCTGCCTGTGCCTGAAGTGGGAATCAAACTCAGTTCCTCAGGACCAAAGTCCACCACCCTAACCACTAGGCCACTCCTCCAATGCCTAAGAGAAAAACTATCCAAGCAACTCAGAATACAAAACTATGACTTTCACAAACCTGAGGTTTTCTGAACAAAGGTGTAGCCAAAAGGAAAAGGTCTGTTCTGAACTAATTTCAGATTTAACATTTCCCTTTAACCCCAGTTGTATAGTAATTCTGAGAACATTTGCTGGGATTTTGAACTTTGACATGGGAGCAGAGTGGAGCTGGATACCAGACCTTCAAATTACTACTACTACTACTACTATTTAGCATTTCTATAGCGCTACAAGAACTCGGGAGCTTGAGGGAGCTGAAACAAATGTATTTTTTGCCCTCCTTTCAACCAGATAGACATATGTATGTGCTTAGTTTTAACGAGAATTGCCTCCAGAGTATGCTTCCACCTGATCCCTTCTTCAAGGAACCTGAAAATTTAGAGGACTTCCTCAAACATTGGGAAGAGGCAGTCAAACTGGGCTTGTTAATTTTTTATTGATCCATATCAATTAAATATTGTTTTCCACATACGTATCTGCTTCGTTTGGTGTCCATCTTGGAGTTTGCAGATCGATTACCCTGCTGTTTTCTTGGACCATCCCTATTGGGTATACTTGAACCTGTATTGACAGGTATCATGTCTTTTTCACCGTGGAAAGACGTGCTTAGTTTTAACGAGAATTGCCTCCAGAGTATGCTTCCACCTGATCCCTTCTTCAAGGAACCTGAAAATTTAGAGGACTTCCTCAAACACTGGGAAGAGGCAGTCAAACTGGGCTTGTTAATTTTTTATTGATCCATATCAATTAAATATTGTTTTCCACATACGTATCTGCTTCGTTTGGTGTCCATCTTGGAGTTTGCAGATCGATTACCCTGCTGTTTTCTTGGACCATCCCTATTGGGTATACTTGAACCTGTATTGACAGGTATCATGTCTTTTTCACCGTGGAAAGACGTGCTTAGCTTTAACGAGAATTGCCTCCAGAGTATGCTTCCACCTGATCCCTTCTTCAAGGAACCATGCTGAAATCATCTTCCTTCTTTAACCCTGTCCCTATCCCTCTAATAATAACTAATTTCTCCCATCCTCCCCCATGCTGGTATACCTTGCAGTCCTATGTTATTTCCCCTGTACTCTGCTTCATCTCACCTTCTCCACTCCTCCACCCCCAAACTTAGAGGTAGCAAGTCTTGGCAATGTTATGGTGCCCGCCCCCCCCCCCCCCCCCCCCCAGGCGAGTCCAGGGGACAATGATCTAAACATCTCAACTCAGAAGTTTGTAGTTCTTTTCAGTCCAAATTATCTTGACACTGATAGCATTTCACTCAATGCTAGTTCAGAGGAAACTAGTCACATGCTCGTATCTTTATGAGTTTATCTTGTTGGGCAGACTGGATGGACCGTACAGGTCTTTATCTGTCATCATTTACTATGTTACTATGTTTTTCTTATTTCAACTTCATTCAGAAAATTGTGTGCTGCTCCCATATACTCTATTGTATGTGGTTGAGTTTCATTACAATCGTATTTGCATTGGTTATAAAAAACATTTTCACAACCTGCAAAGAATCCAAGAATAATATGACTACTAGAATCCTACCCAATAGCATGTTTAACATGTTTTAAAAACTGTGGTCTCTTTATCCATTTCAGGTAATACAGAGAAAGAATGGTGCCAGAAAATGAAACACTTATTACTGGATTCAAGCTCCTGGGGTTCTCGGACTTCTCTCTACAGGTACAGCGATACCTTTTTATTGTGTTCATTCTCTTCTATATTCTTGCTGTGATGGGAAACCTGCTCGTCTTTACCATCCTCACAGTGGACCCTAAACTTCATACCCCCATGTACTTCTTCCTCAGGAATTTGTCCTTCTTGGAGATCTGTTTCACAACAGTTACGATGCCCAAGACACTGGAGAACCTCTTGGCCGAGGACAGAAGCATCTCATTCTTGGGATGCGCCTTGCAAATGTATTTCTTCTGTCTATTTGGCACTGAGGAATGTGTGCTTCTGTGTATTATGGCCTGTGATCGTTATGTTGCCATCTGTAATCCCTTGCGTTACTCCACTGTTATGAGCAATAAAAGATGTGTTTACATGGCTGTTGGTTCTTGGATTATGTCCATTGGCTTGCAGTTAGGACAGATAACATTCATATTCAGTTTGCCTTTCTGTAGGTCTAAGGTAATCCACCACTTCTTCTGCGATATTCCAGCTGTATTGAAGTTGTCTTGTTCCGACACTTATTTAAATCACATAGTACAGCAGACATCCACCGTGATTTTTATATTTGTACCATTTTTGGTCATTCTTTGCTCTTACATTCACATTATCCTGACTGTGCTGAGGATGAATTCCAAAGAAGGACGAAACAAGGCTTTCTCAACCTGTGCCTCTCACCTCACTGCTGTTACCTTGTTCTATGGGACTGTTTTGCTTACATACTTGCAACCAGCTAAAAGCACTGCAGATGATAGAAATTTTGCCATTTTTTATTGCTTTGTTATCCCACCATTAAATCCACTGATCTACAGCCTAAGAAGCAAAGATGTGAAGGGGTCCTTGAGGAGGAAACTGTGGGGGAAAATGCAATATCTTTGCAGGTTATGATACTTTGTGTTGAGCGAATGGAAAGAGCTCAATTATGTGTCCTTCCAACGTCAACTGAAACCCAGTCTTTTAAATATTATTTTCCCTATTCCTTTGTTTTACTTTATGATTTACTTTATTGTTTTTATGATTCCTTGCATGTAATTTGTATGTGTTATTTATTCATTTAATACACTCAATGACTTGTCTCTTTAAAGAATGTTTGAAATGAGATACTAGTGTTTAATTTGAGCACTTTGGAATTTGTGCTATGCAAGATTAAACTGAAGTTGTAATCCACTGAAGGTCCTGGAAGTTCTACTAGAATTCTCCAGCCCTTTGCAAAAATGTCCCTGGTGGTTCTTGGGCCCTGGTCACTTCTTGTTCTTCCTTGTTTGGCCCATAAAAGTTACAAATGAGTTCAACCTTGGACTCCTTCTTCCACATGGGGGTTAACTCTTCAAGTATACGGGACAGAGCTGGGTGTGCCATTAAAAAGGGATGTGCTTTTATTCAAAATATGAATAGCAAAAAGGAAGAGACAAAGTGTAGTGGGCCATGGATGGATCAGAGGAGACGGAGGCGCTGATTGGAGGAAGCATAGTTTATTCAAGGACCTGACATGGGTTATTAAAATTCATATGCTTGCTATGTGTATGCTTTAGACCCAGAGGCAGGCACCTTGTCAAAGCGCAAGCCCTGTTGGGTCCTTGAATAAACTACACTTCCTCCAATCAGATCCTCCATCTCCTTTGTTCCACACCACACTTGCTTTTAGTGACTCTGTCTGCGTTGCTGATTCCTTCTGGTTTGTCCATTTCCTTTTAAAATATGAATGATATTAACAATGTTGCCTTGGTTTCATTTTCTAAAATGAATTAAAAAAAGAGTGAATAGATATTGTTTATTATTTCATTTTGTTTACTGTTTTCCTATCTCCTTTGCCAATGAAACCCATGGTGCCATAATTAAAAAAAAAATTGGGGCTTCACTCTTGTCCCAATTATCTACGGTACCACCAGAGATGATCAAGCAGGCACAGGAGGCCTAATGTGAAGGGGACTATGGATGAGTGATTGGAATGGGGGCAGGGCTTGTAATGTTGTGTGGGTCTAGTGGGGTGGGGTCTGGGTAGTGGATTGAAACTTGTTGGGAACACCAGGATGGAGGGGAGCAGAGGTGAAAGATACAAGGCAGAGCACCAATTTAAAAGAGCTCATGCTCTCAGACCTTTCATGCTTCCCTTCCCCAGCTGACTCTCTCTCTATTTTCATGCTGTAAAACAGGCTGGTGTGAACTGTTGCTGAAGGACAAGCCAAGCTTGAGCACCATCATTATAGCTCCCACCCTCTTCCTAGTCTTTCTATTTTTCTAGTTTGCAAAAGACCTAGACTTGTACTTTCCAATACCTGCTTTAAAAAATATACCTAAAACCAGTTAAATCCATATATGAAACAAATGTATATATATGAAGAAGAATAGCCACATTTCCTTAATATTCTTGACTTTTGGAGCCAGTATTTCCAGAGAACCGATTTACAATGTACAGTTCTCGAGAACCAATTAAGAAATGTACAATGTGGGGATTCTTGTGGGTGTGGTTGACATTGAATAAGAAAGTGCTCAAATAGCATTTGATAATTTGTATACATACTTTTCCTTAATTGATTTTCCTTTTGAAACCTGAGATCAAATGTATACACTACTACTACTACTACTATTTAGCATTTCTATAGCGCTACAAGGCATACGCAGCGCTGCACAAACATAGAAGAAAGACAGTCCCTGCTCAAAGAGCTTACAGTCTAATAGACAAAAAATAAATAAAGTAAGCAAATCAAATCAATTAATGTGAACGGGAAGGAAGAGAGGAGGGTAGGTGGAGGCGAGTGGTTACAAGTGGTTACGAGTCAAAAGCAATGTTAAAGAGGTGGGCTTTCAGTCTAGATTTAAAGGTGGCCAAGGATGGGGCAAGACGTAGGGGCTCAGGAAGTTTATTCCAGGCGTAGGGTGCAGCGAGACAGAAGGCGCGAAGTCTGGAGTTGGCAGTAGTGGAGAAGGGAACAGATAAGAAGGATTTATCCATGGAGCGGAGTGCACGGGAAGGGGTGTATACACTGGCACAAGTACGAAAGAACTTACAAGATTTCCTCAAGGCCGCGTCATGACTGGTGGGTAGGGTAAGGAAACTGTGTTCACTAGGTTTATACCTCATTTCTTCAAACACTATGCATCACTCACAATGAACAGTAGACATCATATTATTATAAATGATCAAGTCAGTTTGGTAAGGTCATTGTGAAGGTCATTAGCAGTAATTAATATCCAGGGACAAGAAGCATAAACAAATACCTAGAGATGTCTTAAGGTACACTCAAGTACAAATTCAAATGGGAGAGTGTCACAAGCAGCTGAATTTGGATAAGAATGATGCCTATTGTGAGATCACAGGAGAGGGAGCCACAGGAATAGAGTGTAGGATCAGGTACAGAAGGTAAAAAATAAACATGGAAGAAGACAAGAAGGTTATACAGACGGTCAGGCAAATAAGTCAGCGAATGGGCTAGTAATCAAGCTATTAAGTGAGTAGGAAAGTCGAATTTTACTGTGGCTAGAGTTTCAAGTTACTTCATAATCTTCTTTTGCTCCATCTCATTAGGAGGTAGGTGAATTCCGATAACCAACTAGCTAGATGGGCTAGTCTTGGTTTCTAGTGAACTCACCAAAATCGGGATTCTTCCATCCTTTCTTTCAGCACTTTTCTTTGGAGTTCCAACTGAAATTCATTCTGACTTGCTGTGGAATCTGAATTGTTTAGATTGAAGGTAAACATACTCTATTGCTCCTTGGAGTGTAATTTCTTTTTTGTTTCTCATTTCTAATGCATGTGCGTTCTGATTTTAATGTAGCACAGTTCAGAATTGTCGTATAAATTCTCTCAACATTTTTTTTTAATCTGCTGGTAGAGATTTCCCTTCTGCTAAGCATCTTTTTTACATGACTGAAATCTCTTTGACGACAATTTTTTGGGGAATTTCAAGTCTGGTGTGTTATCAACGTAGAGTTAACTAATTACCTCATCTCAGCAATTTTAAAAAAAGGAACCAGATTGAATCCCAGCAGAGTTTGCATTTTAGTGAGCCAGGTCAACAGTCCTAGAATTTGATCAGAGAATAAAGGCTGAGTTCACTGTGGATTGAACGTAACCCCTTGGGTATTGTTTAATCTGAACTGTATTGGTCATAAAACAATGTAAAAAGATCTAGAATGGAAGTTTTATTTTAATTGGTATTATTTTTCATTGATTCCTAGTTACTTAGGGGGTGGTTTTCAGTGGGGCATTACCAGGATCCCAGGATTGAATATCCAGGCACGTCTGCTGAACCAGAGGTTAATCAGGCACTGGCCAATATTCAGACTGGTGCCTGGTTAACTATTATTTATACTAAAAATATATCAAAAGGAAACTGGTTCCATTCATTCACTGTACTTATAAATACAGAACACAATTATCAAAGTGCAAGTCAGAGTTCTTCAATTAAAGGAGGAAATCGCCTCAAGAACAAGCCCCTCCCACAGATAAAAAATGGGGTAAGGGCTACAGCTTCATCATCACGGGCGTTTCTATAAACCTCCTCTTTTTTTAAAACATTTTTTTGAAAGTTATTTTTCTAAATGCTCTATAACAAAGCCGCTCTGCCGAGTATACTGTATAAAACTTTTTAACTTAACTTCGGCTGGCTGCAGGCTTTCTCCTCCCAGACCGTGATTTAACTGTGGTCAACGGTCCCGTTTCACATTCCGCTGCTTCAGGACCACAGCCATGCAATCACCCAATTCTTCGGTCATAAATCCTGTGCATAAGGAGGAGAAAAAATTTAAATCCTTGTAAACTTTCTACAAAAACAGTTTGTTTAATTCTAACTCTGCTTACAATCCGTTCAGAAATGCCGACGGTAGCATGAAGGGCAAGAGTGTTTGAACATGGCGGGCCTATAAATGCAAATTGTGACATCACACGCTGTCATCAGTGTCCAATCACAATTCTTCAGGCTGCAAAAGGACATACCCCCATTGGTGAGTGAAAATCAAAAATCAAAATCTCTTTATATATTAAAGAAAATGCATCCATTCAATCTTTCCATTCAAGCCCACAGGATTCATTGATTTTAGTCGAAAAATCCATTGCTGCTCTTTTCTTAACAGCCATAATCGGGCTTCTTCTCCCTGTAAACGCCAGTCAACTTGTTGTAAAACTAGACATCTGAGCGTGTTGAAGCTACGAGAAAATTCATTGCAATGTATGGCCAAAGGGGACGTAGTCTTCTTTGTTGAAATAACACTTTTGTGTTCTATGAGACGGACATATAATTGTCGAATGGTCTGACCAACATAGATCTTGCTGCATGGGCACTGAATACAATAAACGACTCCCATGGATTTACATGTGGTATTAGTATATAGGGCATATCTTTGTCCCGTAGTGGGATTGACAAATTCTCTTGTCTCAACCATAATGGAACACATCAAACAATCACCACACTTTCTGTGTCCATTAAAAGTCATATTTCTCTGAGAGTTAGATCTTGACGAGCATAAAAGCTCTTTTAAATTATTTCCTCTGCTATAAGCCATTCTCACTGCAGATTTCGCAAATTGAGGTAAGGTTTGAACGATGTTCCAATGTCTCCTAATAATGTTCGCTATTATTTATAACATTTATACCCCCACATTTTCCCCACCCACTGGCAGGCTCAATGTGGCTGACATCAGACCGTAAAGGCAATCGCCAATCCGGTAAACAAACAAACGAAGTATAATAAGAAGAATGGGAAGGATAGTAATTACAAAGGGGAGAGGGAAAAGAGGGGAAGGGTAATAGAGTCCATGAGGTCCATAAATAAATTATATTCCAGGAGTTATGGATGTAAGATGGGGCCTTTAGGATACGCCTTTCCAAATAAACTGGTCTTAAGAGATTTCCTGAAGTTCAGATGATCATGAATAATAACTCACACATAAGGTCAGGGCAGCTGTTTTACCGTCCAAACTCGAATCATTTTCTTAGCCGGTTAGTTGAGATATTCAGTGGCACTAATTGGTTAAGTGCCATTGAATATTGATGACTACCTTTCTTAGTGGGGTTTAACCCAGCAGGAGCCCCTCATGCCAACTTAAAACCTTTTGAATATTGACCCCTAAGAATAAAGAAAGTCATCTGTCCATCAAGTCTTATCAACTGATAAAAGCTACCACCAATTTTGATGTGTTATTCTAGGGGAAGTGAAATAATGCATATTCTGTGATTCCCCCTCCCTCTTTTTGCCCTCATCCTGCTTCTTTGACCACTGCCCTTCTCTTCCTATCTTTGTATTAATCATTCTTGGTGCGAATGGTACACTCTTTCCTATCTTGAATTTATAGTTCTTTTTCAACTTTCTGTTATTCATTTTACTTTGTAAAACCACCTTGATCTGCCAGTTAACAGTGAACACTGTATATTTTGATCAGTTGTACTTCAATCAGAACTAATATCGCACGTATTTCAACACATGAACTCAAGATATTGCAGTGTATTATGATAGAATAAAAAAAATAAGATGGATGAATGGTAAAGAAAACATTGAAGACACTGGATTTCCTACAAGTTATCAGTCATTTTATCTTGCAGTTTTTTTTAACCAATGCAATCCTGCAGAAGAAACCAGGTCTGTGGAGTCAGAGTCGGTTGAAGATTTGCTGTACCGACTCCACAGCCCTAGAGGAAACTTTGCAAAGGGACTCAGCAGTAACAGGTAACTATAACTCACAGAACTATATTATCTCTTTAATAGAGAGTGTTAAGCACTAACAGTTCAATATTTTTTCACTCTCATGGAATTTTGCTTTTTTCTGTTTGCTTTCCTCGTGTTGAGGAGTATAGTGTTGAGCTGAAAATCAACAGGTGAATAGCCTAAAGTAGCTTAAAATACTCAATTCATAACAGAATGAAGCAGTCAATAGGATTTTGGCAGAATAAAATGTGTTAAGATGTTATTTTTTAGAAGTGATACATACAAACGTCAACAGATAAAGGCTCATTTTTGCTGCTCACCAAGTAGCACAGGCACTAAACACCCTACAGTGACGATCCTAGGTCGGCTGCAACCCGGGGCGGATCGCCGATGCGCACCCCCCCCCCCCCGGGTGCATTCCTAGCTCCTGGGAGCAGCCGCGCGGCTCTCGGCTCCGCTGGCTCCCTCTGCCCCGGAACAGGAAGTAACCTGTTCCGGGGCAGAGGGAGCAGGGAACCAGCAGAGCCGACAGGCATGTGGCTGCTCTCTGCACCCCTCCAGCAGCGTGCACCCGGGGCGGACCGCCCCCATCGCCCCACCCTTGGTACGCCACCCTATCCAGATATTTAGCGCCAGCCACAATTTGGATACTGGGGCTGAATATTTGGATTTTTTCCCCTTTTATCTGCACTGGCTGGCTTTCCAGAATTGATCTAAGAATATTTTTACGATTACTCCCGGATTCTACATATGGCGCCTAGATTTCCGAGCGGAAACCAAAGCGCATTCCATAACAATGAGCCTAACATAATTGGTTAATAAGCCAATCAGCACTAATTGGCATTCATTAGAATTTATGCACACTACCTGCTAAGCATATTCTGTAATGTCGTCCGTGTAAATTCCAATGTGAGCTGCCAAAAAGAGGGTGTGGCCATAGGCGGGTCATGCCAGTATTTACACCAAATTTTAATTGGCGTAAATAGATGCACCTACAGTTAGGCGCTGCCATGTCGCTAGGTGTATTCTATGAATAAGCCTAAGCGTAATCTATAAACATTGCCTAAATCTAGGACTGGTTTTTGTATATGCCTAGGTGGAAATAATTTCAGTCCTGATTTTTCAGGTGCCAAATGTAGAATCTACTCCTTAATGTATAACTGGCTGAGTGAGTGTGGACTTTCAAAATCAGTTGTGGTCTTGAATACTTATCGATCATGCCTGTACATTAAAAGTTCTCCCAACCTGCAAAGAGAAGAATAATGTGACTACTAGAACCCTACCCTTTAGCAATCAGAGAAAATGTATTAGCAAGCTTGGGTCTCTCTTTCTTCCTCAGATTATACAGCGAAGGAATGGTATTGATAAATCAAACCATGGTTACTGGATTCATCCTCCTAGGATTCTCGGACTTGTCTCTGCAAGTGCAACGATTCCTTTTTGTGCTGATACTTCTCTTCTACATACTCGCTGTGATGGGAAACTTGATCGTCTTTACCATCCTCACGGTGGACCCTGTCCTTCATACGCCCATGTATTTCTTCCTCAGGAATTTGTCCTTCCTGGAGATCTGTTTTACAACGGTCACTATCCCCAGAACACTGGCAAATTTCTTTGTCGAGGACAGAAGCATCTCATTCCTGCCATGTGCCTTCCAAATGTATTTTGCTTTTTTTTTCGGCAGTGAGGAAGGCGTTCTCCTTGGTATTATGGCCTATGATCGTTATGTCGCAATCTGTAACCCCCTACGTTATTCCACTCTTATGAGCAATAAAAAGTGTGTTTATTTGGCTGTGGGGTCCTGGATGATGTGCCTTGTCTTGCAGTTTGGGCAGATCACGTTCATATTAAGCTTACCTTTCTGTAAGTCTAACATAATCCATCATTTCTTCTGTGATATTTCACCTGTACTGAAGTTGTCTTGTACTGACACTTATTTTAATGACATAGTCAGATTCGCAGCATCTGTGGTTTTCCTACTCATCCCGTTCCTGATCATTCTTTCCTCTTACATTTACATTATCTCCACTGTACTGAGAATGAACTCCAAAGATGGAATAAGTAAGGCTTTCTCTACTTGTGCCTCTCACCTCACTGCTGTTACTTTATTCTACGGGACTACCATGCTTGTCTATTTACAACCAAGTGTAGGATATACAGATGAGAGAATATTTGCTGTGATTTATTGCCTGATTAACCCAATGTTAAATCCTCTTATTTATAGCTTGAGGAGCAAGGAGGTTAAAGGAGCCCTAAGAAGAAGAATGTTGGAGAAAATGTTGCTCTTTAGGTTGTGATCAAAGTTCCCTTTAAGGTGCCTTGTAGTCCACCACACATTTATATTAAAAACTTATATATATATAACATTAATTAACTATCCTGCTTATTTTCGAAGGAGAAGGGCGGCCATCTTCTGACACAAATCGGGAGATGGGCGGCCATCTTCTGACACAAATCGGGAGATGGCCGGCCTTCTCCTACGGCCAGCCAAATTGGTATAATCGAAAGCCGATTTTGGCCGGCTTCAACTGCTTTCCGTCGCAGGGCCGGCCAAAGTTCAAGGGGAGCGTGTCGGCAGTGTACCGAAGGCGGGACGGGGGCGTGGTTAAGAGATGGCAGGCCTCGGCCGATAATGGAAAAAAGAAGGCCGGCTCTGACGAGCACTTGGCCGGCTTTACTTGGTCCATTTATTTTAGGACCAAGCCTCACAAAAGTGCCCCCACTGACCGGAGGGAATGGGGGATCACCTCCCCTTACTCCCCCAGTGGTCACCAACCCCCTCCCACCCTAAAAAAAATATAAACATTTTTGTGCCAGCTTCTATGCCAGCCTGAAATGTCATACTCAGCTCCATCACAACACTATGCAGGTCCCTGAAGCAGGTTTTAGTGGGTTCTGCAGTGCAATTCAGGCAGGCGGATCCAGGCCCATCCCCCCCTACCTGTTACACTTGTGGTTGTAAATGGGAGCCCTCCAAAACCCACCCGAAACCCACTGTACGCACATGTAGGTGCCCCCCGTTACCTTTTAAGGGCTATGGTAGTGTTGTACAGTTGTGTATAGTGAGTTTGGGGGGCTCAGCACACAAGGTAAGGGAGGTATGCACCTGGGATCAATTTGTGAAGTCCACTGCAGTGCCCCTTAGGGTGCCCGGTTGGTGTCCTGGCATGTGAGGGGGACCACTGCACTATAAATGCTGGCTCCTCCCACGACCAAATGGCTGGGATTGAGATGGCCGCCATTAGTTTCCATTATTGGCGAAAAGCAATGCCGGCCATCTCTAAGTGCAGCCCAAATGTTGAGATTTGGCCGGCCCCGACCATATATCGAAATGAAAGATGGACAGCCATCTTGTTTCAACAATATGGTTGGCTCTGCCCCTTCCTGGGAACGGCCCCATAGATGGGCGCCCTTTTAGATGGCCACCCCAGTTCGATTATGCCCCTCTACGTGGTTTACAACAAATATACATGAAGGCGTATTTTCAAAGCACTTAGGGAATCCTTTTACGAAGAAGCAGCAAAAGGGAGCCTGCGCTGGTGGCATCAGTGAGTGTTTTTGATGTGCGCCGAAGCCCCCTTTAACCTGAGTGGGTAAAAGGCAGGGTTTTTTTTTAAAGAAATGGATGTGTGGCAACTGCTTCACGATGTTGCTTTGGTTTAAATTTGTAAATAAATTTTAAAAAAGTGAAATAGATATTGTTTATTATTTCATTTTTGTTTACTGCTTTCCTATCTCCTTTGCCCATGAAACCCATGGTACCATAATTTAAAAAAAATTGGGGCTTCACTCTTGTCCCAATTACCTACGGTACCACCAAAGAAGATCAAGCAGGCACAGGAGGCCTAATGGGAAGGGGACTAGGAATGAGTGATTGGAATGGGGGCAGGGCTTGTAATGTTGTGTGGGTCTAGTGGGGTGGGGTCTGGGTAGTGGATTGAAACTTGTTGGGAACATTAGGATGGAGGGGAGCAGAGGTGAAAGATACAAGGCAGAGCACCAACTTAAAAGAGCTCATGCTCTCAGCCCTTTCACGCTTCCCTTGCCCAGCTGAGTCTCTCTATTTTCATGCTGGAAAATAGGCTGATGTCAGCTTTTGCTGAAGGAGAGGCAGCCATGTGTGAGCACCACCATGATACCTCCCTCTCTCTTCCTAGTCTTTCTATTTTCCAATACTTCCTTTATAATAAATATATCTAAAATCAGTTAAATCAATATATAAAACAATTCTATATATGAAGAAGAATATCAAAATTTCCTTAATAACTAACTTGTTAGTTCGATTCCCACAGCATCTCCTTATGTCTCTGGGCAAACCACTTAATTTATTTTAGTTACATTTGTACCCCGCGCTTTCCCACTCATGGCAGGCTCAATGCGGCTTACATGGGGCAATGGAGGGTTAAGTGACTTGCCCAGAGTCACAAGGAGCTGCCTGTGCCTGAAGTGGGAATCGAACTCAGTTCCTCAGGACCAAAGTCCACCACCCTAACCACTAGGCCACTCCTCCACTAGCAACATTCCATGTAGAAGTCGGCCCTTGCAGATCACCAATGTGGCGGCGCAGGCTTCTGCTTCTGTGAGTCTGACGTCCTGCACGTACATGGGGCAATGGAGGGTTAAGTGACTTGCCCAGAGTCACAAGGAGCTGCCTGTGCCTGAAGTGGGAATTGAACTCAGTTCCTCAGTTCCCCAGGACCAAGGTCCACCACCCTAACCACTAGGCCACTCTCTCCCTCCATTGTGCTTGGTACAAAATAAGTACCTGAAGTATTTGAACATAGTTGCAAAAACCTCAGAAAGGCGGTATATCAAGTCCTATCTCCCTTTCCCTTAGTCTCTCTCACACAAGGATTAATACGGGCTGCACATACTGCAGCAGGGCATGTTTATCCACTCCTACCCTAGCTGAGATAATATTTAACCATCTCTCTGTCCTCATGTGTACCTTTCATCTTATTTTCTAACTCATCTTACTCTCTTACCTATCTATATGTTCCATCTTTGCTTATACCCTACATTATCAATTAAAATGTTCTATTATGTATTGTGTTGACATTGTAAGTAGTATACTATCAGGCTTATTTTCAAAAGAGAAGGGCACCCATCTTTTCGACACAAATCGGGAGATGGGCGTCCTTCTCCCAGGGTCGCCCAAATTGGCATAATCGAAAGCCGATTTTGGGCGTCCTCAACTGCTTTCCGTCATGGGGATGACCAAAGTTAATGGGGGCGTGTCGGAAGCATAGCGAAGGCGGGACTGGGGCGTGCTTAACCCATGGGTGTCTTCGGCCGATAATGGAAAAAAGAAGGGCGTTCCTGAGGAACATTAGGCCGACTTTACTTGGTCCTTTTTTTTACGACCAAGCCACAAAAATGTGCCCTAAATGACCACGGAGGGAATCGCGGATGACCTCCCCTTACTCCCCCAGTGGTCACTAACCCCCTCCCACCCTAAAAAATGTTTTAAAAATATTTTTTCCAGCCTCAAATATCATACCCAGCTCCATGACAGCAGTATGCAGGTCCCTGGAGCAGTTTTAGTGGGTACTGCAGTGCACTTCAGGCAGGCGGCCCCAGGCCCATCCCCCACTACCTGTTATACTTGTGGTGGTAAATGTGAGCCCTCCAAAACCCACCACAAACCCACATCTAGGTGCCCCCCTTCATCCCTAAGGGCTATGGTAGTGGTGTACAGTTCTGGGGAGTGGAGTTTGGGTGGAGCTTGGGGGGCTCAGCACACAAGACAAGGGAGCTATGTACCTGGGAGCTTTTTCTGAAGTCCACTGCAGTGCCCCCTAGGGTGCCCAGTTGGTGTCCTGGCATGTGAGGGGGGCAAGTGCACTATGAATGCTAGATCCTCCCACGGCCAAAGGGCTTGAATTTGGTCATTTCTGAGATGGACGTCCTTGGTTTCCATTATGGCCGAAAATCGGGGACGACCATCTCTAAAGGTCGACCTAAATGTTGAGAATTGGCCGCTCATCTTGTTTCGATAATACGGGTTTCCCTGCCCATTTGCGGGGACATCCTGCGAGGACGTCCTCTGGAAAACTTGGGCGCCCGATTATGCCCCTCCACGCCATACTTTGTATTGTTATTTGAATATTTTGAGTGCTGTAATTATCTATTGCTTATCTTTGATTTATTCTTACTGTACACCACCTTGAGTAAATTCTTTCAAAAAGGTGGTAAATAAATCCTAATAAACAAATGTACAATGGGGGGATTCTTGTGGGTGTGGTGGACACTGATGAACAATTGCTAAGATATGTATACATCGAATAAGAAACTGCTCAAATAACAAGTGATAATCTGAATACTTTTCTTTAGTTGATTTTCCTTTTGAAACCTGAAATCAAATTTATATACTGGTACAAGTATAAAAGAACTTACAAGGTTTCTCAAGACCATGTCGTGACTGGTGGGTAGGGTAAGGGAATTGTGTTCACTAGGTTTATACCTCATTTCTTCAAACACTATGCTTCACTCACAATGAACAGTATATATCATATTATTATAAATGATCAAATCAGTTTGGTAAGGTCATTGTGAAGGTCATTAGCAGTAATTAATATCCAGGGGCAAGAAGCATGAATAAATACCTAGAGATTTCTTAAGGTACACTCAAGTACAAATTCAAATGGGAGAGTTTCTGCAGCAAATGAAGTTGGATAAGTACGATGCCTACTGTGAGATCACTGGAGAGGGAGCCACAGGAATAGAGTGTAAGATTAGGTACAGAAGGTAGAAAAAAACCTTGGAAGAAGACAAGTTAGTTATACAGACGGTCAGGCAAATAAGTCACTGATGAACGGGCTAGTTATTAAACTATTAAGCAAGTAAAGAAGTCCAACTTTACTGTGGCTAGATTTTCAAGTGACTTCGTAATCTTCTTATGCGCCAATTAATTAGGAGGTAAGTGAATTCAGATAACCAACTAGCTAGATAAGCTAGTTCTGGTTTCTAGTGAAGTCACCAAAATCTGGATTCTTACATTCTATCTTCTGTCCTTTTCTTTGGAGTTCCAACTGAAATTCATTCTGACTTGCTGTGGGAATCTGACTTGTTTAGATCGAAGATAAACATACTCTATTCCTCCTGGAGTGTATTTTGTTTCTCAATTTTAATGCATATTCATTCTGATTTTAATGTAGTACAGTTCAGAATTGTAACATAAATTCACTCAACATTTTCTTACCTTACTGTGCTGGTAGAGATTTCCCTTCAGCTAAGCAGCTTTTTTACATAACTGAAATCTCTTTGATAGCAAATTTTTTGGAAGTTCAAGTCTGGTGTGTATCAATGTGGAATTGACTACTTGCCTCATCTGAGCAATTGGGTTTTAAAAAAAAGGTACCAGAGTGAATTCCAGAAGACTTTTCATTTTAGTGAGCCATGCCATTGTCCTAGAATATAGAATGAGTTTGCTTTGGACTGAACTAACTCCTTTCTGGTTAAATCTGACCTGTACTGGTCATAATACAATGTAAAAAGATCTTCTAGAATGGAAGTTTTGTTTTGATTGGTATTTTTTTTCATTGAAACCTAGTTATTTAGTGGGTGATTTTCAGTCCATAGTGGTAAGTGGGGCAGGATCCCAGGACTGAATATCCAGCCATGTTTGCTGAACCAGAGGTTAATCAGGCACTGGCCGATATTCAGACTGGTGCCTGGTTAACTCATGCATAAAGTTAGGTCAGTTGTTTTTCTGTCCTAACCTGAAGAATTATCTTAGCCAGTTAGCAGACTGAATATCCTCATTGGGAGATGACCGATAAGCAGAGATATTAGTGGAATTAATTGGTTAACTGCCATTGAATACTGACAGCTGCCTCACTTAGTGGGGTTTAACTGAGCAGAAGCCCCTCCTGCCAAGTTAAACTCTTTTGAATATCAATGCAGGTCCTTCACATTCAAATCCAGGTAAGTTGATTCTTGGCGTTATTTATGACATAGATGGAACAAGTTTCAAGATATGTGAATTTAAAAACGGAGAGATTTTTTTAACAATTTTATATAAAATTCACAAGCGAGTTAAAAATACAGTGCGTTTTTTCAAGGAAAAAAGGTGCCGGAACTCAAATGCTAGGCCACCCTTCAGGAGTAGGGTAATCACTGAGGGACCTATCCCATAATAGCCAGGCCCCCTGCAACCAGTCACAGAATCTATGACAAGACAGAATTGGTGTGTAGAGCCTGAGCTCTTTCATTAAAACTTAGGGTCCATGGGTCAATTTTAGCAGACAATGGAAAAGGTGGCGTTACTCAGTACCCCCAAGTACCCCCTCAAAAAAAGCCCTGTAAAAATATAAAAAACAGCTTGTAAATATTAAAAAGCAGGTACATGACCAGTGAGGAGGCTAAGCAAGTCATAACCTGAGTTGGTTATGTGAAAGAATTCGCCGTTGAGGCCACTTCCCCAACTTAGAAATGGTGCTGTAGTTTGTATGAGTACGCATGGCACTGAGATGGATTACCCCTGCAAATAAAGCATATTGACCCTCCTATCGAGATCTATCAGAACACTGCAGCCAGACTCATATTCGGAAAGGCGAGGTATGAGAGTGCCAAACCCCTTAGAGAAAAATGACATTGGCATCCATTAAAAGATCGAATTGCATTCAAAATCTGCACCTTAACTCATAAAATCATTCATGGAGAGGACCCATCATACACGTCAGACCCAATTGACTTACCAGCATGAAATACCAAAAGTTCATCACGCACTTTCCTAAACCTCCACTACCCCAATTGCAGAGGTCTTAAGTACAAATCAATACACGCATCTAACTTCACACACCTCTGAACACAATTACGGAATAAACTACCGAATACTATAAAAACTACGCACGACTTGACAACCTTCCGGAAGTTATTGAAGACGCACCTGTTCAAAGAGACTTACAAAAAGAATCCTCCTTAATGACTTGATTCCTAATCTATACCAGAACCAACTAATATTGATCCCTTCTAATTTGATTATTTCAATCATATTGTCATTATTGAACATTATATCCTATCCTGCTCTTGCTTATATGTTATGTATTATCATTTTATTTACCCTATTTACCTGATATTCTTGCACATTGATTGTAGCTATATGTTGAACCTCCTACTCTGTTAACGGTGATGCCATTGCAACATAATGTAAGCCACATTGAGCCTGCAAATAGGTGGGAAAATGTGGGATACAAATGCAGCAAATAAAAAAATCATGTAAGAATAAAGAATGGCATATGTCCATCAAGTCATGTAAACTGATAATAGCTACCAACACTTTTGTTACGTTACTCTAGAGAAAGTGTAACAGTGCATTTTCTATAATTGTGTATCTTTTGCATAGTCGGTTGTCATTAAATGAGATCTGTTGCACATATTTCAATAAATGAACTCAAGATGTTGCAGCGAATTATGACGGAAAAAAAGAATAAGATGGAAAAACGATAAGGTACACATTGAAGGCACTGGATTTCCTACAGGTTAACAACGTTTTTACCTTGCAATTTTTTTTTTTAACCAATGCAATCCTGCAGAAGAAACCAGGGCTGTGGAGTCAGATTTGGAGTTGAAGGTTTGCTGTACCAACTCCACAGCCCTACAAGAAAGTTTGCTAAGGGAAAGAGCAATAAAAGGTAACTATTCCTCACAGAATTGTATTATCTTTTTAGTAGACTATGTTAAGCACTAACAAGTCGATATTTTTTTCACTCTCATGGTATTTTGCTTTTTTCTGTTTGTTGACCCCTTTTGTGAAAATATTTATACATTAAGGAGAAAAAGCCATACACTGCTGAGGACCATAACAGTGTCGATAAGCTGAGATCAATAGGTAAATAGTCTACTCTTCCGTTGTACGATTCCCTAATGTGGCTGTGCCACATGAACTTTATCTTACCACAATATCACTCTGTATTTGTTTACAGCGGAGTCTGCAAACGCCTCTCCGGTACTATGTAAGCCACATTGAAGCTACAAATAGGTGGGAAAATGTGGGACACAAATGTAACAAATAAATAAATAAAGCAGATTGTTGAACTATAAAATGCTCAATTCCTAAAAGAACGAAGCAGTTAATCGGATTTTGTGGAATTAAAATGTGTTAAGATATTATCTTTGAAATGATGCATAAATCTAACAAATGACAAGAGATAAGGGCTTATTTTTGAAGCTCGCCAAGTAGCATTGGCCACCCTATCTAGATATCCAGCTCCAGCCACTATCTGGATACTGGGGTTGAATATTTGGATTTTTCTGTTTTTAGCTGCACTGACCAGCTATAGACAGAAACAAAGCACTGGCCACTGAGGCTTAGTGTTGACCTGAGAATGTTGTTATAATTAGTGTATACCTGGACGTGTGAGTGCGGACTTTGGAGATCAGAAAAGTCTCTTTTTTTCAGTAGTGGTCTTGAATACTTTTCAATCATGCCTGTACATTAAACGTTCTCCCAAACCGGAAAAGAGTGGACTAATTTGACTACTAGAATTCTACCCCGTAGCAATCAGTTTGGGTCTCTCTTTCTTCCTCAGATTATACAGCAAAGGAATGGTATTGAAAAATCAAACGCTGGTTACTGGATTCATCCTCTTGGGATTCTCGGACTTGTCTCTGCAGGTGCAGCGATTCATTTTTGTCATGTTGTTTTTGTTCTACATACTGGCTGTGATGGGAAACCTGCTCGTCTTTACCATCCTCACGGTGGACCCTGTCCTTCATACGCCCATGTACTTCTTCCTCAGGAATTTGTCCTTCTTGGAGATCTGTTTTACAACCGTCACTATCCCCAGAACACTGGCAAATTTCTTGGTCGAGGACAGAAGCATCTCATTCCTGGCATGTGGCTTGCAAATGTATTTTGCCTTTTTTTTCGGCAGTGAGGAAGGCGTTCTCCTTGGTATTATGGCGTATGATCGTTATGTCGCAATCTGTAACCCCCTACGTTATTCCACTCTTATGAGCAATAAAAAGTGTGTTTATTTGGCTGTGGGGTCCTGGATGATGTGCCTTGTCTTGCAGTTTGGGCAGATCACGTTCATATTAAGCTTACCTTTCTGTAAGTCTAACATAATCCACCATTTTGTCTGTGATATTTCACCCATACTGAAGTTGTCTTGTACTGACACTTATTTTAATGACGTGGTCAAATTTGCAGCATCTGTGGTTTTCCTGCTCATACCATTCCTGACCATTCTTTCCTCTTACATTTCCATTATCTCTACCGTGCTGAGAATGAACTCCAAAGATGGGAGAAGTAAGGCTTTCTCAACTTGTGCCTCTCACCTCACTGCAGTTACCTTATTCTATGGGACTACCATGCTTGTCTACTTACAACCAAGTGAAGGCTATACAGATGAGAGAATTTTTGCTGTAATTTACTGCTTGATTAACCCAATGTTAAACCCTCTTATTTACAGCTTGAGGAGTAAGGAAGTTAAAGGAGCCATACAAAAAAGAATATTGGAGAAAATGTTGCACTTTAGGTTGTGATCAAAGTTCCCTTTAAGGTACATTGTAGTCCCCCAGTCCTACTCCTGCTACTTGGAGCGACGCAGAAATATTGCAGTTTCAATTATGTATTTATTTATTGCATTTGTATCCCGCATTTTCCCACCATATGGCAGGTTCAATGTAGCTTTCATATTGCTAAAAATGCAATTACAAAATTTTCTAGTACATAATACCTACGTGTTTATTGTACCCTTCTCCACCACCATCAACTCCAGGCCCCGCCCTTTCTGCCTCGCCTCACCCCACGCATGGAACAAACTCCCCAAGCCCATACGCCAGGCCCCCTCCCTGCCCATCTTCAAATCTCTGCTTAAAGCCCACCTCTTCAAGGTCGCCTTCGGCACCTAACCTCTACACCTCTACCCAAGAAATCTAGACTGCCCCAACTTGACATTTCGTTCTTTAGATTGTAAGCTCCTTTGAGCAGGGACCGTCCTTTTTGTTTATTTTGTACAGCGCTGCGTAACCCTAGTAGCGCTCTAGAAATGTTAAGTAGTAGATATGTTAGCATATTGTGAGAGAGGTTAATATTATTGTTTTCTGTTTCTGAACTTTTCGTGATGTATGGTGGTGTTGGATTAGGCAGATCCAGGGGGACAAAACTTCTTGAAAAGATGTGTTTTCAGGTTTGTTCTGAATGTAGGTCGTTTTCTGTGAGTTTCAGGTCTTTGGGAAGTGAGTTCCAAAGTTGTGTGCCTATAAACGAGAGAATGGCAGCATGTGAAGATTTGTATTTTATACCTTTGCAATTGGGGTAGTGAAGGGTTAGGTAGGTTCTTGCTGTTCTCGTCACGGGAGGTGGTGGAAAAGAAAACGGTAACGGAATTCAAACATGCGTGGGATAAACATAAAGGAATCCTGTTCAGAAGGAATGGATCCTCAGGAGCTTAGCCGAGATTGGGTGGCAGAGCCGGTGGTGGGAGGCGGGGATAGTGCTGGGCAGACTTATACGGTCTGTGCCCTGAAGAGGACAGGTACAAATCAAGGTATACACAAAAAGCAGCACATATGAGTTTATCTTGTTGGGCAGACCGGATGGACCGTGCAGGTCTTCTTCTGCCATCATCTACTATGTTATTGGTAGATCGATAATCTGGTGCGAGTCCGTAGATGATTCTGTGGACTATTGTGCATATTTTGAAAGTTATGCGAGCGCTAATAGGAAGCCAATGTAAGTTTCTTAGGAGGGGTTTAGCGCTTTCGAAGCATGTTTTTCTGAAGATGAGTCTGGCAGCCGTGTTTTGTGCTGTCTGTAGTTTTCTTATGATTTGATCTTTGCAGCCTACGTAAATACTATTGCAGTAGTCTACATGGGTTAGCACCATGGTTTGGATCATGTTGCTGAAAGAATCACTGGGAAAGTAAGGTTTTATACGCTTGAGCTTCCTCATAGTGTGGAACATTTTCTTGGTCGTGGCTTTCTAGTGTTAGGTTGCAGTCAATTGTTATGCCTAAGATTTTCAAGTGGTCTGAAATTGGGAGGGATGAACCTGTGCGTTAATTGCCGAGGGGCAGAGGAAGCAGAGAACCAGCGGAGCTGACACCCCCCCCCCCAGCGGCGTGCACCCGGGGCGAACCGCCCCCACCTTGCTACGCCACTGCTCGGAATGCTGTTTATTGAATAACACTCCATGTGAATTTTTTTGGCGCCCAAATTTGGGTTCCATTTACTTTATCTGGCCCTGTATGTGTGCTCAAGTATTTTATAAAACACTAGTAAAACATGCCCATTTCAGGCGCAAATGAAACGGGCGCTAGCAAGGTTTTCCTCCCGAACCCCCCCCCCTCCCTGCTCACCCCTTCGGTGTTGTGATGGCACTGACCGCCATTGTTGAGGACCTCGTCAACGCACGCCAACGCCACCTTCAATGTGCTGAGTCGTTGGTCGTGAAGCCACTGACGCCATTGCTCCGCCCTCGACGTCATCACGTTTGACGCGAGGGCGGGGCCCCAACACAGTGATTTCGGTGGCTTCACCACCACGAACCCTTCGAACCGGAAGGAAGTGCCCGGAGGAACTGACAGTGACGTCAGTGTCCTCAGAACGTTGAGGGTGAGTTTTATTATATAGGATGTTTGTAAATCAGAAATCCATCTCTGCTTTGCCCAAGCTACATCCCTAGGAATGCATATGCACAGATCACTTATTAATAGGTGTGCTCTGCATATAAAACAGTCTTTCTGTGATTTACAAATTTCCCTCATAATGCCATGAAAAGCATGAACAAGCATGTATGATACATGAAGGGCCATATTCGAAATGACATCTAAGTCTAAGAACCAAAACACATAAAGCCCGCACCCAGGGTTCAATAATGCTTCAATACAGCCACTCTGAATTCTCATCCCCTGGAATCTCACCACACTCATACCTCTACTCACAGAAAATGTATTCCATATGCTTTCTTGTTGTTCTGTACTGCCCCTTTTAGTTTCCCGTTGTTTCCCCCAATGTTTCACTGCTCTTTTCCATTGTTATATTCCTTAATGATACTCTGAGTTTGTCTCGCTTAACTCCTCACAATGTAATCCATAACCGAGTAGTAACAAACTGTATTTCTATCACTCACAGCTTATTGTAAGCCACACTGAGCCCGCAAAAAGGTGGGAAAACGTGGGATACAAATGCAATAAAATAAAATAAAAATAAGTTCAGCTTTGGATGTTTTGCTAAAAACCATCCAAAATTCAAGTGGGGAATATAGCCATTTTCAAAACAGAAAAACGACTCTCTTTTTCGTTGTTCAAAAATGTCTATTTGCTAGATGTTTTGGCGCTCTGTGCATTTATCTTCTTGGTCCGTTTTGAGGGGAAAAAAGTCCAAGTGAAAAAAAGCACAAAATCAAGCCATAGGGATGTAGGAGGAGCCAGCATTCTTAGTGGACTGGCCACACAGATATCCCGGGAGAGCAATGGGGCCCCCAAGTGGGCACTGCTGTGGACTTCACGCTCCCATGTACACATGTCACTGTTGTTCCCTCATCTTATCTGCTGTGCCCCTCAAAACCCACTACTCCTAACTGTACACCACTGCAATAGCCTATATAACATAGTAACATAGTAGATGACGGCAGAAAAAGACCTGCACGGTCCATCCAGTCTGCCCAACAAGATAACTCATATTTGCTACTTTTTGTGTATACCCTACTTTGATTTGTACCTGTCCTCTTCAGGGCACAGACCGTATAAGTCTGCCCAGCACTATCCCTGCCTCCCAACCACCAGCCCCGCCTCCCAACCACCGGCTCTGGCACAGATCGTATAAGTCTGACCAGCACTATCCTCGCCTCCCAACCACCGGCTCTGGCACAGACCATGTGGGTACAGAGGGTTTCTGGTGAATTGTGGAGGGCTCACAGTTTCCACCACAAGTGTAACAGGTGGGAAGAGGTATGAGACTAGGGCCCCCTGTCTGCAGTGCACTGCACCCACCAGTAGAATACTCCAGGGACCTGCAGGCTGCTCTAATAGACCTGAGTATTACATCTGAGGCTGTCATAGAGGCTGGTAAGTAATGTTTTGAATCACATTTTTGGGGTGGGTGGGAGGGGGCTCATCCCTGATTCCTGCTTGTGTTGGGCTTACTGCCGCTTAGGAAAAGGGGCCCAAAGTAAGTGACGGCAGATAAAAACCTAAACAGTCCATCCAGTCCGCCCAACAGTCACATTCATTCTCATGATGAAATCAACAATGAATGTGATATTATGTACTTGATCACGAGTCCTTCTTTGGTGTTTCTGGGACATAGACCATAGAATTCCACCCGGTTCTGTCCTTATGCTCCACCTACTGGATTGCCATATGCAGACACAGACCTACAAAGTCTGCCCGGCACAGGCCTTAGCTCTTTACAGCTGGAGTCGCTGTCCAAGCGTCATTCACACATCCACCCACCTGTAGCCATTGAAGGTTTTTATACCATTTATTGGTATATGGGTATGGTTGGTACTTATGAACAATTTCTAAGATATTTGCATACATTTACATCACATAAGCAATTGTTTAGATAACAGATTTTAATCTGTGCGTATACTTTTCCTGAGGTGGCTTTCCTTTTGAAACCTGAGGTCAAATTCACCTATAAGTGCAAATATAATGAACTTATAAGATTTCCTCAAAGTGATACCACCTCATTTCCCCAAACAGTATTCTTCACTGTCAGATATTCACAATGAATTGTCAACATAATATCACTACAAAACACGCACACAGTTTAACAAGGTCGTTGTGGAGGTCATTAGAAGTAATTAATATCCAGGGACAAGCGGCATGAACAAATACCTCCAGGGCTCTCTTTAAGGCACACACACAAGTACAGATCCAAATCAGAGAATATCACCAGCAGATGGAGTTGGAGAAGAATGATGTCTATTGTGAGAACACGGGGAAGGAGCGACAAGAATATAGACTAGGATGAGATACACAAGGTAGAAAAAAAATGAGAATGAAGACAAGAAGGTTACACAGTAGGTCAAGCAAACAGTTTAGTGCATGGGCTAGTTACGAAGCTTTTAAATAGGCATAAAAGCCCAGCGTTACTGTGGTCACAGCTTCATCTGGGATTGTTGTCTTCCTGTTTTTCAGTTAGGGGTGGCTGAATTAGGATGAGCAACTAATTCATGTCATAAAAAGGAAAGATAAGCTACTCCCGGTTTGCACTGAATTCGCCACAATCTGGATTCCTCCATCTCTTATTGTGCTCTTTGGCGTTCCAGCTGAAAATTGTCCTGACTTTCTGTGGATATCTAAAATATTTAGATCCAAGGTAAACATTGCTCTTGGGGTGTACATTTTTTTGTCTCTGTTTTCTAATGCATTTCATTTCTGATTTTAATGACATAAAGTTCAGAATTTTAATATGTATTCCTTTAAACGTTTCTTGCCTTACTGTGCTGGTAGAAATTCCTCTTTAGCTATGCAGCTCATTTACATCACTTCAATCTCTTTTACAGCGTTTTTTGGAAGTTCATTTCTGATGTGTATCAAAAAGGACTCAGTGTGTCGTCAAATTGCCTAGAATCTGATTAGAGAACAAAGGATAAGTTCACTATAGATGGAACTAACCCTTTGGATGTCATTCTGATTAAATCTGTGTCAACAGATATCATTTTCTAGAATAGGATTTTTAATTAGTATTATTTTTCAATGATTCTTAGTTATTTAGAGGGTAAAATTCAGCTGCTGGTGGTCAATATTTCTTTAAGTGTTGGCTGCTGGTGGCTAAATTAGACCCAGGTGTTGAATGCTCATCCCCTTTCCCCTATCCGGGTACTGGCACTAAATATCCAGGCAGAAGGTGACCACTCAGAGATACCTGGGTACCGATGGTATTCAGCAGCAGTACCCGGAAAGTAACCGGTTATCTGAGAAAAGGCTTTTTTTCTGTCCTAAGTCCACTGGATAGGTATCCAGATATCACAATTGATTATTGGCTCCCTGAGTCTGTCCCTAGATTGCCTTGATAGTGTGGGAGCAGTCACAGTTGGTTAAGTTCCACTGAATATCAGCACCAGGGGTTCCTTTTATTAAGGCATGCTGAAAAATGGCCTGTGCTGGTATAGAAACGTGTATTGGATGCGTGCATGTCCACTTTTCAGCGCGCCTCCAAAAAAGGACTTTTTTATTTTGGTCAAAAATGGACATGCGGCAAAATGAAAATTGGCATGTGTCCATTTTGGGCCTTAGACCTTGCCACCACACGTTGACCTAGTGGTAAAGTTTCACGTGTTAACCAGGCAGTAATGGGTCTATGCATATACGATGCCGATGACCTCCTGGTTATCGCCGCACGCCAGAAATTTTCCAGTGTGCTTAGTGGACACATGTAAAAAATTAAATTACCGCCTGGGCCACGTGGTAGCCGGACAGTAGTTCAAAACTGACGTGCATAGGAGGCTTGTACATGCCTACATGACTTAGTAAAAGGGCCCTTCCTAGTTAACAATATAACAGTCTTTCCTACCCAGTTAACTAGAGCTGGATAATGACCTCCTTAGAATCCAAGGCTCCAATACAAATCATCTTATGCAACCAGCTTTTCCTACATAAGTACACAACAGTGGAATGCACTACCAAAAGCCGTGAAAACAATATACGACCATCTAAACTTCAGGAAATCACTAAAAACCTTCCTGTTCAAAAAAGCATATCTTGCTGACACAACCTAAATGCTTGAACCCTGCTACACAACCAACTAAGCTAGAAACGGACTTAACCCAACTCCTCCTCTCTACGATTCCAAATGTGTCTGCCACACCTGTATTTTATCCTATCATAACTCCAACTCTGTATTTGTTCTTTACCGGTTTGGCACACGCCTACGGTACTATGTAAGCCACATCGAGCCTGCAAATAGGTGGGGAAATGTGGGATTACAAATGTAACACATAAATAAATATTGCGTGGAACAAACTCCCCGAGCCCATACGCCAGGCCCCCTCCCTGCCCATCTTCAAATCACTGCTTAAAGCCCACCTCTTCAATGTCGCCTTCGGCACCTAACCACTACACCTCTACCCAGGAAATCTTGACTGCCCCAACTTGACATTTCGTTCTTTAGATTGTAAGCTCCTTTGAGCAGGGACCGTCCTTCTTTGTTTAATTTGTACAGCGCTGCGTAACCCTAGTAGCGCTCTAGAAATGTTAAGTAGTAGTAGTAGTAGTAATCAAGGTTACACTGGCTGCTGGTAAAGACAAGAATTGAAATTAAGTTACTGATGTTCATTTGTAAAATACTGTATTAGCTCCAGATTATCTTCAAAATATGGTCTCCCTCTACTCAGCTACTAGACCACCACGTTCATCTCAGGAAGTTAGACTAAAGATACCTCCAGTCTCCACTTGTCGAAAATCTACTACTAGACAGAGATCATTGGTAGCTAGTGGTCCTGATATATGGAACAAATTACCATGTGATATTCAAGAAATCACCTGCTATCATTCATTTAACAGAGCGGTCATACCTTACTTATTTGCTCGATATCTGACAAGTATTTAAATTAGATATTTTAAACTGTTCTTAATTCTCTTGTAATTAAATGGGATTTGACCCATTTTTTTTTATTTTAGCTGTGATCCAATTTGAGCCATTAAGCAGAACAGAAATGACCCTATTAAATTAGATTAAATTAATAACACTTACCAACATTTTTGACATGCTACTCTAGGGGGTGTTAAATAGTGTATATTCTCTGGAGGGGGGGGGGGGGGTTGTATATTTTGCAAACACAGTTGTATTTGTATCTGAACTATGATTACACGTATTTAAATAAATGAGCTCAAGATGTTTAAAAAAAATGGAACACTGGATTTGCTGCAGGTTATCAGCTTCTTTCTCTTGTCATTTTCAACCAATAAGATACAGGAGTAAATGATAACCACACCTCAATGAAATGTTTTATCTTTTCAACAGAAACCTATGATTCAAGACATCTCTGTACTATTACATTGTAAGCAGTTCATGAATTCAGAATTTCAGGGCAATTTTTGTGCATTGTAAGACTCAGCATAAAATTTATCGAGGAACAATTTTGAAAGCATTTTTTCATGATGGGCCATTATTTGAAAAAACAAATGTGCTAAGCACTAAAATTTCAGCATTTTGATAAATGTCAAGATGTTTCACTTTTTTTTGTTTGTTTCTTGGCCTCTTTTGTGAAAATATTTCGAATTTTTGATCATAGGCTGGACAATATGAAAAGAAATGTATTAAGCCACTGCTGATAAGCTGAAATTATGATGGATGTGGCAAGTGATTTATTCAGGTCTATGAGACAGCCAATAAGAGTCTGGGAAATGAAAAATTAACTTTCAAGATGACGACAGATAAGGGGATATGTTTACTACTACCTACTACTTAACATTTCTAAAGCGCTACTAGGGTTACGCAGCGCTGTACAATTTAACATAGAGGGACGGTCCCTGCTCAAGGAGCTTACAATCTAAGAGACAAGTGAACAGACAGTCCGATAGGGGCGGTCAAATTGGGGCAGTCTGGATTTACTGAACGGTAAGTTAGGTGCCGAATGCAGCATTGAAGAGGTGGGTTTTAAGCAAAGACTTGAAGATGGGCAGGGAGGGGGCTTGGCTTAAGGGCTCAGGAAGGTTGTTCCAAGCATAGGGTGAGGCGAGGCAGAATGAGCGGAGCCTGGAGTTGGCGGTGTTGGAGAAGGGTACAGAGAGGAGGGATTTGTCCTGTGAATGGAGGTTACGGGTGGGAACATAGGGGGAGATGAGGGAGGAGAGGTAGTGAGGGGCAGCAGACTGAGTGCATTTGTAGGTAAGAAGGAGAAGCTTGAATTGAATGCGGTATCTGATTGGAAGCCAGTGAAGTGACCTGAGGAGAGGGGTGATATGAGTAAAACGGTTTTGGCGGAATATGAGACGTGCCGCAGAGTTCTGAACAGATTGAAGGGGGGATAGATGGCTAAGTGGGAGATGACGACAGATAAGGGGATATAAGTTTATAATAATATTTTATTCTTAGAACTTTCAATTCAATTTGACTAGAATCAAGTGGTCAACACGGAGTCTTTGATATGAAGTAGACATGGGATCTGGAAACAGTATATAGAAGAAAGTATTTTGCATAATGTACAGAGCTGCTGGGTGGAAGATAGAAGAACAGCTTCTGAGCTATTTAAATCGCCCACCATAATGAGAACATGCTAAATCATACCTAAACCTACATTACCCAAACTGCAAAAGGCTAAAATACAAAACATCCTATGCATCTAGCTTCTCCTACATGAGCGCACAACTATGGAATGGACTCCCGTATGCAGTGAAAACAATACGTGACCACCTAAACTTCAGGAAATCATTAAAACACCACCTCTTCAAAAAAGCTTACCCCAACGATCCAACATAAATCCCCACACCCAGTAACACAACATAATCAATGATCGTATTGGACAGTTTACTATCCACTACCCCTCGACCCCATGACACCTGATTCACTTCTATGAGCACAACACAATCTTGTATTTGTTATCAACCGAAATGGCAAACGCCTCTCGGTACTTTGTAAGCCACATTGAGCCTGCAAATAAGCTGGGAAAATGTGGGGTATAAATGTAACAAAAAAAAAAAAAAAGCAACACTGGGCCTTCAAGACTGAGACAACAGGAGTGTTTTATTGATAAATGACCCGACACGGGCCGTGTTTCGGCGTTAAACAATGCCTGCCTCAGGGGTCAAGGTTTGGGTGTAAGTTGTGTGAAGTTTGTATGTCTCCAATGTCTCCAAAAAATGGGGACAGAAAAAACTGAGAGGAAAACTGCAGGCCTCTATAGAGACAAATCACCTGTGTTGATTGACAACCTTTTAAGGTTAAGTGTTTTCCCATTACTGTTCCGGATATTGTCAACAATATTAAGCTCAATGTTTTGGTAATATTATTTTTGTGTGAATAATACAAAAAATTACATGGAGGTTTTTTATTGACCGATGAATTAAAACGGAGTCGTTATTGAGCCATCTTTACACAGGCTTAAAATACAGCTGCATTGGGTTGGTTAGTGACTGCTGAGGTCGTTTTCCTCCATTTGCAAAGAGAAAATATAATTGAGTGCTTTTTTTCACCACCCATTTCTCAGACTGAGGGGGTCCATTACCAAGGAGCAGTAACGTTTTTAGCTGGCACTAAATGCTGAGATTCCCATCATATTCCTTTGCGCATCTCAGCATTTAGGGGTCCTTTTAATAAGCCCAATTGCATGTCTATCTTTGTAGAATGAGGGGTAACATTTCTCTCAACCTGCAAATAAACCAGGGCTAATATGGTTAATAGAACCCTACCATATAAGAATCTTAGGAAATGTATTAGCAAGGTGTGTTCTCTCTTTCTTCTTCAGGTTGTACAGTGAAGGGATGGCAGTGGAAAATCAAACCCTGATTACTGGATTCATCCTCCTGGGATTCTCGGACTTGTCTCTGCAAGTGCAACGATTCCTTTTTGTGCTGATACTTCTCTTCTACATACTCGCCGTGATGGGAAACTTGATCGTCTTTACCATCCTCACGGTGGACCCTGTCCTTCACACGCCCATGTACTTCTTCCTCAGGAATCTGTCCTTCTTGGAGATCTGTTTTACAACGGTCACTATCCCCAAAACACTAGTGAATTTCTTGGCCGGGGACAGAAGCATTTCATTCCTGGGATGCGCCATGCAACTGTATTTCTTACTTTTTTTTGGCGGCGAGGAAGGCGTTCTCCTTGGTATTATGGCCTTTGATCGCTATGTTGCTATCTGTAACCCCCTGCGTTATTCCACTCTTATGAGCAATAAAAGGTGTGTTAATCTGGCTTTGGGGTCCTGGATGATATGCCTTGTCTTGCAGTTTGGGCAAACCACATTCATAATAAGTTTACCTTTCTGTAAGTCGAGGATAATCCACCATTTCTTCTGTGATATTTCACCTATACTGAAGTTGTCTTGTACAGACACTTATTTGAACGACGTGGTCAGATTCACAGTATCTGTACTTGTTCTTATCATGCCATTCCTGATCATTCTGTCCTCTTACATTTACATTATCTTCACCGTGATGAGAATGAACTCCAAAGCTAGGAGAAGTAAGGCTTTCTCCACTTGTATCTCTCACCTCACTTCTGTTACCTTATTCTACGGGACTGCCATGCTTGTCTATTTACAACCAGGCGTAGGCTATGTAGATGAGAGAATTTTTGCTGCGGGTTATTGCTTGATTAGCCCAATGTTAAACCCTCTTATTTACAGCTTGAGGAGTAAGGAAGTTAAGGGAGCCCTTCGAAGAAGAATCTTGGAGAAAATGCCACTCTTTAGGATGTGATCAAAGTAGCCTTTAAGGTGCATTTTAGTCCACCACCCATGCTCCTTCCATTTGGAGCGATGGAGAAATATTGAAGATTTAATCATGAGGGGCAGGCAAGTTCCTTAGCATTCCCAAAGGACCTTCTCACCCCTTGTGATTGAAACTGTGATCTTGATGCACCAGTCCAATAAGTAGGAGCCTGGATGGCAGGTTCCTCCACAGCTTAGAGAATAGAGATGTGCTTTCAATTTAATCAACATGGAAAATATCAATGACATTTCCCACATGAAATGATGGGGGAAAAATAGAATTAGGGGGGAAGTTATCAACATGGGTTATTTTACCCCAAATCGCATCATTTCAGCACAGAGTCTCATTGCAAAAGATGGAACCTTGTGCTAAAATAGCACGACGATTGTTAAACAACCCGTCTTAACAGTAGCCCATGTTGACAACTTCCTCCCTTAGTGAATATGACAATGAAGTAAATTATTACTCATAGATATTTCTGATACTGGGAATGCCCCTGAGTTCCTGCCAGAATTAAAGGACTACCACTTTCAAGTGAAGGCATAGGTACATGTCAGCTATGTGTGTGCGCATTGTCTGAAAATTTAGACTGTCCAATATTCAAAAATATTTAACCAGCCAGGCATGGCACCTGGCCGGTTAAATACCATCAAGCTGGCTATCTGCTGATATTCACCAAGAGATAACCGGATACTTCCCGCTGAATATCCCAGTCACCGACCATGTCTCACGAGTGTCAGTGGCCAACCGGTTAAGTTTAGCAACCAGATAGACCCATATAAATAATAGTCAGCTGATGAATATCAGATTAACTGACTCTGTTTGCAGCACCAAAACCCATGGGTTCGCCAGTGACAGCGGTCTCAATATTGGGGCCAATATATGTATATACTGTAGTTCCTTCCTTTCATGAAAGTGCTGTATTATCAGAACACTTCTAAGAGGGTGCAAACACTTTTAGGTGCCCTTATATGAATTTTTATGAATTATTTTCTGTAGCCATGGTTTTTGATTGATTATTTTCACTCAAAATATGACCGATGATTTTGCTTTGTGCAACAATTATAAATTTTGAAATGCGGTTGTTCGTTTTAAAAGCATATAGACTTACAAAGTTGCCAAGCAACCTACGGAACTGTCGAAGTCTATGTGCTTTGAAAATGAACCTCCACCTGCCCATGAAATACCATAAGTTTTCAAATGTCTCAATGGTTAGGTAGTTTTGTTTGAGGCAGGGTAATTAACATGTTGTTTTACTTAATCTTAGTAAAGAGGAACCAGAATGAAAACGTATTTTACTCTTCTGTTGTTTGGCATTTCATACTATTCAACGAATCAGAGGAGAGTTTTCCATAACTACTTTATGACTTTTCCATGAGTAGAGAGGTGTGGTAGCCATGTTAGTCCACTTTTAAAAGTAATCAATAGAAATAAAACAAAATAAAACATGGAAAAGATAATAAGATGATACCTTTTGTATTGGACATAACTTAATACATTTCTTGATTGGCTTTCGAAGGTTTCCCTTCTTCGTCAGATCGGAAATAAGCAAATGTTGGTAGATGACAGTATATATAAGTGAAACATTAAAGCATTTCAGTGGCAGTCTAACCGGATGGGGGTGGTACCAATCAGGATGTCACCTCTGTGGGGCAGCACTTTACAAAACCAGAACACTGTGCCAGTGATTTCATGTTAAGAATCTTGAAAGGGAACTTTAAAACAATACAGGAACGTAAGACCTTTGAAGTCAGAATGATTAAATATTTTGACACCCACCAGACGGGACTTAACAAAGATCTGGGTTTTCTAGCCCATTATAAACCATAAAATTGCACTGCTTTGACACCCTCCTGTCTCCATGCATATCTCCCTGTCTCTCACCTACCCACCCCCATCCTGTTAGACTGTCACTGAAATGATTTGATGTTTCACTTATATATACTGTCATCTACCAACATTTGCTTATTTCCGATCTGACGAAGAAGGGCAACCTTCGAAAGCTAATCAAGAAATGTATTAAGTTATGTCCAATAAAGAAGTCATCATCTCATTTTCTTTTCCATGTTTTATTTTGTTTTATTTCTATTGATGACTTTTCCATGAGTTCTACTAATGATTTCCCCGACTCAGAAGTACCATCTAAAGAATCAATCATATTCACTAGTGCATATTAAAGTGCCCCGGTATGCCAATAAGCATTGAAGAAGGTCTTTATCAAATAGTGTTGAGCATAGGATTCCGTGCTCAACTTTGGCTACGAGGACTTATGCCAGCAGACATTTTGTGTAAATCCTGGCACAAAAATTGGGCGCAGATTCCTGCTATCCTGTTTCACTGTGAACATCCTTTTCTAATTCCACTATATCTTTTTTGAGATGTGGCGACCAGAATTGAACACAATATTCGAGGTGCGGTCGCACCATGGAGTGATACAAAGGAATTATCACATCCTCATTTTTGTTTTCCATTCCTTTCCTAATAATACCTAACATTCTATTTGCTTTCTTAGCCGCAGCAGCACATTGAGCAGAAGGTTTCAACGTATCATCAATGACGACACCTAGATCCCTTTCTTGGTCCGTGACTCCTAACATGGAACCTTGCATGACGTAGCTATAATTCGGGTTCCTCTTTCCCACATGCATCACTTTGCACTTGCTCACATTAAACGTCATCTGCCATTTAGACACCCAATCTCCCAGTCTTGTAAGGTCCACTTGTAATTTTTCACAATCCTCCCTCTATTTGATAACTTTGAATAACTTTGTGTCATCAGCAAATTTAATTACCACACTAGTTACTCCCATCTCTAGGTCATTTATAAATATGTTTAAAAGCAGCGGTCCCAGCACAGACCACTGAGGAACCCCACTAACTACCCTTCTCCATTGAGAATACTGACCATTTAACCCTACTCTCTGTTTTCTATCTTTTAACCAGTTTTTAATCCACAATAGAACACTACCTCCTATCCCATGACTCTCCAATTTCCTCTGGAGTCTTTCATGAGGTACTTTGTCAAACGCCTTCTGAAAATGCAGATACACAATATCAACAGGCTCCCCTTTATCCACATATTTGTTCACCCCTTCAAAGAAATGTAGTAGATTGGTGAGGCAAGATTTCCCTTCACTAAATCCATGTTGGCTTTGTCTCATTTATCCATGCTTTTGAATATGCTCTGTAATTTTGTTCTTAATAATAGTCTCTACCATTTTCCCCGTCACAGACATGAGACTCACCGGTCTATAATTTCCCGAATCTCCTCTGGAACCTTTTTTTAAAAATCGGTGTTACATTGGCCACCCTCCAATCACAAAGAGCTGCAGTGAAAATTGAACCCAGTTCTCCAGGATCTCAGCTCACTGTGGTAACCATTAGACTACTCAGGTAGTGGACGATAAATTGCATGTATACTTGTCCTGAAACTGCTATCTTTTGAAACCTGAGATCAGATTTGCCTATCTACAATGAACTTACAAGAGTTCTCAAAGTCATACGATAAGGGAACCGTGCTCACCAAGTTTAAAATTTCCACTTTTTATCAAACAGTATGCTTTGCTTTAGGAAATTCACAACGAGCGGGAGAAATAACATCATTTCAGAACATGAAGACAGTTTAACAAAGTTATTGTGGAGGTCATTAGCAGTAATTAATATCCAGGGACGAACAGCATGAATAAATACCTCCAGCCTTTCTTAAGGTGCACTCAAGTACACACTTAAATGAAAGAATATCACCGGAAGATGGAGCTGGATAAGAATAACACTTGTGAGATAACAGGAGAAGAAGTGACAGAAATACAGATTAGGATGAGATACAGAGGTTAGATAAAGAAGAAAAACAATGTTTTACTGTAGTAGGTCTGGCAGGCAAGTTGGCGAATGTGCTACTTATGAAACTATTAAACAAGCATGAAAGTTCAACTTTGCTGTGGTTAGAGCTTCAACCGGAATCGTTATCTTCCTGCGTTCCAACTAAGGGTAGTTGAATTAGGATGACAACTAGCTCCATGTCATAAAAGGGAAAGCTATACTACTGAATTCACCACAATTCGGATCCTCCATCCTTTGTTCTACTCTGAAATTTGTCCTAACTTGCTGTGGAAATCTAAATTGTTTAGATCAAAGGTAAAACATACCCTGTTCCTCATTAAGTGTAATTTTTTGTCTCTTGAATTTTTTTAGTGCATTTTAATCAGATTTTAATGTCATAGAATTCAGAATTTTAATGGGCATTCCCTTAAAGGTTTTTTGCCTTACTCTACAGGTGCAAATTTCACTTTAGCTAAGCAACTTATCTACAGAATTTGAATCTCTTTGACAACATTTTTTTTGGGGAAGTTTACCTAAGGATGCAACTAAGGGCACTTTTTAATGCAGTTTGGTAAAAAGGTCCCTATGGGGATGCTGGGCTTGATGGACCTTCGGTCTGTCCCAATATGGCAATACTTATGTTCTTATGTTGGAGGGGAATTTTCAATATGATGTCTAAGTCGGACTTTAGACGTTTTGAACTAAACGTCCAAAATCCGACTAGGAAATAAGCCCATTTTTGAAAAAAAGAAAAAAAACATCAATCTTTTTTTTTAAAATACTATTTCAAACAAGGTTCTATGCTTTCCACATTTTGTTCTTGTCCAAGTGCACAATGTATAGAATCAAGCCATTGGGACGTAGGAGTGGCCAGCATTCTTAGTAGACTGGAAAGCAATGGGGCACCCTAGGGGTCATATAAATGCTCCCAGGTACGCTTCTCACCGTTGCTCCTTATCTTGTCTGCTGAGACCTCCAAAGCAAACTCAAAACCCACTACCCCCAACTGTACATCTCTAGACTAGCCCTTATTGTTGAAGGGAGCACCTACATGTGGGTACAGTGGGTTTCCGGTGACTTTTGGAGGGCTCACAGTTTCAACCACAAGTGTAACAGGTGGGGGGAGGTATGGGCCTGAGTCTTCTTCACTACGTGCACTGCACCCACAACTCCACTACTTCAGGGACCTGCATCCTGTTCTAATGGACCTGGCTGTAGCATCTGAGGCAGTCATAGAGACTGGTGAGTACTATACTATTTTTATTCGCATTTTGGGGTGGGAGGGAGTCTGATTCCCTCCAGTGGTCACCTGGTCATTTAGGGCACCTTTTTGTGCCTTACTCATTCTAAAAATAGATCTAGACCAAACTGTTTAGATTTTTGCCCTGGACATTTTTGTTTTGTTCCAGTATGGCTGAAAAACATCCAAGTGTTAGGTACACCCTGATCATGCCTTTGAAATGCTCCCGACAACCCCCCCCCCCCCCCCCCTTGTGATTTGGACATATTAGAGACATTGCATAGATAAACGTTTCTGTTATACTTAACAATATTGTTGGTACTTGCCCATATACTATTTAAACAAATCAGATCTATTAAAGGCAAGGTATCTCTCCACTACGATGATACTTACAAATTAATAGAGGAAAAGACTTCAGAACCTTGGTAACTGCTGACAACCTTTTTTTATGAAACAGCTGACCGCTCTGCTCCGCGTGGCTAAATTTAAGCTCACGCTGGCGAGAATCCTCATTAGTCAAAAAAACCTCTGTAACACTAGCAATGATATCCTTTCATATGAATGCTATGTATAAACGGTACTATACAAGTACTTAGCTGTGGTTGTGCGGGAGTAATTACGGATGTCCGCGCTCGACAGCGAGCTCCTGTTTCGCTCAGCGCTTCTTAAGGAGCCGGACCATACAACCCTTCACAGCACCTTCCAAAACCGCCAGCTGTCTTGATTATATAAACGTTTGGAAATCCACTTTAAAAAATACTGATTTGGACATTTTTGTGAGAAAAAAAATGCCCAAATGATGCTTTATGGCACTTTTTAAACATTTTTCTCTTTCACAAATGGGCTTCATAATGTATTAAATACATCGGTATGCCTGACTGCCCATAAAAGTGGTCGGAGTTGAATCTGGCACTCTGCACAGGTTCCAGATCTCCATGATTAAATAGTTTTGTACACAATAACAGGGTTAAATCACCTGAAAATTAGCCAACAATATATCAATGTATCTACCAGTATGACTAATGAATTTTTTTAACAATATCCAATATTTAATATTTTAATTAAACATCTCACATCACAATATCACAAATGGCTTTGTTAATACAACTTATCACACCTAATCATGCACACTTTCCTAAAGAGTTTCCCAATGAATTATACATGTAACAAGAGACAAACGTTTATCCATACTGCTGTTGAGGACTACACTCGGTGATCAAAATCACCCCTGGTTTAACAACAACATACATCCAAACTTGTATTCAGCTCCAAATGGCATTCTCATAATATCCATATAATATGCTGTTAATGCTGTAATCGCAGTAATTACTGCTGTATGTCCATTCTGTAGCTTTGATATTTTTGGAAAAAATAAGCTGACACTTCAATTAAAAGCTATTTCAAAAGTCCACAAACTGATACAACCGCTGATATCAATTCTCTGCTCAACGTTTCAACGTTCATCGGAACATGTCCTGAAACCTCTTCATCCATGGTTGTATCAGTTTGTGGACTTTTGAAAGAGCTTTTAATTTATTCAGTTCCACTACTCAACAGTGGTGAATTTCTAGAATTTGTTTTTTTGTTTCAATCGATGGCTTTAGGGGAAACCCCCCCCCCCCCCCCCCCCCCCCACTAACTGCTGTGTCTCAGTGTTGAGCTGAGAATGCTTACACATTTAATGCACAACTGGCTGTGTGATTGTCAACTTTCAAGATCAGAAAAGTCTATTTCTTTAAAAAAAAATATATATATATTTATTAAATTCCAACAATTTACAAGTTCAAAACTCTTGCATCAATCAAAATAGTAAGAGGAACAAAGGATATCGTAATATATTCCAAAAAAGGAGGAAAAAGAAAGGAAAAAATAATCTTAATCAATTTCCTTTATAACAAAAGAAGAATTTCTAATGTTACCCTTCCTTAGACCCCAAAAAGTGAGAGGGAGAGGACCCATTGATAAGCAGATCCAAAAAATAAAATAAGGAAAAGACCTAGCCAGAATATACAGCCAATACTTATAACTAATTCCATGTAGATGGTACACTGCTGGTCACTTCCTTTACATCAAGAAAAGATTGAAGATGTTCTGGGGCAAAAAAGACATATTTCATTCCCAGGTATTTCACCACAAATCTACGCGGGTTTGCTAATTTAAAAAAAGTACCACCTAATCTCTCATCACAAGGGATTCTTTCCATCTTTCCTGTGCTGTCTTAATCACATCTGGGTAAAACCAAATCTTTTGACCATAGAAAAGAACAACAGAGTTTCTAAAGTAAAGTCACATAATAGAGTTTAGGTCTTGATCAAAAACAAAGGCACCTAACAATGTCCCATGCTCGGAGGTTTCAGAAAATTTTTTTCCAAAAATGCTGAGAGATCTTTTAACTCATCCTTATTAGAAGAAGATTGAACTTGTGTATCCATCACTTGCGGACTGTGAAGTAAATTCTCTGCGGGATTTTTCTGAGCAGTTGGCAAAAAGTGAACTTTCTAAAACAGAAGCACAGCTGCCTGAGGCAACTTCAAACATTCCATAAGAAATTTTTTTTAAGAATTTGCAGGAGTTATTCCCATTAATTTGGGGAAATTCCTGGGCTGCTGCTGCCGAACAAGGCTCCCACCCCCGTGCATGCTCACTTTTCATGTATGCGTGGGAGACAGGTTTATCTCGCACATACTCAATTTCACAATTGTGGTCTTGTACATTAAACCTCAAATTCCATAAAAGTTGCTTAAATTTGCATGTGCGAATTTGGGTGAGTGCTCAATTTAATTGAATTGTGAACCAATTAGCACTGATAATTGGCTTCTTATCAAGCAATTATTGTTGCTAATTTGATTTAATTATAATTTATGCACATAAATTTAGACATGGGATCCATACCTAAATTTTATGTATGGGTTCAAAAAGAGGAAGTGGCAGTGGGATGCTTGGGGTGGATCAGGTGAGTTATATTCAGGTACACTGACTATTTCTCTGTCCCAGGAGGGCTCACAATCTAGGTTTGTTCCTGAGGCAATGGAGGGTTAAGTGACTTGCCCAAGATCACAAGGAGCAGCAGTGGGATTTGAACTGGCCACCTCTGGATTGCAAGACCTGTGCTTTAACCACTAGGCCACTCCTCCACTCCACCACATTATGAATGGGCTGTGTTGGCATTGCTGCTCGTCAGCCGCGAGCACGGCTTTATAAACAGCGGGAATAGGTAATGGAACTCTACCCTAGCAAGCTGTGTTCTTTCTTTCTTTTTTCTTCAGGTTGTATATAGTGAAGGGATGTCTGTGGAAAATCAAACCCTTGTTGCTGGATTCATCCTCTTGGGATTCTCGGATTTGTCTCAGCGGATGCAGCAATTCCTTTTTGTGATGTTACTTCTCTTCTACATACTCGCCGTGTTGGGAAACCTGCTCGTCTTTATCACCCTCACAGTGGATCCTGTCCTTCATACGCCCATGTACTTCTTCCTCAGAAATTTGTCCTTCCTGGAGATCTGTTTTACAACAGTCACTATCCCCAGAACACTGGCGAATCTCTTGGCTGAGGACAGAAGCATCTCATTCTTGGGGTGTGCCTTGCAAATGTACTTTTTCTTTTTTTTCGGCAGTGAGGAGTGCGTGCTTCTGGGTATAATGGCCTATGATCGCTATGTCGCAATATGTAACCCTCTGCGTTACTCTACTGTTATGAGTAATAAAAGGTGTGTTTATTTGGCTGTGGGGTCCTGGACGATGTGCATTGTCTTGCAGTTTGGCCAGATCACGTTCATATTAAGCTTACCTTTCTGTAAGTCTAACATAATCCATCACTTCTTCTGTGATATTTCACCCGTACTGAAGTTGTCTTGTACTGACACTTATTTTAACGACATAGTCAGATTCGCAGCATCTGTGGTTTTCCTACTCATCCCGTTCCTGATCATTCTTTCCTCTTACATTTACATTCTCTCCACCGTGCTGAGAATGAACTCCAAAGATGGGAGAAGTAAGGCTTTCTCAACGTGTGCCTCTCACCTCACTGCTGTGACCTTATTCTACGGGACTACCATGCTTGTCTATTTACAACCAAGTGTAGGCTATGCAGATGAGAGAATTTTTGCTGTGATTTATTGCCTGATTAACCCAATGTTAAACCCTCTTATTTACAGCTTGAGGAGTAAGGAAGTTAAGGGAGCCATACAAAAACGAATATTAGAGAAAATGTTGCACTTTAGGTTGTGATCAAAGTTCCCTTTAAGATGCATTGTAGTCCATCACCCACCATTGCTCCTGCTATTTGGAACCATGCATAAATATTACAGTTTATTATTATTATTATCATTTGTATAGCGCTACCAGAAGCACGCAGCGCTGAACACCTGATACAAAGAGACAGTCCCTGCTCAAAAGAGCTTACAATCTAAGTAATACAGACAGACAAGACAGTTACGGGTGAGGGAAGTAACGGGAGCTAAAAAGCAGCAGTGAAAAGGTGGGTTTTCAGCATGGATTTGAAAACCGGTAGAGATGGGTCTAGACGTATAGGTCCAGGAAGTCTATTCCAGGCATAAGGTACAGCGAGAGAAAAGGAGCAAAGCCTGGAGTTAGCAGTGGAGGAGAAGTTTCAATTACGAGGGGCAGGCAAGTTCTTTAGCATTCCCAGAGGACCTTCTCACCTCTTGTGATTGAAACTGTGATACTGATGCACCAGCCTCATAGGTACGAACCTGGGTGGCAGAGTCCCGCATAGCTTAGAGAGTAGAAATGTGCATTCATGTTAAATTAGTTCCCCAAAAAGCGGTATCCTTCTAATATTTCTTCAAAATAATTACAATATAAACAACTCTGTGGCCTTGATATTCGGACTATAGGAGATAGCAAGGCAGTCTCCGCAGTCCTCGCTGAACCCGGATATTCAATGCCGGGCTGTTTCCGTTGACCGACATTAAATATCTAGGTTGTTTTTGGCTGTTTTGAAGATAACATGTTATGTCAATACTCAGACATAGTCGGCTATCTTTAAACTAGCCAAAGATATACCAGGTATTGACATGGCCAAATCAGACCACCAAACCTGGTTTAAAAATCGGTGGATAGTCGGTTATATCGCATGTGTGACAAGGCAAGCCCCACAGACTCCCCAGTGAAGCAGATGAGCCCAGAACTACGGGTCCCAGAAGTCCTTGCTCTTTCCTGCCCGAAGAGGTCACTAGACCACCAGGGCAGTAGTAAGGTAAGGGGAGGAGGGTGACGGGGAGGGGGAGTGACAGGATGTGTGACAGGGGGGAGGGGAAAATGTGACAGGGGCAGGGTGGGGCGTGAAAGGGGCGGGGCATGTGTCCTCCCTTTTGGGGGACAAAATATGGTAATCCTAATTATGCTGATGCAAGCATTGTTGACATTAATGGTCATATTGGCAACTACTCCCTAATTTTATAAATGGTGCGCACTGTTGCATGCAAAAATGTGCGTACACTTTATAGAAAACCGAACTTTTGAGTGCAACTTAATTGTTCGTTTCACTAATTAGTGCTAACTAGCTCTAATTAGCACTAATTAACAGTTACATGTGTTAGAAAGCTATGCCTCTATTCTATGAAGTTAGCACCTAAATCCTATAGCATGCAACTGCAATGGGGGCAAACACATGGGTGGAATATGAGAGGGTCAGGGGTGTGCCAATTATTTTGGCTCACACTTTACAGAATACTGGCAGTGATGTATGTGACTGATACATTTAGGTGCAAGCAATTAGGCCTGCATAGAGCAAGTTTAAATGGTTGTGCCTACCAGAGGCATAATCAGACCTCAGGTTTTACGGGGGCCTGAGACCATGGGGGGGGGGGCACAATTTTGCCATCTTCCCTTGTAACCCCACATACCTGAGCTGGTGAGGGCTGCAAGCCCCACCAGCAGAAGACCTCCTTCTCCTTCAGCTGAAGCCCAGCACTTTTCCTGGGCTGCCGCTGCCGAACAAGACCCTTTCACAAAACTGAGCTTCCTGTTCTTGCTCAGTTTTTACCCATGCATGGGGGGAGGGGAGGTTTCTCTTGCACATACTACTACTACTACTATTTAGCATTTCTATAGCGCTACAAGGCGTACGCAGCGCTGCACAAACATAGAAGAAAGACAGTCCCTGCTCAAAGAGCTTACAATCTAATAGACAAAAAATAAAGTAAGCAAATCAAATCAATTAATGTGTACAGGAAGGAGAAGAGGAGGGTAGGTGGAGGCGAGTGGTTACAAGTGGTTACGAGTCAAAAGCAATGTTAAAGAGGTGGGTTTTCAGTCTAGATTTAAAGGTGGCCAAGGATGGGGCAAGACGTAGGGGCTCAGGAAGTTTATTCCAGGTGTAGGGTGCAGCGAGACAGATGGCGCGAAGTCTGGAGTTGGCAGTAGTGGAGAAGGCAACAGATAAGAAGGATTTATCCATGGAGCGGAGTGCACGGGAAGGGGTGTAGGGAAGGACGAGTGTGGAGAGATACTGGGGAGCAGCAGAGTGAGTACATTTATAGGTTAGTAGAAGAAGTTTGAACAGGATGCGAAAACGGATAGGGAGCCAGTGAAGCGACTTGAGGAGAGGGATAGTATGAGTAAAGCGACCCTGGCGGAAGACGAGACGGGCAGAGTTTTGAACCGACTGGAGAGGGGAGAGGTGACTAAGTGGGAGGCCAGCAAGAAGCAGATTGCAGTAGTCTAAACGAGAGGTGACAAGGGTGTGGATGAGGGTTTTGGTAGAGTGCTCGGAAAGAGTTTCAGAAAAAGCAAGCATGTGAGGGGGGGTGCAACGTGGCAGTGGCCCATAAAATGTAGCAGGCTTTGGTTGGTGGAGGGCTCCTGCTAGCAGGACGTGGGGACCTGTGCCAGCCAAAGCAGAAGACAGAGTCTCAATTTTAGGGGCAGAGGTCCCCAAGGCCCCCTTCTGGCTATGCCACTGGTGCCTGCATTTAGTCGCATCTTTGCTGACTTAAGTGAGTATTCTATAAATCCTTTAGTGAATACTGGCTTAGCCCTCACTTTCTAGGTACTCAAATTTTGGTGCCCCTATATGTCATTGTCGACGTATACACAGAAGAAGCAAATCCTCGCAGAGTAGGAAATGTAGAACACAACAGTGAAGATGACTCAAAAAAGGCAGAGGATGCTTCAAATGATCTAAATGTTTATTATGAAGCAAACCAGGCTCGACACAGCCTACAAGCTCATGTGAGATTTCGCTTCTTTTAGCGCACAGAGCGCTTTATGCGTTGTTCGTTTTTTTCATACCGATTATAGACATCATTCCAAGTTGACGTTTCAGTGCAATTTAAGAGACTCCTGGTGCAGGCCTTGTTGGTCGAAACACGGCTGTATTGAGTCTTGGTTGCTTCATAATAAACATTTAGATCGCTCGAAGCATTGTCTGCCTTTTTTGAGTCATCTTCACTATATGTATACCCTAACCTTACCTGCCCCTTATTTTAAACTGTATTCGTTTAATATCTACTGGACTTGGCGATCGCCTTGACGGTATTATGTAAGCCACATTGAGCCTGCTAATGGGTGGGAAAATGCGGATACAAATGCTACAAATAAATAAATATGTTATTGTCCCATATTATTTTATTAGCACAAGATGCACTATATTTAAATGAGCTAATTAGCATAACAAATAACTCATTAAAATGTTAAAAACCATGCAAGAGATGAAAACTAGCCACAGAACATCTTTCATGTACTAATGTTGACTTAATGCGCATTAATCACGTCAATGCTATTCACCCTATTGGCACTAGGTCACATCAACAGATCATGATCAAGAGAGGATTGGATCCTAAGAACTCGTTGCCGTATCAATTTACTGTACCTATTCCTGATAGTTCTGTACTTAAGTAAGATTATCTATATCCCCCTGGTCTTATCAACATAATTGTTGGAAACAATTTTGTCTTATTATTTTCTGTGTCATTTCGTCTCATTATTTGGGCCAGGCACTTAGGTCTTCGTTAGACATAAAACAAAATAAAAACCACCCTTGGAAGAATCCACAGAGAACCTTAATGAATCCAACAGGGGGCCTAGGAAGTCATCCACAAGGACCGTTTCATATAAAGGTTCCAGACCAAAGTTTTTTAAAGCAGACCTATCCATTTAACAGCCTTGCGTTATAATCACATCAAGTCTCCCAGTTTATTTAAGAATTTTCCACCCCACTCATCAATCGAAGATGTCTGAGCAGCTCACAGCAAACGATGTTCCATGTTTTCCTCTGTCTTGAATGTTGGAAAAAAAAAATCAAACGAGCATTGCATTGCAATTCAATTAAAATGCCACTATTTTAATGAATTTAAGGGCTTTTGGTGAGTGAAAAATTGCTGTTCATTAGAAGTATATTTTCTTTTCTGTTGTTCTATTATTGTGGAAGTTGCATTGACTTCCTAATTCTATAAAGTGCACAAAAGTCATGCAACAATTAGCTGTGTAACAGAAATTATGAGGTCCTTTTACAAAGTGGTAGAAAGCCAAATGCGAGCTTACCGCTCGCTAAAAGGGAAGTACCGCCGGTAGTTCCCAACCCCAGCATGCATCAGCGTGTACCTGGCAGTAATCGGGCAGTGTCACGCACTGTCTGGTTACTGCTGGGTTAGCGTGGGAGCCCTTACACACCACCTCAATGGGTGGGTGGGGTAAGTGCTTTCCCCTCAAAATGCCTTTTACCCGCTGCGGTAAATGCATCAAAAACACGCATCATTACCAGCGCAAGCCCCCTTTTTTTTGCCACAGTTTTTTTTTAAAAAGGGGCCCTAAGTGCCTAAACGGGGGTGCGTGGGAGGGACATGGTATTTACGGACTAGATTCTCTATATCATGCCTAAAAAATCTGCACGGATTAAAAATACACATAGGTGTATTCGATAAAGTCCGCCTACATTTAGATGGACTTTATAGAATAGATTTAAATTTTCACACGGTGTATAGAATACACTGAGCGGCTATCCGTGCAGCTAGAATTAGCGGCGGCCATTTATGTCAAGTAAAGCCTTCTATTCCTTGTGCAAAATTCAAGGTTGGTAGCACATAGCACAGCTGCAGTGTGGCTGGCAGGGATCCCCAAGCCCCACCAGCTGAAGACTCCCGCCATCTCTCCCTCCCTTCTTCCGCAGGTGATCGGGTTGCTCAACTCCATTCCCCCACCCCTCCGGTACCTTTTGAAGCCTTCAGTTCTTTGCCAGGAGCGAGTAGCAACTCATACTCAGTGCTCATGCTGGCCAGAGCCTCCCTCTGACCTGGTCCTGCTTATGCGGAAACAGGAAGCTGCATCAGAGGGATACAGATTGTGAGCCCTCAAGGGACAGAGAAAGTACCTGCATATAATGTGTACAGCGCTGCGTACATCTAGTAGCGCTATAGAAATGATTAGTAGTAGTAGTAGTATTCTATGTTACATTACAGCTGTAATATTCTCCTGACTCTAACAATTGTAATTCTGTTTACTATGTAAGCCGCATTGTACCTGCTTTTGTGGGAAAGTGCGGGGCATAAATGTAATAAATAAATAAACACCTAAATTAGGCATGGAGCGAGTCTGACCGCAATGTGGCTCACTAACACGCTCCATACATCATTTTTTACTTTCTTATTGTAACTCCGTTTTTTTGTGAAGCTTAAATTACTCTAATTACCAACATTTGTGTGTGTCCAAACAAAAATCAAAAACCATAAATCTAAATAAGAAAACCTAAAATTCAATCATTTCAATCACACAACCCCAATGGGTACAAAACGTTTTCGCACTGGATAAAGGGTAACAGGAAAAAGCTTATCTGAGTCTTGACCAGTTCGTCTCCATAATTTGAGCAGAATTGTAGAAGAATTTTCCTGGAAAATTATTCACATCCACGTCCTACAGAAATTTCCGGTTCAAAAACATAGTGTATTTTGATTTTGACCCTCCTGTTGGATTTCCTCATTGCATTGATAATTTTCGTCAGTACATTTGAGACACTGAGCTTGTTCCCAATGTAGGTACCCTTTCAGTAAGACGCGTGAGGCACCTAGACGCGTACAATTTGCGTCAAATTAGACCTACCACACAGCTACCGTGTGCCTCTGGCAGTAATTCTAATTTCTACGCGTGTCCAATATGCGTGGCAGCAAGGTCTCAGGCCCAAAATGGATGCGTGCTGATTTTTATTTTGCTCCATGTCCATTTTCGGCAAAAAGGGCCTTTTTTGCAGGTGCTCTGAAAAATGGACCTGCTCGCATCCAATACATGCATCTACACTAGTGCAGGACATTTTTCAGTGCACCTGTATTTATTTTTTGTTACATTTATATCCCACATTTTCCCACCTATTTGCAGGCTCAATGTGGCTTACAAAGTACTGTAAAGGCGTTTGCCATTTCGGCTGATAACAAATACAAGATTGTGTTGTGGTCAGATGAGGTAGAAGTGAGTCAGACGTTAGGGGTCAAGGGGAGAGGATAGCATGTTGTCCAGTACGATCTTTGATTATGTTGTGTTGCTGGGTGTGGGGATTTATGTTGGATCGGTGGGGTAGGCTTTTGTTTTGAAGAGGTGGGTTTTTAATGATTTCCTTAGTGAAAGGAAAAAAAATCAGCGTCAAAAAGAGCGCTATTTTATGAGCCATGCTTAAAGTTATGCACGGTTTATAGAATACTGCTTAAGCCCAGGGGGCCATGCGTAAATTTAGGCAGGTCCATTTGCACCAACGAAAACATGGTGCAAATCTATACGTTGAACCCCCTTATTCTATAAACGTGCCTGGAACCAAAAACCACAGCAACAATCTGCCCCGAACCACCCACGACCCTCCCATTGGCGTGCCCCCTTTTCCGGAACCTGCGTAAAATGTAGGTGTGGATCATGTGCTCAAATTTATGCACCTACAACTTACTTGATTCCAATTAGCGCCAATAATTGCTTGTTAAAAAGCCCGTTATTGGCACTAATTGGCTTGGTATTCAAATAAATTGCGCATATGACTTATGAATAACGTCATTGCTGTACAAGAGTCTATATTTTACAAATGTTGAATTGGTCTACTACCACAAGCTCTAACTTTATTCTTTTTTTAATGTCTATATAATCTTCCTACAGTATGGACAAAACCTCTGGGGAATGGATGAGAAAAATCAAACAATGATTTTTATTTTGTTGGGATTTCCGGGTCACTGGTACTTACATGTACTTCTATTTAACTTCTTCCTAGTAATCTACATTTTAACTCTGGCTGGAAATGTAATCATTATCTTAGTGATATTCTCTAACCCCCACCTTCACAAACCCATGTATTTCTTCATTGGCAACTTCTCCTTCCTAGAGATATGGTACACCACAGCCACTGTCCCTAAAATGTTGGCCGGCTTCCTGGCCGAGAAGAACATGATTTCATTCACTGCTTGTTTTGTGCAATTGTACTTTTTCTTCTCCCTGGGAGCTACTGAATCTCTGGTCTTAACAGCCATGGGATACGATCGGTATTTGGCGATCTGCAATCCGCTCCGTTACTCTACAATAATGAACAGCCGTGTTTGTACCAACTTGGCTGTGTCATGCTGGGCAGCTGGATTTACAATTTATCTGCTACCTATAAGTTTGATAGCTAGCTTGCATTTCTGTGGACCCAACGAAATCAACCATTTTTTCTGCGATGCTGGTCCTTTACTTGAATTATCCTGCTCTGAAGCACATCTCACTGAAATCATTTGTTACACTTATACATCCATATTAATCCTTTCAGCTTTCTTATTAACCATGGTGTCATATATTTACATTATATTAACCATACTAAGGATCCCGTCCACTTCAGGACGTCAGAAGGCCTTTTCCACCTGTGCCTCTCACCTCATTGTGGTAATAATATTTTACGCGGCCATTATTTTTATGTATGTGAGATCTAAAGCAAAGTACCCATTTGACCTGGACAAAGTAGTTGGGATATTCTATGCCATTTTGGTGCCTCTGCTGAACCCTCTCATCTACAGTTTACGAAACAAAGAGGTGATAAAAGGTTTGAGGAAAATAGTACACAGAAAGAGCAGGCTCCCAAATTTCTTAGACTAGACATATTTATTGGATTTTTTTCTTGATCTGTTTGGTCACTATGGGGTCCTTTGACTAAGTGGCAGTAAAAAGGAGCTGCGCTAGCGTCTGAATGTGCTTTTGATGTGCGTTGAGGCCCCATTTTACCGCTGTGTGGTAACTCCAGACTCTGTTCCTTTTATCTTGCTGCACCATATTCCTGGAATAGACTTCCTGAGCCGGTACGTGAAGCTCCATCTCTGGTCGTCTTCAAATCTAAGCTAAAAGACCACCTTTTTGATGCTGCTTTTAACTCCTAACCCTTATTCACTTGTTCAGAACCCTTGTTTTATCATCCTCACTTTAATATTCCCTTATCTCTTGTTTGTCCTGTTTGTCTGGCCTAATTAGATTGTAAGCTCTGTCGAGCAGGGACTGCCTCTTCATGTTCAAGTGTACAGCTCTGCGTAAGTCTAGTAGCGCTTTAGAAATGATAAGTAGTAGTAGTAGTAACTGAACCATTTGGCGCGCGGCCATTTCAGGGGGAAGCAATTACTGCCACCCACTGAGGCAGTAAGGGCTCCCCTGCTAACCCGATGGTAACCAGGAAGCTTATGGCACTGCTCGATTACAGCTGGGAATATTTTTGTAGCACTGGAAATTGCACACGCTAAGGGTGGGAACTACCACCAGTCTCTTGCGGGTTGCGGGTTCCGGGTTGGTGCATGGCAAGCCCGTTGCCACCTACCTTAGTTTGTCTGTTATTTTGCAAAAGGTATTTTATTGTGGATGATGGTAAAGGGTAAAAGGTACGGGGATGAATTCATGAAAATTCATGTTTGATCAAATTCGATGAAATGAAATTTGTTTCATATACTTCTACCCCATTTGTATAATTTGTTCATTACCAAAAAGAGTGAAAGCGATACATGACCATCTAGAATTCCAGTGAACTTTAAAGACCTATTTATTTTGTAAGGCCTACCCTTCTGAATCTGCCTAGCTGCTTCAACCCTGCACTGATTTAAAAGACAATGTTATTTCTTATTTCCTTTGTCATTTATTGTTCCCATCTACCTCTACCTTCCCTTACCCTATTTCTGATTGTATTTGTTTAACATCGACCCAATATGGTGTCTTGTAAGCCACATTGAGCCTGCTAGTGTGTGGGAAAATGGGGGCTACAAATACCGCAAATAAATGAATACATTTTTATTTTGCTATTTCTGTTAATCACTGATGGTTCTACATTCAGTGAAAGAAGTAGAAGAGGCTTTTCCTTTGATAAGTCATACTGGCTGGGCCATATTCAGATTTTCACTGTCACTATCACTTTAGTGCCAGGGTGGTCCGGGGGCAGAGTCAGGACATACACAGATGTTATACAGGCAATGGATAAGGGCCAGCACTGCATATCTGTGTCTAAATCAGCCCGCGTCTTGCACCATTAAAAAATATTAACCAAAGTAATTTTAATTCCATGGTGTTCCTCCAGTTCATTAAAGGTACTGTCTCATTCTTATGAGGTCATGATCATTTGCAAAAATTAATTACTGACAAGACAGAATGGGGTGTATTGGAAATGTAAGATACACAGGGCTTTTTTTGAGGGGGGTACTTGGGGGTACTGAGTACCGGCACCTTTTCCATTGTTTGCTAAAATTGAGCCATGGTCCCCAAGTTTTAATGAAAGAGCTCAGTCTCTACACACCAATTCTGCCTTGTCATAGATTCTGTGACTGGTTGCAGGGGCCCTGGCTATTGTGGGGTGGGTCCCTCAGTGATCACCCCACCCCTGAAGGGTGGCCTGACATTTGAGTATCGGCACCTCTTTTTGCTAGAAGAAACACACTGAAGATACATGTAATGTGTGGGTATCCATGATACATCAAAATATTATAGAAGGGGGAACAGAAGCAGAAGGAGCTTTCAAGAAGGGGGACATCAACTCAAGTTTATTAGACATAACTGACACTGTCTGTGTTTTGGCAGAAACTGCCTGTGTCGTGGGTCTTCAGACAGTGTACAAATGTTCCAGAATTGCATAAGTTAGCGATGGAACACTGCTCAATCTGAAGACGCTAAAAAGTAACACCAATACAGCAGTATTCTAAGTATCAAATCAAACCGCTTTGGTACAAAGCTGGGAACTGGCTGTATTTGTGGTATTTTTCCATTGCTAATTTATTCAATTCTTGGACATTTGTGCACTGTCTCAAGACCCCTGATGCAGTCAGTTTCTGCCGAAACATGGACTATGTTGGGTCTGTCTAATAAACTTGAGTTGACGTCCCCTATCTTGAAGGCTTCTTGGGCTTCCGTTCCCTGCTCTGGCATGAGTGTACTTTGGTTTTTCTCTCCTGCGTTTACAGAATATTATTTATTTTATTGCATTTGTATTCCACCTCTTTGCAGGCTCAATGTGGCTTACAATTCATCATGGATACTGGAAATAGAAGTGAATATACATTTGGTTTACAGAGGGTTTTGTGTTACATGGTGGTGAAATACATGATGGTGTTGAAGCAGAAAGACATTATAAGACAAATCTGGAAGTTTTAAAGATTTTACAGTTACACATGTTGATCTTTATGATATATCTTGTCGATAGTTTGCGGAAATTGGTCAATTCATAGAACACAACTTCCACAGTTTTATAATGATACTGTGACTCAACTGAAAGACTTCCTAAGATAAAATTCAGTTCATGACTTTGAGAACGAAAACCACTCAACTCAGAGTGCATCTGTCTCTTCATACTATTCAGTCTTTAAATTCTTTTGAAAGCTTAGTGATAGGCAATATTCAAAAATATAAGCTGATAATGTTCATGCTTAACCTAGTGCAAGAGAAGTCTCCACATTGTCTATTTTCATTTCTAATACCATGAGTCCTCCCAGCCTATAGGTGTCTACCTTCATAGGTTCTTTGTAGCACCCTCATTTATGCCGGTTAGGAAAAGTAAGACATGTGCTTGGATTTCCTCAGGGGCTGCATCTGAGTTATGGAATTTACTGTCACTTACTATCAAGAGCTATAATTGCTTTTTGGAGACAGGTAAAATGCATATAGCTTCCAGAAACAGACATTTATCATACCATATTAAAGCCTGCAAAAAACAAAAAATGTTTTAAAATTATATTTTAATTACTTCCATTTTATATTTGAGTTTCGTGTATTTTGCTTACATTTTTCATATGCTTTTTATAAACCACTTAATAAAACTTTTTGTATACGTATTTTAAAATAAATGCATACATAAAAATGCATTTACAAATGAAAATTCAAATATTCAGTGAATCCAGACTGCCCCAATTTGACTGCCCGTATCGGACCGACCGTTCACTTGTCTATTAGATTGTAAGCTCTTTGAGCAGGGACTGTCTCTCTTTGTTAAATTGTACAGCGCTGTGTAACCCTAGTAGCGCTCTAGCAATGTTAAGTAGTAGTAGTAGTAATATGAGGGAGATCTAGCACTACTTTGGGGAAATTAGTCCATGGGGAAAAAAAAACCCAGATACACTTTTTTAAAGACTGTCCATAGGCAGGGTCTCATGTTATTAAAATAATTTAAATGTTTTAACTAAAAATTAAAATCTTGGGAGAAACTGTGCAGTGGAAAAAAAAATCCTGAAAAGCTCATATGAACTCTTTGTGTGTTTTAAGTTTATGGGCAAATGAAAGTTCAAATAATGATGGTTAAGCTCTGAAATTAATGTAAGTTCTTGCAGGCTGAGATATGTAAAACTGGTGCAGCACAAGGATTAAGTAAAAATGTTATTGGATAAGAGCTCAAAACTCAGACCTGGCTCATGGATAGCAGATGCCCTAGGAATGGCTCAAAGGGCTATGACCCCACTCCCCTGTAGGTAAGCGTCTCCCCTTTGACTCTCTGTGCCCCCAAGTTGCCAGCATTTCCCTTTCTCCTTTCTACCTCCCCTCTCTCTACCTCCGCCCTCATGGTCAGCATCTCCCCTTCTCCTACTACTAGTATTTATCATTTCTATAGCGCTACAAGGCATATGCAGTGCTGTACACCATACACAAAAAGACAGTCCCTGCTCAAAGAGCTTACAATCTAGATAAGACAGGCAGACAGACAGAACGATTAAGGGTAAGGGAATAAATAGGTGAGGATAAAGGACAGGGCAAGTGAGTAGTTGTTAGGGGTCAAAAGCAGTGGTAAAGAGGTGGGCTTTAAGTTTGGATTTGAAAACGGCCAAGGACGGGGCTAGACGCACAGGCTCGGGAAGTCTATTCCAGGCGTTGAGGTGCAGCAAGACAAAAGGAACAGAGTCTAGAATTAGCAGTAGAGCAGAAGGGGACAGATAAGAGAGATTTATCTACACAGCGGAGTACCCGAGGGGGGCATAGGGAGAGACGAGAGTGGAGAGTGGCTGGCATTTCATCTTCCTTTCCCTACCTCCCCCAACCCCATGTCTAGCATCTCCCTCCTTCCTTCCTTCCCCTTTCCTCTTTTGGGCATCTACCAAGACACCCTACTTCCTCTCACATTGACTCAAAGGTTATAAAAGATTTTACTCTGTGAGGACCCTGTGTTCTCTCCCCCTCTGACAGAGTCTGTCTTGGAGGTGGTGATGCTGCTCAACACTGACTTTTTAAAGCTTTGGGTTGGTGAGGGAGAAGGGAGAGGCAGCAGCAGTGACAGGCCCAGCAATGGGAAGACTCTTGTGTGCTGGAGCCAAGCCACTGCCCCGAACTCTGCTGCCCTAGGCAAGTGCCTAGTCCACGTTAGCGGACCCTGTCAATACCAAATATATAGACTACAGACAAGGCAACATGTGATGGAAAGCACTTTTCAGAGGTGAAAGTGTGCTTCACTTTCTTCTTTACAGTACACACTCTCAGCATTGATACAAAGAGTTGGAGTATTTGACTCCTGATGTAGGCGTTTATGTCATGTTTCTTGAGTTGTGAGCTTTTATGTGAATCATGGACTGTTCCATTTTATATTATTTAATGAATAAATTGAAGTGACTTTCCTTCACATCTGATGGACTCTTCGGTCTTTGACCATTTTACTAAAACACCCAGTTTCAGTTGGCATAAGTCTTTGTGTCCCAAGTTGGGTGCATGAATCCCCTCTAGGTGCTATTCTAGAAAGGGTGCTTATCCTGGGTCACTCTTTTTAGAAAGCCCGATGTCTAGATTTCTCCTAGTGGCTATTTACTGAATCCAGCCCTCGAGTATAAATGTTTAGAACACTAGAATATAGATGTCTATGTACTATTATGCTGCTTAAGCACTATTTTGCAAATACCCACTAAACTTCCATAGTACGCATTTGCAAGAGGATGGGCACAGGGATGCATGGGTAAGACATAGGTAGAGCTTCTACTTACATACAAAACTTACACCCCCTGATACTCAAAACCATTTAACCAGCAGTTAACCTGGCTAGTTAAGTGGCACTTAACCAGCTATCTGGCAATATTTCGTGGGGGATAACCAGTTATCCCCGCTGAATATTCCCAATTAGCGCCTAGGAGATAACCGGCATATTGCGCAATATAGCTGGTTATTCCTGAATATTCAACTCATATCCAGCTATTTTAAGTGGCCACATTGGCTTGCTTAAATAGCTGGTATAGCTATAGATGGTTTAAAAATAACTGGCTATCTTTGGATATCGACTTAGCCAGTTAACTTTAAACTGGCTAAAAATAAACCGGATATTCAATGCTGGTCATTCCTGTGGTCTGAATATTGGCCCAGAAGACTACAAGCGCTTACACATACACCAGCTCTATAGTAGGTGTAAGTGTGAGCAGCGAATGCTAGGTACGCACATACCAGGTTATGCTTGCATTCTGTAATGAAATCTAGTCATCTACATTACTTTTTAGAATAAGCTCCTAATGCATGCACAGAGGGCACTTAAATGGAGGTGTCAAGTTGTAGAATTTCCCCCTTTGCGGGTGAGAAGTATAATCTTGAACCGGATGAAACTATATGATACTGATGGCCAATGGATGTTTTGCAGTTTCTTTAACTCCAAGATTTTAAGTTTGCTGTAGACTGAGTTACAATAGTCTAATCGAGAAATCACTGTAGCATGTATCAATGTAGGTAGAGCCAAAATATCTAGGAAATATTTCATAGACCAGATGGACCTAAGAGCTAAAAAACCCCACATACCTTTACCATCTGAGATGAAAAGTCCAGTTTAACGTCAACAGTAACACTAAGAATTATGAAAGCATCTTCGATAGAAATTGAAGAGCCAGCTAGCAGTGGTGCAATGTTTGGTTGAAGGAGTCTACTGGTAATCCACATTGTGGCAGATTTAAGAAGATTCAGTTTAAGATGACTGCCAATAAACCATCTGACGACTACCTCATGACAGTGATTAAGAAGACTCTGATCACGAGTTAGAGGGTCAATATTCTCAATAACTGGATGTCACCAGGTTAAAGGAACCGAATGAAATCAAGTTATGAATTAGACCAAAAGATGTTGAAAATTATTAGGGCCAGTCCTGAGTCAACAGTGCAGTGAGCGATATGCAGAGATTCAACAATCAACTATTTACCTAACCATCCCCAATAAAGTAGTCAACTAAAAATCAATTAATCACTGTGCAGACTGATTTAATGAGACATTTTGGGGAAACCGATCCTACTCCACATTGTTTTCTTCAATGCTCTTATCACTTCTTTGTTTCTTAAACTATAGATAACCGGATTTATCAGTGGCACTAAAATGGCATAGAATACACCAATCACTTTATCTAGATCAAATGGGTACTTTGCTGTTGGTCTCACGTACATGAAAATAATAGAAGCAAAAAATATTAATACTACAATGAGGTGAGAGGCACAAGTGGAAAAGGCCTTTTGACGTCCGGTGGTGGATGGGATCCTTAGTATTGCTAATAAGATATTCATATAAGACACCATAATTAAGAAGAATATAGAAAAGATTAGTATGGAAGTGTAAGTGTAGCAGATTATTTCAATTGTGTGGGACTGGGAACATGATAATTCCAGCAAGGGACTAGCATCACAAAAGAAATGGTTTATCTCATTAGGACCACAAAAAGGTAAGTTTGCAATCAAAACTATGGGGATGACGTAAATCATAAATCCAGTTATCCAACAGGATAGAGCGAGGTTGGTGTAAACTTTGCTATTCATGATTGTGGAATAACGGAGTGGATTACAGATTGCTAAATATCGGTCGTATCCCATGGTGGTTAAGATGAGACATTCAGTAGCCCCCAGGGAGAAGAAGAAGTACAATTGCAGAAAGCATCCAGCAAAGGATATAGTGTCTCGTTCAATTAGGAAACCAGATAGTAATTTAGGGACAGTTGTTGTAGTGTACCATATTTCTACAAAAGAGAAGTTACCAATGAAGACGTACATGGGCTTGTGAAGGTGACGGTCACATAGTATCACTGCAGTAATGATAAAGTTTCCAGTTAGAGTTAAAATGTAGAAAACTAGAAAGAGTAGGAAAAGTAAGACCCGAGTAAGGGGGTGGCCTGGAAATCCCATCAGAATAAACTCAGTCACTCGTGTCTGGTTTTCCATTCCCATCTTCAGAATGCCTTCTTTCCCATCTTCAGAATGCCATCTTTCTCCTAGAAGAAGAAGACAGGAAAATGTTGGAACGTTTACACAAAATGATTCAGAACACACAAGGGATAACGCTTGGGTTGTCAACTAATTCTGTTTCTAGCTAGCTGCTTGTACCAAATTACATTTTAAATATAGCGAATGATGGCAGATAAGGACTAAAATGGCCATTCAGTCTGTGCAGCTGAGATTGATGTTTGTATTTACATTCTATCCAACTTCTTCCACCCACATCTTTTACTTGACTACTTATACCCTTTTCCATCTTTCTATATCCTCTCTAACATGTCCAGTACCAGATAGTATGATAGTCTTTATCACACCTGTTGGTAGGCCATCTTCAACTTTACTTCTGGCAAAAGCAACATTTCCGTCAACACTCGGGAATGCTTCCTTGTTAAAATTTGGTCTAGCCTTGTTCATGGAAGTTTTGGATTTAACCATCTCCAATCTTTCTTGGACATCCAGTTAATGATACTAATATCTTTCAGAATCGCAACTGCTGTTCCATGCAGGTTCTTCCAATGCCCTTCTTTGATGCCCAGTGCTGATGTGTGAAGGGTATCTGCAAATCCATGCAGGGCTTCAGTCCTATCATCTTGCCACTAAGTTGTCCCTATGTATATCCTATGTTTTTGGGGGGATTCCATTGCCATTTGTGTCATAACCACTTCCTTGTGGAGGTTATTCAACTGAATTCAATTTCTTCTATCTTGCAATTACCCCAAATAGAGTTCGATGTGGTTTACAGGAAATAAACTGAGCATTCCCAGGAGCTACAAATTTATTACATTTTAAATTATCAATTTTTATCTAATATATATTTTGAGCTTTAAGAATTGTAGAAACACACCATAATTAATCATCATCCTAATTTTGACTGGTAATTGAAACCACCACTTAACAGCGTGGAGGGGCATTTTCGATATAACGTCTAAGTCCAACCTTGGACGTTTTGCTCAAAATCTCCAACATTCAAGTGGGGAATATAGTCTTTTTCAAAACAGAAAATGTCAATATATTTTTTTAGAAGATGGCTATTTTCTTTTTTTTAAATGTTATTTATAAGTTTTGAATAACATTCAAGCATAATACTTGTACAGAAAGGTTACCTGGTTTCGGTTAAACAATATATAAAGTCAAAGTATTACATTTATGAAAAACATAAGAAAAGAAAAATATTTTCATCAGGTAATCCTCAAGTCCACAATTTGGTAATTCAAAATGTTACATATATGGATATTTAGTTCAAATAACTAAAAAAACAAAACAGGAATTTGCAGAATCTGATTCCCAAAAAGGTTCAAGTTTATTTTACGCTGAAGTATTCTCACCCCTCCCAACAAGCTCCTTAGATGTTAAAAAGCGGTGAGTTGTGGTGGATCAAAGAAAATATACGTATTTGTCTGATATTTAACAACGCACTTACAGGGATATCTTAGAAAAAATGTCGCCCCCAAATGAAGAACCCTTGGCTTCATCATAAGAAATTGTTGTCTACGCTTCTGAGTGTCTTTATTCACATCAGGAAAAACTCTGATTTTCAGTCCAAGGAAACTTTTTTCCCTGTTCTGAAAGAATAGTCTCATTAACCAATTTTTATCTGGCGTCAATGCCACAGTTGCAAGTAAAGTCGCTGGTATTACCGTTTCACTTTCAGAAGCTTCTAGGATCTCTGAGACATCAAGTTCTTCAATCTGACGCTCTCTCATTTTTGTTGGCAAGTAGTAAATTTGAGAAACCAGGGGAATGGCCTCCTTGGCAACTCCCAATACATCTCTTATGTATTTCCTTAGCATATCCCTTGGAGAAGTCATAAATTGTTTGGGGAAATTCAAGAAACGAAGATTATTATTTCTTATAGCATTTTCCAACGATTCAGTTTTTCTTCTAAGGAATATTAAATCTCTAGTCATACATTCTTGATGTGATTGTGACTTTTTAACTTCATTTTCATATTCCTTATTTTTATTTACTATTATATCCATTTTTGACTCAATATCTTTAGTCTTTTGCTCTAATACAGATAAATCTTGAGTCAGTTTTTTAACCTGTGGAGAAAATACTTTTCCCAGCTCTACAATTAATGTCCATAAACTCTCCAGCGTTACTTCACTTGGTTTATCCAATAATATAGGAAAAGAAGTCGTTGTTACCTCTGTATTAGTAGGAGAAAGTTCATGTTCCTTCCTCACGACTGGAGTTTCTTTTGGTGTTCTGGGAGTAGATAAAACTACTCTATCAGCCTGGTTGTTTAGGTCTCCCTCGGTCCGGACTGCTCCGGTTAGCTGCACCTTCAAACTCTCTTCCCCCGTTCCACTTGTGGGTTTCGGGATAGAAGACGCCATCCGAGGAGTACTACAACCCGATGGTTGATGAGGAGGAGTTCTTACATTGGGGCTGAGCGAAAGCTCAAGCCCTGGGAGCGATACGGGGTCTCCATTCACCCCAGAACAGACCAGCGGGCTGTTCCCCGGCGTCTCTGGAGCCGTGTTCCTCTGAAGAAAAGTTTGTAAAGTAGGCTGATTAGAGGAAAAGCTTTGCCGCTGAGGAGGACTCATGGCTGCCTTTGTGATATATCAGAAACTCTAGAATATCAACAGAATGTATCAAGGGCTGTCTTCAAAATTGTGAAAGGGGACTCAGGGCTGTGAACGGGATGCCTCAGGAACTCAAGGCTGTCAATGGGATGTGTCAGGAATTCAGGGCTGTCTTTGGGATTGTGACTGGGGATTTAGGGCTGTGAACAGGATGTGTATCAGGAATGCAGTACTTTCAAGTGGTAGTCCTGTGCTAACCAGTTAGCTTGCGGTAATGTAGCCATGAAGTGAAGAAAGGTACAGGTAAGAGTAACTTATCAGATGAACGGAGATACTGGGGAGGGGTATAGGGAGCAATACGAGAGGAGAGGTATGAGGAGGTGCAGAGTTTGAATTGTATATGGAAATAGATAGGGAGCCAATGAAGTGACCTGAAGAGATGGGTTATATGATTTTAGCAACCCTAGTGGACAGATTGAAGGGGAGAGAGATGGTTTTACTGGGAGACCTGTGAGGAGCAAGTTACAGTAATCTATGCAGAAAGTGATAAGAATCTGAATAAGGGTTTTGGCAGTGTGCTCAGAGAGGAAGGGACAAATTTTGGTGATGTTATACAGAAAGAATCAACAAGTTTTAGCAACCTGTTGGATATGTGCAGAGAAAGAAGATTACCTCAAAGTTACAAGCTGATGAGACAGGAAGGATGAGAATGCAATCCACAGAAATAGAGAACAGGGAAAGAGGAGAGGTGGATTTAGGGGGAAAGATGAGAAGCTCAGTCTTGGCCATGGTCAGTGTCAGATGGCGATGAGACATCCAGGGAGTAATGTCATACAAGCAGGCTGAGTTTTGGGCCTGGATTCCTGCAGAAATGTCTGATGTGGAAAGGTTGATCTGTGAGTCATCAGTATAAAGAGATATTGAAAACCACAAGAGGACATCAGAGCACTAGTGAACAAGTATATAGAGAGAAGAGGTCCCAAGACAGAGCCTTGGAGCTGCACCAACTGATAGTGGGACAGAAGTGGAGGAGGATCCACCAGAGTGTACACTAAAATTCCGGGGACCCGCGTTCAACTTGCTTGCCAGGATTTAGACCAGGTTTCAGTTGGTATAAGTCCTCGCACTCACAGTTGGGCACGCGAATCCCTGCAAGGCGCTGTTCTATAAAGGATGCTCATCCTGGAAGAGGTAAGAAGTAAACCTAGACAGAACAGTGCCTCAAAATGCAAGTGAGGACAGCATATCAATGAAGAGCTGGTGATCAACAGTGTCGAAAGCAGCAGCTTGCAAACATTTAACATTTACAATCAACTAACCCTCCATTTGCCTGAGATAGGGTATTGAGCTGGCAGGACATGTCTTTCGATTTCCTTTAGTAATGGTTCAAAATCATCCCAGTCTCAAGTGCACACAACTTTATGCATCTAAACTCCCACTCGGATACATGCCTGCATTTCATTGAGCAAGTACCTCTATATGACTTACGATAATTATTTTCTCAACCAAATTCATTAAATCGACGAAAGCAGTGGCTCTTCACATATTTGAGCTTATGGGAAGTAGTAGCACTGATTTAACAGCAGTTGTCAGAGTAGAATGATATTTCAGGTTATTCACCAATGCGAAATAACCTCTGTTGTTCTGAGATTATCATACTGTCTGAAGCATGAGTTTGGTTAATAGTACTTGAGTGTAGCAAGACCAGTACAATCTACCATTCATAATGGTGCCCATGGCAATCCTTTATTCAGTTTTAAGTATTGTGTCAGTAGGGATTTGTTCACAGGAGGAGTCATTAATTTTGTTTTGATTTGCGATAAATGGGTGCACAGTGCCTGGCTATTTGATGATGAAATCATCTGATATTTACAACTCAATGAGAAAATTAACTGTAAATACTCTGGAATTTTTCTCTTTCTAGCCATGTTTGTGAAGGTGAAAAGGGGGCCTTTTTACTAAAGTGTGGTAGTCTTTGCACCTACTGCACATTTAACACAAAAATTGAAGTATGATAAATACAAAGCCTTCACAGTAAATGCAGGGGGGGTGTCTTGCATCTTCCCTACATTTAATACACAGAGCAATGAGTTAATGCACCCTCATTTTCTGGCACTGCATGTAATATGGTGCTGCTTACTGAAAATAAATAAAGCTGAAGAGGTGGCACACCCCCTTTTCTTCGTCCTTCCCCCAAGCTAATCCCCCCAGTCAAAGTCTCATATCTCTGATCTCCCATCTAATATTCCCAGTCACAGCCATGAGTCCCTGATCACAATTCTAAAGACAGTCCTGAGACCCCAACACATCCCTCACTGGGATCTACCCCACCCCATGATACAACAACTTTGACTCTCCAGATATCTCACCTATCCCCTGACCCTCCCTGGGACCTAGTTGGAGGCTTCACTGGTAGTTCAGGGGGTCCCAAGCCACAGCAATCACTCTCTGCTGCTGGCCAGCACCATCATCCCAAATGGTTCTTTTGCCCACTAGCTGTTAGGTGCAGTGTTGGAGACTAACTACTATCTTCAGGATTGTGATTGATGACTCATGGTTGCCTTGGGATATGTCAAAAGCTCTAGATTGTCATCAGGATATATCATGGACTCAGGGCTGTCTTCAGGATTGTGATTGATGACTCATGGTTGCCTTGGGATACAGTATGTCAAAAGCTCTAGATTGTCATTAGGATATATCATGGACTAAGGGCTGTCTTCAGGATTGTGATTGATGACTCATGGCTGCCTTGGGATATGTCAAAAGCTCTAGATTGTCATTAGGATATATCATGGACTAAGGGCTGTCTTCAGGATTGATGACTCATGGTTGCCTTGGGATATGTCAAAAGCTCTAGATTACACAAGGGCAGACGAGGGCAGACATTTTGACTTTCAACGATCTGCTTCATTTTCCAAAAGCTCTAGATTGCCATTAGGATATATCATGGACTAAGGGCTGTCTTCAGGATTGTGATTGATGACTCATGGTTGCCTTGGGATATGTCAAAAGTTCTAGATTGTCATTAGGATATATCATGGACTCAGGGCTGTCTTCAGGATTGTGATTGGGGACTCAGGGCTTTGAATGGGACGTATCAGGAACTCAAGGCTGTCAACGGGATATATCAGGAACTCAGGGTGGTCAACAGGATGTGTCGGAAACTCAGGGCTGGCTTCAGACTTGTGACTGGGGGAATCAGAAACATGCATGGAGAGGCAGAATCAGAGGGGTAGAGGTGCATCCATGATAGAGGACTGTAGCCATGCTACTGGACTGCCAACAGCGCTGCTGCATTTACCACTTCCTCGAGGTTATGCCCCTCTCTACACAGCCTAGCATACTTCTGGCCACAGCCGTTGCCGTGTCGCATTGTTTCATCGCTTTCAGATCCTCTGACACCAGCACCCCAAGATGTCTCTCCTGAGTCAAGCTTACTAATCTCTCCCCTCCTATCCGGTATCTCTCTTTTGGGTTTCCACACCCCAAGTGCATCACTCTACACTTCTTGGCAGACCCTCGATCATTCTTCTAATGTTCAGAGATCCCTTCTCATCGTTTCTACTCCCTCCAGGGTATCCACTCTATTGGCTATTTTTGTATCATCCACAAAAAGGCACACCTTTCCTTCCAGCCCTTCAGCAATATCTCCTACAAATATATTAAACAGAATAGGCCCCAGCACCGACCCCTGAGGAACCCAACTGCTCACCTTCCTTTCCTCCGAGCGCATTTCATTTACCACCACCCTCTGTCACCTGTCGGTCAAAGGGGACTTTTGTTCTTCTGTGGTTGTCAGTAAAATAAGCATACATACAGGGCTAGATTTTGTAAATGGAATCTAAAAAATAGATGTGTCCAAAAAAAGGCTTAGCGCTATTCTTCAAACTGCGCCTAAAGTTAGGTGTGGTTTATAGAATAATGCATAGGGCCAGGGAATGTGCCTACGTTTAAGTGCGGCCATTTATATCACTAAAAACCTGGTGTAAATATCCACACCTAAATGAAGTCACCTTCTCCCAAATTTTATAACCATGTATGTAAATTTGAGGAATGCCCCAACACAACTGCACTCCTCCCGTAGCCTCATCTTTTGCATCAAAGACTTTTGGCAATTGGACGACTTTGCAACTCAGTGTTTTTTGACTCAACGAGGATATTGTAGAATTTCTATAGCCAGAACTTTGACAACATTTCTCTTTGTTGTTAAAAATCTTCACCACAACATCAGAGATCTACTTGACCCCTGAGGCAGGCCTTTGTGCCAAAACATGGCCGTGTCAAGTCGTTTTTCAGCTGTTTCCAATAAAGATTACTTGATACCCTCCTCGGTTCTACCTCACTATTTTGTTCGTTACTCATGGTCACGTGAGGTTTGCTCCTCCTTTTCGCTTGTCTTGACCTAAATATAACTTCATTACAGCAAGATAACCTACGTTACAACCCTTTAAGTAGCATTAAGAGGCTAAAAATCCAGGTCATTGCCCTAATGCAACTTGATAACGTCCCCCGTTAGAATGTCGAGCAACCAATAAGTCATTCAAAGAAATCTCCAGCCAACTAGCAATCCAAATATCTAGTCAAATAATCAACTATTTACTTAACCACACCAATAAATGTTGTATTCAGTTGATCATTGTACAGACTGATTTAATGAGAGACATTTGGGAACAATCCTACTCCATATTGTTTTCTTCACAGCTGTTATCACTTCTTTGTTTCGCAAACTATAGATAACTGGATTTATCAGTGGCACTAAAATGGCATAGAATACACCAATCACTTTATCTAGATCAAATGGGTACTTTGCTGTTGGTCTCACGTACATGAAAATAACAGAAGCAAAAAATATTAATACTACAGTGAGGTGAGAGGCACAAGTGGAAAAGGCCTTTTGACGTCCGGTGGTGGAAGGGATCCTTAATATTGCTAATAAGATGTTCAGATAAGACACCATAATTAAGAAGAATGTAGAAAGGATTAGTATGGAAGTGTAAGTGTAACAGATAATTTCAATAGTGTGGGACCTGGAGCACGATAATTCCATCAAAGAGTTAGGATCACAGAAGAAATGGTTTATTTCATTAGGGCCACAGAAAGGTAAGTTTGAAATCAAAATGATGGGTACCATATTAATCGTAAACCCAGTTATCCAACAGAATGCAGCAAGGCTGATGTAAGTTCTGCTGTTCATGATTGTGGAATAACGGAGTGGATTACAGATTGCTAAATATCGGTCGTATCCCATGGTGGTTAAGATGAGACATTCAGTAGCCCCCAGAGAGAAAAAGAAGTAAAACTGAAGAAAGCATCCAGTAAAGGATATCGTGTCTCGTTCAATTAGGAAGCCGGATAGCATTTTGGGGACAGTAGCTGTTATGTACCATATTTCTGCAATGGAGAAATTACAGATGAAGCAGTACATGGGCTTATGAAGGTGATGGTCAGACAGTATCACTGCGGTGATGATAAAGTTGCCAGTTAGAGTTAAAATGTAAACAAACAGAAATAATAGAAAGAGCAAGATGCGAACATGCCAGTGGCCTGGAAATCCTCGCAGAATAAATTCAGTCACTGTCGTCTGGTTTTCCATTTCCAGTTTTAGAATGCATTGTCTCTCCTGTAAGAAGAAAAACCAGATGAGAATTTCAGGATTCTCACACAAAGTCATTCAGATCACAATTTAAGAGACAGGCGTTCAATACTTAACTGGCCAAGGTACACACATAAAATAGCATTATGTTACGCTTTACCTGCTTCTAATCCCACGTGATATTTTATGCACCCTCTTTGCAACAGTTCTGAAATTCTTATTCCATGATTGCCATGATATTCTTATGCACCTTATTTGTAACAAAATTCTGAAATTCTTATTCCACTAATGTGATTATTGTTTAACATATTGTAAGCCACATTGAGCCTGCAAATAGGTGGGAAAATGTGGGATACAAATGCAGCAAATAAATAAATAAAAGCCAGTCCGATCTTTATGTGGTGCTCAATAGCCAATTTAGGGGTCTTTTTCACTAAGGCGTGCCTACAGATTTAGAGCATGTTATTAGCATACACTGAATGCTAATACATCCATTATACCATGATCAAGTATATAATCTCACGTTCAATTGTTGATTTCATCTTGAATTGATCATGAATGTGACTGTCGGGATGCACTGCATAGAACGTCATCTTAAAATGGGTTTCAAAAATAGCAATTTGGACGTTTTTGGCAAACAAAACATCCATCTACCACTTTGTGCCGCTGTTTGGACATTTTTCTCCTTTGAAAATGAGCCCCAGAGTCAATCGAAACGGATTCCAAACTTCAAAGATGACAAATAACAAAAGTCACTACACCATTTGTAAGAAAAAGGGGCATCAATCAACAAGACAAGCATAAGCCCGAGAAAAGAAATTTTATTTATTTATTATCTCATTTGTACCCCACAGTTTCCCAACAGCGTCAGGCTCAATGTGGCTTACAACGCACCACAGAGGCAGACGCCAATGTAATAAGGTAAAGCTAATACAGCAGAAAACCTACACAAGAAAAAGTGGGGAGGATGAGGAAGGGACGGAAGGAGCAGGGAAACCAGGAGAGAGGAGGGAAGGGAAATATGTCCAAAAATTTGTCTCTAGATTGATGTGTGTCCAGCAGAGGAGACACATGTTGAGTCCTTGGGATAAGCTTTTCCAAATAACAAGGTCTTAAGCGATTTCCTGAAAGATAGGTGGTTCAGGCTCTTCCTTCAAGACAGCAAGGAATGAATTAAGGCATGATCACTTCCACCAGTCCTATAGCTGGTATAAATGATTGTGTCTGTGTTTTGCAAGACTGTATGTAAATTTATGGCATTCTGCAATCCATACGTGTATTAGTTTGTACTACCCACGCTCTGTCCGTGGGCAAACCTATAGTGAACGTCATACAAGTATGACACGTCTACTTGTATTTTGTTAAAGGTCACTCATGTGCGTATGTTTAATTAATTAATTCATTCATACATTTATGACACTTGTACCCCGCATTTTCCCAAACATGTTTGGGTTCAGTGCAGCTTACATCCAACAAATTAAAACAATGACAATAAGTAAACTAAACCTAAAATACAAACAGCAATAGGCATAACATCAAGATTCACCAAAAGATTAGCAATTGCCAACAACTGTTGTGATTCACTCAACAAGAATGCTTTCAGTAGTCTATGAAATTTCAAGTAATCCGTAACATATCTTATTGGCTTTGGTAGAGAATTCCATTTCTTAGTAACTCAATAAGAAAAGCTAGCATCATGAATTGACTTGTAACGCAGATTCTTGCAACACGGAAAACGGAGAAGAAGATAATCTCTCGATGATGGACGGGCATTAAGTAAAGGCAATTCCGATGAGCTTTGCATGTAATTAGGAAAAAGTACAAATAAAATCTGAAAAACAAGTACACATAATTTAAAGGTGACCCTTGCATAATTATTAATTTATTTAGATTTTGCTCACACCCTTTTTCAGTAGTAGCTCAAGGTGAGTTACATTCAGGTACTCTGGATATTTCTCTGTCCCAGGAGGGCTCACAATCTAAGTTTGTATCTGAGGCAATGGAGGGTTAAGTGACTTGCCCAAGATCACAAGGAGCAGCAGTGGGATTTGAACTGGCCACCTCTGGATTGTAAGACCGGTGCTCTAACCACTAGGCCACTCCTTCACTATAACAACATTCCATGTAGAATCTCAAATATTATTATTTAATTATTTAGACTTTGCTCACACCTTTTTCAGTAGTAGTTCAAGGTGAGTTACATTCAGGTACACTGGATATTTCTCTGTCCCAGGAGGGCTCACAATCTAGGTTTGTACCTGAGGCAATGGAGGGTTAAGTGACTTGCCCAAGATCGCAAGGAGCAGCAGTGGGATTTGAACTGGCCACAACTGGATTGCAAGACTGGTGCTCTAACCACTAGGTCACTCCTCCACTGGAAGCCACTGCAACTTGGGGCTCCGTTTACTAAACTGTGCTGTAGCCACGCTAGCATTTTTAGTGTGTGTTAAAAAATGAGCTTGCCCTAATACTAAAGACACCCATATGCTGTATTCTGAGCCATGTGTTACCACTTAAATAAGAAAATGACTACAATACCTGTGTCCTTATTCTATGTATCTAAATGCTATCTATGCATGCAGATATTTAACCCATACAATTTATTTACCTACTACTTTCATGAAGCATGCTACTGAGCTTCCTGGAGGAATCTTTTCATTGGGGTTAGCAATGATTCTTATTCATTCCTGGTTCCTTGTGCATCTAAAATCTCATTCAGCCACATGCTTGCTTATCCTTAAACAACCCCTATACGACTTGCAATAAAAATTCTTCTCAACAGAAATCATCAAATCGAAGGATGCAGACTGACTCTCACTGTCAAGCTGTGAGAAATAGTAATCGTGACTTAACAACATTCTCCATAGTGGTGTGCATGTATTAACTTTTGTTTTCTTGATATCTGCATCCTGTTTGAAGAGTGAGTTTGGCTAGTGATAGCTGAGTGTAGCAACCCCAATACCGGCCGTTGATAATGAATGCCCATGGAAATCGTTTATTTGATTTGTAAGTACTGTATCCATAGGGATTGATTCACAGAAGAAGTTATTAATTTTTGTTTTGATTTGCAATAAACGAAGGCGTGGTTCCAGGGTATTCCCGGCAGGCTGAAATAATCTGTGAGAATGAGAAAATGAACTGTATCGTACATAAACAGAACAGAATCCTTACAGACATGTCTGCTCTGGAAAAAGCTGGATCCTTTGTGGTTTCTGATCGTATTAAAAAAAAACAACAACAACTTAGCAGTACTCCAATTGCATCCCTTGTAATCAATGGCCACCTAAATCCCCTTCTCCAATGTGATCACTATTTTCTAATCAGGTTGCAAAAAAGTTGTTACGTGTGTGTGTGTTATTGAAACCAAACTATGATTCGGGCGAGTCACAGGGTGGTTTACCTTGTGTGAAATGAACCACTGCCGAGGCTCTTTCATGACGTCAATGAGTATTAAAGTGTCAATCTGAGATTGGGCTGGCAGAAGAGGAATTCAGTCATTCTACTTATGTCCACTTCTCTGCCTCCGTTCTTTTATTTGAGCTATAATGACATATGCTATCGACAAGGGATGGACTTGTTGGCAATGTCATAGGAAGTGTCAATCCATGTAATTACCACATGAAAATGAACAGAAATAATTTTCACCCTGATTCTATTAAGGCTGCTAAAAATTGTGTGTGGAAATCTAAGTGCATACCCAATTTGAATGCACAATTTAACAGAATGAGCCAAATTAGTGCGAATAATTAGCTTATTAACAAGCAATTATTAGCACTAAAGTAACATTGTAGATGACTACAGAGAAAGACCTGCATGGCCCATCCAGTCTGCCCAACAAGATAAACTCATATGCGCTACTTTATGTGTGTACCTGACCTTGATTTGTATCTGCCATTTTCAGGGCACAGACCCTAGAAGTCTGCCAAGCACTAGCCCCGCCTCCCACCGCTGGCTCTGCCATCCAATCTCCGCTAAGCTCCTGAGGATCCCTTCCTTCTGAACAGGATTCCTTTATGTTTATCCCACGCATGTTTGAATTCCGTTACCGTTTTCATCTCCACCACCTCCCGCGGGAGGGCATTCCAAGCATCTACCACTCTCTCCGTGAAAAAATACTTCCTGACATTTTTCTAGAGACTGCCCCCCCCCCTTCAATCTCATTTCATGTCCTCTCGTTCTACCGCCTTCCCCTCTCCGGAAAAGGTTCGTTTGTGGTTTAATACCTTTCAAACATTTGAACGTTTGTATCATGTCACCCCTGTTTCTCCTTTCCTCCAGGGTATACATGTTCAGGTCAGCAAGTCTCTCCTCCTACATCTTGTAACGCAAATCCCATACCATTCTTAGGGACTTCTGTATAAAGTAAGTACGGAATCTGCACCTAAAATTTATGTGTGGTCCAAAAAAGGAGACACAGAAATGGTAGGTTCATGGGTGTTTCAGGGTGGTTTGGGGGTGTGGTTTAGAGTTACACGTGTAATTGTAGAATAACATTACTCCACATATAAATTTAGGTGCTGGCATTTGCACCATAGTTTCATTGGTGTGAATGAGCACGCCTAAATTTACATGCAACCTCTCTGCTTAAGTGTTAATTCTATCAATCGTGCTGAATTTTAGGTGTGGCTTATAGAGTATCGCTTATGTGGAGGGGGGTGGAGCTAATTTTTTAGACATCATATATAGAATCTAGCCCTTTGTGTTTTGTTATTTGCCGATGATAGTGTGCATGATTTGGAAACAGCGTGCACTATACGGAAAGATGATGCACTATGTCAGAAACAGTGCACACTATTTCTTGATAGTGGAGCCACCCTGCATGCACGGGCCGTGCACGTGCACAAAATCAGAAAAGAGTGTGCCCTCTATTTCCAAACCATACATGCTATCACTTGAAATTGATAAAGTGAATGAAATGTATTTATTTTTATTATTATTTCTTACATTTGTATCCCACATTTTCCCACCTATTTGCAGGCTCAATGTGGCTTACATAGTACCGTATCGGCGTTCGCCAATTCCGGTATGAACAAATACATGTGATGCTGTGGTAGAATAAGGGTCATGTGTGACAGATACATTAGGGGATCTTAGAGAGGAAGAGTTAAGTTATGTCCATTACGAGCTTTGGTTTCGTTGTGTTGCAGATATTCAGGCTTTTATGTTGGGTCGGTGGGGTATGCCTTTTTGAACAGGTTTGTTTCTAGTGATTTCCGGAAATTTAGGTGGTCATACGTTGTTTTTACAACTTTTGGCAGTGCGTTCCATAGTTGTGCACTTAAATAGGAAAAGCTGGATGCATAAGTTGATTTGTATTTGATTCCTTTGCAGCTTGGGTAGTGGAGATTTAGGTATGTTCGAGCTGATCCTATTGTGTTTCTGGTTGGCAGGTCTATGAGGTCAGTAAACAACATGAGAAATTACAGAAAATGAAAATTTTCAAAGGTAAAACTGCTTTTATACAATATCATCAGGGAATATGCAGGTAAACGTATGCACAGTGACATGAACACATATGTATTTGTGTGATTCCCCATTTGGGCGAGTTTAGGGAAGGAGGTTGGACTCATGTTTATACACTGTAGTGGAAACCAAGTAATCAAGGGACACTACCATGAGAGGCTCCTGGCCAGTTAAATCACGTAGAATATAAGAACATAAGTGTTGCCGTACTGGGACACACCGAAGGTCCATCAAGACCAGCATCCCGTTTCCAACAGTGGCCAATCCCGGTCACAAGTACCTGGCAAGATCCCAAAACAGTACAATACATTTTATGCTGCTTATCCTAGAAATAAGCAGTGGATTTTCCCCATGTCTGTCTTAATAATGGCTTATGGACTTTTGTTTTAGGTAGCTATACATACCTTTTTTAAACCCCGGTAAGCTAATTGCTTTTTTCACATTCTCTGGCAACAACTCTCTGTTGAAGGATAGGAAACAGAGAGTGGGGATAAATGGGCAGTATTCACAATGCAGAAGGGTAGTTAGTAGGGTTCCTCAGGGGTCTGTGCTGGGACCGCTGCTTCGTAACATATTTATAAATGATTTAGAGATGGGAGTAACTAGCGAGGTAATTAAATTTGCTGATGAAACAAAGTTATTCAAAGTTGTTAACTCGAGACAGGATTGTGAAAAATTACGGAAGGACCTTACAAGACTGGGCGGCTAAATGGCAGATGACGTTTAATGTGAGCAAGTGCAACGTGATGCATGTGGGAAAAAATAACCCGAATTATAGCTACGTCATGCAAGGTTTCATGTTAGGAGTTGTGGACAAAGAAAGGGATCTGGGTGTCGTCGTCGATAATACACTGAAACCTTCTGCTCAGTGAGCTGCTGCAGCTAGGAAAGCGAATAGAATGTTGGGTATTATTAGGAAAGGAATGGAAAACAGGTGTGAGTATGTTATAATGCCGTTGTATCGCTCCATGGTGCGACCGCACCTTGAGTATTGTGTTCAATTCTGGTTGCCACATCTCAAGAAAGATATAGTAGAATTGGAAAAGGTGCAGCAAAGGGCGACTAAAATGATAGAGACGGCTGAGGGGAGACATGATAGAGGTATATAAAATAATGAGTGGAGTGGAACAGGTGGATGTGAAGCGTCTGTTCACGCTTTCCAAAAATACTAGGACTAGGGGGCATGCGATGAAACTACAGTGTAGTAAATTTAAAACAAATCGGAGAAAATTTTTCTTCACCCAACGTGTAATTAAACTCTGGAATTCGTTGCCGGAGAAAGTGGTGAAGGCGGTTAGCTTAGCAGAGTTTAAAAAGGGGTTGGACGGTTTCCTAAAGGACAAGTCCATAAACCGCTACTAAACGGACTTGGAAAAATCCAAAATTCCAGGAATAACATGTATAGAATGTTTGTACGTTTGGGAAGCTTGCCAAGTGCCCTTGGCCTGGATTAGCCGCTGTCGTGGACAGGATGCTGGGCTCGATGGTCCCTTGGTCTTTTCCCAGTATGGCATTACTTATGTACTTATGTATCTGGTCGGTAATAAAAGGAGCTCATTGTGAACACTATCCACCCTAAAAGGTTGTTTTGAGGCTGTACATGAGGAATTGTGATACTGAATAAATAAGTTTGTTTTTGTTCCTAGTCATGCATCAAGAAAGCCAGATAATCATGTTAGTGGAACATAACCACGGAGGCATGGTATGGTTTGTGCAGCGCTGCGTATGCCTTGTAGCGCTATAGAAATGCTAAATAGTAGTAGTAGTATGGTTGCATTTTCAGCATACTAGAGTCTAGCTAAGGAACAGGTTATTTTGAGTTGTTCTTCACAGGACCAAACTTGCTTTCCTTGTGCCATGCCATCCTGCTGGATAGGCAGTGTCTTAAAAGGTGGAAGATAAGGGATTATTTTTTTTTTACATTTATATCTCACATTATCCCAAAAGAACTGAGGTTACCACCCTTAGGATTCACCTACAGCAAAGGTCCTTAATATGTAATACTTGGTAGCAGTCATGAAACGGTGATGAAATATTTACAAAGCAAGCAGCCTGAGCCAATAGAGTTATTTTCCACTGAACATAATTAACTTCGTGTGAACTTGGAAGCTAATATTGTGCTCAACTGGACAATGTTGGTACATTTAGACTGACTGTGCTTTTGAGGAAAAAAAACGATGTTAAATGCTCCCAGGTTTCAACCTAATTAATGTAGCATAGAAAATCCAGTGATACAAAAATAATTATCCAGTACAGAGAAAACAACCAGAACAGGGTACTTTTTATTTCTCTCTGGAATTTTTTTGTATACATTTCTGCACCTGTCGTAATGAAAGCAAGAGTTCTTCATTTAGGAGGGACTTTTCTACTTAAATTTCTATGTAGATGTCATATATCTTTGGACTCTATTAATTTATTACCAGTAAAGAGTGGCATAGTATTTATCCTGGATCATAAGCGCTATTAATCAGTTGTGCCAACTCAAATTCCTTCCATCCTATTGATAAATATTGTACTGATCTAGAAGTGGGAATGACGAGTGAGGTAATTAAATTTGCAGATGACGCAAAACAATTCAAATCTGTTAAAATGCCACACGGGGGGGGGGGGGCGCCAACTGATAGTCTGCAGGGCGGCACCAGAGACCCTAGGTACGGCCCTGTTATGGTGTATCTAGGAAGATCAGAACGGGGGTCTTTTACTAAAGGTTAGCTCGAGTTATCTGCAGGAGGGCCCATCTCTGATAGGCGATGGTTGGGTTTTGTACCATTTCCTTTAATTTGGGATTCTCTTTGAAGTTTACTTTGTATTCGTTTGGTTCCTGGAACTGAGGAGTAGGAAACATATCTTTCAGTAATTCACTCTCCCTAAACAGCAGTTGAATGTCTTTCATAATTTCCCTTAGGTTTTCTAGTTCTGGATTATGTGCTACTAAAATTTCTACGTGCTACAGTTTTTCTTTCCTTGTGTTGGAGCAGATTTTGTCTTGGTTTTTGAGCAATGAAGCTTTCTTGGAGATTATTCTGGGGAGATAGCTCTATTGTTTGTAGAGTTCAGTCAAAATTTTGAAGGGATCAATATTTAAAGAGATTTAAAGAGGCAGGAGAGGTTCCTGGCCAGTCAAATCACCTGTGTATGGCTATTTGTGCATTTTCAATAGGACTTTGCCAAATAATGCTGCTGAATATCCTTGTTAACCAACTAAGCTATATTGTGGGCAGTCAAGTTAAGGGTGGGGAGTAAGCTCTTATTTTATTTATTTTAGTTAACATTTGTACCCCACACTTTCCCACTCATGGCAGGCTCAATGCGGCTTACATATTATATACAGGTACTTATTTGTACCTGGGGCAATGGAGGGTTAAGTGACTTGCCCAGAGTCACAAAGAGCTGCCTGTGCCTGAAGTGGGAATCAAACTCAGTTGCCCAGTTCCCCAGGACCAGAGTCCACCACCCTAACCACTAGGCCACTCCTCCAATTTTAAACAATTACAGTTTAAAATCTTATGTTCCACTACCCCCTAAAATAGTTTGGTAAATTACAATATAAGACAACTAGAGCAAATGGGAGTTTTACTTTTCTTAAGTAATCCTCAATAGAAATAAAGTAAACTAAAAGAAGTGGCCTAAGATGGCTACTACATCTCTCTACTTTTTTTTAGGGAATGCAACTGGGAAATCAGAACTTCAAACCCCTGTATATAATGGAGTAAACCTAAGTGGCTCAATCTGGTCAGAGAAATCGCAGATCCAGGATGGCTTCTAGGAGTATTTCTCTTGCCATCTTTTAGGCTAATCAAAGGTCAGTTTCCCTAGCTCATTTTTAAAGCTAATTTAACAGGAGAGTTGATTTCTGGCTCCCAGAACAAGGAGATTATGAATCCCTGAAGGTCTTTAAAAGCCCCCAAATGCCTGGATTTAAGCCACCCTGGTAAATGCAACTAAGTAACCTCTGTAGCAACTTTGCTCAGTTTCTGCAACAAAGAAACTCCCGCGCGCCACCCAACAGACCCAGCCCCACCCACAGAGCGAGACAAAGGTGCGCATGCTCCGAGCATCCCCGCGCCGGAACTGGCGTGAGCGGGACAGGAAGTACTACGCGTGCCCAGAGAGAGAGAGAGAGAAAGAACGCCCGTGACGTGCAACGGGAAGAAACGCGCATGCTCGGAAGCGGTTCCTAACCAACGCCCTCTCCCCCCCCCCCCCCCCTGTCTGGCTTCAGTGCGCGCACTCCGAAAGCGTCTACTTGCGAGCAGAAGTACTGCGCATGCTTTGAGATAGTCCCACCCACTCCCCTGCGCAGCGCGCGCCAAAAAAGTGTGCAGGAAGTTGCCTGAGTCTATCTGCCTAACAGTTATTCATGATTTGAAGTCCCTCGCCAGACCTTTTCTAAATGCAGCTGCAACACTATTCAGGAGCAGTTCCCATAGCTTATACAGAAAACATGCTTAATAAAATGTGGTTTAAGCCTGCCATTTTAATTGGAAATGCCCAGGGTGGCTGAATGTAAATCACCTTCAGCTAGTACTGAAAAAGGTGAAGCAAAGAGCTCAATAAATAAAATTTCAGTGAATGCCATGTAGGTTTAGTACAAAAGTAATGCCACACTGGGAAAAGACCAAGGGTCCATCGAGCCCAGCACAGCCAATCCAGGCCAAGGGCACCTGGCGAGCTTCCCAAACATACAAACATTCTATACATGTTATTCCTGGAATTGTGGATTTTTCCCCAAGTCCATTTAGTAGCGGTTTATGGACTTGTCCTTTAGGAAACCGTCTAACCCCTTTTTAAACCCTGCCAAGCTAACCGCCTTCACCACGTTCTCCGGCAATGAATTCCAGAGTTTAATTATGTGTTGGGTGAAGAAACTTTTTCTCCGATTTGTTTTAAAATGACTGCACTGTAGTTTCATCGCATGCCCCCTAGTCCTAGTATTTTTGGAAAGCGTGAACAGACGCTTCACATCCACCTGTTCCACTCCACTCATTATTTTATATACCTTTATCATGTCTCCCCTCAGCCGTCTCTTCTCCAAGCTAAAAAACCCTAGCCTCCTTAGTATTTCTTCATAGGGAAGTCGTCCCATCCCCTTTATAATTTTCGTCGCCCTTCTCTGCACCTTTTCTAATTCCACTATATCTTTTTTGAGATGCAGCGACCAGAATTGAACACAATATTCAAGGTGCGGTCACAGCATGGAGCGATACAAAGGCATTATAACATCCTCATTTTTGTTTTCCATTCCTTTCCATTGCTTTCTTAGCCACAGCAGCACAGTGAGCAGAAGGTTTCAACGTATCATCAACGACGACACCTAGCTCCCTTTCTTGGTCCGTGACTCCTAACGTGGAACCTTGCATGACGTAGCTATAATTCGGGTTCCTCTTTCCCACATGCATCACTTTGCACTTGCTCACATTAAACGTCATCTGCCATTTAGACTCCCAGTCTCATAAGGTCCTCTTGTAATTTTTCACAATCCTCCTGCGATTTAACGACTTTGAACAACTTTGTGTCATCAGCAAATTTAATTACCTCACTAGTTACTCCCATCTCTAGGTCATTTATAAATATGTTAAAAAGCAGCGGTCTGAGCACAGACCCCCGGGGAACCCCACTAACTACCATTCTCCATTGAGAATACTGACCATTTAACCCTACTCTCTGTTTTCTATCTTTTAACCAGTTTTTAATCCACAATAGAACACTACCTCCTATCCCATGACTCTCCAATTTTGTCTGGAGTCTTTCATGAGGTACTTTGTCAAACGCCTTCTGAAAATCCAGACACACAATATCAACAGGCTCCCCTTTATCCACATATTTGTTCACCTCTTCAAAGAAATGTAGTAGATTGGTGAGGCAAGATTTCCCTTCACTAAATCCATGTTGGCTTTGTCTCATTTATCCATGCTTTTGAATATGCTCTGTAATTTTGTTATTAATAATAGTCTCTACCATTTTGCCCGGCACCGACATCAGACTCACCGGTCTATAATTTCCCGGATCTCCTCTGGAACCTTTTTTAAAAATCGGCATTACATTGGCCACCCTCCAATCTTCTGGCACCACACTCGATTTTAAGGATAAATTACATATTTCTGAATAGCTCCACATGCTCATTTTTCAGTTCTGTCGGTACTCTGGGATGAATACCATCCAGTCCAGGAGATTTGCTACTCTTCAGTTTGTAGAACTGCCCCATTATATCCTCCAGATTTACAGAAAATCCGAATCATCAGCTTCGAATACCATACGCATTCAATACGCACTCAACTGTGGGTGCGAGGACATACACCAACTGAAATCAGGAGTAAATCCCAACGCGTGAGTTGGTTCACAGACCCTCATGATTCTAGAACACTGCAGCCCAATGTCCCTCCCATCATTTTGCCCCTTTTGCAGATCCACACAGAAATACTTAGTTGCTATTCTATATACAGACACGTAAATGTGTTTTCGTGTGGATCTGCTGTTTCGGCCCTTGCATCTATTAGAACACTTTTTCATGAGAAGAATTTGGCGTGGAAATACCTCATAATGTTAGACACCATATATAGAATCCAGGAGATAATGTCCAGTGTTCTATAACTTATGTGCATCACTGGGAGCCCTGCTCATGCTACACCCGTGTGCATACCTCTTTCCATTTATACACTCTGTACATTAGGTGTCCCTTACACAATAGCGGACAAAAAAAAAACACTGAATGCTGCCAGCTGAATATTTTCCCCTAGGTTTCTTAGAGAGTGGGTCTTTTAGAAAGGCGCGGTAGCATTTTTCACGCGCACTGATTAGCACATGCTAAATACTAGAGACGCTCATAGGAATAATGGGCGTCCTCCCTGCCCCCCATTTTGATAGCATGGGTGACTGAACCTCTTCCAAAGATGCAGCTGACTGAGTCATTAAAGGATAACCATTCCCTTACTATAGTAAGCTCCAGCACAGCTTACATCCACAACAGGCAGAATGCTGGTACTACAGTGCTAACTCCCCCCCCCCCCCCACACCCCAACCTGGTGTCTGAGGTGGGTGCCCATCTACACCTTCCGGCAGCCCTACATATGTATATGTAGACTGCATAAAATATGCAGATTTGTATGAAACTCCACTGGCACGTTTTTTACCGAAATTTTATGCTTTGTGTTCCATTCGCAGAATTTGACATTGATACTATCACACAATTAAAACAGAGGAAGCAAGCAGTGAATGCCCTTGTGGTCAATTAAAGATGCTCATCAGGTCGAGCTACTAGGGACACTAATTATGACCAACTGGGAGAGCAAAGCTCAAACATTAAGCACGGAGAAAGAGTTTACATGGAGTCTTTCTTCAGAAAACACAACTAAGACTCTTTTCCTCTGAGTGTAGCTGGGCCTAGAACAATGAAAACAACACCGTGTAAATGTAAGTAATAAAAAGTATCGATGCGTGATGGTCTGTTTCTAATACTTCTTGAGCTCAAATTCAGAATCAGTTATTCAGTTGGTGGTGGCAATATCCACATAACTTCATTTTTTAAAAATGCACCCTAATTTTTTAGCTAGCTGGCTTTTCAAATGGCCAAAATTATTATTATTTATTTTTCGGGCCCAACTAGGAGTGTTCTAAGGCTGGCCAAAAACGTATCCCTTAAATTAGTTATATTCAGTTATGGGATAGATGGCATCCATTTAAGTGGCATTTTAAAAATAGCAAATATAGGGGTCCTTTTACTAAGCCATAGTAGCGTTCTTAACTCATGGTAGAAATCAGTTGGTGGTAAACGCTAAGACACTCAAAGTAACATAGAGGCATATTTTCAAAGCACTTTGGGAGGCTAAGTTCCATAGGTTTCTATGGAACTTTGGGAGGCTAAGAGGCATATTTTCAAAGCACTTAGCCTTCCAAAGTTCCATAGAAACCTATGGAACTTTGGAAGGCTAAGTGCTTTGAAAATATGCCTCTAAGTGCTTTGAAAATGAGCCTGATGGTAACATAGTAGATGACGGCAGAAAAAGACCTGCACGGTCCATCCAGTCTGCCCAACAAGATAAACTCATATGTGTATACCTTACCTCGATTTGTACCTGCCTTTTTCAGGGCACAGACCGTACAAGTCTGCCCAGCAGTATTTCCCGCCTCCCAAGCACCAGTCCCGCCTCCCATCTCCGGCTCTGGCAGACCGTATAAGTCTGCCCTCCACTATCCTCGCCTCCCAACCACCAACCTCTCTTCCCCCACCTGCTCCGCCACCCAATTTTGGCTAAGGAATATAATGGACATCTCTGTGTTTATCACTAGCTGATTCCTACCATGTCTTAGTAAAAGACCCCAATAAATTCAAATGGATATCTTTCTCCAATAAATGAACAGCACTGATGGATAGTTGCATAGAGTTAAATGGATTTAAGGTTATCGGGCGGATGTTGATAGTATTTTATAAGACTAAATTAATGTGTGACAAGCTTTCAAAAGTTAGTTTCTTTATCAGATCTGTGAATAAACAGCACAGTTACACTGAATTTAAAACGTACAGAATAAACAATGTCTTACTCTTCTTATATAAGCCATTGCAGGTCAGAAAAAGAGGAGGTGTAAGTAACATAGTAGATGACAGCAGAAAAAGACCTGCATGGTCCATCCAGTCTGCCCAACAAGATAAACTCAAATGTGCTACTTTTTATGTTTATCTTACCTTGATTTGTACCTGTCTTTTTCAGGGCACAGACCGTATAAGTCTGCCCAGCACTATCCCCGCCCCCCAACCACCAGCCCCACCTCCCACCACCGGCTCCGGCACAGACCGTATAAGTCTGCCCAGCACTATCCTCACCTCCCAACCACCAGCCCCGCCTCCGCCACCCAATCTCGGCTAAGCTCCTGAGGATCCATTCCTTCTGAACAGGATTCCTTTATGTTTATCCCACGCATGTTTGAATTCCGTTACCGTTTTCATCTCCTCCATTTAGCCCAGTACCCGTCTTCCCAGCAGACATAGATGAGGCAGTAACATTATTAACTGTATCTGATATCATGAAATGACAATGTTAACAAATCTATGTAAGCCACATTGAGCCTGCAAATAGGTGGGGGAATGTGGGATACAAATGCAATATATAAATAAATAAAAATAAATACATTTTCCAGCTGAAAGTCCGCACATAAGATAATGGGGGAGAATCTCTGGGGGTCTTTTTACTAGGACGTGGTAGCGTTTTTAGATCGCAGTAGAAAACAGCTGGCGCTAAAAGCCAAAATACCCATTATATTCCTATGGGTGTCTTGGCGTTTACCACCAACTGATTTCTACCATGAGCTATCAATAGAAATCAAACAAAATAAAACATGAAAAAGAAAATAAGATGATACCTTTTTTATTGGACATAACTTAATACACTTCTTGATTAGCTTTCGAAGGTTGCCCTTCTTCGTCACCCTCCCACTCTGTCAGACTGTCATAGTAATGCTTGAATGTTTTCACTTATATACACTGTCAGCTAGCACATTTGCTTATTTCCGATCTGACGAAGAAGGGCAACCTTCGAAAGCTAATCAAGAAATGTATTGTTATGTCCAATAAAAAAGGTATCATCTTATTTTCTTTTCCATGTTTTATTTTGTTTGATTTCTATTGATAACCTTAAGAGTGGACTAACACGGCTACCACACTCCTCTATTTACCATGAGCTAAAAATGATACTGTGGCTTAGACCCCCTCTGTGTCTCTACTGAAAATTTCTGTGTTAGTTTCTAACTTCAGAAGTTCTCCATTCCTATATAGTTCTCACATTTCCTTAGGTATCTTGAGTCATTACAGGATCGATCTTCCTTTGAGAAATGTTCATGGACTGTGCTGTCATTCTGTTTTTCTCTGTGATATTTTATGGTGTATCTAGGAAGATCAGAACGGGGGTCTTTTACTAAAGGGTAGCTCGAGTTATCTGCAGGAGGGCCCATCTCTGATAGGCGATGGTTGGGTTTTGTACCATTTCCTTTAATTTGGGATTCTCTTTGAAGTTTACTTTGTATTCGTTTGGTTCCTGGAACTGAGGAGTAGGGAGCATATCTTTCAGTAATTCACTCTCCCTAAACAGCAGTTGAATGTCTTTCATAATTTCCCTTAGGTTTTCTAGTTCTGGATTGTGTGCTACTAAAATTGCTACGTCCTACAATTTTTCTTTCCTTGTATTGTAGTAGAAGCTTGGTTTTTCATCAATGAAGTTTTCTTGAAGATTATTTTGGGGAGATAGCTCTATTGTTTGTAGAGTTCACTCAAAATTTTGAAGAGGTCAATATTTAACTGGCTCCTGGCCAGTCAAATCACCTGTGTATGGTTATTTGTGCTTATTCAATAGCACTTAAGCAGTTAATGTTCCTGAATATCCTTGCTAACCACCTAAGCTATATTATGGGCGGTCAAGTTAGGGGTGGGGGGTGGGAAGTAAGCTCTTATTACAATCTAAAATCTTATGTTCCACTACCCCCCAAAATAGTTTGGTGCATTACATTATAAAACAACTAGATAATCTCTTGTGAATTACAAAGCAAATTAAATATAATTAAGAACTATTCCAACATCAGAATAAAATGTTTGAAAGAGAAACACTTTCAATAATTTCCTAAACTTTAAATAACGATTCTCAGATCAGACATGCAAAGAGAGTGAATTCCAGCAGTGTGGAGCTTGACAAGCAAAAGTAGCAGAATGAATGCTTTTGTGTTGCTCCATCGTGCAAACGCATCTTAAATACTTTGTGCAACTCTGGACATTGCATCTCACCAAAGATGCAGAGGGGCATTTTTGACATGACGTCTAAATCCGATTTTGGACATCTTAGTTCTATTTTCATGAGAACACAAATGTAACAGATCTTTTGATAAGATATCTATCTTCTTCGTCTTTTCAGATTAAGCAGCAAAGAGACATGGGAAGAGGTAACCATACTGCTGTGATTGAGTTCCATCTCATTGGATTCCCCACCGATGATAGGATGGGTATCTTCCTTTTACTATTATTCTCAGCTATCTACATCTTAACCATTAGTGGTAATGTTGCCATCATTGCTATAATTAGAGTGGACCCCCGCTTACACACCCCTATGTACTTCTTCCTGGGTAACTTCTCCTTCATGGAGATCTGGTACACCTCCGTCACTATCCCTAAAATGCTGAGAGATTTCCTGGTAGCGGAGAAAACAATTTCCATCAATGGATGTATTACCCAGTGCTATTTCTTCTTTATGTTGGGTGCCATAGAGAACTACTTGTTGGCGGTCATGGCCTATGATCGATACCTAGCTATATGTAACCCTCTGCGCTATGCAACCATTATGATCCCTCAACTTTGTTACTTGCTTGCTTTTGGGTCCTGGATTGTTAGCTTCCTAGGCTCCTTGTTTCCCATCTTTTCCTTGAGTAGACTTTCCTTCTGTGGCCCAAATCAAATAAACCACTTTTTTTGTGATGTTGTCCCTTTGTTGAGTCTCTCTTGCACAGACACATCTTTGTTGAAGATATACTTTTTCAGCATGTTATGGATGATCGTCTTCAGCTGTCTTCTTTTCACAATAGTTTCCTATGCCAATATACTCTTCACCATATTGAGAATCCCTTCTGAATCTGGTCAGCAAAAGGCCTTCTCTACCTGTGGTTCCCATCTGACAGTGGTCATTATATATTATGGATCAGTTATCTTTATGTATGTGAGGCCTCCTGGAAAACATACCTTTCAGTCTGACAAGGTAGTGTCCATTTTCTATGCTGTGGTAACTCCTCTACTAAACCCCATCATTTATAGCCTCAGAAACAAAGAGGTGAAACAGTCTTTAATAAAAACCTTGGGCAGAAGAACAATAGCTATGAACTAGAATTCATGAGATATTTCTTGTGAAAATACAATGGATTTTGGAGACAGATTTCTCAGCAGGACAGATTTGGGACTAATACATTTTTTGAACTGAATTGTACAGATTTTAAAAAATGTTAGGGAATGGATGTCTACCTTACTTGTTGTGACACCTCCTCTGGAGTTTTCCCTGGATTTGGAAGGGGGGAGGGAGTTTACCTGACAGATGCCCCCACCAGGGCTCGCTCTATTGTTCCCCCCTTTATATATCTCTGTGCTCTGATGTCATCACCCAGAGAGTATTAAAGGGTAGATTCCCCTTCTGTTCCCCCAAGGAACTACTATACAACCTCAGTGAATTCAATTTTCTTAAATTTCTCATAGCTATTCCTCATTAATAAGCTCTGTCCAATCTGACAGCCTCTCAGAGCTCCCACAAAATCTCTCACACCTCTGTCACATGTGATCTCCTCTCAAAATCCTTCATCCCTCTGTAATCTGCTCACTCTGACAGACATCACACAACTCCCTCTCTGTCTCTGAGCCAAGAAAACACCCACTGCAGGGTTGCCAGATTAACCAGTTGAAAACCCGCCCAAAATTTCACACCCCGCCCCCGCCGTCATCAACCCCGCCCCCGCCGTCATCAGCTCCACCCCCGCCATCAACCCCACCCCCACCGTCATCAGCTCCACCCCTGTCATCATCAACCTCGCCCCCATCATCATCAACCCTGCCTCCGCGTCATCAACCCCGCCCCCAACGTCAACCATGCCGCTGCGGGGCGAAAACCCCCAGCCGGCCAAGAAAAAAAAAACGCCCGGCCAAAATAAAAGCTGGCCAAAAAATCGCAACCCGCAGCGGTCAAAAATTTCCCGCAGCTTGTCGCGGAAAGCCGCCCAATTGGGCGGGAAAACCACCCATCTGGCAACCCTGACCCACTGCTATTTCCCTTCTTAGAAGCTTCTCCCCCTTCTGTATAGCTCCAGCTACACCCACTGATATTTCCCTCCTTAGAAACTCCTCCCCTTCTTCACAGCCCCAGCTACACCCACTGGTATTTCCCTCCTTAGAAACTCCTCCCCTTCTTCACAGCCCCAGCTACACCCACTGGTATTTCCCTCCTTAGAAACTCCTCCCCTTCTTCACAGCCCCAGCTACACCCACTGGTATTTCCCTCCTTAGAAACTCCTCCCCTTCTTCACAGCCCCAGCTACACCCACTGGTATTTCCCTCCTTAGAAACTCCTCCCCTTCTTCACAGCCCCAGCTACACCCACTGGTATTTCCCTCCTTAGAAACTCCTCCCCTTCTTCACAGCCCCAGCTACACCCACTGGTATTTCCCTCCTTAGAAACTCCTCCCCTTCTTCACAGCCCCAGCTACACCCACTGATATCGCCTTTCTCAGAAAAGTCCTCCCCCTTCTTCACAACCTCAGTTGCCATGCAGAAGACAAATTGATACATTTGCTGACCATTTGCCCTGGTGTCACTAATATGACATCATCAAGAACTGCCAAGAAATCACCCAGATCAAACTGTCAGTCTGCTTAACATACACAAACTATACTCCATCACAACTCAACGCATAGATGAGGTTGCATTAGAACAGTGATCTGAAAACAGGGAAGCTAAGGTTCAAATCCCATTTATACTCGTTATGGCCATGGACCTCCTACTATCTCAGCTACAAATATAACAATTAGCACTCACTAAATGCCATGTGACCCATTATATTTCTATGGGCTGCATGGCATTTAGCCTTAGTAAAAGGACCCTCTAGATTGGAAGTCCTCCAGATACAGGTACATATTTGAATTACTACTGAAAAAGTGTGAGCGTCTCTAAATGAATAATAAATACATCTAAATCAAGTTACGTTAGGCCCAAACTATTCTCTTTTTTATGCATTATGGTTGCCATGTTGATTCACTTGAATATGTAACAATAAGGGTCATTGAACAAGGTGTAGATGATAAATTTTTATTGAACTAACTTAATATGTCTGTGACTAATTTTTTTATAGCTATTCTGCCTTCATCAGGTCATTGATAAAGCAATTAGGATGATGACGTCATGACAGTCAAAGACTTAACAAGAATAATAGAGTGGAGGAGTAGGCCTAGTGGTTAGAGTACCAGGATGACAACAAAGAACCCCAGTTAAAATCCTACTGCTGCTCCTTGTGATCTTGGGCGAGTCATTTACTGGTAATTTCTCTTTCTTTCAGGTACAAACGTAGGAGTCCTTTTACTAAGATACACTAACAATTAGCGCGCGTTAAATACTAAAAAGTCTATGACTTTCTTAGCAATTAATGCATCTTAGTAAAAGGACCCTGAAGATTGTAAGTCCTCTGGGGACAGGCAATGCCTAATGTACCTGAAATGTAACTCACCCTTGTGAGCTAAATCCAGTCCTTTGGGACTGTAAAATTGTACTTTCTCTCTCGCCTATACCAGCTTCCATCTCCGAGTCCATTCCTTTAATAGGCTGAAATAACCTGCGCTGTGGATTTATAAAATTAGCTCATAACCTAAGAACATAAGCATTGCCATACTCGGACAGAGAGAAGGTCCATCAAGCCCAGTATCCTGTTTCCAACAGTGGCCAATCCAGGTTACAAGGATTCGATCTTATCACCAACCTTGACAGAATTGACTAGCATTGGCTAGTGCAGCGGACTTAGGTTCTGGCAACCTGGGTTCGATTCCTACTGCAGCTCCTTGTGAAAAGATATAGTAGAATTGGAAAAGGTACAGCGAAGGGCGACGAAAATGATAGTGGGGATGGGACGACTTTCCTATGAAGAGAGGCTGAGAAGGCTAGGGCTTTTCAGCTTGGAGAAGAGACGGCTGAGGGGAGATATGATAGAAGTGTATAAAATAATGAGTGGAATGGATCGGGTGGATGTGAAGCGACTGTTCACGCTATCCAAAAATACTAGGACTAGAGGGCATGAGTTGAAGCTACAGTGTGGTAAATTTAAAACGAATCGGAGAAAATTTTTCTTCACCCAACGTGTAATTAGACTCTGGAATTCGTTGCCGGAGAACGTGGTACGGGCGGTTAGCTTGACGGAGTTTAAAAAGGGGTTAGATAGATTCCTAAAGGACAAGTCCATAGACCGCTATTAAATGGACTTGGAAAAATTCCGCATTTTTAGGTATAACTTGTCTGGAATGTTTTTACGTTTGGGGAGCGTGCCAGGTGCCCTTGACCTGGATTGGCCACTGTCGGTGACAGGATGCTGGGCTAGATGGACCTTTGGTCTTTCCCAGTATGGCACTACTTATGTACTTATGTACTTATGTACCTTGAGCAAGTCACTTAACCCTCCAATGCCCCAGCTACAAAAACTTAAGATTGCGAGACCATTGCATAGGTGCTATAGAAATGATTACTAGTAGTAGTATGGGCAGCTGCAAGTCTAGGGATCACCCAGTTAGAGGGAGATAACCGAGTTATCTCCCACTGAATATCAGCCTCTTAAAAAATATATCCAAAACTTTAACTAGACCCTTTACATATAATCATTATATATCATCATAGTCTTTTATAATCAGGTCCCTGATTGGACTACAAAGCATCATGGTTGGTCCATGAAATCCCCACGTTGATGGCATGGATGACAGACATCTTCCAAAGATGCAGCTGCATAGGAGTAATGAAATCAGTAAAGGGGGACCAGGCTAGTTGTGGTTGTAGCCGCAGTGTAACCTGCAGTTGCTTACATTCACAGTGCTGCCTCCTGCACCCCCCACCCCAACTGCTGTTTCAGATGGGTGCCCATCTATGACAGTTCTTCTGGTAATGCATTTTATTTATATGTAGACTGCTTAAAAGATACGGATTTGTATGCTTTTTCTTTATAGAACTTTCAAGCTCTGTGTTCCATTCACATAATGAACTTTGATGCTATCACGCAATTAAAGCAAAGGAAGAAAGGCAGTGAACGCCTATGTGTTCACTTAGAGATGATGATCAGGTCGAGCTACTACGGACACTTATTCTGACCAACTGGGAGAGCAGTTCAACCCCCCCCGGAATCTATATATGGCGACTAAAGTTGCATATGCAAACTAGCGAATAGCTGATTTGGATGCGTAATGAGCCAATCAGCACCAGTAATTGTCTGCTAGCAATCAATTATATGTGGGTATAGTAGGGTTTTAGTGACTTTGGGTGAGGTCACAGTTTCCACCACATGTGACAGGTAGAGGGAGATAGGGACCTGGGTGTCCCCCCCTCCCACCCTCCCGTGAACTGCACCAACCACTACACTACTCCAGGGATCTGCATGCTGCTCTAATAGACCTGATTTTAACACATGAGGCTGTTATAGAGGCTGGTAAGTCATAATTTTATTTACATTTTTGGGGGGTGGGAGAGGGGGGTCAGTGACCACTGGGGGGTATTGGGCGGGGGCTAATCCTTGATTCCCTCCTGTCGTCATCTGGTCATTTAGAGCACTTGCACTGCCTTATTAGTTATAAAAACAGGTCTAGCTCAAAACATCTTAGTTTTAGTTTTGTTTTGTTCCATTATGGCTGAAAAACGTCTAGGAATGCCCAAATCCCACCCTTAACACACCCCTGACACCCCCCAACATGCCCCCTTGAGATCTGGATGCACTGCAGGTGAACATAATAAAAAAAACGTCTGAAAAATAGGTTTCAAAAATACCGATTTGGACGTTTTTGTGAGAAAAACATCCAAACACTGCCTTATGCCACTTTTCAGACTTTTTTTTTTCTTTCAAAAATGAGCTCCATGGCGCATGAGCATGTACACTTTTGCATGCAGTGTTCAAACTCTGAAACCCTTCAAGCGTCTTTCTTGACTTCAGCTTTGGCGTCCTTGACTTGAACAGGCCCCACGACAACGCTCAGCTCCTTCAGGTAGGAACTGGTGTCTCTCTTGCGCCTCCTTAGGCAGCCCTGGTAACAGCGGGAGGAGTAATCCCAGGTTCTGCAGACCACCAGCCTGCACTGCAGGAAAACCACTTGGTAGCGGTTCACGAACGTGAAAGAGTTGAACCGGAACCGAACAGTGTTGGAGGACGGGGAGCCGTAAGAGTAAAATGTTGAGTCTCTAACGCATCTAAAAAAAAAAAAAAAAGAAGATAATGAAAAACAATGAAAACTAACTTATTAAGAAAACAAACAAAAAAAATTGTAGGCATTACTGATGCCAGGAATGCATGCATTTCAAATTGCAAAAGTGTAATGCCATTAAGCCCTTCACTTTCATGACATTTGCATGACATTTACAAAGATTTTGAAATGTTAAATTAATAATATATTCTTATTTTGCCTCATTGTCTCTCTCTTTTTTTCTCTGGCTTTCCCTCTTTATTGCTACCATAAAAGCTCGCAATATCTCTCTATATAAAAGGCAACCCCAACGTTCTAATGAAGCCTCCACGGAAGTTGAGGCGCCCGAGATATCCGGTGTGCCCTGGAGTGTCTGCACCGCCCTCGCGTCAAAACGTCATGACGTCGAGGGCGGAGCAATGACACTCGAGGGCCGAAACGGAAACGCCACAGGCACGGCCACGGAGGCGCAGCAAAAAAAAAAAAAAAAACCCTCCCCACACACAGCGAACCCCGAACAACGACCGACGGTCACACGGAGGCAGGCAAGTAGCTCGGAGGGAGGGGGCCCCTTGCTAGGGCCCGTTTCATTGCGCTCAGAAACGGGCATTTTTTCCTGGTTTAAAATAAATAGTTATCTTAACTGAATTTAGCCATAAGCCAATTGACTTGATATATTAGCCCAGTACCATATTATTTCCTGCTTTATTTATAAGAATAAATGAGACACTTTTCCTTTATAAAGCTGTTTCAGTCAGGAACTGAGCCCAGGCTGTTGAAAAGTGTTAGTGGTGGCCGGTAAGAAAAGCTCTTGTTTAAAGGTCACAGTGGGCTAATGCTCTCTGCAAGGCAAGAGGGACCATCACCTGTTCCTAAATCCTCACTCTTAGTAGCTGCAGAAACATGTGCATTTCTGAGGACTTTTACAGGGGCGTAGCCCGACTTCGGCGGGTGTGGGGGGGTCCACAGCCCGAGGTGAAGGGGCACATTTTAGCCCCCCCCCAGCACCGCCGACCCCCCAGCCATTATCGACCCCCCCCCCCCGCCGTTGCCAACCCCCCCTGCTGCCGCCGCCAACTTTGACGACCCCTGCCGACGACCCTCTCGACCCCCCGCTCCCACCGCCAACCCTCCCTCGCCGTCGCCTACCTTTGCTGGCGGGGAACCCCAATCTCCGCCAGCCGAGGTGAAGGCTTCGTTCTGTTTCTGACGTCCTGCATGTTGTACGTGCAGGACGTCAGACTCACAGAAACAGAACGAAGCCTGGCTGATTTGCCTGGGTCATCGGCAGGGGGTCCAGGGCCAAATCTATGGGGGCCCAGACCCCCCTGGCCCCACGTAGCTACGCCACTGTTCTAGCATATAACTAGATAGGCCCCCACTGGCTCAGTGGCTTAATAGATTTTTCCTTATGTGAAAACTGTTTCCGCAGGGAATAACAAACTTCTCATAGACTGTTCCTCATGATTTGGCATCACCATAATGTTACAAGTATCATATCTATATGTTCTTACCCACTCTTGATTAAATCATAAGTTCTGGTTACAAAGTCCAAGGCATTTGGAGATGCCACACAAGAATCCAGGAACAGCACCAGGTTTTGATCTGAGCTGTACAGTCGAGCTTGGACATATACGTCTTGGTTCAGATCCACGTAATAAGGCCACTCGTGGACAGGATTCATGAAGGATGAAGAGTAGTAGAATGAGAAGCTCACATTGTATCGACCATATTGTGTTTCATGGATGTCAACTGTATCGTTGCTTATGTACACGATATCGAATGAGGTGTTCTGGAAAAGCCTGCAGCGAAGGTCAACATTCAGTTTCTTTTGCCTTGTGATGAGACTCACAGGTGGGTAAGCCCGAAGCGTGTTGGAGTAGACTATGGTACTACCATCTACCTGAAAAAAAAATTACAAAATGAAATGTGATCAATAAAGTTGGCACCCAATATGTGGCGAGGATTTTTAATTGATATTTGGGAAAGAAATGGATTTTTTTTTCAGGTAGTGTTACATTCTAGGAGGAAGTTTTGAAAGCAGTCAGGGATGCTCCAGGACCACAGATACTTTTCTATTCTGTTCTGTGGCTTATATTGTGCTTTTATCTCAGCAATTACTACTACTACTACTACTATTTAGCATTTCTATAGCGCTACAAGGCGTACGCAGCGCTGCACAAACATAGAAGAAAGACAGTCCCTGCTCAAAGAGCCTACAATCTAATAGACAAAAAATAAATAAAGTAAGCAAATCAAATCAATTAATGTGAACGGGAAGGAAGAGAGGAGGGTAGGTGGAGGCGAGTGGTTACAAGTGGTTACGTGTCAAAAGCAATGTTAAAGAGGTGGGCTTTCAGTCTAGATTTAAAGGTGGCCAAGGATGGGGCAGGACGTAGGGGCTCAGGAAGTTTATTCCAGGCGTAGGGTGCAGCGAGACAGAAGGTGCGAAGTCTGGAGTTGGCAGTAGTGGAGAAGGGAACAGATAAGAAGGATTTATCCATGGAGCGGAGTGCACGGGAAGGGGTGTAGGGAAGGACGAGTGTGGAGAGATACTGGGGAGCAGCAGAGTGAGTACATTTATAGGTTAGTAGAAGAAGTTTGAACAGGATGCGAAAATGGATAGGGAGCCAGTGAAGAGTCTTGAGGAGAGGGGTAGTATGAGTAAAGCGACCCTGGCGGAAGACGAGACGGGCAGCAGAGTTTTGAACCGTCTGGAGAGGGGAGAGGTGACTAAGTGGGAGGCCAGCAAAAAGCAGATTGCAGTAGTCTAAACGAGAGGTGACAAGGGTGTGGATGAGGGTTTTGGTAGAGTGCTCGGAAAGAAAGGGGCGGATTTTACGGATGTTGTAAAGAAAGAAACGACAGGTCTTGGCAATCTGCTGGATATGAGCAGAGAAGGAGAGAGAAGAGTCAAAGATGACCCCAAGGTTTCGAGCTGAGGAGACAGGGAGAATGAGAGAGCCATCAACAGAAATAGAAAACGGGGGGAGTGGGGAGGTGGGTTTGGGGGGGGGGGGGAAATGAGAAGCTCGGTTTTGGTCATATTTAATTTCAGGTGGCGTTGAGACATCCAGACAGCAATGTCAGACAAGCAGATTACAAAGGGAAAGGGGACTTGATATACCGCCTTTCTGAGGTTTTTGCAACTGCATTCAAAGTGGTTTATTTATTTATTTGTTACATTTGTATCCCACATTTTCCCACATAGTTGCAGGCTCAATGTGGCTTACATAATGTTGTGAAGGCATTCGCCAAATCAAGTACGGGATAGGTACAAAATGTTGTATTGGGATAGGGAAGATAAGATTCAATCAAGTTGGGTTGAGGTAAAAGAGTTCATCAATGTCCAATACGATCTTTAATAGTGAAGTGTTGCAGGGTTGAGTCATTTAAGTTGGGTCATTTGGATATGCCCTTCCGAATAGGTGAGTCTTTAATGACTTTCTGAATTTTAGGTAATCATAAGTTGTTTTCACCACTTGTGGCAATGCGTTCCACAGGCGTGTCCCTATGTAAGAGAAGTTGGACGCATGGGTTGTCTTGTATTTTAGTCCTTTGCAATTTGGGTAATGGAGATTCAGGTAAGACCGTGATGAACTGGTATTATTTCTGATTGGGAGATTGATTAGGTCAATCATGTAATCTGGGACTACTCTATAGATGATCTTATGGACTAAGGTGCAGATACTTATTTTGTATCTGGGACTACTCCATAGATGATCTTACGGACTAAGGTGCAGATACTTATTTTGTAACCAGGGGCAATGGAGGGTTAAGTGACTTGCCCAGAGTCACAAGGAGCTGCAATGGGAATCGAACTCAGTTCCCCAGGATCAAAGTCCACTGCACTAACCACTACTCTATGATAACAAACTCTTAAGTAGAAGGAGTTACAGTAAATTAAGGTGTCCTTTTACAAATCCGTGGTAAAAAGTGGCCTGCGGTAGTATGGGCTCAACTCTTGGGCGAACGCTGGGCCACTTTTTACTGCGGCTGGGAAAAAGACCATTTTTTTTAATGAGCCATGAACTGGGCGTGCACAAAAATTACCCAAAGCCCACTGAGGCTTGCTGTTATTCCTGCCCAGGCACCCAGCCCCCTTCCTCCTGGCAACTTACTCCATCTAAAGATGACAGCAGTGATCTCTAGAGCCATTTATAGATTTAAAGCTAACCATAGATATGTTGATCCAATAAATAGGTCATGACTGTGTACTACAATACTTTAAAATAATGTTGGAATGTGTTTATTTGTACGATAAGATTGAGTAGCAAGGTGGGTCACCAGGTGAGCGACCGCACCCCCAAAAACGGACTTCCGATGGTGCCGGTGTCTATTTTTCACCCGATCTCTCACTCTCCTTTTCTCCCGAAGCCTCAATCCATGAGTGGAGGAGTGGCCTAGTGGTTAGGGTGGTGGACTTTGGTTCTGAGGAACTGAGTTCGATTCCCACTTCAGGCACAGGCAGCTCCTTGTGACTCTGGGCAAGTCACTTAACCCTCCATTGCCCCATGTAAGCCGCATTGAGCCTGCCATGAGTGGGAAAGCGCTGGGTACAAATGTAACAAAAATAAAATAGATACTATTGGAGATTCTACATGGAATGTTGCTATTCCATGTAGAAGGCTGCGCAGGCTTATTTTCTGTGAGTCTGATGTCCTGCACGTCAGACTCACAGAAGCAGAAGCCTGCGCGCCACATTGGTGATCTGCAAGGGCCGACTTCTAGTGGAATAGCAACATTCCATGTAGAATCTCAAATAGTAGCAACAGTGGAGGAGTGGCCTAGTGGTTGGGGTGGTGGACTTTGGTCCTGAGGAACTGAGTTGGATTCCCACTTCAGGCACAGGCAGCTCCCTGTGACTCTGGGCAAGTCACTTAACCCTCCGTTGCCCCATGTAAGCCGCATTGAGCCTGCCATGAGTGGGAAAGCGCGGGGTACAAATGTAACAAAAATTTAAAAAAAACCCAGCCTGCTTTTGATGCTAATGCCTAAAGGAGTGGAAATCTATCATTTTGTCGTACCTTGTGTCACTTCATGTTGTTTTATACTATGTAAGTATGAAATGCTTACCTCTCTTACTGTGCCACAGCCATTGTAGCTGATGTTAAAAATCACATGGGTCCCAGTGATTTGAGATGAACAGTAGGGGTCATTCATAGTCAAGCTCCAGGGAGAGTAACCGAGTGACTGCAGATAGGCTCTGTTTACCGCTGCCTGCATAGCATCAGTGGAGCATGTGAGCGTAACTAGAAAAAGCAAAAAGTTGAATGTGTTATAATCTACCTATTCACGGATGAAGGACAACATCCGTAACTCCTTAAGATAGAAAAGTTAGGGGAGACTTTAAATACCATGCATTGACTGTTAACTCGTTTAAATGAACCATCCATTAGAATGGAAGAGCCTCTTACCAGATTTATTGGAAGGCGGAGAGACTGAGTAAAAGTGAGCACGGAATCCACCACTTGTAACACTAACATCACTGGAGAAGAGAACGGTAATAAAGTTTGAAGAGGAGGTGAATGTGGAGTTTGAGATCTGGCAGATTCTACGACGTGGAGATGACGATTGGAGAGGTCCATCATAGACTTCGATGAAGTCATATATACAGTTGCTGGAATACTCCAGTCTATGAATGAGGAGTGGGAAGGGACATTGTTAAAATGCGACAAAATGAGAATCTGAACACCTCCTACCGTACAACTGAATTATTTCAGTGTTATTAATCACTATCAATTTGGTACTACTACACACTTTTTAAACATTTTGGTCGTTGCAATTTTTTTGTGTTTTGGGAGGGTCAAGTTTCAAAGCCCCTTAGTCTTGTCAATTGACTGTATGAAAATCTCCCTCCTTCCAAGCAGCCCAAAGTGAAACAATGAGCACACTTTTAGCCATATGTAGATGAGATATTCCCAGAGGTATGTTTAATTCAGGGAGAGGCTCCTGTTTGCTGAAGTCCCACTCACTGGGTCAACCGTGAATTTTCAGAGGCACTTAACCAGGCATTACCAGTGAATATTGACTCTGACTGGCCTTTTTTGAAGTGCCGTTTGACTCAGCCTTGGACATTCAATGCTGGTGTCCAGACATGGTCCATCATCGAATACCTGGGGCAAATTCTGTCTGTGGCAGCTAGCGTTTAAGAAATCTGTCCACCGTGGGCTGAATATCGACCGGGTAAGTGGCACTTTTATTTGCACTTATGTTGCCAGGGCATACATTACTGAATGGAGAAAAGGGGTGTAAGGAAACAAGTTCCAAGACTCACAAGAATACAATCCAAACAAAGTTTATTCATCTAAACCAACGAAAAAAAGCCAAAGAGTGGCAAAGAGGTATCCCAAAAGACCTTACATGAGCCGTGCTTCAACACTAGGCCTTCCTCATAGGCCACCTGGGTTAAAAAAACTTCATGACTTCTGGATTGGAGAAATGAAAGGATCTGAACAACTTCAGATCTGAAAACGACGTCTACAGAGTGTCACGGAATGTTCAATCAGCATGAGGTTGTTCCGTTTTTTTTTAACTCAGTTGTCCCCTGAGGAAGGCTAAGTGCCAAAACATGGCCCACGTAGGGTTTTTTTTTTTGAGCTACCTCTTCACCACTCTTTGGCTTTTTTGGTTGCTTTTGATGAATAAACTTTGTTTGGATTGTATTCCTGTGAGTCTTGGAACATGTTTCTTCCACCCCTTTTCTGCATTCTGTTTCCTTTGTGGAAGTTCCATGGCCCCAGTGGCATAGCAAGGGCGGCTGCCACCCAGGGCGGTTTGCCGCTGTGCACCCCCCCCCCCCCCGGTGCAGCACGACACCCCACCCTCGGCGCATCAACACCTCCCCCCAATGGCGCATCGACACTCCCCCCCAGAGTGCATTCTTACCTAGCAATTTGAGTGTCATAACCCTGGACCCATTATATATAAAGGCAGTGGCGTAGGAAGGAGGGAGGGCGGGAGGGCCGGTCCGCCCCAAGTACACGCCGCTGGGAGCTGCATCGGCTCCGCTGGTTCCCTGCTCTCTCTGCCCCGGAACAGGAAGTAACCTGTTCCGGGGCAGAGGGAGCAGGGAACCAGCGGAGCCAACCCCCCCCCCCCCCCCCCCCAGCGGTGTGCACCTGGGGCGGACCGCCCCTCCCCCCTTCCTACGCTACTGCATGGCTCTACCTGTTTGGACCATGCATTACTGAATACACTTAGCCATAGAACTGCCCATCATAGACCTAATCAAAGCTTATTTACATATGACACATTCTCATTTTGAAGAGGATAAGTGTTCATTTTATTGCTCACACATTGGTGTGCATGGGGACTATCCCAACATACATGTTACATTTTTTTTAATGTGGGCTTTTTAAAGAGAGATCTGAACCTGTGAAAGAAAGCATGAGTGAAGGTGTCTTGTGTGGTCTACATGAATCAGGGCAACCGGTCTGTTGAAAACTAGGGTAGGAATAATAAAATCGATGGTGACAAGCAGTCAGAGTCTCAGAGGACGTCTTATCTGTGTGAGTAACTGGCATATCAGGGAGAGTGAAATACTCACCGCAAATCCGAAAAACTCAGCTCAATGCGATAATTGCTTCTGACTTGTATCTCCCAGATACATCGGGCATTGTTAGGGTAATTACTGGGGTAAAAGGGACTGGAGAATGATCCGGAATCTGTCAGTAAACCTCCACAGGTGTAGTTTGTTGGCGCTGAGGGAATTTAAAAGTGGACATTAGAATATGTAAAAACATTGACCAGAATTCTCACATATTTTTCATTTAATGGGAAAAAAACTACCTAAATATCTAAACAACGTCTCAAAAAAGTAACCTTAGTACACATTGAGGCATATTTTCAAAGCACTTAGCCTTCCAAAGTTCCATAGGTTTCTATAGAACTTTGGAAGGCTAAGTGCTTTGAAAATATGCCTGACTATCACCTGGATTCTATGTATCATTCCGAGATTTCTGCGTAGAAATTGGACCATATTCTATAACAATGTGCATAACTTAATTGGTTGACAAGCAAATCAATGCTGATAATTGAATGTTAACAACCAATTGTCAACACTAATTGGCATTAGTTAGAATTTATGGGCAGTACTTGCTAAGCGTATGCTGTAAAGTGATATGCATAAATTCTAAGTCACGTGGAGGGGCATAATCGAACGAAAACGTCTATCTCCATGGGCGTTTATCTCCGAGAACGGGTCCGTGAAGGGGCGGACCAAACCGTATTTTCGCAAAAAAATAGACGTCCATGTTTTATTCGACAATGTGTGAGCTGGGCGTTTTTGTTTTTCAGCGATAATGGAAAATGAAAGCGCCCAGCTCAAAAACGAATAAATCCAAGGCATTTGTTCGTGGGAGGGGCCAGGATTCGTAGTGCACTGGTCCCCCTCACATGCCAGGACACCAACCGGGCACCCTAGGGGGCACTTTTACAATAACAAAAAAAAAAGTTAAAAGAGCTCCCAGGTGCATAGCACCCTTCCCTTGTGTGTTGAGCCCCCCAAATCCCCCTCAAAACCCACTGCCCACAGGTCTACACCATTACTATAGCCCTAAGGGGTGAAGGGGGGCACCTACATGTGGGTACAGTGGGTTTGGGGGGGTTGGACGACTAAGCATTAAGCAGCACAATTGTAACAGGTAGGGGGTGATGGGCCTGGGTCCACCTGCCTGAAGTCCACTGCACCCCCTAACAACTGCTCCAGGGACCTGCATACTGCTGCCAGGGAGGTGGGTATGACATTTGAGGGTGAAAATAAAAAGTTGTGAAATATCATTTTTTGTGGTGGGAGAGGGTTAGTGACCACTGGGGGAGTCAGGGGAGGTCATCCCCGATTCCTTCCGGTGGTCATCTGGTCATTTAGGGCACTTTTTGGGGCCTTATTCGTGAAAAAACAGGGTCCAGGAAAAGTGCCCTAAATTCTAGCTACAAACGCATACTTTTGTTCCATTATCGGCGAAAGATGCCCATCTCTCTTCAGCCGATAACCACGCCCCAGGTCCGCCTTCGCCACACCTCTGACACGCCCCCATCAACTTTGTCCGCACCCGCGACGGAGTGCAGTTGAAAACGTCCAAAATCGGCTTTGGCTTATACCGCTTTATTCGTTTTTGTGCGATAAACGTCTATCTCCCGATTTGGGTCGCAATATAGGCATTTTTCTCTTTCGATTATAAGCTGGATAGTTGAAATGGGGCATGGCCAAGGGTATGGAATGTGTGGGTTTCTAAAATCTATACACATTGTTATAGAATTAGGCTTTGCCTAATGTAGGCAACAGTATTTACACCAGGAAATACTTGGCATTACTTCCCGCAACTAAATTTAGTCACATAGACTAGTGTATTCTATAAATCACGTGAAAATTTAGGCTTATTCTATAAAGCATGCCTAATTTAAGGCATATGTTATAGAATTCACTTAAGCAAATTTTATTTTGGCGCAAATTTTTAGGCATGACATTTAGTTATTTATTTGTTACATTTGTACCCCACATTTTCCTACTTCTTTGTAGGTTCAATGTGGCTTACATAGTGCCGGAGAGCAGTTGCAGGCTCCGGTGTATACAAATACAAGGTGAAGTTGTGATAGGGTAAGGTTCATGTGGTAGGACCACATAGAGGAATCGTTCGACGGGAGAGTTCGGCGATGGCCATTACAAACGTTTGCGTTGTTGTGTCTCAGAGATCAGGCATTTACGATGGATCTGTAGGGCATGCCTTTTTAAACAGGTGGGTCTTGAGTGTCTTTCTGAAGTGTAGATGGTCGTATATGGTTTTCAAGTCTTTTGGCAGTGCGTTCCATAGTTGTGTGCTGATGTAGGAAAAACTGGATGCGTAAGTTGATTTGTATTTGAGTTCTTTGCAGCTTGGGTAGTGTAGATTTAGGTACGTTCGTGTTGATACGGATGAGTTTCTGGCTGGTAGGTCAATTAGGTCTGTCATGTAATCCGGTGCTTCACCGTATATGATTTTATGAACCATAGTACAGATTTTGAAGGCAATGCGTTCTTTGATTGGGAGACAGTGTCGTTTTTAGCGAAGGGGTTTTGAGCTTTCAAATCGTGTTTTTCCGGAGATGACTTTATAGTTTAGTCTTGTAAGCTCATGTATTATAAACATTGATGGTTATAAATAGAGGGAGACCTTCAGTCAGCACTTCCCACCCCTTTTTAAATTGATGTAACACTCAACTTAGCAAAGTATAACAACAATAACCTCTTAAGGGGTATCGCCAATTTTCTCTAAAACTACACACAGTGGCAGTGGAAATTAAAAGGGAATCAATCACATCATCGGCCTGCCTCTATTAAGTCCCACCATCCAACCAAACTCATGTCCATAGTTAAAATCAAATTCTGAGAGAAAGCGCTTATCTCAATCCCAGCATTGTATATCACTCGCTGAGTTTAACTGAAGGTCTCTCTATTTATATCCCTGAGATTATAACTGATACTAAGGTCACATTTTTGAGAAGCTGTTTTGATAGTTTGTCACACAGTATCAGCTTCATTTACTGAGAAACATGGGTTACGGATTCCTACCGAGCCTGGCATGCATGCTCTTTTACCAGCTAGTGGACAGAAGCTTTGCAAAGATGCCTGGGTAACCCCTGAATGTTGCCACTGTACCCATTATAAGTGACACACGCTTCCAGTGGTGTAGCCACAGGTGGGCCTGGGTGGGCCAGGGCCCATCAAGTTAGAGGGCAGGTCCACCCAACAGTAGCAGACATTTGGTGATAGCTGGTGGGGATCCCAAGCTCAGCCAGCTGAAGACTTCCCCTTGATGGTAATGAAAACAGTACTGTCCATGATACCGGCACCTGCTCATGCCTGCTGCAGACTGAAAAGGTGGGAAGAAGCATTTTCCCACCTGCTGAGATTTTTTTTGGGGGGGGTGGGTGGGTGGAGGGAGAACACTTGGTGCCCACCCACATCTTGCCTAGGCCCACCCAAAATCTGTAGTCTGGCTACGCCATTGACGCTTACATACCCATACATATAAGTATACACTCAAATGCATATTTATTTAGCGGGATTTATTAACTGCCTTTATGAAAAGCTTCACTCAAGGCGGTGAAGACCTTAGGGTCCTTTAACAAAGCAGTGGTAAACCCAACGCAGGCTTACCCCTCGCTAAAAAGGAACTACCTTCGGGCTTCCGCAGCAGCCCAGCGGTAATCGGGCAGTGCCGCACGCTGCCCGGTTACTGCTGGGTTAGCGTGGGAGCCTTTACTGCCACCTCTTGGTGACGGTAAGGGCTGCCCTGAAATGGCCGCACGGCAAGCGCTTCACTTGCCGCGCGGCCATTGCTTTAAAAAAAAAAAAAAAGAAAGACCTCCCTTGTACCTGTTGCGGTAAAAGGGGGCCTCGGCACGTGTCAAACACACATGCTGATGCCAGCCCCCTTTTGCCACAGCTTGGAAAAAGGGGCCCTTAGCTAGACAGTCAGAGACAGAACTATGTACAAAGTCAACCAAAGAGACAAACCTCCCAAAATACCCAAGCGTGAAAGACCTGCACGGACAAACTATAAACATGCATTTTTCTAGAAAAAATATACACAAACGTGCACAGAGATGTATTATTACCAGTAGTCCATGGAAATGGTGTTGTTGTATAAAAATGCCCTGTAAAAAGAAAAGAGAAATTAAACAGCGGATGTAAGTAACTCTGAGACATGATTTTAAACATTCAAGTCTTTTGAAAACTGGTTCACTCTGCATGGATGATTCTTTGAGGATGCAGAACTTCCATAAAGATGTGCACAGCCAATAAAGATTTGAGGGGCCTTTTATTAAGATGCATTAACAGATGCGTACACTACCAATTAGCATGCACTAAATGATAAAATGCCCATAGGAATATAATGGATGTCTTAGCACTTAGTTTGCACAAGTTGTTAATACATGCAGAATCCACTGGTGTGCCTTAGAGAAAGGACCCCTTGGTTTATTTTCATTTGTTCAGAATGTTTTCCCCTGTTTTCTGGCAGTTCTCTCACACATTTGATTTTAATGTGTTTTAAGCACACACATGAATTGTACATGTGTTAAATTGTGGTCAAGCCACCAAAATGAACCAAATTCACTTGCTATCTCAATTATTTTTAGATTTTGCTCATGCCTTTTCCAGTAGTAGCTCAAGGTGAGTTACATTCAGGTACTCTGGATATTCCTATACAAAATGGCTACAGCATATATACATAGGTGCCTCACAAGTGATACAATTATTGTCTTAAGGGTCCTTTCACCAAGCTGTGGGAAAAAGGGCCCTGCACTTGCAGCAGGGTCCATTTTTCCCGCACACCAAGGCCTTTTTTTTTACCTCAGTAGGTAAAATGCCACCAGACAGGCCCACCCACTTTAGGCTCAGGCCCACCCATAAGTGGCACAACTGATGTGGCTGGCGAGCCTCAAGACTCATCAGTAGAAGACTCACAGCATCTCTCCCTCCCCTCCTCCAAAGGTATTTTGGCATCTGTCAACTCAACCCCCCCCCCCCCCCCAACCACTCTGTACCTTTTCAATTTTTCAATGTTTCGCAAACAGCGACTCATACCCGCAGCTCGTGCCAGTTCAGAGCCTTCCCTCTGATGTAACTTCCTGTTTCCACAATAGTGGTACCAGGTCAGAGGGAAGGCTCTGGACTGGTGAGAGCAGCAGGTATGAGTCACTGTTTGCTGACAGTGAAGCACTGAAGATTTGAAGAAGTATGAAGGGAAGGAGGGGAGGGTGGAATTGAGAAATTATTGGTCGCCTGGGGGGGGGGAGTGGAGGGAGAGATGCCGGATGGGATTTTTATGCCCACTCACTTTAGGCTCAGGCCCACCCAAAATTGGGTGCCTGGCTAAGCCCCTGCCGCCAGTGGTCACGTTGGGCCAGCAGTAGGCCTGATTTAGCATTCGGTAAGCCCGCATTGAGCTTACTGACGCTTTGTAAAAGACCCTGTTAATACATAGTAACTAATGAGTTGGAAATCTCTTGGAACACATTAATAAATGCTTTGAACGTATTTTGAGCTTATGAATTAGATGACAGCAAATCTTGGTGGGACTGTGTCTCGCCTGCCTTTGTGCAGGACAACTATGTTCAGAATCTATTAAATTTTTTATGGTGGCTGAGAGGTGAAAAATTACCTGTGCAGATGACGCCTACATCTTCATAAGAGGAACAGTTGTGATTGAACCATCCATTGTGATAGCACCTCCCCAAGTTGGATTCATAGCCTGAGCATTGCACATTATCAAGGTAGATGGTTCCATTGCCCGGCCCAAAAGAGACAAGCGAGGTGTAAACATCACCACAGCCCAGCTGGCGGCACAGAACTCGAGCGTTCATGAAACTCCATCCATGGTTACAAACCGTTCCCCAACCGTAACGGTAATAGACTTCCACAAGCCCAGCGCACCTGCTCCATCCATTCACTAGTCTGGCTGGAACATCTGTATAAGTCATAAATAAAAAGAACAGCTTAATTCGTTATTTTCCTTTATCCATCTCCCCTTTTCAGTTTGATTGGTCAACAGTTAATATCATTGTGTCAAAATGGACCAATTATGATTATTCCAGCCACTTCTGATTCTTCTTGAATACCTTTACTCTGTTAAATGAGGCTGTCTCTGAACACCAGAAGGGTCAAGAGTCAAGAGTTATTTACCCATGTAATTGATATTGGCATTATTTTAAACTTGTCCAACGTCTGTGCAGGTAAAAGTAAGTTGCATCATTCCGTAATGCATGCGATTTCACTCATATTTAATGCAAGTGTCCCCTGGGACAGGGCTAGGGAGGGGAAATGCCAGAACACATGTAGGTTTCCTTTTTTAAGACCAAGGGGGCATTTCTATGAATTGGTGCTTTGGTCTAGGTGCCCCAGTGCTGTGCCCTTTAGTGCCAATTCTACAATGGGATCTTCACACCAAGATTCCACAATAGAATACTAGGGAAAGGTTTGTATTGACATGCTTATGTGTAGACGCACCCTCTTTCGTCATGCCAATGGCAGGTATAATTGGCATGCCTAGGTGTACCAACTGACATCTGTAGTTTATAGTATTCTATACTGTGAGCTATTTTCTAGATATGGTGCCAAATAAATTGGAGCCAAAAAATGCTATTATATAAGCCGAGCTTCAAGTTAGGCGCAGTTTATAGGATAGCATTTATGGACAAGCACCTAAGTTTAGGTGTGGCCGTTTGTACCAACTGAAACATGGTGGAAATGTAGGGGGGGAGGGGCAAATTGCTTGTTCTTTTGGCCGCTGTCGGTGACAGGGTGCTGGGCTCGATGGACCCTTGGTCTGTCCCAGCATGGCGATGCTTATGTACTTATGTAGGTACCTAACTTAGTTGCATATGCCCCTTATTCTGTAACAATGTGTGTAAATGCTAGAATCATCCCTGTTCCACCCATTACCCTCCCATTTCTTCACCCCCTTTTCCCGATCACGCGTAAAATGTAGGCGTGGATCCTGTGCCTAAATTCATGTGCGTAAAGTCCAGTTAAATTTAATTAGTGCCAATAATCACTTGTTAAAAAGCCAATTATTGGCACTAATGGGCTTGTTATTCAATTAAATTGTGCCCCAATTCGTGCATTGAATTTTTGGCTGCTCCACCCACATGTACGCCCCCTTGTGGTTGGGCACTATAGCACTTAGGTGCTATCTTACAGAATAGATCCTAGTGTACCTAGAGGGGCATAATTGAACGAAAACCTCTATCTCCATGGGCGTTTATCTCCGAGAACGGGTCCGTGAAGGGGCGGACCGAACCGTATTTTCGCAAAAAATAGACGTCCATGTTTGATTCGACAATTTGTGAGCTGGGCGTTTTTGTTTTTCAGCGATAATGGAAAATGAAAGCGCCCAGCTCAAAAACGAATAAATCCAAGGCATTTGTTCATGGGAGGGGCCAGGATTCATAGTGCACTGGTCCCCCTCACATGCCAGGACACCAACCTGGCACCCTAGGGGGCACTTTTACAATAACAAAAAAAAGGTAAAAGAGCTCCCAGGTGCATAGCACCCTTCCCTTGTGTGTTGAGCCCCCCCAAATCCCCCTCAAAACCCACTGCCCACAAGTCTACACCATTACTATAGCCCTAAGGGGTGAAGGGGGGCACCTACATGTGGGTACAGTGGGTTTTGGGGGGGTTGGACGACTAAGCATTAAGCAGCACAATTGTAACAGGTAGGGGGGGATGGGCCTGGGTCCACCTGCCTGAAGTCCACTGCACCCCCTAACAACTGCTCCAGGGACCTGCATACTGCTGCCAGGGAGGTGGGTATGACATTTGAGGGTGAAAATAAAAAGTTGTGAAACATCATTTTTTTGTGGTGGGAGGGGTTAGTGACCACTGGGGGAGTCAGGGGAGGTCATCCCCGATTCCCTCCGATGGTCATCTGGTCATTTAGAGCACTTTTTTGGGACCTGTTCGTGTGAAAAGAGGGTCCAACAAAAGTGGCCTAAATGTTCGCTAAAAACGCCTTTATTTTTTTCGATTATCGCCCTAACGCGTACATCTCTCCTCGGCCGATAACCACGCCCCAGTTCCACCTTCGCCACACCTCTGACACGCCCCCATCAACTTTGTCCGCATCCGCGACGGAGTGCAGTTGAAAACGTCCAAAATCGGCTTTCGATTATACCGTTTTATTCGTTTTTGTGAGATAAACATCTATCTCCCGATTTGGGTCGCAATCTAGGCGTTTTTCTTTTTCGATTATAAGCTGGCTAGGTGCCTAGCTGTCAATTTAAGTTGCCTTTGACATGCATAAGCGGCCCTACCTTTAAGCGCCATGCTATCAAATTGCATTTTATGCATCTTGTTAGGAAGAAAACACCCCTGCCAGTGTAAAATCCCGGTATTTATTTCCCCCTGCATTCAATTATTTCACATGCACTTTCACTTAGAGAAGTGGGGACAAGTCCGTGGGTTAAAGTATCTGAGTTTTGGAAGTATCGTCTTATTTTGAAAACTGACCTTCATGTTAGAAGTCTACAAGATAATGCGCGGAGTAGAGCGGACAGATGTGAACATTAATCACCGCTTCTCTTTCTCTTTACCTCACTTTTGCCTTTCCCCCATTATACTTCTAGGACATTAATTGTTTGACCCCTGACTTGCTGTGTGTTTATGTAGATTGTTGTAAGCCACACTGGGCCTGCCCATGGGTGGGAAATTGTGGGATATAAATGCTGTAAATAAATAAAATAAATAAATGTTGTAGGGTATGGGCTGATCAGTTAGATACATTGCCCTCATAGATTTGTTTAAAATATTTAAAATTATTTTTAAAACGTATACCCTGCCGGCACCCCGACATAATAGACCATACAAAAAGAAAAAACCTTCCGAAACCCCCCCCCCCCCCCACAACAAAACAGATTTATGATTCTCACTAGATACCAAGTGTGGATAGTGAAGTCAAGCCGTAGGCAGGTGCCAGGACTTTCAAGTGACAAGCCCTGGACTTTCTCAGTAATTTTATGGCTCCTCCACTTCTTTGTACCCTTCAAATTCGTATCATTCAAAAATAAATCTATTTCACCAGGCCCTTTTGTCAGGAGTCTATTTTGTCATTTAAAACAAATCGGAGAAAATGTTTCTTCACCCAACGCGTAATTAAATTCTGGAATTCGTTGCCGGAGAACGTAGTGAAGGCGGTTAGCTTGGCAGAGTTTAAAAAGGGGTTAGATGGTTTCCTAAAGGACAAGTCCATAAACCGCTACTAAATGGACTTGGGAAAAATCCACAATTCTGGGAATAACATGTATAGAATGTTTGTATGTTTGGGAAGCTTGCCAGGTGCCCTTGGCCTGGATTGGCCGCTGTCGTGGACAGGGTGCTGGGCTCGATGGACCCTTGGTCTTTTCCCAGTGTGGCATTACTTATGTACTTAAGATACCATGGGAAGGTGAGCAGGGTTTAACAAACTGGGGTGAAACTTAATTGGAGGGGCTCGGGGTGAAGCAGAATGATGGATGCTGACTAGTGGGAGAAGTGGGCGAAAACTGAGAGTTGCTGGGACAGGTATGCATCGGGAAACAGAGTGTGTGTTGGGGACAGGTGGGATAGGGCGAGATGATATGAAGAAGAGACAGGGTGTTGGGGATTAGACGATTTTTTAGTTACATATGTCGCTTGGCGTTCGTCTAAGGAACTGTTGGTTGGCTGCATCATTGCAGGAAGTCCTTCACTCCCATTGACCCATAGCCCAGGGAATCGTGTAATTTGTTCCTGCAGTCACACGGAGGCTTGTTTGCTAAGGTAGCTCGAACTGAAGAATTAGTGAACACTTCTCTAAGTTCTTCCGACAGGAACAGCACAACCTGCGATTTATCATCTTATACTGCGGCATACAAATGTTCAAGAATTTCATTAATAAAGGTTAATACCTATAGGTATAGGATATACGGTTGGATGAGCTGTTAAAAAAAACAAGAAAAGATTTCATTAGGAAATGTGATTAGAAGAGACAGCATTTAGCTCTATCATCACTGCTACTGTATATATTATCACTAGATGCTTGCAGGCCTGAACAGATACACACAAGAGATAATTCCTTCTCTACAATTTAGACAAGAGATATGTACAGGCTACACGAGAAGCACTTATCAGGCCCGATGTGGCTTACATAGTGCAGTAGTGGCAGTCGCCAATACCGGCAAGAACAGATACAAAGTGAGGTTAAGACAGGCTAATGATCTGATTTGATAGACTTATTGGGGGTCAAGGGGACGAGTATGTTAGGTTATGTCCAACATGAACATTTGTATTGATGTACTGCGGGGTTAGGCATTTAGGTTGAGTCGTTGGAGTATGCCTTTTTGAACAAGTAAGTCTTTAGGAGTTTCCGGAAGATTAGGTGGTCGTATGTTGCTGAAATTTTACTGAAGCTTGCTGAGGATAAGAGACAAACCCACACCAGGTTCTGAGTATGTCAACATTTTAACAATGGAAACCTCAAAAGCTCTCTATAGCATCCTTTCTTGACCAGGATACGATGCACTTATAAGAGCACCATTACAATCATTGGTTTCCATCCTCAGCAAGTTTAAGCAACATTTCAACTATTGTTCAGCAAATTTTAGGTTGTGTACTAACTAAAATTAATATGAACAGTATTCAGCCCATAGCTTTTAAGCCATCTCTGGACACTGGAAATGAATATCCATGTCGGTTGCAGCTACGTGGAACCAGCTGATATTCAGACTGGTGCATGGTTAACTCTGTGGATAACTATATCCACTTAATTACCAGGTTAGCAGACTGGATATTGCTGCCAAGCAAGTAAATCCTGTCTCAGCTTCAACTTTGCACCAGATCACTCTGGCAATACCTGAACAGTCCGTGGCACTTAGAGGTGATATTCAGCAATACTTTCCAATATTAAGCGCCGCTGAATAACCCTCCATCCCGCTCAGAGTGGTTTATCTGAGCAGACGCCTCTCCTGCCTAGTTAAACCCCTTTTGAATATCAGATTAACATCATGTAAAATAGAATTAGGATTAAAAGTAGGCTTACAATGATCTGTTTATAACCCAGAGAAAGAGAGGGGGGGGGGGGAGAGAGAGAGAGAGACCACATGATATATGGACTCAGGAAGTCCATTTCAGGTATAGAATGCAGCAAGGTGAAAAACACAGAATTGCAGGATAGCAGTGGAGGAGAAGAGTGACGTTCTCAAAAAATGTATTTCACGTAGAAGGGCATAGGGTGAAAGAGGTGAGGAAGAGCTGCTGAGGGAATGCAGTGGCTAGTATGTAAAAGAAGACTGAACCAACTCAGTGGTTTGAGGAGAAGGGTTGTGTAGTTACAGTGACATTGGAAGAAAGATAAATTCATTTTGCACTGGAGGAAGATGACTCTCTGGAAGACCCCTTCCCCCATTCATCAGGTTGCAGTAGTCTAAATAGGAATGCATAAAAGATCGGGAGGGGGGGTTGGTATAGTAATATTCCTTACTCTCCTGTTTAACTTAACTGGTTCTCAGCTTGCACACAGAGCAGGTTGAAAGATATCCAGGTAAGTGTATCTGCTTAACTTTTACCACCTCTATCGAGAGGGAGCCATAACCAGTTAACACCCTGCTGATCATCCAGATCAACTTAAAACTGTTGACCAGCCTTGCTAAATATCCTTCTGTATGGTATTTGTACTCTCATAAACTGTACCAGAAAGTAATTATAAGAGGTGATTGTATATTGTAGTGTCATAATATGATGTTATGGAATGTGTGTTAATTTAATTATGCATGTTAATTTGTAACCCGTTCTGGGTGTTATTGGTGGAGCAGGCTAGCTACATGAATAAAGAAAGAAAGAAATTAAACAGAAAAACGTATTTAAAAACAATTATTTTTACCGGTGGTTGCTGTTTGATTGTCAGAGGTGCCTGTGAAAAGGAAGATTAGTGAAAGTTAGTCATATTTTTTTTGTGGTAGGTCCATGACATGTTTGATGCGAGGCAGTTTTTCTCTTTTAAGGTAATACATTGCATAACACAATCCCCCTGCCCCAGTCATCTCTCTATATAAAAGGCAAAACCAACGTTCTATGAAGCCTCCAGCCGGAAGTGTGAAGGGGGCGAGATATCCAGTTTCCCTATGAGTGTCTGCCCCGCCCTCTCTGTAACACAGTCAGTGAAGGAAAACAGCAGAGCACGAAATCAAATCGCTGGCTCTGTAACAGTGAAGGACTCAGAGGGGGGAGGGGAGAGAGGCCAGAGGGCAGGGACACACACACTCCCACATGCACACAGAAGAAAACATTGCTAGCCCCCCGTTCATTTGCATCAGAAACGGGGCTTTTTTACTAGTATATAATAGTTTACTGATCCATATTGTTTTCAGAGGTATTGGCTTACATGCAATAGAACTAAAATGAAACTGTTCTATTTCTGTGTGAAAAGAGGTGACGGATAAAATTGTGGTGACTAATACATCAATATAAAATGAAAGTGGGAGGACGACCAAGGATACCAAAGGCTGAGAAGACGTATAAAAATAGAGAAGTTTATTGAGGTCTTCACACCTCAATAAACTTCTCTATTTTTATACATCTTCTCAGCCTTTGGTATCCCTTGGTCGTCCTCCCACTTTCATTTTATATTGTTGTTTTCCGTGGGGTGTCTTGAGTTCTCCGCCTCTTGGCGGATTTTTCTTACTTTTGACTAATAAATCAATATCAATAGTGCAGGAGTGGCCTAGTAGCTAGGGTGGTGGACTTTGGTCCTGGGGAACTGAGGAACTGAGTTCGATTCCCACTTCAGGCACAGGCAGCTCCTTGTGACTCTGGGCAAGTCACTTAACCCTCCATTGCCCCATGTAAGCCGCATTGAGCCTGCCAGGAGTGGGAAAGCTCAGGGTACAAATGTAACAAAAATAAAATAGATACTATTGGAGATTCTACATGGAATGTTGCTACTATTGGAGATTCTACATGGAATGTTGCTATTCCACTAGCAACATTCCATGTAGAAGGCTGCGCAGGAAGTCAGACTCGCAGAAGCCTGCGCGGCCACATTGGTGATCTGCAAGGGCCGACTTCTAGTGGAATAGCAACATTCCATGTAGAATCTCAAATAGTAGCAACAGTGGAGGAGTGGCCTAGTGGTTAGGGTGGTGGACTTTGGTCCTGAGGAACTGAGTTTGATTCCCACTTCAGGCACAGGCAGCTCCTTGTGACTCTGGGCAAGTCACTTAACCCTCCATTGCCGCATTGAGCCTGCCATGAGTGGGAAAGCGCATGGCATGTCTTTTTTCGAAGCTGCAGCAAAAGGGGGCCATGTACTGGCGTTGTCGCGTGTTTTTGATGCACACCGAGACCCACTTTTACCGCTGTGGGTAAAAGGCAGGTTTCCCTTTTCTTAAAGAAATGGCCATGTGGCAAGTGAACCACTTGCTGTGTGGCCATATCGGGAGGGGGGCACTCACTGCCATCCATCTTTCCCCCTAAACCAACCTCTCCTCTTCCCCCGTTCTCTATTTCTGTGGATAACACTCTCATCCTTCCTGTCTGATCAGCTCGTAACTTTGGGGTCACCTTCCACTCCTCCCTCTCCTTCTCTGCACATATTCAGCAGACTGCCAGAACCTGTCATTTCTTTCTCTATAATATCACCAAAATTTGCCCTTTCCTTTCTGAGCACACTACCAGAACCCTCATCCAAAGAATATGCCTTGCCGGAAATGTTTACCATGCGGATTTTGTAGGTGTTTTATATAGAATTTGGCCCTTTATCTTCAAGAGAAGACTTTTTATGGGGTAGTTTATTGACTTTTACTTTTGCCTCTGTGATACCCGTCTTTCAGCAGCAACACAACGTTCAGATTCAAGATAACTAATTCGATGAGAAATTACCTATGCAGATGACACCTGTGTCTTCACCATGGCCACAGTTGTGATTGTACCATCCGTTGTGGGAGCACCTTCCCAGATTCCATTCATAGCCTGAGCAGCTCACTTCATCTAGAAGGATAGGGCCAGAGCCTGGACCAAAAGAGTAGAGTGAGGTGGAGACATCTCCACAGCCCAGCTGACGGCACAGAACCCGAGCGTTCGTGAAAGACCATCCGTCATCACACACTGTTCCCCATTGGTAATTGTAATAGACTTCCACACGTCCTGAGCACCTGCTCCATCCATTCACCAGTCTGACTGAAACATCTGTAAAAAAAGAGAATGGATTCAGTCTTTCTCTCCCTCTACCCATCTCTTTTACGATTGATTAAGTAGTATTTGGTCCGATGGTGCCCATACGAACGAAATCTGCTTAACTGGCAAATAGCCTTTTTCGAAACAAAAAGTTGACATATTTCTTGTTTGAAAAGGGCCGTGTTCACTACTGGAGTTTTGGATTTTTTTCACAAAACAGCCAAAATCAGATTTAGACATTATATCAAAAAGTGATGCTACTTGATTTGCTGTCTCACTGGCTGCACTATCCTTCCTTGCCTGATTCCCCAGGGTTCTGGAGTTCAGCAAAGACCCCGCTCTAAACTCTAATTGGTAGCATAGTGCAATTAGAGATTATCTTATATTAAACATGCAAACATAGTGTTTAAACGTTAATACCTATAGGGACAGGTCCTGAGTGTGTGGGATAAGCTGTTAAAAAAAGGAAAAAAAATGCATTAGTAATTGTGGTCCCTTCTGTGAAATGGTTAAAAACGACAGTATGTGGCCATACAACTACTGCTACTGCTTATTCTACATATAGCATTATGAAATCTGTACAGTGTTATACAGATAATGATAATCTTTCCTCCACAATTTAGTCAACACACACAGAAGCAGCTGTGGAAAGTGAATCGGTTCCAGAAAAATGGTTAAAATCAAATAAAGGTAACCTCAGAGTTAAGATTAAAAGCAGCTTCAAAAAACGTAGATTTGAAAAGAGGCCAGAAAGATCTAGTTGTACCCACTCAGGAAGTCTCTTCCAAGCACCCAGTCCTGCAAGGCGGAAAGCACAGAGGAAGAGGTTGGTAGCATACGCAGAGAAGAAAGGATGGATTTTTGGAAGTTATTGAGGAAGAAGTGAGGAGGGTGACCTTCAGCGAGCACTGATTCAGTTAAAGTCAAACTTAACTGGCTAAGTCAGTCTGCACCTATGGAAGGTGGAAAGATATCCAGATGACTTTATTTGCACAACTTTAATCACTTGTATTCCGCCAGACTCTTTACTGAAAATGCAGTTACAATGATCCAAATCTCAAGTTGCGGAAAGAAAGTGAAACAGAAGCAGCGTAAAATTTTAAAACAATTATTTTTACCAGGGGTTGGTGTAGTTATATTGACAGGTCCTATAAAAACAAAAAGATAGTAAACATCAGTCATATTTTCTGTAGTAGATCTACGACATGATTGATGAGATACAGTTATTCCTTTTCATGGCAAGTTACCTGTGCAGATGACACCTGTGTCTTCACCATGGTTACAGTTGTGATTGTACCATCCGTTGTGGGAGCACCTTCCCAGATTCCATTCATAGCCTGAGCAGCTCACGTCATCTAGAAGGATACTGCCATTGCCTGGGCCAAAAGAGTAGAGTGAGTTGGAGACATCTCCACATCCCAGCTGATGGCACAGAACCCGAGCGTTCGTGAAAGACCATCCGTCATCACACACTGTTCCCCATTGGTAGTTGTAATAGACTTCCACACGTCCTGAGCACCTGCTCCATCCATTCACCAGTCTGACTGAAACATCTGTAAAAAAAAAAAAAGAGAATGGATCCAGTCTTTCTCCCGTTTTACCCATCTCTTTTACAATTGATTGAATAGTATTTGGTCCGATGGTGCCCATATGAACCCAATCTGCATAACTGGCAAATAGCCATTTTTTCGAAACAAAAAGTTGACATATTTCTTGTTTGAATAGGGCCATGTTCACTACTGGATTTTTGGGGGGTTTTTTTTCACAAAACGGCCAAAATCAGATGTAGATGTCATATCAAAAGTGATACTACTTGATTTGTTGTCTCACTGGCTGCACTACCCTCCCTTGCCCGATTCCCCAGGGTTTTGGAGTGCAGCAAAGACCCCGCTCCAAGCTTTAATTGGCAGGGTAGTGCAATTGAAGATTAACTATCTTATATTAAACATGCAAACATAGTGTTTAATTAAGAAAAGTCAATACCTATAGGAACAGGTCTTGAGGCTGTGGGATAAGCTGTTAAAAAGAAAAGAAAAAGCATGCATTAGTAATTGTGGACCTTTCTATGAAATGGTTAAAAGCGACATTACGTGACCATACAACTACTGCTACTGCTTATTCTACATATAGCATTATGAAATCTGTACAGTGTTATACAGATAATGATAATCTTTCCTCCACAATTTAGTCAACACACACAGAAGCAGCTGTGGAAAGTGAATCGGTTCCAGAAAAATGGTTAAAATCAAATAAAGGTAACCTCAGAGTTAAGATTAAAAGCAGCTTCAAAAAACGTAGATTTGAAAAGAGGCCAGAAAGATCTAGTTGTACCCACTCAGGAAGTCTCTTCCAAGCACCCAGTCCTGCAAGGCGGAAAGCACAGAGGAAGAGGTTGGTAGCATACGCAGAGAAGAAAGGATGGATTTTTGGAAGTTATTGAGGAAGAAGTGAGGAGGGTGACCTTCAGCGAGCACTGATTCAGTTAAAGTCAAACTTAACTGGCTAAGTCAGTCTGCACCTATGGAAGGTGGAAAGATATCCAGATGACTTTATTTGCACAACTTTAATCACTTGTATTCCGCCAGACTCTTTACTGAAAATGCAGTTACAATGATCCAAATCTCAAGTTGCGGAAAGAAAGTGAAACAGAAGCAGCGTAAAATTTTAAAACAATTATTTTTACCAGGGGTTGGTGTAGTTATATTGACAGGTCCTATAAAAACAAAAAGATAGTAAACATCAGTCATATTTTCTGTAGTAGATCTACGACATGATTGATGAGATACAGTTATTCCTTTTCATGGCAAGTTACCTGTGCAGATGACACCTGTGTCTTCACCATGGTTACAGTTGTGATTGTACCATCCGTTGTGGGAGCACCTTCCCAGATTCCATTCATAGCCTGAGCAGCTCACGTCATCTAGAAGGATACTGCCATTGCCTGGGCCAAAAGAGTAGAGTGAGTTGGAGACATCTCCACAGCCCAGCTGACGGCACAGAACCCGAGCGTTCGTGAAAGACCATCCGTCATCACACACTGTTCCCCATTGGTAATTGTAATAGACTTCCACACGTCCTGAGCACCTGCTCCATCCATTCACCAGTCTGACTGAAACATCTATAAAAAAATAGAATGGATTCAGTCTTTCTCTCCTTCTACCCATCTCTTTTACGATTGATTAAGTAGTATTTGGTCCGATGGTGCCCATATGAACCCAATCTGCATAACTGGCAAATAGCCATTTTTTCGAAACAAAAAGTTGACATATTTCTTGTTTGAAAAGGGCCGTGTTCACTACTGGATTTTTGGGGTTTTTTTTCACAAAACGGCCAACATCAGATGTAGACATCATATCAAAAGTGATACTACTTGATTTGTTGTCTCACTGGCTGCACTATCCTCCCTTGTCCGATTCCCCAGGGTTCTGGAAATAAGCAAAGACCCCGCTCTAACCTCTAATTGGTAGGATAGTGCAATTGGAGATTATCTTGTATTAAACATGCAAACATAGTGTTTAATTAAGAAAAGTCAATACCTATAGGAACAGGTCTCGAGGCTGTGGGATAAGCTGTTAAAAAGAAAAGAAAAAGCATGCATTAGTAATTGTGGACCTTTCTATGAAATGGTTAAAAGCGACATTACGTGACCATACAACTACTGCTACTGCTTATTCTACATATAGTGTTTCGAGATGTGTACAACATTCTACGACTTAGTCAACCCACACAGAAAAAGCTATGGAAAATGTATATGTTCTAGAAAAATGATTAAAATCAACAAACGTCTTTAGCCTTTCCGTATAGGGAAGTCATCCCATGCGCTTGATCATTTTGGCTGCCATTTTTGTACACCTTTTCTAATTCCGCTATATCCCTTGTGTATACTTAAAAATTAGATAAGGATTTTAGTAGAATACACAGAATCCAGACTGCCCCAATTTGACTGCCCCTATCGGACCGACCGTTCACTTGTCTATTAGATTGTAAGCTCTTTGAGCAGGGACTGTCTCTCTTTGTTAAATTGTACAGCGCTGCGTAACCCTAGTAGCGCTCTAGAAATGTTAAGTAGTAGTAGTAGTAGTAGAAAGAAAAGGATGGATTTTGGAAGTTATAGAGGAAGAAATGAGAACGGCAACCTTCAGTGACAACTGTTTCAGTTAAAGTCAAGTAAATAAATTGATATTCTTGTTTCTCCAGTCAAACTTAACTGGTTAAGTCAATTTGCACAAATAGAAGGTGGAAAGATATCAGGACGAGTTTATCTGCACAACTTTAACCACATATTTTCAGCAGGAGACCTTATTGACTATCTAGTTAGAATGATCCAGATCAACTAATTTTAACGACGTTATCCCTGACCTCCATACTGAATACAATCCAGTATTTTATTTGCGCTCTCATACGCTTTTGCAGAAAGAAAGCGAAACAGAAGCAGATAAAATATAAAAAACTATCATTTTTACCAGGGGCTGGTGTAGTTGTATTGAAAGAACCTGTAAAAAAAGAAAAATGAGTAAATATCAGTTATATTGTCTGTAGTAGATCTGTGTATAACAGTGGATGTAGGAAAAAAAACTTTCACCCTTCTGACTTTAATCAGTGTTAATATATGTGGAGAAAAAAGCTTCCGTAACGCCACCCAGCCAGCCCGAAAACATCAGACTAGAAGGCGTGGGCCCAGCGCAACATCATCTAGCTCAAAAAAACTCCACAGTATTTAAATTAAGCTAAACAGGTGATCAATATAGTAGGTTAATTCCAAAATCACAGAATCTCTAACATGTACACTGTAGTAGATCTATGGCATGATTAATGAGATACAATCAGTACTTTGTTATGGTGATTTTCAAAAACTACATGACTGGAGCATGAGGGCATGGGCGGGGCTGCCTCCTATGTGTATACCTTACACAATGTTGTTGGTTGCATCTGCCCTGATGACATTTTGGAAAACGCAGTCATGCCAGGTCTATGGTTGATGTAATTTTGGTTGCGTATACGCTTCCACTCCAGTGCCAGGTTACTCCAGAATTCTATCAATGAATCTCAGTAGCTAGACACCCTTATGAACAGAACTCTCACCCCCAGATCTTATATAATAAAACTCACCCTCAATGTTCTGAAGACACTGACATCACTTCCGTCATCAAGACGGGTTCGAAGGGTTCGTGGTGGTGAAGCCACCGAAATCGCTGTCTCGGGGCCCCGCCCTCGCATCAAACATGATGATGTCGAGGGCGGAGCAATGGCGTCACACACTGAGGGCGGAGCGATGACGTACGGTGCGTTCAGGATGTGCGGAGCAATGGCGTCAGAATGAGGAAGGGGTCCGTAGGTAGATAGGGAGGGAGGGAGAAGGGGGGTGTTGGGGAGGAAAACCTTGCTAGCGCCCATTTCATTTGCTGCAGAAACGGGCCTCTTTTACTAGTTTTATATAAAATGCAAAAAATTAGGCATAAATTCTGCAGCCAGCTTTCCGTGAGGAAACATGAGCCAAAGACTGCAAGGCACCAGAACGGTGCTGAAACAGTAGATCGGTACAAGAAAGGACTTATGACACAACTTATAGAATAGCACCTAAGTGTTTCCATATGCAAATGGGAAGGGGGAACAAATGTTCCATAGGAGGGAAAAGGGCAGGTCAGGTGCATTCTGGACAATTGCATACAGCTTTACAGAATAGCGGGGATCTGCATCCAGATTGTATTCAGGGATTTACACCAGGTTTTAGCAGGTTTATAGGTTCATAGAATATCCTTCCATGCCAAATGTTTTCAGCAGCCAAATTTGGATTCCATTTACTGAATCTGGCCTTCACTTTGCAGCACTGGGCTCTTAAATTTTGTATTTGTGCACACCGGAGCCTGCGAACGCCTCTCCGGTACTATGTAAGCCACATTGAGCCTGCAAATAGGTGGGAAAATGTGGGATACAAATACAACAAATGATAATAATAAATAAATTAAGGCACCACTTAGAGAATCGGCCCGTCTATGCTTATGAGAAAAGATTTAATTGGAAGTAGTTTCATTCCAGTGAATATTAAAAGACAATTATCCGCATAGATCGCTTTATTGTAAAGTGCTATCAGTAAGAGGGTTCTGTGCAGCTTAGAGGGGAGGGGAAGACATTTTGACTGGCATGTTGATACTGTCAGAAATACTTGGAGTCTTGCTTATCTATATATATAAAAGGCAACCCCAACGTTCTATGAAGCCTCCAGCCGGAAGTGTGAAGCGCCAGAGATATCCGTTTTCCCCATGAGTGAATGAAAACAGCACAGCACGAAATCCCTCTCTCTGTAACAGTGAAGGACTCAGAGGGGGGAGGAGAGAGATGCCCTCACTCTCTCTGTAACACAAACACAGCACAGCAGGAAACTTAACACTGAAGGACTGGACTCAGAGGGGGGAGGGAGAGAGGGCAGAGGGCAGGGACACTCCCACATGCACACTCTGAAGAAAACCTTGCTAGCCCCCGTTTCATTTGCATCAGAAACGGGGCTTTTTTACTAGTATCCACATATCATCTCCATCATGTTTGGCTGCCTATATGGTTGGTATCATGTAGACTTGATGACCAGAATTTAAGCATGGGTGACTGGGGCCATCACAGAGTGGTGGGCAGGGTTGTTGCCGCATTGTTGGGCAGACTGGATGGACCATGTGGTCTTCATCTGCCATTATTTACTGTGTTACTATAGAAAAAACACCATTATCTAGATGCACATCTTAGTCTGGCTAATCCACTGATATTCAAGGATATTATCTGGATAGTGCTGATAAAATGTCATTACAGACCACCTTGGCACTATCTAGATGATCCTAGGTTGGCATGGGGCAGAGTGAAGGTGGAGCTGGAAGTAAGTCAGTTATCAGAGGACCTAACTATATGTGGTTAGGTAGCTGAAGAGAGAGAGCTCAATATTGCCACTGTATAGATTGTGGCACCAATCACATATCAGTACTGAATATCCAGATTTTTTAAAAAACAACTCTTATTGCGGCAACTAAATTTCAGCCTGATTGAATTTAACTATCGTATACCTTTCATCCTCAAAATAATGTTCAGATCCTACTAGGTAATAATTCCATTATGTGCCTCTGTGGCTGAGAGATGAGAGGTTACCTGTGCAGATGACACCTGTGTCTGCGCCATGGACACAGTTGTGATTGTACCATCCGTTGTGGGAGCACCTTCCCAGATTCCATTCATAGCCCGAGCAGCTCACTTCATCTAGAAGGATAGGGCCGGAGCCTGGACCAAAATAGTAGAGTGAGGTGGAGACATCTCCACAGCCCAGTTGACGGCACAGAACCCGAGCATTCGTGAAAGACCATCTGTCATGACACACTGTCCCCCATTGGTAGTTGTAATAGACTTCCACACGCCCAGAACAACTGCTCCATCCATTCACCAGTCTGGCTGGAACATCTGCATAAGTCATAAGAAATGAAAATGGCTTCAGCCTTTATTTCCCCTTACATATCTCTTTTCATTTCATCAAGAAACATTTGTTCAGATGGTGTCCACATGGATCAATTCTGTCTAATCAGGCAGCCCGCATCAGTCAAGCTACTCAAGCTGCTACATAAGGGCCTTTAGTCATTATGGGGAGATTCTATATATGGTGCCTAAAAAAATCAGTGTGGAAATCATTGCCGACTAAGCATATTCTATAAGCAGTGACTAGAGTTAGGAGCGTTATATAGAATACACTTAGTTGATATGTCAGGTCCTAAAACTACGCACCTTCATTTACACCAGCGAAAATGTGTGGTAAATCCCGGTGCGTAGATTTAAGTGCACTGGGCCATATTCTATAACTACGTGCGTAAATTTTGGAATGTCCACAGAATTTCCATTTCCCCACCGATAACCACATGCCTCTTTGCCTGTGCGCATTAGAAGTTAGGCACACTGCATTACAGAATGTGCTTAGTGGGTTGTGTGTGTAAATTCTAATTATTGCCAATTAGTGCTCGTTATTGCTTGTTAAGAGATGTCATCAATGCTGATTAGCTTGTTCAGCCAATTAAGTCATGCTCGTTCCAGAATATGCTTGGAGCAGATCTCTAGGCACGTTATAAAGACTCTGGGGGGGGGGGGGGGGTATATGCCAGCTTGACCCCTTTGTGGAAGTACTGCAAAACTACCCTAGGTGGGATGTTTGGAGGCGGGGAACAGGTGGTTAGCGCAGGAACATTGGCGCGTGCTGACCGATTAACACAGGATTAGTATGGAATCCTCCACCGCTTACAAAAGAGGTGGCGGTAAGGGCTCCCACGCTAATATTTGGAAATTAGCGCATGGCCATTAACGGAGAAAAAGAAATTGCAGCTAGTTTACAGCCTCGTTAATGGTAACCTCAACAACGCAGGGAACCTACGTGCTACTGATAGCGCAGGCCACTTTTTACTGCAGCCGTTATAGCATCCCGTAATGTTTAATTAATGAAGGTTCATACCTATAGGATAAGGTCTTGAGTACATTGTGGGATTAGCTGTTAAAAACAAAAGAGGGAAAAGATTACATTTGTAAATTTAGACCTTTCTATGTAATGGTTTGAAGAAACAGCATTTGGTCCTATTAAGATGTGTAGAGTATTCTTAGTAAATAGGATCTTTAAATGGTTAAGTCCCATGAACCATCTAATGAAGATTAACTTGTCTTGATAACTCTATCACCAACCTTCCTCCTAAACATTGCTGCACTCTCATATTCTACCAAAAGAGAGTGAAACATAAAGAGACTAGCACATCTAAAAGTGATTATGTTTACCAGTGGTTGTTGTTTCAGTTGTTGCTGTTAAATTGAAATATTCTGCAAAAGAGAGATTGGTAAAGGTTAGTCATATTTTTTTGTGGTAGGCTCTATGATGCAACTGATGAGAGACAGTTATTCCCTTTTATGTAACGATCATAAAAATATATAGTTCTCTGCCCCTCCTTCACTACATACACATCTCCTACCCCATCATATATAATCATTTGCAGATCCACCTTGCTTCTATTCATGGATCTGGTAGACAAAACTCCTTACGATTTCATTAGTGTCTATGGATTGGGTTGCCCTCAATGGACATAAGTGACATTGCTCCCCATCACTGTGAAACAGTAACGGGAAAATAATGGCTATGACCAATGAAATGATACCATTTTACCTGAAGTCTATGTCCTCCATTTAATTACTATTATCGTTCAAAAAGTAGGTAACATAAGCTATTCTCTAATTATGGCTTAGTAACTCTTGGTAACTATATTAAATCATTTTCATCATTGAGTTCAAATGATTTTGCTACAAAAATATGGATATTGTTGGATTACTGAATGATACCATAAGATATACATATGTCCTTCATGGTTGTTTGGGCATGTCTTCTTTATTGCTAGAACCTCTAGCCGATGGCAGGATGAGAAATTACCTGTGCAGATAACTCCTGTATCTTCATGATGTCCACAATTATGACTGTACCAGCCTCTGTGAAAGCATCTTCCTAGGTTGGCTTCATAACCTCTGCAGTCAACATCATCCATAAGGATGCTTCCAATGCCTGGCCCATAATTGGCTTGTGAGGAATAAACCTCGCCACAGCCAAGCTGCCGACACACAACCTGTGCATCCTCGAATGTCCATCCATCATCACAAATCGTTCCCCAGGTATAGTTGTAATAAACTTCTATACGTCCAGCACATCTGTTTCTTCCATTCACAAGCCTGATCGGAACATCTGTGCAAGGTGATAAGAAGGAAAAGAATGGTTTGAATCGTAGACCTTTCCCAAGCTTTCTTTTCAATTTGATTGGGTTACGTGTAGGTCACTAGTAAAGTGGTGCAGATGCTAGAGAATGAGCTGTGAACTAGAAATGGCCTGTCATTTGCAATTACCTGGATAATGTCAATGAGATATCCCAGGTTGTTGCATGTTAAATGAAAATGCACTAAAAAGACTATGAGGCATATTTTCAAAGCACTTAGCCTTCCAAAGTTCCATAGGTTTCTGTGGAACTTTGGAAGGCTAAGTGCTTTGAAAATATGCCTCTATATGTGTGGTGTGGATATATGGAAACTTCCAAAATAAACATTAGATTCCACAAAATACAAAATGCCTTAGTGTTAAGGGGGAAAGCCTCAAAGAGCTCCGAGACCTAGTTTTTGATCTCATGGGGCTAAACGGACCTTTCCAATGGTCCTCTCTTCATCATAGGCAAAATCCCCCAAGCCACAGATCTAAATAACTGTTTTTGTCTGTGGTAGCTATGTAGTAAATTTAGATATATTTTTTTTTGAAAATAATTTTATATTATAAACAGTCTATTATACTCTGCAGGTTCTTCATTTGCAGCCTGAAGCCCTGAAGAAGCAGCGAAACGCTGGCCACCGTTGGCTCAGGGCAGCAATTTGAGAAGGACCGCACAGCGGAGAGCAGTGTTCAGCAAACACCATCTTATCAAGATAAGTAAAAGAATGTCTATCTGATAATGTGTTTAGCTTCAATAGCGTCCCATTCATAGAACAGATAATAGACTGTTTATAATATAATATTCTAAATATCTAAATTTACTATATAGCTACCACAGACAAAAACAGTTATTTAGATCTGTGGCTTGGGGGCTTTTGCCTATGATGAAGAGAGGACCGTTGGAAAGGTCCGTTTAGCCCCATGAGATCAAAAACTAGGTCTCGGAGCTCTTTGAGGCTATTCCCCCCTTAACACTAAGCCATTTTGTATTTTGTGGAATCTATTGTTTATTTTGGAAGTTAAATGAAAATGGACAGAAAGAATACATTTTGGACTAGATTCTGTAAACGATGCCCATATTTGGGTACCAGCAAAAATAAGCGCTAAGTGGTATTCTATAAACGGTTGGGCTCAAAGTTGGCCATCGTTTATAGAATAGCACTTAGTACCAGGATCTGTGCCCAGACCATTTACACCGACTGAAACCTGGTGTACCTCCTCATGCCTCAATTATACACAGATCTGCCATATTCTATAACACTGAATACAAATTCTAGGAATGCCTCTGAGCGGCCTATTCCCCTCCCATGGCCATCAACCAGCAGGGGGAGATAGAGAGCACTGAAAAACCATAGTGCCTCATGGCCAGCTAGCTCCATCTGCCTCTTCAGTATTTGAAGCTTCCAAAGCAGTGTGACACCGCTACATATAATAACATGAACTTTCCTCACAGCAGATGAACGCCCCAGAACAGGAGCAACAATTCAAAGGAGGGACAAACTCAACCTCCTGTAACGGAACAGAAATCCTGAAGACTGTTTTCCAACTTCTCCCAATGAGGGAACATATCTACAGGAAAAACTGAACATAAAACCAGGATCAATCACATAATGAACCACTGAGGGAGGGCTCATGGATTCATCTGCTATGACTAAAGGAAAGAAAATTACCAAGGTAAGAACCATGTAGAAGCCTGCCCTTGCAGATCAGCAATTAGACCGCGCAGGCTTCTGTTTCTGTGAATCTGACGTCCTCACAGAAACAGAAGCCTGCGTGGCCGCGTTGGTGATCTGCAAGGGCAGGCTTCTACTTTACTACTACTACTACTTATCACTTCTATAGCGCTACAAGGCATACGCAGCGGTGTACACCATACACACAAAGACAGTCCCTGCTCAAAGACCTGCTATTGATGCAGCCAAATTTGGCCACAAAACTTAGCCAGCGAGGCACTGAAAATTGGTAGATAGCTGGTTATATTCACATGATATAAGCGGCTATCCACTAAGCACTAACCGGTGATATTCATCTGAATATTGCTGGATAGACGTTTAACCGGCCAGGTGTCGTTCCTGGCCGGCTGGTATTTAGGAAATGTTGTAAGTTGTCTCAAGTATTGTTTAGAACAGAAGAACAAAAACTCCAAATGATATATATTTTTATGCCTAATCCTGAGACATCCAGCATATATATACATTTTTTCAATTTCACCGATTACATTTTCCCAAGTTCCACACCACACCACGCGGCCACTTTTAGTGCAGCAGCAAAATGGCCGTTTTTTTTTTTTGTAGTGGCCACATGTTAATTTCCCAATTAGCGTGTGGCCATTACCATGGGATCCCTTACCACCACCTATTTTGAAGGCAGTAAGGGGTCCTGTGCTATTCCCATGCTAATCGGACAGCGCCTGTAATGTGCCCGTTCTGCTCATTTTGCATAGGCATGGCTACTCTCTGCCCATGGGCACGCCTCCAGCACTGAAAAATGAGAAATACTTTCCAGCGTGGCATTAGCGCATGCTAAGTGGTGCAGTACTGCAGGATGCCTCAGCATTTTTAGCGTTCAGTTGGCCCACGCTAGGCCTACTGTGGCTTAGTAAAAAGGTCCCTAGAAATGGTATGAAAGGGCTAGGAAGTTTACAGTCAAAATATTTCAAGCATAAATTTGCTAATAAATATATTTGCAAAAAAAAAAGAAGAAGAAAGAAACAGAAATCAATACAATATTTTAACAAATTTGTTTGAACTTTGACAGCCCTGCAATTGTTTTATCCTCTTTTTAATCATAAATGTTGTTGGCCTTTTAAACAATCCCTAGTGTCTTTGTGAACCAAACTACAGAATTTAGACCTTGGTAATTGAAGTTGTAGATGGCATGAAATCCAGTTCTTTGGACACTTCCATCACTGGAGAATAAGACCGTCAACCTGTTTGATGAAGAGATGAACGGTCTGGAGGTGAACGTGCAGAACTTCCCAATCAATGGAGATATGAAGGGTGCCCCGTCGTAGACTTCCACCAAGTCGAAAGCGCAGCTTGTGTGGTATTCCAGGCTGTGGGGAGGCCATGAATCTTTGTTAGTATGTATGTAACTACCCTGCATCCAATCGTGAATTCTCAGACTCATCAATCTTTGATGATTTTTCATGTTAAATGTGCTACAACAGCAAAGACATACAAAATGTATTGTGACTATGGGCCCTGTTTACTAAGTTGCGCTAGCATTTCGTTTCGATAATACGGCCGGGGACGCCCAAATCTCAACATTTAGGTCGACCATCTCTAAGGTTGAGATGGTCAACCTTAGAGATGGTCGTCCCTGGTTTTCAGCCATAATGGAAACCGAGGACGCCCATCTCAAAAATGACCAAATCCAAGCCCTTGGTCATGGGAGGAGCCAGAATTCATAGTGCACTGGTCCCCCTAACATGCCAGGACACCAACTGGGCACCCTAGGGGGCACTGCAGTGGACTTCACAAATTGTTCCCAGGTGCATAGCTCCCTTACCTTGGGTGCTGAGCTCCCCAAAACCCAGTCCCCACAACTGTACACCACTACCATAGCCCTAAGGGGTGAAGGGGGGCACCTACATGTGGGTACAGTGGGTTTTAGGTGGGTTTTGGAGGGCTCACATTTACCACCACAAGTGTAACAGGTAGGGGGGGTGGGCCTGGGTCCGCCTACCTGAAGTGCACTGCACCCACTAAAACTGCTCCATGGACCTGCATACTGCTGTCATGGAGCTGGGTATGACATTTGAGGCTGGCACAGAAGCTGGCAAAAAAAACATGTTAAAGTTTTTTTTAGGGTGGGAGGGGGTTGTGACCACTGTGGGAGTAAAGGGAGGTGATCCCCGATTCCCTCCGGTGGTCATCTGGTCAGTTCGGGCACCTTTTCACGGCTTGGTCGCAAGAAAAAATGGACCAAGTAAAGTCGGCCAAGTGCTCGTCAGGGATGCCCTTCTTTTTTCCATTATCGGCCGCGGACGCCCATCTCTTAATCACGCCCCAGTCCCGCCTTCGCTATAGTGCCAACACGCCCCCGTGAACTTTGGTCGTCCCCGTGACGAGAAGCAGTTGAGGACGCCCAAAATCGGCTCTCGATTATGCCAATTTGGGCGACCCTCAGAGAAATATGCCCATCTCCCGATTTGTGTCGGAAGATGGGTGCCCTTCTCTTTCGAAAATAAGCCTGAAAATTATTTACATATTCTCTGTTGTTAGTAGAGTCAAAATGTCAATGTCAGTATCAAAATGGCTCTTTTTAACCACTCATTTCCTCTAAATAGGGTTCAATGCGGTATACAATAATTTAAAGAAAGCAGTCAAGGATTATAATAAAATGAGTCAAAATTAACAAAAAACCCTAAACATTTTAAAAATCTCATATAATAAAACGCTCTGGGCCCTGTTTACTAAGCAGCACTAGAGGTGTGGTAGCATCAACCATCAAGAAACTCCAGACAGCCCAGAACACCACAGCCAGATTGATATTCGGCAAGGCGAAATATGAAAGTGCCAGACCCCTTAGAGAAAGGCTGCATTGGCTCCCACTGAAAGATAGTACTGCATTCAAGATATGTACCTTGGTTCATAAGATCATTTATGGAGATGCCCCATCCTACATGTCAGACCTAATTGACTTACCAGAGAGAAATAACAAAAGTTCATCACGCACCTGCTTAAACCTTCATTATCCCAATTGCAGAGGACTTAAATACAAATCTGTACATACATCTAGTTTCTCATACATCTGCACACAACTATGGAATGAATTACCGACCGCCATAAAAAACAACACACGACTTGACAAACTTCCGAAAATTCCTAAAGACTTACTTATTCATAAAGGCGTACAACAAAGATTCCCCATAACGATTCGACTCCTAAATTATTCCTATTACAATTATTACGGAGCCCTCCTATTTGTTCATCTTAATTACATCCTCATGACTGAATATTATATCTTGTCCTGATATCATTATGTTATGTTTATTTATCATCCACTTCTATTCCAATGTGATTTACTTATGCACTCTTATTTGTAACAATCGTAAAATTATTATCCCCTTCCTCTCTGAGCACACCACCCGAACTCTCATCCACTCTCTCATTACCTCTCACCTTGACTACTGCAACCTACTCCTCACCGGCCTCCCACTTAGCCATCTATCCCCCCTTCAGTCCGTTCAGAACTCTGCTGCACGTCTTATCTTCCGCCTTGACCGATATACTCATATCACCTCTCTCCTCAAGTCACTTCACTGGCTTCTGATCAGATACCGCATACAATTCAAGCTTCTCCAACTAACCTACAAATGCACTCGATCTGCAGCCCCTCAATACCTCTCTACCCTCATCTCCTCTTATGTCCCTACCCGTAACCTCCGCTCTCAAGACAAATCCCTCCTTTCAGTAAGTACCCTTCTCCACCACCACCAACTCCAGGCTCCGCCCTTTCTGCCTTGCCTCAGCCCATGCTTGGAACAAACTCCCTGAGCCCATACGCCAGGCCCCCTCCCTGCCCATCTTCAAATCATTGCTCAAAGCCCACCTCTTCAATGTCGCCTTCGGCACCTAACCACTACACTCTACTCAGGAAATCTAGACTACCCCAACTTGATATTTTGTCCTTTAGATTGTAAGCTCCTTTGAGCAGGGACTGTCCTTCATTGTTAATTTGTACAGCGCTGCATAACCCTACTAGCGCTCTAGAAATGTTAAGTAGTAGTAGTAGTAGTAGTATTCCGTTAATACGATTGCTATGATATTCTTATGTACCTATCTGTATCTATATTCTGAAATTCTTATTCTATGATGTGTATATGTCGTTGTAACATTTTGTAAGCCACATTGAGCCTGCAAATAGGTGGGAAAATGTGGGATACAAGTGCAGCAAATAAATGAAAAAAAAAATTTCTAGTACATGGTAAAAATTAGCGTGTGCTAACTGTGTAGATACCCATAATATTCCTATGGATATCTCCAGGGTTAGCACACGCTAATTTTTACCATGTGCTAGAAACGCTAGCGCACCTTAGTAAACACGGTCTGGCATTATAAAATAGACATAGGAATCATCTACTACCAGCTCCGAACGTAGCTGTAAAAAATTACAGTTTATCAAACAAGAAGGTTTTTTTTTAAACCTTTCTCCGAAATAACAGCTAATTTTGCTCAATTCTAAACAAGAAAGGAAGGGAATTCCACAAGGACACCCCCATAACTGAAAAAAAAAAAAAAATAGCACTGGCCACTTTAGAAAAATCGAACACATCTGAAAAAAAGGAGGTCTAAGCATCAATTGGTTACGAGATGACAAACTAAAAACAAAGAAGCAAATACCACGCTTATCAATAATTCAGAGGTTTAGCCATTCAAAATTTGGAAAAGCAAAATAACAGACAAGCTGTCTTTAAAGAGGATTCAAATACAAAGCAAAGCACCGAGGGCATTTCAATCGCGGGAAAGACAAGAATCCATGACCGAACAGCCCTCGGTGCTTTTCTTTGCATTTGAATTGTCGTGTGTACTTTAACCCTCTTTTAAACAGGATTGATTCATGTATCAGGAGCCAATGACGTTTAGCGATGTAAGAAGATATATTACTAAACTTATTAAGTCCAAAAAAATCAATCTTGCAGAGGTGTTTGAACCTGGGCCAGTGTAAGTGGTACAATGCATATTGCAAGTGTGGTCATTCATACTAGGACCAGCGCTGGTATAAAAGCCTGGACCAGTACTTTTTAAGTACACATGCAAAATATTATAATTCTATAATTCACGTAGATATGCACCTGCACCTCATGTCATTGATTACTTACTCAATATGTGGAAAGGTGAGGTTTACAACAGAGCCACTTGCCACCTGTATTTCCCAAATGCATCGAGCATTATTAGGATACAGTCCAGGGTAATTTGGTGTTGCAAATGACCCCTTGGGAGTTGTCAGTGCACTGCCACAGTTATAAGAATCTAGAACCAATGCAGAAAACAAAAAAGTGAAAGGATTAGACTAGGTGACAAGGAGACTAGGAGGCATTAGAGTGATCCAATCCAAACAAGCTAGTATATGCAGGAAGTGAGAACCACCGCCCTACATCCCAGGGACGTAGCCAGACCTCGACGGGAGGGGGAACCAGGGCCCAAGGTGGGAGGGCACATTTTAGCCTGCCTCCCCCGCTGGCACTGCCACTTCCGACCCTCCCCCGCCGCTTCCGACCTCCCCTCCGCCACTGCGAAAGTACGTTGGCTGGCGGGGGTGGCTAACCCCTGCCAGCAGATGTGTTGGTCTGTCCCGCACAGGTCTCATATTGCCTCTCCTGTTTTCAGCGCGCCCTGCACGCTCGTTTTTATGAAACTGAGCTTGCACGAGCATGCTCAGTTTCTTTGAAACGAGAGCATACACGGCGCCACTGAAAACAGAAGCAAAATAAGACAGCAGCAGGGAACAGACAAACGCTTCAGCCGCGGGGGTTGGAGACCCCTGCCAGCCAAACCGGGGGCCCCAGAGCCAATTTGGGGGGGGGGGCAGGCACCCGTGGCCCCCTGTAGCTACACCACTGCTTCAGAATGGAGGAAAAAGGGGCCCCAGTGAGTGCCGTAGCCGAAACAATGTTCCAAAAGGGTTTTTAGAAATGGGCTATTATCAGCTCTTCAATCATTGGCTCGCCTGAAAAGAACCTCCAAACGCTCTCTTGAATGTAAAGCTGTGTGTTTTTTTCTTTTTGTTTGTTTATTTTTATAATTTTAAATTATCTTTATCTGTAGAAAGTTGGTCAAATCTTCCTGGACAAAACTAGCTGGTAATCGGTAGTTGACACACACTGGACGCTTACTGCCCGGTTAGCGTGTGAGACCTCACCGTCAAGTCAACGGGTGGCGGTAAGGTCTCAGGCCGAAAATGGACGCGCGTTGGTTTTAATTTTGCTGCACGGCCATTTTTTGGCACACAAAAAAATGCCTTTTTTCCAGGCGCGCTGAGGAAATGGACAAAGCGTGCATCCAAAACACGCGTCTATGCCAGTGCAGGACGCTTTTAGGCAAGTGTTAGTAAAAGGGACCCTAAGGAAGCAATTTTATAAATGGTGCCCAAATTTGGACACTAGAAAAAAATTGGTTCAAAACACTAGTCTCTGAATTGAGCCCATTTTATAGAATAACGCTTACAGCCCATTTTCACGCAAACATTTGGGCACCGGTACTTATGCCTGCTGAAACCTAGTATAAATACCAGTGCCCAACTCTTGGCATTTGGGCATGAAAATGGCACTACTTTATAATTCTGCTTGCAATTTTTGGGACGACCCCTGCCCTGCCCCTAGCCACGCTCCCTTTTGAGTTGCTCACTAGAGGATTTAGGCACATGGGGTTATAGAGTAATTCCCAATAGTGCTCAGTAGTGCAAATTGCCAAGTAACTACAATAACTGATTGCTAACATCAAATTATTGCAGTTAATTCTCTCATGAGTCAATTAATTTGCATGCACGTCTTTGATCAGTGGCCAAATTTCAGCGCCCAATTTTGGGCATCATCCATACACTGTCTATTAAAATTTATTACGTATTGTGTTGACTTTGTAAATAGTACACTATGCCATACTGTTGTTATTTGAATATTTTTACTTTTGTAATTGTCTATTGCTGATGTTTGAGTTATTTTTACTGTTCATTGCCTTGAGTGAATGCCTTGAAAAAGGCAGTAAATAAATCCTAATTAATAATAATAATAAATAAATAATATTTTATATACTATGTGTGCTCTTAAAGTTGTAGAAGGAGGCGATAATTGTTTGGTTTCTCCAGGTCGATAACATCTGCCAAGACTTTCAAACATTGTTTGCCCAGCGGTAGCAGGTAAAAAAGTCTACAAGTCAAATATACATACACGCCCTTGTCTTCCAGGGATAGCAAATGAAGCTTAGAAGGAACGAAACACTTACACAAGGTATCATTACTGGTGACCAAAAGGCTGGTGTTGTAGAGGTCTGTTGAAAGTCAAATTGAAGAATAATTAGTAACTTGTATTCTCAAGGCCAGTTAGTCATTTAGTGCTAACAGGTTTACTGTTGATTTATGTTTAACCATAGCTTCTCTTATTAAAGTTCTTGCCAATCTTCCTGGGATCCTTCAATGCTCATAGCTTAGAGGAAAACAGTTGTAGAACCAGCTGGGACATGGGACTTCTCATGGGATCTGCTCACCCAATGCATTTGATACCGTGAGACAGCGGTAACACGTCTTATGGTTTGAATGTGGTCATCAGATTGTCAAGGATGTAACAGAATAGTTAAAAGACTTTAAACTGATGGGTCCAATATTCGGCCTGTGGTGGTCAGTTGCTTATTTAAATGCTAATCACCATATGCTGAATTGAGTCCTCATTTTCAGTTCTAGCATCTGTTCAAGTACTGGGTACTGCAGTATTGAGTTCATCACTCGGTTGGATGACTGAGGTCCGTGTTTACTAAGGCATGCTAGTGTTTTTAGCGTGTGTTGTTTAGCGTGCGTTAAATATGTTAGCGTGCCCTTAGTGCAGATTAGTAAACAGGGCCCTGAGTTAGCTAACAAGTAGTGGGCTGAATATTGTCACTGTCACTTCTGGGACTGCTCCAATTCCACCCCTGGACCACCTTCAGCACTAATTAGATAGTGTGGGGGTGGTCAAAGGGGATAGACAATGACACTGTCTGGGTAAGTGGTACTGAATGTCCCTGAATGGCCAGCTGAGAACCATTTAACCAGGTAGGAGCCTCCCCTATCAAGTTAAAGGTTTCAAATAATGGGCACTACATATGTAAAAAAAAAAAAAAAATTACATTGCACAACAAATTATCCTCTCCCTCTGTCATCAGATAAAGTTGATAACCAATCTATCATTCTCAGCATGCATGAACTCATAGAATCTCAAAGATCTGCATTAACCATTTGTCCATATTTATTGATTTTATGTGTGTAGGTGACCCAATAATTTTTATTTCATTTTACATTTTTTAAATTTTTTTTGTTTTATTTGTTTTTATTATTTCATCTGAAGCAAACAGAATGAAATGGAACAGAATAAGAAAGAAAGAAAGAAAAGTAACTGAAATGAGAAAAAAATTGAAAAAAATCCAGTGCAAGGACCCTACTAAATATTTTAATTTTGTTAGGAAAGTAAAATTTTACTTCAGTACTCGAATTGAGGGTAATTTTTTTTAATTATTTGGGTAAATAGGCATTTAGCCACAATATCTTAGGGGCATTAATGTACAGGAAGTGAGCCTTTTTCAAATGAAGGAAAACCCTGGAATGAGGGGGCATACGATGAAGTTAAGAGGAAATAGGCTTAGGAGGAATCTAAGAAAGTATTCGTTCGCGGAAAGGGTAGTGGAAGTGTGGAGTGGCCTACTGGTAGAGGTCGTGGAGATGAGGACTGTGTCAGAATTTAAGAAAGCGTGGGAGAAGCACATGGGATCCCTTAGGAAAAGGAAGAGTTAGTGGTTACGGAAGATGGGTAGACTGGATGGACCATTTGGCCTTTATCTCTCTCATCATGTTTCAGTGTTTCTATTGCAAAAACAAATGGGGTTCACAATTTCCACAAAAGTTCAACAGCACAAAAGAAAGTGGAAAAGAAATCAACTTCAAGAGATCAGCCCAAACACCAGGATGAGATGCTCCGAAAACAAACTTTATTTGGACCCTACACGGTCCGTGTTTCGGCTTTTAAAAAAGCCTTCATCAGGAGTCGATCAGTGAGTGCACAGTTGTATACCGATTGACAGTGGAGCACATGAATTGTTGTCTCTAAATAAAAGGAGGTGTACTGTCTCGACCCCTGATGAAGGCTTTTTTAAAAGCCGAAACACGGACCGTGTAGGGTCCAAACAAAGTTTGTTTTCGGAGCATCTCAACCTGGTGTTTGGACTGATCTCTTGAAGTTGGTTTCTTTTCCACTTTCTTTTGTGCTGTCAATGTTTCTATCCCCGTCACCTGCAGGTGAAAGTGCACTTCCAGTTCACAGTTCATTGATGTGTGTAAGGCTTTATTCATTCAGGGGAAAAAAATTGAGGCTGGGAAATATTTTCAAGGGAAAGATGAAATCTTGCACACATCTGAAATGCACAGAAGAGAAGTCGTTTTCTTCAACAGTGAACTAGGTGCAAAATGCATCATATATTTGGAACCTGTGCGGGATAGTCTAATGCTTGGCACTTGCACATCAAACAACGTTTTTAGTGAACCGGCTACCCTTTGTTTTGCCTCCTCTCTTGTAGAGTTGCCCTCGATTCTTAAAGCCTCATTTTGGATAGAATGCAGATATCGAAATTGACACGTTCAGGTCGGCATTTATACAATTCCAGTAGAATTTTAGGGAAGGATCTGCCGACCCAAGCCAACATTTTAGGCAAACCTATATGTGGAAGGAGGTGACTGTAAAACTTGATGTTGAATTATGAAATGGATAATGAACATGTAGATTGTTGACCTGCTCTAACCACTCCCAAACCTTGGCTCACTTGACAGTTATATGTTGTGAGAGTTTACAGGTGTAAATTCCAGATTTCTAAAATCATCCGAATCACGTACAGAGATTTTAAAATAAGGGCTTTAGTCTCAGAAGGTAAACCCCAGAGAATGAAAACAGATCTTCATTTACCAATTTCTTCTGTTTTACCTGGTAACGTGGTGATTTCTACAAGACAAAAATTGTGAAGTTTGGTTACATCAAGACCAGTACAAACCAGTTACGTTTGGGGACAGAGGCAAGTCAGGAGTACAGTTTAATTTTACCTGAATATCATCCACATTTAACACTATCCAGTTAAAGCTTTCTGGTTAGGTTTGGTGGGGGGAAATTGTTGTCCTAAAGTCAGATAACTTAAACTGGATAATTGGACTGAATATCTTGGATAAACTACTCAGTTATAATCAGGTATGTCAAAAGCAAGATATAGCATTTTGAAGGCTGTATAATGAAGTCTTTGTATTTTAGCTTTTAACTCACAGACATGCATACACCCTCCAGCACAGACAAGTAAGACATAGGGAGAGTGGCATTCGCAATCAGATATATCCAATAACAATGCTAATATACCAATATTGAAACAAATTTGTTTTTGAAATTTCTTTCCTCCTGATGATAGCATCAATTTTTTTTCCAGAGCATTTTTTTTTGTTACATTTGTACCCCGTGCTTTCCCACTCATGGCAGGCTCAATGTGGCTTACATATTGTATACAGGTACTTATTTGTACCCGGGGCAATGGAGGGTTAAGTGACTTGCCCAGAGTCACAAGGAGCTGCCTGTGCCTGAAGTGGGAATCGAACTCAGTTCCTCAGGACCAAAGTCCACCACCCTAACCACTAGGCCACTCCTCCACTCGGTCATGTTACTATTAAAAAAATTTTTTTTTTAATTTATAGAAGTCTTTATTGTGATTTGAGAGCATTAACAAAATTGAAAAAATTACAACCATACACATTAGCAAGTGAACACAAAATTGGTGTAATACAAAATTCCACCTTACTTTAGAGAATCGTAAACAATATAGTGAACTCTCAAAGCTAAGGTATCAGCTAAACGCATACTCCTGAGGATTTTAGTTTCGGTAACAAAATTGTACGTTTTATGTTAAACTTGTTTATATCGTCTTGAGTTAATCTCTTCATAAAGGCGGTTAATAAATCCCAATAAACAAACACATGTTAACGGTAGCCTACTTTGATAATATAAACAGGATATTCAAGGTGGAAGTTATCAAATTAATATGTGGTAAACACATAAATGCAGTTTAATAAATACAGCCCACACATTTATAAAATTACTAATGTGCTCAGACATGGCAACTTAATAATATATAGCTTGCACATGGCTATACCTTGTATTCCAATGGTCGTAGCAGTATCTGTCAAGACATGAGAAAAAAAAGTAAACCAATGTGCTTTTAACTGTTTACGGTGCTGTGTGGTATGACAGTTGAAGACTGACCGTTGTGAAATCAGGTGTTCATGATGTTCAAGGCTGATTTAATTTGTCGTCATATTATTTCAACCCTCTTCCCCTCATCATCGTAAGCTAGAGAGAGGTGTTCTTAATATGTCACCATCAGCCATAGCTTATTAGTGGACAGGCTCTGTTATTTCTGGGTTACCAAATCATCACAGCCCGGATAGAAATGTTCCTTAGATTTGATCTTGCAGCATAAGATCTCTCTGTAAGGCATGACCTGGAGATATGTTATCTTCACTATATCCTCTTGCAGTGGCGATCCTAGCCGGCATGACACCCGGGGCGGATCGCCGATGCGCCCCCCCCCCCCCAGGTGCAGCGCAGCCCCCCCCCCCCCGGTGAAATGACACCCCCCGCCGGTGCACGCCGCTGGGGGGGGGGGGGCTGCCGCAGCGCGCGCCTGTCAGCTGAGTTCGCTGACTTCGCTAACTTCGCTGCAGCTCCCTCTGCCCCGGCCGGAACAGGAAGTAACTTGTTCTGGGGCAGAGGGAGCTGCAGCGAAGTTAGCGAAGTCAGCTGACAGGCGCGCGCCGCAGCACCCCCCCAGCGGCATGCACCCAGGGCGGACCGCCCCCACCGCCCCCCCCCTTGGTACGCCACTGTCCTCTTGCATTCTTTGGAAGTGGCCTGTATTTTAAACACAACTTCCTGTCGCTCTGCAGGGAGACCTAGGCATACTACCGTTTGATTCAACATATCCTGAATTGCTGCCATATTTGCTCCAAGGGGGCTCCAAGGGGTTATTTTGGACTGAAGTGATATAACCAAGTCTGTTCCTTTCTGGACTGTGGTTGCTATAATTTTCATTCAGCTGTGGCATGCATTGCTTCAGCTTTCAATAGCTTGTCTATTAGACAGACCTGTAGGTGCAATTATCAAAAGAAAAACAATGGCCAGGATTGAGTGGAAGTTTAATTGTAGAATTTTGTGCACACAAACAAGGCAGATTTTCAACTAGGAGCAGACATTTGAAAGTCCAGAGGATGCCTGGTACTGTTGGCCCAACAGCATGAGTGGTCCCAGAGCATACTAACCTAGACCACTCATGCTGTTGGGCCAACTTGTCGCATTTTAAGTCCTCTGCCTATTCTAGAAAGTTCACTGTTGCCTCTATTTAATGGAGGGAGTCCTCAACTTGTATATATTGGCATGAACTCCGTAGGGTAGTTTGACTATCGCCCTTGGGAAAGATTCCTCCTCCCCCCCATCCCCATCCCACTTAACCCACCTGCGAGAATGCCTCCACACACATGCAACCGATAATGCCAATACTGGAGCTTGGCAAGTTTCCTCCTCTAGCAAACAACATTTTTGATTTCTTATCTCCCTTCCGCAGCTATGATGAATCACTTCAGCAAAAGTAGGCAGAGATGAATATACACAAATGCGTAGTTTTGTAGACAATCACACATACACACACACACACACACACACACACACACACAGGACAGCACTACCTGTCCCATGGAGGAATCCAGTCACCAGCAGCATCCAGAGGGCATTCTGTATGGCCCCCATGATGGGACGACTCCTGCCCAGTGGAGGAAAAGGAACTCTATGCACAGTATTTATAGATGAGCATGAGGGTGTGCCCCTTTCAATCTCTGCTCTACTTAAGCACCAGGAAAGGACAGAAGAAATTTTTTTTATTGGACACTCTTCAAACACATACTGAATAAAAATATAAACAGCTGTACTTCCTGAATAGGTTCATTGAAGATTTGGTTTTTGGACCCAATTAAGTGATATTTGGCAGTTTATAACATTAATAAACTCTCTCATATCAGGTTGACTTATTCCAGTGCAAATATCATGACGACAATGTCCAGATAGTCACAGTTTTCAATGCTCAAATGGTTCTGCATATCTGCAACTTCAGGGGCTTTGAAACCATTCTTCTAATGATCTTAATAAATTGAATTAAACAACATCAATTACCTCCAAGTCGTGCCGTGCTTTTCTTAAGACTTAAATTCTTCAGGTTCTATTTAATAGAACCTTTCCAGGTGATATTGAGCCCGCAGTGGTCAGCCGTTTTAAAGCCACTGACGACTGTGGGCTGAACAAAATTCAGATATTCAATGCCAGATCATGTCCGAGCACTGGCTTTGAATCTGCAGATCTTCAGAAGACCTAGGAGCTAGGTGGAGGCAGGCCTACGGTCAGTGCCAGCACCTGCTTACTTAATTCAGCAAAGAAATCTGTCTGGTTAGGTTTGTAAGCCCCGAAACTGAAGATCACCAGTGCTCTTATTTATTCTGCCCCCGATCACCCTGGCACTATCCAGGGGCGTAGCCAGATTTCGACAGGAGGGGGGTCCAGAGCCCAAAGTGAGGGGCACATTTTAGTCCCCCCTGGCGCCTCCAACCCCCCTGGTGCCACTGCCGCAACCCTCTCGACCCCCCCTTCCCTCCGCCAACCCTCTCCTGCCGCGTACCTTTGCTGGTGGGGGACCCCAACCCCTGCCAGCCGAAGTCCTCTTCTCGGCTGCGCGGCGTTGCTGAATGATCTGATCAAGTTTGAATCTGTTTCTGTGCATGCGTCTGAGGTCAGGACGTCAGACGCACACACAGAAACTTGATCAGATAATTCAGGAAGGAACGCCACGCAGCCAAGAAGAGGACTTTGGCTGGCGGGGGTTGGGGTCCCCCGCCAGCAAAGGTACGCAGCGGGAAGGGGGGGGGGTCGAGAGGGTTGCGGTGGGGGAAGAGTTGAGTTTTGTCCATTATGTACTTTAGTTTTGTTGTGTTGCAAGGATCACGCATTTACGTTGGATCGGTGCGGTATGCCTTTTTGAACAGGATAGTTTTTAGTGATTTCTGGAAGTTTTCAAGGCTTTAGGTAGTGCGTTCCACAGTTGTGTGCTTATGTAGGAAAAGCTGGATGCGTAAGTTGATTTGTATTTAAGTCCTTTGCAGCTTGGGTAGTGCAGATTTAGATAAGATCGTGTTGATTCGGATGTGTTAATTCACACAGGGGCCCTTTTACTAAGCCGTGGCAAAAAGTGGCCTGCGGCAGGGCAAGTACACCTTTTGGATGCACGCCGGGCCAGTTTTTACCGTGTCCTGGGAAAAGGACCTTTTTTTTTTATAAGGGGCCAGAAAATGGATGCGTGTCAAAATAAATACCAGCACGTGTCCATTTTCGGCCTGAGATCTTACCGCCACCGATTGACTTAGCGGTCAGATCTCATGCGCTATCCGGGCAGTAGACATGCAGCGTGAATCCACTGCTGTTTACTGCTAGGTAAGCGCCACGCAGTAGAAAATAGAAAATATTTTCTGCCGCGTGTTTTCAGCACGTGCCAAATTCAGAACTACCGCCCGGGGCATGCGGTAGCCGGGCAGTAATGTTGATTTAGTGCTCCACAATCTTGAAATACCTGTACTTATCTTTCAGTGCTATTTATAGAATCTGGCCCCATATGTAGAGGACCTGGGGTACGAAGTAACGTGAGTAACGTAGTAAATGACGGCAGATAAAGACCTTACGGTCCATCCAGTCTGCCCAACAAGATAAACTCATTTCACATGGTATGTGATACTTTATACCCGAGTTTGATTCGTCCTTGCCATTCTCATGGCACAGACCATAGAAGTCTGCCCAGCACTTTTTTGGTACTAAACGTTCTGAAGATTCTGGAACCCTAAAGAGTTACAAGATTCTGGAATCCCAATTAGTAGCAACATTCCATGTAGAGCCCCAAAGAGTAACGATAGTAGCATAGTAAATGACGGCAGATAAAGACCTGAATGGTCCATCCAGTCTGCCCAATAAGATAAACTCATTTTACATGGTATGCGATACTTTATATATACCGAGTTGGATTTGTCCTTGTTATTCTCAGGGCACAGACCATAGAAGTCTGCCCAGCACTGTTCTTGTACTAAAAATTCTGAAGATTCTGGAACCCTAAAGAGTTACAAGATTCCGGAATCCCAGTTAGCAGCAACATTCCATGTAGAACCCCAAAGAGTAACGATAGTAGCATAGTAAATGACGGCAGATAAAGACCTGAACGGTCCATCCAGTCTGCCCAACAAGATAAACTCATTTTACATGGTATGTGATACTTTATACCAGAGTTTGATTTGTCTTTGCCATTCTCAGGGCACAGACCGTAGAAGTCTGCCCAGTACTGTTCTTGTACTATGTTCTGAAGATAAACATCGAAGCCCCTTAAAATATACACTCCAGCCCATCCCTATCTATTCAGCCTCGATCAGGGTGTGAGAGGCAGAGGCCAATGCTAGTTTATTAATGTGCATGACTCACAAAGCAATTGTGAAGGTGAAACAACCTTTGTGAAACTGCCTTTGTCAAAGCAGACAAATGAATAGCTTTGGAATATATGAAAAAAAGGGAACTTCCCAGAGAAGAACTAATATGAAACATTCTTAAGGCACCACTAAAACCTATTTTTAAGAGTCTACTGTTTCCTTATCAGATTCTTTCTCATAGGAAGACATATTGGATCTGGTTGAGAAGTACAGTGAGCCAGACCACTTATAGAAGTGACATCAATATTTTTAGCTGTGCATAGAAGGTTCCAAGGGTCTTTTGAGGAGTGGAGAGGGGATGGTAGAGCACGAGTCATTTAAACTTGTGGTGTACACCCAGCTTGCCTGTTGTAATGCTTTGATTCCCTCATCCAAAATCATAGAGTTGGGAGTTTCCGCATTCTGATTGGAGTGGACCTTTAATGCTTCTGGGTGTGTCTTCAAGGAAGAGAACTCTGGTTTAGCTCTTCTGACTGAACTGAGACTTGTTTCAGTGGACAAAAGAATTTAAAGACTGCGCTTTGGAAGTGGAATAAATTTTAGTTGCCGCACACCCAGTACCATCCTGACACTACCGATACAGGAAGGTGGAGTAAGAAAAGGACCATGTCCTATAGCGCTTCTCAAGTGGAAGAGAGTTAAGGAGCCGATACAAAGGAACATTCACAGTAGACACTCTGTAATAGCCTGAAGGGTGTCCTAAAGTCAACCTAAAGGTTCCTGAATGTTCCATTTTGTGTTTATATAGATCTGCTTTCTAGATACAATAAGAAGGAAATGCACTATCTGTCAGATTATGTCTGCTCATCAGGGTTTGCACCAGTAAACTAATTTCATTGTAGAATAGCACTCATTGTGTGGCTGATGGTTATTTTTGGACTCTGTATAGGTCACTATAGCCCTTAGGGACTTCACGCACTGCTAAGCGCATCCTGGGGCTGATTGTACCACATGGGCAGTAGATCCTGGCACTGAGCAGAGCCCTGCCTTGTACTAGCCCCCACCATCTCCACTTTGACCGTGGGAAAGCTACTTCATTGTTTATGCTGAGGCCATAGTCCTAATTCCGAAATACGTTGCTTCCTATAAATTGTTAGGGTTTTGTGAGCGAGTATGTGGTTGTGCGACTGTTGCAAGGCTTATCAGAAGGAGCAGGAGAGCTAAGCTGAGGGATGAGGACCTGAGGACCTTGAAAGAGGCTGAACCTGTCTGTGCTGGGCTCTTTTTAACTAAAGGGTTGTCCTACCTCAGTCTCTAACATGAAATTGGAGTGGAGGAGTGGCCCAGTGGTAAGGGTGGTGGACTTTGGTCCTGAGGAACTGAGTTTGATTCCCACTTCAGGCACAGGCAGCTCCTTGTGACTCTGGGCAAGTCACTTAACCCTCCATTGCCCCATGTAAGCCGCATTGAGCCTGCCATGAGTGGGAAAGCGCAGGGTACAAATGTAACAAAAATAAAATAGATACTATTGGAGATTCTACATGGAATGTTGCTACTATTGGAGATTCTACATAGAATGTTGCTATTCCACTAGCAACATTCCATGTAGAAGCCTGTGCGGCCACATTGGTGATCTGCAAGGGCCGACTTCTAGTGGAATAGCAACATTCCATGTAGAATCTCAAATAGTAGCAACAGTGGAGGAGTGGCCTAGTGGTTAGGGTGGTGGACTTTGGTCCTGGGGAACTGAGTTTGATTCCCACTTCAGGCACAAGTCACTTAACCCTCCATTGCCCCATGTAAGCCACATTGAGCCTGCCATGAGTGGGAAAGCGCAGGGTACAAATGTAACAAAAAAAAATTGGCTGCTATTCCTGGTCTCACTTCAATTAACCCCAAATCTAAGGACCACAAGTGAAGAGCTGGGAGATAGGTGCTAGGCCACATGACAATGGACATATTGCAACCTAGGCAAAATTACAGAGTGGCAGCTTGAGGTCTTTCTCATCATCACCTCCCCCACTAGATAAACTTTAAAGGACCGCCATGAGATGCATGATGGGTATTATAGTTCAGCAGCTCCCAGAAGTGTGTTACCAAGGCAATTACATGTTTTTCTAATAAGATAATGAATAATAGGAGGGGGAAGTTTGGGGTTATTACTGGTGCACATGAGGTGGTTGTTATCAACGTGTAATTAAACTCTGGAATTCGTTGCCAGAGAATGTGGTAAAGGCAGTTAGCTTAGCGGAGTTTAAAAAAAGGTTTGGATGGCTTCCTAAAGGAAAAGTCCATAGACCGTTATTAAATGGACTTGGGGAAAATCCACTATTTCTGGGATAAGCAGTATAAAATGTTTTGTACTTTTTTGGGATCTTGCCAGGTATTTGTGATCTGGATTGGCCACTGTTGGAAACAGGATGCTGGGCTTGATGGACCTTTGGTCTTGCCCAGTATGGCAATACTTATGTACTTATGTTATCGTGTGTCTCTGAACTTGTTCATATCTGTTTCCAGTTTGGCTAGATTGCTTTGCAGCCCTATAATCGATGTTTCTTTTTTGATTGGGAGTGTTTAAGATTTATACTTACATGGTCTAATATTCAAAGGATTTATGTACCTCGCTTTGGGACCCTTTTAGAAAAGCACAGTGGGTCGCGTGTGAAATCAGCACTACCGTCGGGGTAGCGTAGGAGCACGTCGACAGGTCCTAAGTTGGCGTGCACAGTTTCCCACAGCAGGAAACAAATTTCTATTTTATTTTTTTACTGCGGGCGGGGGGGGGGGGGGCCATTCCTTGCAGTTATCGGAAGCGCGGAATTGCCGCGTGCTGCCTGATTACCGCGGGGTTAGCGCATGAGCCCTTACTGTCAAATAAGTAGGAGTCGCTAAGGGCTCACGCGTTAAATGGCCAGGCGCTAATTTTTGGACTTAGTGCCTGGCCATTGTTGCCCAAAATTGCAATTTGGGTTTTTGGCAGATGCACTACCTGAGTGTGCGGGAGAAATCACCTGCTAAAAGTAGTGCAGGCCACTTCTTGGCGTGCCTTTGTGAAACAGCCCCTTGATAGTTAAGGTGAAAAACTGGCCTCTTTGAAAATTTACTGGAGCTGAGTGCATACATTTTCATAAGAACATAAGCACCGCCATATTGGGAAAAGACCAAGGGTCCATCAAGCCCAGCATCCTGTCTCCGACAGTGGCCAATCCAGGCCTCAAGAACCCGGCAAAAAACCCAAAAGCAAAAGAAAAAATGTAAATAAATAATGTTCAATGGACTTTTCCTTCAGGAATCTGTCCAAACCCCCTTTAAACTCAGCAAGGCCAACTGCCGTCACCACATTCTCCGGCAACGACTTCCAGAGTCTAACTACGCGCTGAGTAAAGAAAAACTTTCTCCTATTTGTTTTAAATCTACCACATTCTAGCTTCGTCTTATGTCCCCTGGTTCTATTATTGTTAGAAAGTGTAAACAAATGCTTCACGTCTGTCCGCTCCATTCCACTCATTATCTTGTAGACTTCTATCATATCACCCCTCAGCCGCCTCTTCTCCAAGCTGAAGAGCCCTAACCGTCTTAGCCTTTCCTCATAGGGAAGTCCTCCCATCCCTTTTACCATTTTCGTCGCCCTTCTCTGCACCCTCTCCCTTTATATCTTTTTTGAGGTGTGGCAACCAGAACTGAACACAATACTCGAGGTGCGGTCTCACCATGGAGCGATACAACGGCATTATAACATCCTCGTGTTTATTTTCCATCCCTTTCCTAATAACACTCAACAATCTGTGCGCTTTCTTAGCCGTCGCAGCACACTGAGCAGACGTTTTCAATGTCTTATCAACGATGACTCCCAGATCCCTTTCTAGGTCCGTGACTCCTAACGCGGAACCTTGCATGACATAGCTGTAATTCGGGTTCCTCTTTCCCACATGCATCACTTTGCACTTGTCTGCCGGATTCTGTATATGACGGGCAGAGGTGCATGGGTAGATTACTACGCACACAGAGAGACAAAGCGGGGTTCACACTCTCCACAGCAATCGAACACAACAGAAATGGGGTGGAGAGGGCCCAATGTCAAGAGATCAGTCACCACACACAAGGGTAAGATGCTCCAAAAAACTTTAATTAGGACCCAACACGGTCCGTGTTTCGGCTATATCAGCCTTCCTCAGGGGTCTGTGATGATAGTCGTTCATTCAACCCCAAAGAAACCACATGTTTATCCATCGGGCCTACCGGGTTCGGCGTGAAGATTCTGACTTTTGCTTTCCACTAAACCAGTAAAAACAAAATGGCTAACAGAAAACATATTCCTCGTTGCTCTAAAGGGGAGGGGCAAAGGGACGTGCCCGATGGATAAACATGTGGTTTCTTTGGGGTTGAATGAACGACTATCATCACAGACCCCTGATATAGCCGAAACACGGACCGTATTGGGTCCTAATTAAAGTTTTTTGGAGCATCTTACCCTTGTGTGTGGTGACCGATCTCTTAGATTACTACGGGCACCTAATCCTTGTGCGCGCCTTAATTGTTTTGCGTGCCACTTAGTGTTGTTCATCGGCCGATATCAGGAAATTTGGAAAACACATAAAAAGTAACAAAGGGAGATTTTGGCTGTTTTTACTGTAATCACAAACTGCCACTTAAAAATCTCTCACTCCTTTTTTTTTTATGGCAAAATGCTATAAAACTGGCAAACATGATTTTTTAACAAGCTAAGCCAACTGGATGAGTCATTTTGGGTTTTATATGCCATCATTTACTGTACTTCAATAGGTCACTAAAAGGTGAGTCTGTTGACAAGAATTGCAGCATGTTTGCAAAAATCGTTTTGAAATGAACAACTGACTTGCCCACCTTCCTCAAGATTTAAAGAAACCTTTGGAATGTGACGAGAACAACAGACTTGCTCAGTTTTGGGACTATCCCCTCCATCTCTTTCACCCCATCCAGTTCCTCTGTTCTTGCCCCTCTACTTTCTCTTTCTTCCACTTTTCCCATGTTCTCCCCTCCTTTTTTCTTACATTCTGTTTCTTCTCCTGCTCCTTCCTTGCCTCGCATCCCCTTCCCCACTTCCTTCCTTTTGCTTTCTCCCAAGGTCCTCCTTCCTCCAATCCCTCCTCGGTGTTCGTTTTTTTTCCCCCTTTCTCTCTCCCACTATCCTCTCATTATTCTCATATTTTTCCTCTTTCCTGTATCCTTGAACTCCACATTTACCTCTTTTTTTTCAAACACATTTTTTTTCATTCTATGGTCACATTCAGGACTTGAGGGCTGGCAGTTTCCATACTGATTACGCTTGACATAATCTTGGCTGGAACACAAGCAAATACACATTCAATATCTCTTGCGACACTTATTGCTCAACATGCAGGTGACCTGATGGATAGGGTTGCAGGCTTCACATTTGCTGACCTCATTATCTCTTGGAGGTCAGCCATTTCTCTTTCAGGAACTTGTCAGTTTGTGATTGCTGTGGCTTATTGCCTGAGTGCTCTATCACTTCTGTTAACCCTGTGTGTTCCTTGAAGGTAGATGCCGACACATTAAATGTTATGGGAAGAAATGTAAATGGATGACGGAGGTGGTAGATGGAAAAAATGGTAACAGAATTCCAGAAATCCTAGGTTAATAAATAAAAAATAAAACAAACAAACAAAAAAGTAAATAAGGTGATACCTTCTTATTGGACTAACGTAATTCATTTTGGGGGCAATTCTATAACCAAGGTCAGGGATGAAGGACTTCAGACCGCATGCCACAAACAGGTCAGGTTTTCAGGATATCCCTAATGAACAGGATAAAAAAAAGAAGCAAAAATCACCGAAAAAATGTTTCATAAAAAGATGAAATTTATTTACCACAAAAGTTTAAAACAGTCGTATGCCGCACACGGTCATGTTTCGCTCTTCTAAAGGCCTGTGTCAGGGGCTTGATAATACCACCCAGTGGTGCAGTACAAACAATTCCACCTACTGGACTAAAACAACTTCTCTCTTGAGAAACAGCAAATTGGGAGGACGGGCTGAAAATTATGCAAATCAAACATATAAATGGCGAGTGACCGACTCACTCGCAAATGCGCAGTAGAGACTTCCCTCTCTGTCCCGCCCCGCGTCAATACGTGATGACGGGGAGGGGGGGCGGGACAGAGAGGGAAACTGCGCCGCCGAGGTTGCTACCGCTCCCCCCCCCACTCGGAGTCGCCGCCGCCACCCCTCCACCCGGCCCGGGCCCTCTCTTCCCTTCTGAACTTACACATCCATTCGCCGAACAAAGCAACGCACATCAGCTGAGCTGCAGTGAGCCCTTCCTTCTTTGCCTGTGGCCCCACCCTCCTGTGACGTAACGTCAGCGAGGGCGGGACACACACAGGCAGAGAAGGAAGGGGCAGCTCAGCTGATGTGCGTTGCTGCGTTCGGCGAATGGATGTGTAAGTTCAGAAGTGAAGAGAGGGCCCGGGCCAGGTGGAGGGGTGGCGGCGGCGGCGGCGACTTCGAGGGGGGGGGAGCGGTGGCGACTTCGCGGGGGGGAGGGGAGCGGTGGTGACCGCGGGGGGAGGAAAACCTCAATACCAGCCCGTTTTTACGGGCTCAACGGCTAGTAAATAAATAAATTAACCTCTTCCCAAATAAAACTGTGGAGGTCTTTTACAAAGGTGCGCTAGGGTTTTTAGCGTGTGCTAAAAATCAGTGTCGCTAAACGTATAGATGTCCATAATATTCCTATAGAGACGCTAATACACCTTTTTTTGAAAGGGGCTCTATATTTTTGATATCAATCTGTGCTCCTAGTTTCTGAACAGCAAAAAAAAAAAAAAGGATTGAACATTAACTTTGTACTAATGAACTGGACCATTCTATTTTTGATTTTAACACATGCAAAGAGTGTAATGACATGCCATAAAAGATTTCAGGACTTATCTGGATTGCTGATGGGGCAGTCAAGTTGCTCACCTTGGATGGGCAGAAAGAACTTTCAAGGTACATCCTGTTTTGCTCTATTGCCCACACCGTCATATCAATATTATTGTGTTATCAAATCTAGACTATTTGCTTTCCCACCATAAACAGCAAAGGGTGTGCGAAGCAGGGCTCAGAATGAGGAAGTGCCAAAATGTGTCAAGAGCATTTATGACTTATAAATAACAACTCGGAGCTTATACGCTGTCGTTCATTTAAAGATGACAGAGGGGACAGGCTCTGAAACCTTTTGTTAGAGTCACACAGAAATTAAAGTGGAATTCTTCGCTGTCAAAAATGTGCTATACCTTCTTTGCTGGATTAAATTCAACCAGTGTGAAAAGGGTCCACTGCTTCCCAGCAAAAGTGGAGCCGGCCACCCGCCGAACTCACCACACTTGGAGACAGTGGCTAGGTCAAACAATTTTTATTATCAGGCCAATAGCTGTCTCAAACTTCAGTACATACGTTATCCCCAAACAAACAGGTTCCACCCAAAATAGGTTTCCAACCCCGCAGGGTTTTCCCAGAACAAGGCAGGTTTTCAAAGTCAGGCTTTCTATGAGCAGGTAAATAAAGCAGGCTTTCAAAATAAAGCAGGCTTCCAGAAAAGCAGGTAAATAACTCAGGCTTCCAGCAAAGCAGGTTTCTCTCACCTCTTAACACCATTTCCAAACCCTCGGGAGCTGGCCATCCCTGCCTTGGAACTCTCCCACTCCATAGAGGCTTCTCCCCCCCCCCCCTCCTGGGATTCATCCCCCATCTGATCTAACCCCCCCCCCCCCTTCCATAAAATCCATCCAACCATCTTCTTCCCTCTCCATGGGCCGCATGGTATATTGATTGCGTATCCAGGGGAACTGAGCTTCTTCCCTCTGCCTCTCCCTAGTGGGTGACGAAATTATAGGCTCAGCCTCCCTCCTTGCAATGGCTTCTGGTACTTGTATTTCAGGGTCTAACTGCTTCATCCTAGCTGCCCTGGCAGTAGCCTTGTCACACCAGATCTTTTTTAAAAAATGGTAAAATAATATAAAAATGGATACTTTTAAGGATGAAAGATTGGGTTCATTTTCCCTTTATACTGTGATAAACACATTGCACGTGCCCAGTTCTATCCAGAATTAAACAAACAACTAGTATAGTACTAGCCAAGTCATCTAATGATCATATGTAGTTGACAAGTAGACAAAATAATAGCTTGCACACTGGACTTTAACATGCAATGAAAAGGGCAAGAACTTGCTTGTAAAACACACTACATCTAGAGTTAGTACCAATAGAATTGATGCTCTAAAACAACAATATAAATATGGGTGGCAGTTTACAAGCCTCAGAAAAACAAAAAATAACCAAAACAATGTATCTGTAGCTGCCTGCAGCAGTAAAGAGCTTCATAAGAACTTAAGCACCGCCATACTGGGAAAAAACCAAGGATCCATCAAGCCCAACATCCTGTCTCCGACAGTGGCCAATCCAGGCCTCAAGAGCCCGGCAAAAACAAAACAAAAATTTAAATGAATAATGTTCAATGGACTTTTCCTTCAGGAATCTGTCCAAACCCCCTTTAAACTCAGCAGTGCCAACTGCTGTCACTACATTTTCCGGCAACGAGTTCCAGAGTCTAACTACGCGCTGAGTAAAGTAAAACTTTCTCCTATTTGTTTTAAATCTACCACATTCTAGCTTCATCTTGTGTCCCTTGGTTCTATTATTGTTAGAAAGTGTAAACAAACGCTTCACATCTGTCCGCTCTACTCCGCTCATTATCTTCTAGACTTCTTTTATATTTGCAGTTATTTCTTTCAATATGGAGGTCTAAAAATAATGTGTTCCTCTTAAATATCAAGCCCTAGAAAATTTGTCATGGGAGGGGGGGGGGGGAATTCTATAACTAGAGACCTCCATTTAGATGCCCTAATGATGCACAGTGGGATCATATTCTATAATAGAATTTGGGTGCCAAGATTCCATTATGGAATCCTAGTGTAACCCATCATTGGCACGCCTACATGTATGAGCTTGCAGTTTTTTATCAGTCATAGACCTGGCGTAACTGCTGGCTCCTAAATGTGGTGAAGGTGTTATGTAACAAACAATATTCTGTAAGTAGCAGCTCCACCCTTGTGAACGTGGAGGAGTGGCCTAGTGCTTAGAGCACCGGTCTTGCAATCCAGAGGTGGCCGGTTCAAATCCCGCTGCTGCTCCTTGTGATCTTGGGCAAGTCACTTAACCCTCCATTGTCTCAGGTACAAACTTAGATTGTGAGCCCTCCTGGGACAGAGAAATATCCAGAGTACCTGAATGTAACTCACCTTGAGCTACTACTGAAAAAGGTGTGAGCAAAATCTAAATAAATTAATAAAAAATATGGAAGGCAACCTACTTGTGCAACCTTCTATAAATGGCGCTCAAAATTCAGCACCCGAAAGAATCATCACCAAGAGAGATTCTATAAAGCGTTCCTGCCCTTTATAGATCGCACTTAGCGCTGATTCCTTGGCTTAACTGTAGGTAGGCGCCAGAGGTACACCTGCTGAAACTTGGTGTGAATGTCTGCACTCAAGTTACACGAGCTGAGGCAGTAGAATGCCCCTGAACGTGGCCATGCCTCTTCCATGGCTATGCCCCCTTTGAGTTACACGCTTTTGGAGTTAGGCACCTTTAACTAAATTAAGCCCGACGGTGGTGTACCACATGCCAATCTGGAGCTACTGCCGGCCCAACAGAGGGCGCCGGTGGTAGGTTCCACACAGGGCACGTGGCATTCCCAGTGCTAGCAGAAATATTCACAAAAAATTTCTGCAGGGGGTTACCCGGCGGTAATCTGGCAGTGCCATGCGCTACCTGGTTAGATCGGGAGCCCTTACCACCACCTTAATGGGTGGAGGGACGTGTTCCTCCCCCGCATGGCCACACAGAAAGAGCAATCTTACCACATGGCCATGTCTGTTTTTGGCCTTTTTACCCGCTGTAGTAAAAAGGGTCCTTTACCATAGCTATAGTTATTGGTATAGATGCATTTTGAATCTTGTTACTTGTCATTCGAGGGTGGGGGGGGGGGGAGGTTTCTTGAATATAAACTGAGAAATGTTCAAACAAAAATTTTACAAAAAACGATGTACATCCTTAGAACAAGATATCAGGAAATATTTACATATCTCCTTGTCTATTTATTGTTTTTGGTTTATGAACTTTGTCTAGATGATCTCGTTTTGGGTCATTTGTATATATATCCTTAGTGTTTGCCAATATGCCTTCAGCTTTAAATGTTGCTGCTTGATGTCATTAACTCATTCCCAAAACATTCAACTGGAGTCTTCTCCGAGATCCTACTTGTCAACTTAGCTCAACCAAAATTCGATTCATTAATTGCAACTTCTTTTGTTTCCTCTCTGGTTAGTTCTTTTCTTAGTGCCATGTATGTCGTCTTATATAATTGGAGACTCTTCTTTTAATGGTATTTCATATACAAGCAATTCATGGGCCCTTTTACTAAGCCTTGTAAGCGTCTACGCACACCAAACGCGTGCAAAATTGGAGTTACTGCCCGACTACCGTGTGGCTCTTGTGGTAATTTCATTCTTGGTGCGTGTCCGATATGCGCGTCTGAACAATATGTTTTATTTTCGGGTGCGCATAACAGACGCGCGCCGAGTGGCATTTGGCATGCGAAGGTCATTACCGCCTGGATTCTTTACCACTAGGTCAATGGCTGGCGGTACAGTCTCAGACCCAAAATGGATGCGCAACAATTTAGATTTTGCCGCAGGTCCGTTTTCGCCAAAAAAGAAAAGGCAGTTTTTGTAGGTGCGCTGAAAAATAATTCTACGCACACCCAAAGCATGCATCTACACTATCGCAGGCCATTTTTCAGCGCACCTTAGTAAAAGGACCCCTTAGTAAAGAAGAGAGACTTATGAATATATGTTGAGCACAGGATGGGTGAAAGGATTATTGGAACAAGTGTTTTGAAATGTTGGGTTCAGAAGAGAAATATAGGGCCTTGAGATGCAGATGGAGAAACTTAAACATCAAACAGAAATGCATTAGAGTGCCAGTTAAGGAGCTCTAGGCGGGAGGATGGAGACCTTTGTTAAGAGAGAAAACATAATTAGAAACAACATCTGGCATGTGATGATGTTTCCAAGCATCAAAATCTTTTTTTCCCCTAGAGGAGCAAGGCTTCTGGGTTGAAGATACTGATTATCTGAGGACTCATTTCCCTTATTTAAGCCACCCTATCTGATCAACACATTCCAAGTCAACAATGACAATTCTTCTTTGCAGGCATTAGCAAAAACTGCTGCAAATGTATGAATGCAAAGTACCTGGGATTAGTCTCTACTGCGCATTTGCGAGTGAGTACGGTCACTCGCCGTTTATATGTTTGATCAATGACCATTTTAGTAGCTGCCTTCTGGACCAACTCCAACCGGTTTACATATTTTTGAAGGTGCAATACAGAGTACACAGTACTCCAAATGAGATCTCACCAGAGACTTATATAAAGGCTTAAATCACCTCCTTTTTCTTGTGGGTCATTCTTCATGTTTGATGCTGCTTTTAATTCCTAACTTGTCACCTGCTCTTAACCTTATCTTGTCTTCTTCTCTTCAATAGTCCCCTTTCCCTATGTGTCCTATCTGTCTGTCCTACCCTTATCTCTTATTTGTCCTGTCTGTCCTGATTTAGATTGTAAGCTCTTTTGAGCAGGGACTGTCTTTTCTTCATGATCACTTGTGAAGCACTGCGTACGACTGGTAGCGCTATAGAAATGATTAGTAGTAGTAGTATGTTTCATTTAGTCAAGATCAGGAGGCGGGGCTGGTGGTTGGGAGGCGGGGATAGGGCTGGGCAGACTTGTACGGTCTGTGCCAGAGCCGGTGGTTGGGAGGCGGGGCTGGTGGTTGGGAGGTGAGGATAGTGCTGGGCAGACTTATACGGTCTGTGCCTGTGCCAGAGCCGGTGGCTGGGAGGTGAGGATAGTGCTGGGCAGACTTATACGGTCTGTGCCTGTGCCAGAGCTGGTGGTTGGGAGGCAGGGCTGGTGGTTGGGAGGTGAGGATAGTGCTGGGCAGACTTATACGGTCTGTGCCAGAGCCGGTGGTTGGGAGGAGGGGCTGGTGGTTGGGAGGCGGGGATAGTGCTGGGCAGACTTATACGGTCTGTGCCAGAGCCGGTGGTTGGGAGGCAGGGCTGGTGGTTGGGAGGTGAGGATAGTGCTGGGCAGATTTATACGGTCTGTGCCAGAGCCGGTGGTTGGGAGGAGGGGCTGGTGGTTGGGAGGTGAGGATAGTGCTGGGCAGACTTATACGGTCTGTGCCTGTGCCAGAGCCGGTGGTTGGGAGGTGAGGATAGTGCTGGGCAGACTTATACGGTCTGTGCCTGTGCCACAGCTGGTGGTTGGGAGACGGGGCTGGTGGTTGGGAGGCGGGGATAGTGCTGGGCAGACTTATACGGTCTGTGCCCTGAAGAGCACAGGTACAAATCAAAGTAGGGTATACACAAAAAGCTGCAAATATGAGTTATCTTGTTGGGCAGACTGCATGGACCGTGCAGGTCTTTTTCTGCCGTCATCTACTATGTTACTAAGTATATTTTCTTTCATGTTTTATTTTTGCTGCTGATTTTAGATAGACGTTGTGTTCTTGTTATATGTTTTGAAATTTTGCAGTGAACAATGTGAAGCAGTTATACGTACATATTAATTTGTCCATGGTTTTCTATCCAAATCAAATACATGTCAGAAGCTACAAGGGGAACTTGACACAGGCCAATATTTTTACACCAGACATATGCAGGTAAACCTATCCCAGAAAGTCAATTTTACATTCTTGTTCTTTTCCAATAAATAATTGTGCCAGGTTCTAAATATAATTTATATTGAAATCTTTTCAATATTTCCTCTTCAGATGAAACAGAGCAAACAAATGACACAAGAGAACCAAACCCTTGTGACCGAGTTGATTTTGCTGGGATTTTCAGACTTGTCTCTGCCGTGGCAACATTTCCTGTTCTCTCTGTTTTTGATTCTCTATACCCTCACCCTGCTGGGAAACATGATCATCTTTGTGATACTTACAGTTGACCCTGGCCTCCACACCCCCATGTACTTCTTCCTCAGGAACCTGTCTGTTGTAGAGATCTGCTTCATCTCTACCACTGTCCCCAAGATGTTGGTGAACCTGCTAATTGAAAACAGGAGTATTTCCATCCTGGGCTGTGCCACGCAGATGTATTTCTTTATATTTTTTGGAGTCAATGAGTGTTTGTTTCTTGCTGCTATGGCTTATGATCGATATGTAGCGATATGCAATCCCTTGCATTATACAATGGTAATGACCAAAGAAAAGTGTGTTACGCTAGCAGGGGTACTGTGGGTTATAGGGATGGTATTTTCTGCAGGTCGAACAAGTTTCATATTCACTGTACCCTTATGTAGGACAAATGTAATAAATCATTTCTTTTGTGACATTCAACCAGTTTTGCGTTTAGCATGCATAGATACGTTCATCAACGGTCAAGTGACCCTACTATCTGGAGTCCTACTTGTCCTCCTTCCCTTTTTGTTAATTGTTATCTCTTATATTTATATCCTGTCCTCCATCAGGAAGATCAGCTCTTCTGAGGGCAGAGAGAAAGCTTTCTCTACCTGTACAGCTCACCTGACCTCCGTAACACTCTTCTATGGAACGGCCCTTCTGACTTATTTAAAGCCTCGATCTGGTTATTCGGCAGAAAGGGAGAGACTCTTTGCCTTGTTCTATGCTGTGATCATGCCTATGTTGAACCCCATGATATACAGTCTCCGAAACAAAGAGGTGAAAAAAGCTCTAAGAAGAAGAATTTGCAGAAATATGCATGTACAAGGGTTGAAAAGCACTTAGGGTGAATACAAACATGGTACTATCGAACCATGAATTATCTCAGAAGCATATTTATACTTCATCTTTCAGAAATTCACTCAAAGTGGATAACAAGAACATTGTTGTAATTACTAAAAATGCAAAAAAAAAAAAAAAAAAAAGGCACACAACTGCTTACAAAACAGTAGATGAAAAACAACAAAGCAGTGGAATCAAATGTATTTATTGGAACAATACCCGACGTGGCCACGTTTCGCCCTCAGGCTGCGTCAGGGGTATAAACTATTAAAAACAAACAAAACACAAGTATAAAAACATGTATAACCATACATATTAACAATGTCATAAGCATGATTCAACTAATAAAAGGCAATTATATAAAAAAGAGATTCAACATATATAAAACAATCCTTTAAGAGTTCTAAAAAAACATGTCTAGACATACATGATATCATCTGTAAAACAAATATTTATAATTATCATTAAAATCATACATCACATAAAATATTTTATCAGAACATCTACAATTACTCATATCACATTTATAACTCTCAATAAAAAATGTTAAGATCATACAATTAGAATCAAAACATTTCAATGAAGAGGGGAAGAAATTTCTTTATACATACCTATCAAAAGTGTATGTAAATATATCATACACACTAGTAGTTCCAAAATCTAGTTCTACACAGATATAAAAACAAAAGATAAAAATATCATCAGACAAGAAGTATATCTAAATGTGCACAAAACCTTGATCTTAACATTTTTTATTGAGAGTTATAAATGTGATATGAGTAATTGTAGATGTTCTGATAAAATATTTTATGTGATGTATGATTTTAATGATAATTATAAATATTTGTTTTACAGATGATATCATGTATGTCTAGACATGTTTTTTTAGAACTCTTAAAGGATTGTTTTATATATGTTGAATCTCTTTTTTATATAATTGCCTTTTATTAGTTGAATCATGCTTATGACATTGTTAATATGTATGGTTATACATGTTTTTATACTTGTGTTTTGTTTGTTTTTAATAGTTTATACCCCTGACGCAGCCTGAGGGCGAAACGTGGCCACGTCGGGTATTGTTCCAATAAATACATTTGATTCCACTGCTTTGTTGTTTTTCAATTACTAAAAATGCAGAAGTATATAAAATATCACGAAGGCATGAGAAATATAGATTAAAAATGACAATGAGGCATATTTTCAAAGCACTTTGGGAGGCTAAGTTCCATAGGTTTCTATGGAACTTTGGGAGGCTAAGTGCTTTGAAAATGAGCTTGAATGTAATTCAAAATAGTACCTAAAATGTGAGGATGTGGATGAGGTTAGATCAATAGAAAGAAAAACCAGGGTTCAAATCCCCTCTCTGTCATTGACAATCTTTGTGATCTTATTAGATTTACAGTGTCTCCCACCACCTCCTGTACCCCCTTAAATTCTAAGTTCTATAGACAGGGATATCTGCTGAAACCAGGTGTAAGTGCTGGTACATAAGTACATAAGTACATAAGTAGTGCCATACTGGGAAAGACCAAAGGTCCATCTAGCCCAGCATCCTGTCACCGACAGTGGCCAATCCAGGTCAAGGGCACCTGGCACGCTCCCCAAACGTAAAAACATTCCAGACAAGTTATACTTAAAAATGAGGAATTTTTCCAGTCCATTTAATAGCGGTCTATGGACTTGTCCTTTAGGAATCTATCTAACCCCTTTTTAAACTCCGTCAAGCTAACCGCCCGTACCACGTTCTCCGGCAATGAATTCCAGAGTCTAATTACACGTTGGTGAAGAAAAATTTTCTCCGATTCGTTTTAAATTTACCACACTGTAGCTTCAACTCATGCCTAAGATAGATACGCTAAAGACAAATTCTATAATTCCACATTGTAATGGAAGATGTAAAGGATTGCTTTTCAACCCTGCTTTGATTGTTAATGAACTCTGAAATCTTCTGTCTTTGACTGAAAGTAACTTTCCTTGTAAATACAAAAACAAGTTGGAAGACAAGAATTAATTTGGTATGCAAAGGGGAAGATGGTTCTTGTTTTCGGAGTTCAGCTTGGCCACCTGGACTTGGAAAACATGTGACCACGTTCCCACAGTATGGATTGTTCACTTAAACAGAGAAGCATTGTGTAATTTTCCTTAGCTCTGAACATGAGCTCTGAGCATAATAAAAGGGGGGGGGGGCTTGTTGCGTCCATCTGTGAGTGGACGCGCTATGCAGAGGATCTGTTCTTGGTCCAAGAAGGTCCTGGCTCTCGCTGTGAACCGGGGCCCCCCCCCCCCCCAGCTGATGTTAAGAGCCTGGATGATGTAAGGAGCAGTGATGATTGTATGTATAGTGTATGTATTGCTTCCTTTCCTGGTCTATGAACTCTTTGCATTGCTTAGATGTAGAGACCAGTGATGTAATGATTGTTTATGATCATTGTGTGTATATAGCTAATCATTGTATATACCTTAATCATTGTAGAATTTAGCACCTCTAATAAAAGTTTCATTTATCTAATAGGAATCCAAAAGAATCCACGGAAATTATTGAGTAGTCTGTGTCAATGAGACAGGCTGTAAATCCATAGCAGTACACACATGCAAATCTAAGGAATGCCTGTGACACACTCTTGACCATGCCCATTTTTCAGATCTGTGTGAATTGGTTATAAACACTCAATTATTGATATTCCGCCGTTCATTATTCAATATGTTTATAGCCACATTTTTGATGAGCAGGTAAAGTTGGGCACCAATTTTTGAGTGTCATGTATAGAATCACATCCTAATAATGGTCACCCCAACCTAGAATTGAGAAGAAAAACCTTATAAGGTGCCTCAGTTAGCCTAAGAAGGTTCCAAAAGGTTACTCTTTTTAGACAGCAGTTATAAGTTAAATTACAGCTTAATGTAATGGTTTAAAATGTTTATATATTTATTGAATTTGCCTTAATGATGAGATTCACCCAAGGAATATAATAATAATAATTATTATTTATTACATTTGTACCCCACGCTTTCTCACATACAGCAGGCTCAGTGTGGCTTACATTGTAAAAGAAAGCATCTTACATGGTAGAAAATAAAGCAAAACAAGAAAATGCAGGAAGAGTATCATAAACTGTGATGATCATAACTACTTACATAATGGCCATCTTATCATTTAGTATGCAATAATCATTAGCACACACTAAATCTTTGAATGGGCTGTGTTGACGTCACTATAAATAGGAGGGGGGTGGGTAGTGCATCTTAGTAAAAGGATCCCTTTGTTATTTTTTTTTTTTCCATTTCAAGTAAATAAAATTTATAACTACTACTACTACTATTTAGCAAATCAAAGACAACATGAAAAACATTGAATAGAGTGTATTATTTCCTTCCATTATAAAATTAAATGTCTAAATTGGGCATTGATGCATTTTGAGTCTTGTTATTTCCTTGTCATTTATAGGTTGTTTTTTTTTTTATCTTGAATGTAAGATGAAAATTGTAAAACAAAAAATGTACACACCCTTGAAAGGTATCATGAAATGTTTACACATCTCCTCCTTGCCTATATATATTTTCTGGTAAACAATTCCTCTATGGTTCATTTGGATAGTTGAAAAATCAAGTTAATACTCCACCTCCCTTGTATTCTCTCTCCAATATGCCTTCAACTTTAAATGTTGTTTCTTGGTCCTCTGAACTCATTCCCAAGAGATTAAAGTACAGGCGTCCCTGACATCCTGCTTGCCCATTTAGTTCAACTGAAATGATTCATTAATTGCAACCAATTTTGTTCCCTTTTTTGTCAGTTCCTTACTTACTCCCATGTACCTCATCCTCTATAATTGGAAAGCCTTTTTAAAGCTATATGTCATCTAGAAGGTTAACCCAGAGTAACATGGTAGACAAGACAAAAGGATGCTTTTATGATGAGGTGATAGGGCTACTGCCAGGCTGTCCCAGGAAAATATTTTTTAGTTTCACGTGCCAGTGGGCGGGAAGTGGGTGCTGCCCGGTTACTGCCTAGCCCTGATCACTTCCTAAATAGCAGGTGATAAAGGCTCCAGGAGTAGATGGCCACACAGCAATTTTTAAAGTACCACATGGAGTTCAGAATTTGCTTTTGCAAAAGACGAGGCTAACACAGGAGGTCTTCCACATCGCGGCTGTCCTTTCTGACAGCCTCGCTCGGTTTTAAAGATTTTTTTTTCCATCTCCTTTCTCGGAGGCATTGGAGATATATATATAAATTTCATACTATTTACACCCAAACCTCGACCCCTGAGGCAGGCGTTATTTTACGCCGAAACACGGCCCACGTCGGGTCATTTATCAAATAAATACTCCTGTCGTCTCATTCTTGAAGGCCCAGTGTTGCTTTTTTTGTTTGTGTGCTTTTTATGTATGCTGGCTACCCTCTCTGTTTGGCTTTTAAAGTACCACATGACCATTTACTGCCTCTTACCCACGGTGGTAAAAGGTGTCTTTGGCACATGGCAATCCCACACGCAAAGACCACCCTTACTGCCGCTTGGTAAAAGGACCCCAAAGATTTATAGGTGTATAATGAGCACAGGATAGGTGAAGAGATACATTGAGAAAAGTGTGTTGAAATGTAAGGTTCAGAAGACAGATATAGGACTTTGAAAGACAAATGCAGGAACTTAAATGTAAAGACGAAATGTATTAGGGTTGTCTGTTAAGGGACTCTAGGAAGGAGGACGCAGGCACATATTAAGAGAAGAAAAAATAATTAGAGACATATGGCATGCAGTGATGTTTATAAACTCAACATAACCTCTTTATCCCTTGAGGGAAAAATCTCCAGAGTAGAAGCTATCAATTATCTGAATTCTCACTTCCCTTATATAAACCAGCCTATCAACACATTCCAGGTAAGCAATATACTGTTTCTTCTTTACAGGCATTGACAAGAGCATCACAGACTAATATTGGCAAGGCTTTCATGGAAAATTTTGAATGGAACCCAAATCGATCATCTTCCAATATTCGGTTATCTTCCAAAAAATGCTATACCAATTGCATCTCTGACATATTGAAGTGATAGATCATGCAGCGTTTTTTGGTTATAGCCAGGTCTAGCCTTGAAAATACATTCATTTGTCTATGCTTTTAAGTCTTAAATCCTGGCTTTCTATATTTATACTCTTGCTGATTTAAACCATTCATCTACAATTTTTCTTGCTCTTCCGTCTTTGTTAATTTACAAGCTGCACACAGTAGACACTGCTGTTTAATATACCTGGAGAGCAATGCATGTTTTAGTTTTAAGCAGTAGTAGGTGGTAGTGATGGTGATAATTATTAGAAAGTATAGAATACTAGTGATATTTCAAGCTATTATACTTGCTAGATGTCTATCCATAGGTTAGGATAGGAAAGATTCATGCAACCAAAAACCACTCAACCATAAATAGAAGCTTTTTAATATCTTAGAGCAGGTGCATCTCCTGTTTCAAGAAACACCTTCTAAAACCACACCATAAGCAGCAAAAATAAATGAGTCTTTACTAACTTCTTAAAGTTTTGAAAACTCATCTCTCACATCCTGTAGAAGATGGTTCCACTGTACAGGAGTCAACCCCAAAAATGTGCATTGTGATTCATACTGCAAACTATTGCTCAAATTGTGTACTCTATTACGGGCTGCACAAGTGCATGTGAAAATCGACTACAAGTTTTAATAAATGGAACAAATAATTGTCAATGATCCTTAAAAAGTCTGGTAACGTTCGACAAAATTACTATGTGTCAATAGAATCTCAGCCTATATGGAAAAAATGGAGACATTTGCGTGCTATGGCTGGTCAAAGCATTTGTCTGTCTCTTTCTTGTTCTCCATTCACCTTTGTCTGTTTCTTTTTCTAGTTCTGTGAAGGATTATGTTCTTCTACGAATGTGTTTTTCAACAGTAGAAGTCGTACATTGTATTAAATAGAGTTATGGATATTTTTGTGATTTTCCATTAAAATGATATTTGTGAAAAAAATCTACTTTCCATGATGTATAAGTTGTATCATAAACTGATGTAAATAACAGAATTTATGACAGCATTACTTCAAGGAATATTGGGTTTTCCTCATTACGTCATCTTTGGGTTAAACGGACCAACAGATGACACCAGAGAATCAAACCCTAGTGACTGAGTTTATCTTGCTGGGATTGTCAAACTTGTCTCTGCCAGTTCAATGTTTGCTGTTCTTTCTGTTTTTGAGTCTCTACGTTCTGACTTTGCTGGGGAACATGCTCATCTTTTTTATTCTAACAGTGGACCCTCACCTTCACACCCCTATGTATTTCTTTCTCCGAAACCTGTCCATCTTAGAAATCTGCTTGATCTCCACCACTGTTCCCAGGATGCTGATAAGCCTTCTTATCAAAGACCAGAGTATTTCTATCCTGGGCTGTGCCTTGCAGATGTATTTCTTTCTCTTCTTGGCAACTGTGGAGTGTTTCTTTCTGGCCGCCATGGCTTATGATCGCTATGTCGCCATATGCAACCCCTTACATTATGCAACAGTCATGACCAAAGGGAAATGCAGCATGCTGGTAGGAATAGTGTGGGTCACAGGGATGCTTTTCTCAGCAGGAAGAACCAGTTTTGTCTTCTCTCTACCGTTCTGTGGGTTGAATGTTTTAGATCATTTCTTCTGTGACATTTCACCAGTTTTGCGCTTGGCATGCTTAGATACCTACACCAATGACCGAGTGACATTGATAGCAGGGGTGATCATTATTGTCTTACCCTTTTTGTTAATTGTGGCCTCTTATATTTTCATCCTGTCCTCCATCAGGAAGCTCAGCTCCTCTGAAAGCAAAGAGAAAGCCTTCTCGACCTGCTCAGCTCATCTCACTTCTGTAACACTGTTCTATGGGACGGCCATGCTGACTTATCTACAGCCTCGCTCCGGCTCTTCTGCAGATAGGGACAGGGTCTTTGCCTTGCTCTATGCCGTAGTGATGCCCATGCTGAACCCAATGATCTACAGCCTCCGAAACAAGGAAGTGAAAGGAGCCCTGAAAAGAAGATTCAGCAGGAGTATGCATGTGCAAGGACTGTAAATGGCACCAATTTGAGGGAACATTTTACTGAGCTGCAGTAGAGCTAATACGTGGTGCATACCAATTTGACACTACCGCCCAGGTAGTGCGGGTACACAGCAGTGATTTCAAAGTTAGCCCATACTATTTCCTATGCTGGAAAATATTTTTCTAATTTCTACAGAGGGGAGGGAGCATTCCCTGTGGTAATTGGCAGCGCAGCCACGTTAACTGATTACCGCACACGTAGTGTATGAATCCTTACCGCTATGTCACTGGGTGGCGGTAAGTCCTCAGTCTTTAAATAGCCATGTGCTACTTTTAATTTTAGCGCACGGCCATTTACCTCCCCACTAAAAAAAAGCCCTTTTTCCCAACCACAGTAAAATATTACTTAGCATGCGCCAAACTCACGTGTCTAAAGTACTGCAGGCCACTTTTTACCGCAGCTTAGTAAAAGGGCTCTTGAATTTGCATGTACATCTTGCTACACATTATTCTATAACAATGTGACCCAAATCCTATTGTGCAACCCAAAAGGGACCATGGCCATGGGAGGTGCATGGGTGGATCAGAGCCATTCCTAAAATTAATGTGCAGCGTTACTGAATAACAAAGTTGGTGGATGGAATTACACCTGGTTTCTGCAGGCGTAAGTCCTGGCGTCCAAATTTGGGTGCCAAAATTGGCACTCAATGCTATTCTATAATGGGTGCTTATCGTTGACTGCTCATTATAGAATTAGCATTGAGCACCATTTACTGAATGTAGACCATAACGAGCTTCTTTCACAATATGAACTAATTTTTTTTTTTTAATCTGGCATTATAATTGGCTACAGGGAAAAGATAGCCAACCCACTCATAAGCAAGATCGAGATAACAGCAGGATAGGTTCCACAAGGAGCAAAACAATACAAATGTAATCAATCCTCGTAATTCACGTGTTCCACATTCATGGGTTCGCTTATTTATGTAAAATAAAAGACTAACACATTTTGCGCTGTTCATGGGCACCTCTTGGTTATTTGCAGCCATGCGCAGAAGGCAAAAGGGTTTAAGATTCTCAGCGTGAAGCATCGGGATGGGGCTCAGCAAGACAACGCTGCCTCCTTGATCTCACAGATATCACTTCTGTTAAGACGTGTGTTTGTGAAGCGTCCTTTAATGCATATTTTTACGGTTTGATGCTATTTTTGATTTTTTTTTTAATTAGTAATTGCATCTAAGCACATAGTACATTTTATAGAGTGGCTTTTATACAATACATTTTAAATGTTGTTTTTATATGTTTTCAGTATTTGTTTTTAACAGAAGACACTATATATTGTGCTTTTACAAAGAAAATAGTGTATAAAATAAATGTATACAATACACAATGAAAAAAAGTAAGCTGTTTTTTTTACAAGGACGGTCCACAAAATGATGGGCCCCTTTTACAAAGTGTTGGTAAGCCCAATGCGGGCTTACCACTCGCTAAAAGGAAGTACCACCGGGCAACCACAGCAGTCCGGCGGTACTTCCCACTCCCAGCATGCCGTCATATCCGGCACTACAAAAATATATTTTTTTTTGCACCACCATATGTACCCAGCAGTAATCAGGCAGTGCCGCATGCTGCCCGGTTACCACCGGGTTAGCGAAGGAACCCTTAACGCCAACCCAATGGGTGGCAGTAAGGCCTCCCCTCTCTGAAATGACTATGCGGCAAGTGCTTTACATAGTAACATACATTGAGGGGCATAATCGAACAGAAACGCCTATCTCCATGGGCGTTTATCTCCAAGAACGGGTCCGTGAAGGGGCGGACCCAAGCGTATTTTCGAAAAAATTAGACGTCCATGTTTTATTCGCCAAGTTGTGAGCTGGGCGCTTTTGCTTTTCAGCAATAATGGACAATGAAATCGCCCAGCTCAAAAACGAATAAATCCAAGGTATTTGTTCGTGGGAGGGGCCAGGAGTCGTAGTGCACTGGTCCCCCTCACATGCCAGGACACCAACCAGGCACCCTAGGGGGCACTTTTACAAAAACAGAACAAAAGGTAAAAGAGCTCCCAGGTGCATAGCACCCTTCCCTTGTGTGTAGAGCCCCCCAAATCCCCCTCAAAACCCACTGCCCACAAGTCTACACCATTACTATAGCCCTAAGGAGTGAAGGGGGGCACCTAAATGTGGGTACAGTGGGTTCGGGGGGGGGGTTGGACGACTAAGCATTAAGCAGCACAATTGTAACAGGTAGGGGGGGATGGGCCTGGGTCCACCTGCCTGAAGTCCACTGCACCCCCTAACAACTGCTCCAGGGACCTGCATACTGCTGCCAGGGAGGTGGGTATGACATTTGAGGGTCAAAACAAAAAGTTGTGAAACATCATTTTTTGTGGTGGGAGGGGGTTTATGACCACTGGGGGAGTCAGGGGAGGTCATCCCCGATTCCCTCCAGTGGTCATCTGGTCATTTAGGGCACTTTTTGGGGCCTTATTCGTGAAAAAACAGGGTCCAGGAAAAGTGCCCTAAATTCTAGCTAAAAACGCATACTTTTGTCCCATTATCTGTGAAATGCGCCCATCTCTGTTCGGCAGATAACCACGCCCCAGTTCCGCCTTCGCCACACCTCTGACACGCCCCCATCAACTTTGTCCGCATCCGCGATGGAGTGCAGTTGAAAACGTCCAAAATCGGCTTTCGATTATACCGCTTTATTCATTTTTGTGAGATAAACGCCCATCTCCCGATTTAGGTCGGAACTTGGGCGTTTTTCTCGTTCGATTATAAGCTGGATAGTAACATAGTATGTGATGGCAGAAAAAGACCTGTACGGTCCATCCAGTCTGCCCAACAAGATAAACTCATTTTACATGGTATGTGATACTTTATACCCGAGTTTGATTTGTCCTTGCCTTTCTCAGGGCACAAACCGTAGAAGTCTGCCCAGCACTGTTCTTGTACTAAAAGTTCTGAAGATTCTGGAATCCTAGAGTTACAAGATTCTGGAATTACAGTTATTAGCAACATTTTTTTTTTTTACATTTGTACCCTGTGCTTTCCCACTCATGGCAGACTCAATGCGGCTTACATGGGGCAATGGAGGGTTAAGTGACTTGCCCAGAGTCACAAGGAGCTGCCTGTGCCTGAAGTGGGAATCGAACTCAGTTCCCCAAGACCAAAGTCCACCACCCTAACCACTAGGCCACTCCTCCACTTCCATGTAGAACCCCAAAGAGTGACGTGGTAACATTGTAAATGATGGCAGATAAAGACCTGAACGGTCCATCCAGTCTGCCCAACAAGATAAACTCATTTTACATGGTATATGATACTTTATACCCAAGTTTGATTTGTCCTTGCCATCTCAGGGCACAGACCGTAGAAGTCTGGCCAGCACTGTTCTTGTACTAAAAGTTCTGAAGATTCTGGAATCCTAAAGAGTTACAAGATTCCGGAATCCCAATTAGTAGCAACATTTATTTATTTATTTATTGCATTTGTATCCCACATTTTCCCACCTATATGCAGGCTCAATGTGGCTTACATAGTACCGGAGAGGCGTTTGCGGGCTCCAGTGAGAACAAATACAAAATGATGTTATGGTAAAATGGGTTCTCACGGAACAGTTGCCTTAGGGTATCATAAGTGGAAGGGTTGTGTTATGACCATTACGTACTTTGGTTTTGATGTGTTGCATAGTTTAAGCATTTAAGTTGGATCGGTAGGGTATGCCTTTTGAAACAAGTTAGTTTTTAGTGATTTCCGGAAGTTTGTTCTTTTCACGGCTTTCGGTAAAGCGTTCCAGAGTTGTGTACTTATGTAGGAGAAGCTGGATGCTTAAGTTGATTTGTATTTAAGTCCTTTGTAACTTGGATAGTGGAGATTTAGATATGTTCGTGATGATTCGGATGTGTTTCTGGTTGGTAGGTCTATGAGGTCTGTCATGTATCTTGGGGCTTCGCGGAAGATTATTTTATGAACTAGGGAGCCAGTGTAGTTTTTCATGGAGGGGTTTAGCGCTTTCAAATCGTGTTTTTCCAAATATAAGCCTGGCTGCCGTGTTTTGAGCGGTCTTCGGAACACTGCTGACACGCCCCCGAGAACTTTGGCCGGCTCTGCGACGGAAAGCAGTTGAGGGCGGCCAAAATCAACTTTCAATTATACCGATTTCACCGCCATTCAGAGATGGGCGGCCATCTCCTGATTTGTGTCGGAAGATGACCGGCCTTCTCTTTCGAAAATAAGCTGGTTAGCGTGTCTTTATAAACAGGGCCCTAAATGTATTTTTTAGTGCTGGGGGTGTGTTTGGGGGTGGAGATTAGGCATGTCTATGCTAATCTATGCTCTGGAGTGGAGGAGTGGCCTAGTGGTTAGAGCACCGGTCTTGCAATCCAGAGGTGGCCGGTTCAAATCCCACTGCTGCTCCTTGTGATCTTGGGCAAAGTCACTTAACCCTCCATTGCCTCAGGTACAAACTTAGATTGTGAGCCCTCCTGGGACAGAGAAATATCCAGAGTACCTGAATGTAACTCACCTTGAGCTACTACTAAAAAAGGTGTCAGCAAAATCTAAATAAATAATCAGTTAATGTGTGGGCATTGCTGCACGCTAATTGATTAGCATAGAATGAGTGCATGAGCCCTAACCACCTACAAAATAGGTGGCAATAAGGGCTCAAGTGTTAATGGCCACATGTTAAAAGTGGCCTCAGTGAGTATCAAAGACTTCCATTCTCAGGGCACAGACTGTAGAAGTTCTGAAGCTAACGTCAAAGCCCCTTAAAATTTACACTCCAGCCCATCCCTATCTATTCAGTCACAATCAGGGCGTAGACCGTAGAAGTCTGCCCAGCTCCCATTTTGTTTCCCAATTGCCGGCGTTGCCACCCAATTTCCGCTAAAATTCTGCAGATCAATTCCTTCTAGACAGGATTCCTTTGTGTTTATCCCACGCATGTTTGAATTCCATTACCGTTTTCATCTTCACCACCTCCCTGATTTAGTGCCTGATTTACAGCATCAGGCACTAAAAAGGGAGCCCACTTTTAGAATTGCCCCCTAACTGCTTAATGCAGGATGGAGTGGGGACTGGCTAAACTGAGTATGGGAGGGGTGGGGGGAGATTGGACTTGACCTGCACGTTGCAGTTAGCACACAGTAAGTAGCCTGAGCTTACTGTTAAATATATACTTAGGTGTTTATTTTCAAAGCGCATGGACACCTCAGAATGCCTTAAAAAAAAAAAAAAACCACCCATCTACTACAAATGTCCAGATCCTGATTTTGGAGAGTCGGAATTTGGATGTGTCACACTGCAGTGTGTCCAAATAGCAAGAAAGCAGGTCAGAGGAGTAATCTAATGCACCTACAGCAAGAAATTGACACCTTATGTGTAGTGTTTTATAATAATTTAACCTAAAAGAGCAAGGAGATAATGAATGTGTGCATACATATGTGTGTGGAGGAGGGGCAGTGATGAAGAGATTAAAATAGAGGCATCCTGACGGTGGAATTGTGGAAACAGAGAGCTCTCTCTTTCTTATAGGAATCAATAGACAAATCACAACAATAATTCTAGGTATGTAATGAGAGTGGATCAGCCTAGCCAGAAGAAATAAAGCCAGTTGTTAATTCTGCTTTCTGATAAAGCTCCCTGGAGCTAGCTATAATGCTGGAGAGAGACAGCATCCTCCTCTGACACCCGAGTAGCTCATCCTGCCTGGAGCCTGCAGCATTTCCCCTGACTCAGTATCAAGGTTATACAGGCAGAAAAACTCTCAAAGGTCAACGGTCTGAGAAGCAGGGAACCCAGGTTTGATTCTCCCTGCGGCTCCTTGCGACCCTGGACACTTCACTTAACCCTCCATTTCCCCAAGTAAAAATCTTAAAATTGTGAGCCCACTAGGGACAGAGTACCTGCATGCAATGTGTAAACCTGGGGTTTTATTTTGGTGTTTCTTGTCCTCTCTCCCGATGAGAATTGATTCTAGAGTTCTGATTTCGTTGCTGCCTTTTTGTTTTTCCCCCGTCCTGATACTGTGATGATGAGATCATATACCCCATCGCAAGTATTTGAAAACAGCACTGACAACCCTGGCTGAATATTGACCTTCCAACTTTTTCACGACTAAAATAGTTGCTAGAACTCTTAAGTGTAATTATCAGAGGAACCATAACTGTGGGACCATGCAAGCCATGTGGTAGAATCCAAGCCTCAGTTGCCCCAGTGACCATAATAGATTTAAATTGTTTGTTCCCTTTCATTGATGTTCTATTCAGAAAGAACCAGAATAATTAAAAAAAAAAGTTACCATTTTTGAGAAGCTACTTGACCCACAGTTAGCTTTCTCAGAGCCGTCTTCATTTCTTTATTCCTTAAGCTATAAATCAGGGGGTTCAGCAATGGTGTGACAACCAAGTAAAAGAGGGATATAATCTCTGCCATATCTTGGGTGTAGATTGATTTGGGAAGTACGTAGATAAGAGACCCTGAGCCATAGAACAAAGAGACAGAGGTCAAGTGAGAGGCACAGGTGGAGAAGACCTTGCTTCTTCCCTTTGAAGAATGGATCTTCAGGATGGCAGTGATGATGCTGGCGTAGGAGATCACCACCAACAGACAAGGGGTCATCCCGAAAAACATGCTGCATAGTGAAATCTCAAACTCAATCATCCTGGTGTCTGAACAAGCTAGATTAAGCAAAGGAGCTATATCACAGAAGAAATGAGTTATTTTATTTGGGCCACAGTATGGCAGATTGAAAATCAGACTGGTCTGGACCAGTGACACAAGAGTTCCAATCGCCCAAGACGAAGCTGCCAATCGGGCACAGACGTTGTTGCTCATCATGATGGTATAGTGAAGGGGATTGCAGATGGCCACGTATCGATCGTACGCCATTGTTGCCAGCAGAAAAGATTCTGTTACGGCTAAAAGAGTAAAGGAGAAAAGTTGTACTGCACAAGCAGCGAAAGAAATATGATTTTCTTCCAACAGGAAGGTCTGAAGCATTTTGGGTAGGATGACAGAAGTGTAACAGATCTCTAAGAAGGAGAGGTTCCGGAGGAAGAAATACATGGGGGTGTTGAGCACAGGTTCCACGGTCACTAAAGCAATGATCATCAGGTTCCCTGACAAGGTGATGAAGTAGATCAGTAGGAACAGAGTGAACATCAGAATCGGCAGTGGCACAGACAAGTGCGAGAAAGCCAGAAGGACAAATTCCATCACTGAGGTCTGGTTTCTCCATGTCATCAGTTGACTATGATTGATCTGTAAAGACACAGATGGGTAGATCTGAGTGGAGGTTAAACAGAAAATAAATATTTATGGGTGCTTAGTGACTCGAATCAGAGAATCCTCAAATTTTTCTACTTCAGCATTTATCTTTGAACAAATTAGTGATTCATTAATATGCGATAATTGCTTATTATTTCTTAATAATGTTATTCCTAGTTGTTTTCTTTTTATTTATTTATTTGCAGCATTTGTATCCCACATTTCCCCACCTATTTGCAGGCTCAATGTGGCTTACATTATGCCGTAATGGCGATCGCCATTCCGGAATGAGAAATACAGAGTATTATTACATTTAAAGTACAGAAAATAAAATAAGTCATAAGAAGCAGATATACAGTTCAGTTCAGGCATTAAAGATCATGGGTAAATGTAAAACATTCAACAGTAATAATGTGAATAAAGTAAACAAATAAAAAAGAGTTCAATGTTAACTTGTTTTGGTAAAGAGTTGATGTCTGGTCATTTATAAAGGATCCTTTACGTAAGTCTCTCTGAACAAGTTAGTCTTTAGTAATTTACGGAAGACTGTCAAAACATGCATAATTTTTACGGCAGTTGGTAATGCATTCCATAGTTGCGTGCTGATGTAGGAGAAGCTAGATGCATAAACTGATTTATATTTAAGTCCTTTGCAACTGGGGTAATGGAGGTTCAAGAAAGTGCGTGATGATTTTTTTTGCATTCCTTGCTGGTAGGTCTACGAGGTCTGACATGTATAACGGGGCCTCGCCATGAATACTTTTATAAACCAGGGTACATGTTTTGAATACAATTCGATCTTTTAATGGGAGCCAATGTAATTTTTCTCTAAGGGGTTTGGCGCTTTCGGATTTCACTTTTCCAAATATGAGTCTAGCTGCGGTGTTTTGGGCAGTTTGAAGTTTCTTGATGATTTGCACTTTGCATCCTGCGTAGATGGAATTGCAGTAGTCTAAGTGGCTCAAGTGATTGCGCCAGGTTGCAGAATACCTCCCTTGGGAAGAAAGGTTTAACTCTTTTTGGGTTTCCACATTAAAATATCCTTGCTGAATTTGGTTTAAAAAGCGGCAGCATGACTACATTATTTTTCTGATCAAATAAAGGGGAAAGACAGCGAGTTCGAATTTTGGCTAAATGGAAAAACCATCTTAAAATTAATCCCCCTGCTAGCGGCTGCCGCATGGCAGTGCCAACACAGCCCATTTAAGCGAATGGGCCGTGTCGGCATTAGCACACCAAAGCCACTAGAGAAACTTGTAAACAGGGGGGGGTTTAATTTTAAGATGGTTTTACTGAAAAAACATCTATCTTTTGGTTTCGAAGATGACCATTTCCTGGACATGTTGTAGATGTTTTGGGTCTTATTCTATAAAGGTTATGCTCCTAAATTTACATTCTTAAATTTATGCTCCTAAATAACGAGCATGATCTATGGTCCTAAATGTCTGCTCCCTAATTTAGGGGCTATTACGCTCATTGATTTAGCATAAATTATGCTCATAAATTTAGGAGCATAACCTTAAGGCCTTTTGTGCTCACTGCATTGTTCTAGTGGCTGCCACTAAATATACAGGTGTTGGGATGAAAGCTGCTACTACCTGGATTGCTTTTAAATATCGGCACATAAGGAATCAGCTTTCAAAGTCTGTAATGTCTTAATTTTGGGAGTTAGGTGTCTAGAATGGACCACTCTGAAAAGTGACCAGAGTAATGGTGTAAATTTTGCCATTGAAGAAATAGAAGGCCCTGGAGTCATTACCAGAATCGTAAAGACTTTCCACTGATGTGAATCATTAGGCTCAGTTTAGCCTTACTCTGTCTCCCCCAGCCTCATCTTCCTGGGAAACAAGGAGCATCATTTCTCGATCGCAAATATGACCAACAGATTATCACCTACCTGGAACATGTGTACTTGGATTGTAGCACCAACGTGATAAATCGGAGGACTTTAATCTCGTCTTGCTGCTCTCTAGGAGATCACCTGCAAAGCACCCCAGGACTTTGCATTAGGTCAAGATCTGCTCTGATAACACAGCTCACTTAGATTTGAATTTCGACATGAGATATTGCTTGAAAAATGCAGAAACCCCAATATAATAACCCCTAGGAAAATGTAAAAGATCAGTAGAAATCTGAATATGATTATAACAATTCATTAGCCGAATTTATGAAAAACCCCAGGTTCACATTCTGGATGACATCTGCATCTTGCCTGGAAAAAGCAAAGATGAAGATACATGAGCTCTTGAGAGTTTTCAAGTCCTACCCCTATTAAATAATTTAGGTGACCTCTTCAGGTCCCTTTCAGACTGTTTACATGATGACGGAGAATCAGCGCTGAAAACTGAAGCTTATTATATCCCTGAGCTACAGTTATTTGGTGTAGCAATCCTAAGACAGACAACCTGCACAGTGCAGAAAATCATTTATAGTCTTATGACTGTTGTCTGCAGAAACTTACTGAAGAGGCGATCAAATATAGAGGCATGAAGACCAGAGGGAGCTGTCCTCTGTTGATCAGAGTTACATCACTGAACTGCGAGTCCCATGCCATATCAGTTTTAACTTTTGCAAACATTCACGGCTCATAACACTCTGGAAAATAACAATGGGAACTTTTTATGTTCATAGAAAGAAACTGTTCTAAACTTTGCATTCTGCTAGCTGAGTGCTGTAACTTAGTGCACACTGTTCCTGAAATGAAACCAAATAAAACAAAACAAATGTGAAAGGACACCATTACAATACAACACAATGATGCATTTTACCTTCTTCCATTTGCAATCTCAGGGACGTCTGTATTGAGGATTCAGTGGGGTGATACATGGAAAACTGTGTTGAATAGAGTGCTAGCAGATGGGTGGCTAACAGTGGCGTTCCTAGGGAGGCTGACACCCGGGGCGGATCGACAATGCGTCCCACCCCCTGGGTGCAGCCCACCACCCCCTGGATGCAGTGCGGCCTCCCCCCCGGCGAAAGGACACCCCCCTCGAAGGAATCCCCCCCGGGTGCGCGCCGCTGGGGGGGGTGCCGCGCACACCTGTCCTCCATTCGTTCCATGCTTCTTCTCCGCCCCCCCTAGGAATGCCACTGGTGGCTAAGCAGGGGGAAAATATATTGGGTCTGTGCGTTGTGACTGGTATTCTTTGTGAACTGTGTATGTCTTGAGGCCATTCTTCCTTAGCTAGGGGGTTTGGTCTCCCTGTAGTACATTGCTCTATTCTTTATAGTGTTAAATGGTCAGTAACTGTCTTTAATAGCGGGGACCCTTAAAACATCCACAATTTCCCAGCTGAATATTATATCTCAATCCATTCCATTATGCACAAGTATTTTCTTCACAGGTATATTTATTCAAAAGACATCTATAATAACACTTTTAGGACATTCAAATTCTCTATTTTCTTCATCAATGTTCTATTTATTCATCGATTTTCCACATACAAAAAAAAAAAATTTTTCAGTTCTAACACATGCTTAACATTTGGCACTTATCTTTTTAAATATGGCAAGACACGGATGCCACCACCAACATCCGTATCACATCCGTATTTGCTTCATGATAGTTACTGAAATGCGACGCTCTGCATACTTTAAATTTAAGCCCCGTGACCCAATTCATCCAATAGATGACACTCTTGAATATACATTCTTTATAGTGGCAAAAAAAACAACAACCCTTGTCTGTTGCCTGGGGGTTACCATAACACTTCACTGCACTTCTTGCGTTGACAATATTTTTTTGTACCATGGGATTGAGCTCCTTGTGGTACACCAGTTCATTGTTTGCTGAGGTAGCCGCAGTCTACTTCTTCCTCTGTTATGAGGTTTGGGTTTCCCAAGCTACACTGCTCCAATCTGGCCTATAGTCAGCCTCTTCTTGCTTCTTGTAGCCCCACTACTCTTTAAGTGGTACAGGTTGCCAATGTGTTGCTGCCACTTGGCCCCTTCTGTGTTTTACACATGGATTTGTTGGTGTGTACGTCGCAACTCCACAAGGAAAATCGTCTTCCGCAAAAGGAACCGGAAAACCCACAAGAGTGGAAGAAGCCAAACCACAGTCGACAAGTGGATCACCAAGTCATTTATTCATCCGAACTCTGAAGACTGAATATTCCCAATCCTGACAGATTGGGTTCAATCTGAAAAAATAACGCCAGCTTGATGCAGGCGTTAGGATGTTTGAGGAGATTTCTCATGATTCTCTCTTTAAAATCTGCCAGTTTTTTATATAATTTTGAAGGACAAGGAAGTCCGTGCAGTCTGTTACCCACATGGAGGAAGAGCACAAGATTCAGAATGTGTTTCGCACTGTTACACACACACACACACAAACTTATTTGAGTATTGTCCCCTTAGACAAGACTATTCTTGATGCACTTTTTAATTTTTTTTCATTCTTCCCCACCCAGATAGATACAGTTAAAATTGTTTTCTGAATTTACTGCGAAACTCTTCTGCACATGCGCCGAGCAGATTCCCCCTTGCTTTCACTTTTACAGCCTGCATATAATTTGAATATCATTTCCTTTTAGCATTAGTGAGCTAGGTTTCGGGTGCTGATCCTGTGAAATGGTTTTTGCGCTGGCAGTTCTGAGCATTAGCATGTGAGTTTTCCATTCATAGTTATACAATAGGAGGAGGGTAGCAATATCACAATTTTAATTATAAGGGACATGCAGGTCCCCTGAGAATTTCATAAGAACTTGCCCGCCACTTGAGATTGAAACCCTGATATTGCTGAAGCACTCCTGATGGAAGGAATGCAGTTGGAGAGATCCTGATGCTGGGGTTGGGGAGGTATTAGTGACAAATCTATAACATTTTGCCAAAATTAAGGCACCTATTTTCTGTAGGTATAAGTATCAGTAGATAGGTGTGTCTGTCAGCCATTTGGAAAACTTACTCATGCCACTAATGAGACAAAGAGGCCACAGTAACCCACGATCTGTTCAAACTCCACCCCTGTTCTACTCAAACTCCATCTTGATCTGCTCAGACTCTACCTCTGTTCTGATCAAAATCCATCCACGATCCACCCAAACTCCACGTCTGTACACACCTACTGGCAAAATACACACCAACATGTCAATGTGCATAATTTTATACTAGTTGGAATTTTATAGCAGGCCATTGTAATAAAAGTGAATTTTAAAGATTGTTTTTCAACTCTGTCTTGACCGACCCGTGCACTCGGTGTCTGTATTATTGATTAGAAGTAATTCTGTTTAAAAATGATTGTTTAACTTTGACTGTGTGAAAATAAGTTGGAATACAGAAGATAAGACACAGCTCTAACTAATTTGGTATGTGAAGGGGAGGATGGCACTTGCTTTCAGAATTCAGCCTGACCACCTGGACTTTGAGAGCATGTGACCACGTTCCCACAGTATGGCTTGTTTACTTAAACAGAGAAGCATTCTGTAATTTTCCTTAGCTCTGAACATGAGTTCTAAGCCTTATAAAAAGGGAGTTTCTCTGAGTAAAACTGGGGCTCATCTGTGAGTGGACGCACTGCACAGAGGACTTGTTCCTGGTCAAAGAAGCTCCTGGCTCTCGCTATGAACTGCCCCCCCCCCCCAGCTGATGTTAAGAGCCTGGATGATGTAAGGACCAGTGATGTTGTATGTATATTATTGCTGCTTTTCCTGGTATAAGAACTCTTAGCATTGCTTAGATGTAGAGACCAGTGATGTAATGATTGTTCATATAGCTAATCATTGTGTGTATATAGCTAATCATTGTATATGTCTTAACCATTGTATATATATCTTAATCATTATAGATTTTAGCACCTCTAATAAAGGTTTAATTTACTTAATACGAATCCAAAAGAATCCACAGTAATTCTTGAGCAGTCTGTGTCAGTGAGACAGGCTGTAAATTCATAGCAGTACAGGGAGGAGGCTCCTACCCAGTTAATTAGAACTGACAAGGTCATTCTTGGATTTTTAGCAGCACAAAACTTGACTGCACCTCTGAAAATCTGGGCAGACTGCCATGCCACCATCCTGTTAGTGCTGGGTGCAGTCGGGGGATGGAGTTAGAGGAGTCAGGAGTTACCAGAGCACTGCCGATATTGAGTTACCTTGGTGAATAAAGTTAAGGCAGCCTTTTTGCTGTCCTAAGTTGATCTGTTTACTTAACTGGTTAGTGGACTGATCATTGGCACTAGCTATAAGTGGCCAGGTTAATAGCCACTGAATACTGATGGTCAAGGCACCGAACACCATTTATCTGGGCAGGAGAGGCTCCTCCCTAGTTTAATAGCTTTTAAATATCAGGCCCCTCATTGTAACTTCTTCTTAAATCTTAACTAATCATATGCAAGTCATAATTATCTGAACAAACTGTTCTGAATAACATCTATGTGCCTAAATTACAATATTCTTTAAAATAAGGACATAAATCTTGGCCCTGTCTATGCCCCACCCATGTGCCACCCTTGTGAATGCCCCCTAAGCCATATGCATATGTAACTGGCACATTTATATGGCAGCTTGTAAAATATAAATGCACAAATAGCTCTTACATTTAGGCAACCTGTTATAGAATAAGGAGGCAAATGCATCCTTTGTAAAATTGTGGGGTACTAAATAAATGTGCACATGCACCTTCTGTGTGAGATTTATGCTTTCATAAGTCCAGGTTTCCCTTCTAATTTCTTTTTGCACCTTGAATACCAGTTATTTGAAACTACAGTGCAAGCTTTGCCAACTTTTAAAGAATCCGTTTGCCTCTTAACCTCTTCAACAACGCTGTTTTCAATTCTTTGTTCCTCAGACTGTAGATCATGGGGTTCAGCAGTGGGATCACCACCGCATAGAAGAGAGCCAGCAGCTTGTCACTGTCCTCAGAGTGGCTGGATTTGGGTAACAAGTAGGCCACAATGGTGGAACCATAGAACAAGGTGACTGAAATAAGATGGGAACCGCAGGTAGAAAAGGCTTTGCGCCTTCCATCAGCAGAATGCATCTGGAGGATTTGGACAAGGATGCGGATGTAAGAGGAAATTATAAGCAAGCAGGGAGTCATTAACACACACACACTGTACAGAGAGATCTCCAGTTCTATCATGTAGGTGTCTATACAAGCTAGCTTCAGCAATGGGGGGATATCGCAGAAAAAATGGTTAATAGTGTTGTGTCCACAGTAAGGCATAGTGAACATCAGGTAGGTTTGCCTCAATGCGAGGAGTGTCCCAGTAACCCAAGCAAAAGCCGACAGAAGGGTACATCGTTTGCTGTTCATGACGATTGCATAACGTAGGGGATTGCAGATGGCCACATATCGATCATATGCCATTCCTGCCAGAAGAAAACACTCCGTTATCCCCAATGCCAGGAAGAAATACATCTGTGCTGCACACCCCAGAAATGAAATGCTCTGTTCTTTGGATAGCAAGTTTTCCAGCATCTTGGGAAGTGTGACAGAAATGAACAAGGACTCCAAGATGGATAGGTTACGGAGGAAGAAGTACATGGGGGTATGGAGCTGAGCGTCCAACAGGGTTATCAGAATGATGGTGACATTCCCTGCTACAGTTACAACGTAAGTCATCAGGAAGAAACCAAACAATGATGATTTTATCTGGGGAATATTGTAGAAGCCCAGGATGATGAATTCGTTCATGGAGGTTTGATTTTCACCTTTCATCATTTAAATAATCCACCTGCAGTGAGAAAATTGATATCAGAATGTGTTAAATTTTAACTATGTACTGAGACTTTCCACCACGCTCTGATTCAGGACAGCAGTGCACGGAGACTTCAGTTTTACCAATATTTGGGGGTCACGGATAGGTAATTCCTAAGATATAACATCTATTTTCTGACACTGCAGTTCATTTCAGTTAAGCGTCTGAAAACATTAATGGTTGATATTCAGCTGCTAAGGTTGGCGATATTTCAAACACCAACCACTGCAACGTAATTAGGGGACAATTTCTACCCTTATTAAAAAAAAAATGTTTGGGGCAATGTGACGAAGGGATGGAACTCCGTCCATATAAGGAAAGGCAACAGAGGTAAGGGCTCTTCAGTTTGGAAAGGAGATGGCTGACTGGGGTTATGATTGAGGTCTATAAAATCCTGAATGGTGTAGATCAGGTAAAAGTGAATCAATTTTCACTCTTTCAAAAAGTACAAAGACTAGGGGACATGCAATGATATTACATGGAAATACTGTTAAAACAAATAGGAGGAAATCTTTTTTTTTCCCCACAAAAAGTATAGTTAAGCTCTGGAACTCATTGCAAGAGGATGTGGTAACAGCAGTTAGGTATCCGGGTTTTAAAAAAGATTTGAACCAGTTCCTGGAGGAAAAGTCCATAGTCAGTTATTGAGATGGACATGAGGAAGGTCACTGCTTGCCCCGGAATTAGTACCATGGAGTGTGCTACTAATTGGGTTTCTGTCAGGTACCTGTGACCTGGATTGGTCACTGTTGAAAGCAGGATACTAGAATAAATAGACCATTGGTCTGGCCCAGTATGACTATTCTTATGTTCTTATGACCGTGTGCACCTGATAGGAGTTCCTTTAAGGAAAAGGGGATGGTAAAATCAAGGAAACAAAAGAACTTTTTCAATAATCATTTGAAGACATGTTATGTAATACTTCTGACCAGTGACAGAATGTATGATCACCTTGATATTCAGTGGGACTTCACAAGTGGAGCAGGTCCCATATCTGTAATGACCTGAAGGGTCAATCAATTTTTTAATTTGTCAGCTAGTTCTGAAGAGATCAAAATGTCTTTCAGATTGCTTCCCCTTTCATAAGCTACTGTTATTTCCCTAGTGAGAAATGAATGAGACCTTTGACAAATATACAAATATATTTTCAAATGCATATATTACTTTATCTTCATTTGTCTTAGTCTTCAGTGTTAATAATACTTCTCTTTCAGTGTGTCAACCTTTATCATAACCTTTATTTATACTGTTCTAAGGATAACCTCTCTCAAGGAATCTTGTTTCCATCATCGGAGATCGAAAAGTCACTATTCTCTGAATATAATTGTTTTAAACTTAAAAACTGACAAAAACTGAATGTATGCAAGGTTGTACTTCAGGACATGGTTATATGGCAGCTTAGAAAATACAGAAATTTATTGACCATTGTAGGTTTTTGGTAAATAAACTACCATTTTTTAACTCGATCAGTATATCTAAGTAAGGAAGTCTAAATCTATCATGAGTTGTTTGAAACCTCAAATCTGGATCCCTTGTGCTTAGTCAATCACGGAATTAATTATACAAACAGAAAGAAAAAAGTAATCTGTGTACCAGCTCCACATCAGAATATTTGTCTTAAAGCAATGATCATCTAAATATACTTATTCAACATGAGCAACATACAGATTTGTTATGTCAGAGGCCATAGTGGCCCCCATCTCTGCCCCTTTCACCTATTTATTCCAGCTTTGCAAGTTCTACCTCAAACTCTGTTGGACTCCAAAGAAAAATTGTTTTTCTTAAGAACATCACATACAGTGTTAATGTCCTCTCTTTGAGGTATATTTTTTTATAAAGAGACTCTATAACCAAAGTTACCAAAATTATCTTATCATTAGAGTACTTGAATTCCCTTAAGATGTTAATCATATGTCCAGAGTTTTGTATATAAGGTAATATAGAAGAAACCAAAGGTGTGAGGAATTTGTCAACAAAAATAGTTATTATGAAAGAGAAATTTTGGCCTCCCAGGTGGTGAGACCAAAGATTTTTGTATTTTAGGTATCCTATGTGTAGCATATAAAAGCTCAATATTTTTCTCAGTCAATTAACTACCGGCTTCAAAAATGGAAAGAGTCTTCTTTTGAAGGGTCAGGCCTTGGAGCTTCCTTCAATGTATGATAAAAATGTTTATCACCCAACTGTCTTAAGACCTCGGTCACATAATCACGTCTGTTCATCCAAACAACTTTGCCTCCTTGTTTTCAGGCTATATGATGATTTCTGTATCATTGTAAGACTTCATATCACTAATTTTTCTTCTCTTGAAAGATTGTTATAAGCCTTAGTAATTTTATTTTCTAACATCTCAAGTTCTCGTAAGGCAACCTTCTCATAATGAGAGGATGAGAGTGGCCAGGCAGACAAAAAAAGATAAAGGGCAGCTTACACAAAAGAAAAACTGAAAACCCATCGTATTGTTCAAGATAAAAGATTGGATTGAAATTTACTTAGGATACACTTTTCTTTATTGAAGAATTTGAATCAATAACTGCATATCTTACAAGAGAGCCGTTTGCATCAGAGATAAGATAGAGGGAGCCTGCTGAACCTTATAAACAGATCCCCTGAATAATACTGTTCGACATCATTTTATATTACTTCTGACTGCTTCCCTGCTTAATGATGTAGGTGGACTTTACAATTGGGAATACATTAAGAAAATAACTGTTAAAGGAGATGATTATAATAATTGCTGCAGAGGAATCACATTAAAAAAGGATTTAGTAAATTGAAAGCAACTTACGGATCTCTATATAAAATACAAGGAAGTTTCTAATGGTATTATGATAGATTTCAGTGATATAAGCACAGATGGCCTCAGTAGGGCTCAGAGGTCTTATAAAGCACAATTACCTCTACAGTATACAGGAATCCTCTATCATGTTCCTACTTCAGATATGTTGTAGCATTATATGGTTTCAATAGCAAGGGGCAAGCAAGTCATCTGGGAATTACACAGAACTTGATTTCCCCTTGTGATTGAAATTGCAAAATTGCTAAAACTCTCCTCATGTTTGGAATATTTGTGGACTTCAGTACCTTAGAAGGAATTGTGCGACTAGTTATAATTACTGTCGTCGTCACACAGATATAGGCACTGCTGCCACTAAGCTGAGCGGAAGTCCTCCAAATGCATTACCGCCAGTAGGAAGCGGTGCTTCGATATTGCGTTTTCAGTTGCTAGAGATGGGCAGGTTCCCTGGAGTCCACAGTGCTTGCCTTTCCCTCACTATTGAAAATGAGTTAGTGAAACAGAACCCTGATACTGTAGATGGAGGACTCCTGCTCAGCTTAGAGGGGTCATGTGAAGCGTCTGTTTACGCTTTCCAAAAATAGTAGGACTAGGGGAAATGCGATGAAGCTACAATGTAGTAAATTTTAAACAAATCGGAGAAACTTTTTCTTCACTCAATGTGTTATTAAACTCTGGAATCGTTGCCAGAGAATGTGGTAAAGGCGGTTAGCTCAGCGGAGTTTAAAGAAAGGTTTGGATGGCTTCCTAAAGGAAAAGTCCATAGACCATTATTAAATGGACTTGGGGAAAATCCACTATTTCTGGGATAAGCAGTATAAAATGTTTTGTACTTTTTTGGGATCTTGCCAGGTATTTGTGACCTGGATTGGCCATTGTTGGAAACAGGATGCTGGGCTCGATGGACCTTTGGTCTTTCCCAGTATGGCAACACTTATGTACCTATGTTCTTATGTCATAGGAGCTGATATTCAAAGCAATTTAATGGGACTGCTTATTGAATCATTTGTGGCTGACCATCTGCAGATATCCAGCGACAAAAACTAAATATTGCTGCTGTATACCAGTATAGACTTCCCCAGCACTATTTTGCAGTGGAGTCTGGGTGGAACCAACATTTATCCAGATTTTGGCGATGCTCATGTTGGTGCTGGTGAAATTCAGATGCGACTCCCTCATAACACCACTGAACGACACATGTTTTCCATTCCAGTGCACTGATTCCTCTTGTCATAACACTGCCTCTATAAGAAAACCCTTTTCAAAGACCTGGCATCAGGTGGGAGGTAAAAACATGACAAAGAGTAGAAGAAAGGCCATGTGGATTCTGAAACAATTTCTCCAGACTTCTTCTCAACACAGGAAACCGATGCAACCAAATCATTTGTACCTCATAGAATTTGTAGGAATGCCCAAATATTTGTAATTAGATAATTTCCTGAACTTTTAACATTTGACAGAAACCTTTATATTGAATCGTATTTCACTTTTGAAAGTTATTATGTAGAAACTGGTGGAACCATGCCCGTTTCCTCAATAATGAAACGGGCCCTAGGTAGGCTGTCCTATGAGCTATTTTTTTCTCTCTCCCCTGCCCTCCCCTCCATATCCAGCGATTCTTCCCTCCCCTCCATGTCCATCGATTCTCCTCTTCCCTGCCCTCCCATCCATGTCACGCAAGTCTCTCTACTGTCCTCCCATCCCATCCATGTCCATCAATTCTCCTCTGCCCTGCCCTGCCTTCCCCTTCCTTCCTTCCTCCCTCCCTCCCCTCGATGTCCCGTGATTCTCTCCTCCCCTCGATTTGTACCTGAACGTTCTCTGGCTGGCTGGCACTGGCTTCTGTTCCGTTCGTAACATCCCTCCTGATGTCAGCTCGCCTCCAGCGTTCCCTTCCCTCTCATTGTTCCGCCCTCTGACGTCATTACGTTTTGACGTGAGGGCGGGGCAATGAGTGGGAATGGATGTTACGAACCGAGGCATCCAGACATAGAACGTTGGAGGTGCAAATTATTATTAAGGACGAGTGGTACCATCATTAAGAACAAATGTACAGGAAATACTTAATGAAAAAACTAGTTTAGTAGAAATAATGTATATGAGGCCACACCCTGCTGTTCGTTTAATTTTCCAGTATGTAAAATAAATATAATTATAGGATCTGAAATATCAAAAAAACTGAGGCCCCCTTTTACCAAGCTGAGGAAAAAAGGGGGGGGGGCCTGTGTTGGTGTTGGGGTGTGTTTATCACGCGAGCCGAGTTCCCCTTTGACCGCAGCAGGTAAAAGGGAAGCCTCTCTTTCCCACAGGAAATAGCCGTGCGGCAAGTAAAGCACTTGCCGCACTACCATTGCGTGGGGGAGTCCTTACCGCCACCGATCGAGGTGGCGGTAAGGGCTCCCATGATAACCTGGCATGCTGGAGGTAGGAAGCACTGCCGGGCTGCTGTGGTGTTTGTTGAAAAAAAAGGAACACAGAAAACAACTGTCTACAACAAGAGAGAAAAAACTGTGTTGCTAACGTTGTGAAATGCTTGATTTTTTTTCCTCCTGAAGAAGAATACGAAACAGGGGGGTTCCCGGTCCCTGTCGAGGATTGATATCCAGTGTGCTGGAATTTCCAGCTGAATTGTGATTGCACAATGAGCTGCCCGCGGTGACTTGGGCATGTTTCAGTTGTCTTACAACTGTGAAGATAAGTGTACTACGCACATGGATTTTGTGTTTTTGCATTTTATATGTAGACAGTGCCCTTTTGGTACGTTTGTTCACCTGTATTAATATTTAGTTGAGGGTCCGAGAAAACAACGAGGCAGACGATCTGCAAGCTCCAAGATGGAAAAAAAAAAAACAACAAAGCAGATCAGTAGAAGATAAACATAAATTTATTAAATGGAAACCAAATATTCTAATCAGCCCGACACAGGCCGGGTTTCGCCCAGCAGGGCTGCGTCAGGGTCTACACAGTAATCCTTTATTGTCAAGATTAAGTAGATATGTGTATTGGTGAAAAATGTACAGTAGTCTCAAATCACAGATCTTCTAAAATATAGTAAAAAAACCAACACAACCGAATAATCATAAAAGGTGATGACGTGAGACCCGTCAAACACCCTCGCAACTCAGACTACTGTACATTTTTCACCAATACACATATCTACTTAATCTTGACAATAAAGGATTACTGTGTAGCCCCTGACGCAGCCCTGTTGGGCGAAACACGGCCTGCATCGGGCTGATTAGAATATTTGGTTTCCATTTAATAAATTTATGTTTATCTTCTACTGATCTGCTTTGTTGTTTTTCCATCTTAATATTTAGTTGGCCATTTGTTTTTTGTTTTTTTTTGTGGGGGGGGGGGGGGGAGGGAACACAGTTTTTTCTCTCTTGATGTAGAGAGTTGTTTTCTGGGTTCCCTTTTTCTAATAAACACCAAAGGGAACCTGCGATAGTAGCCCATTTCAGAATGACTGCTGTTTAGTGTCTCCTGCAGCAGGCATGCGCTGAAAACTGAGCTTGCGCAGGGGCCATCTTAGGAAGCTCAGACTGCTGAAGTGGAGAGCAGTGTTTTCAGCACCATCAGGGGGAGGGTCTTCAACTGGCAGAGCTTGGGATCCCCACCAGCTACCACTAAATGAGTCTGCTGTTAGGTGGGCCTGAGTCCTAAGTGGGTGGGCCCCGGCCCACCCAGGCCCACCTGTGGCTACGCCACTGTTAATGGTGCCAAAATGAATTAGTGCTAATTGCTATTCTATAAACAGTGCTCCGAGTTGAGTGATGTTTCTAGAATAGTACCCAGCACCTAAAAGGATTTACAACAACTGAAGCCTGGTTTAAATCTCCACATCTAAACTAAGCATGGATTGGATGTATTTTGTAACAGTGCGTGCAAGTTATTGGAACACCCCTGACCCACCCCATTGCCACACCCCCTTTTCAGATGCACACACTAGAATTAACGTGTACCTCTTTACAGAATATGCCTAGCAAGATGCATGCGTCAATTCTGATTGTTGCTGTGAAGAAACAGTGTGTTTTAAGCCTGTAAAATGTATTGGATATTTTCCTGTGTCTTAAATATGTCTGAAGTGTATTTCTCCTGTTTGGCCAGCAGATGGTGCTGCTTAATGCTGCTACGGAGGACTGACTTCTCTTTCTTTTATTTGGCACACAGATAACAGGAAGTTCCTGTAGTGATGTAACCAGTTTTTATTTGAAACTTGACTGTTTTGGGCTCTGATTGGCCTGGAGTTTTAAAAATTACACAGCAGTGACTGGCTGTTGCTTCACTCTTAGCCAGAAGGAAAGAGAGACAGATCTCTTTGCTGAGGATCAGTGAATTATATGTCCTGATCTTCCCAGGTACTGTTTAGCCAGTATGCAAATGTTTAGTTAGTGTTATAACTAATCCATATTTCAGTTACCTGTTATTGTTTGCCTATTTGCACTATTTTGTTCCATTGTTCAATTGTTATGAAATAAACAAAATTGTTTGTTCACTTCTGCTTCTTTGGACTGATAAAAAAAATCCTGGTGGTTTGTGCGTTGGGTCAGTGATTGCTTTCTGGGAACTGTGGAACCGCTGGGAGTGTGGCTCCGGAAACCAAGAAATCACTGGGGATAATTTGAGAGTGGGAGACTAACCCAGAGGTGGTTGTGTGCCAGTCGGTGGGAGGAGGGTGCTAATGTGGAGCACGAGCAGCAGGTGCAGGCAGACCTGAGCTGTGCTGGGGGATAGACCTTCTAAGTGGCCGCCTGGTAACCGCAGGCAGGTGTTTCATGACAGTTGCCAATTAGCAGCAATAACTGAGTATTAGCACTCAATTACCAGTGCCAATTGGTTCATTGTTTTGTTAAATTGCGCACAAAATTTGGGCATGCCTCCAAATTTTCACATGCAATTTTGAGCTCCATATATAGAATCCGGGGATAATGCGTACATGTCAGAGACACAAAGAATAGCGAGTTAAGAAAGGGATGTAGCGGAAGGCTTTGGAGACAAATGCCATGATTTAATTTAATGAAAACATAGTCACTCTTTCAAGCCTCCAGGAACATTCAATGAGGCTCATAACTTCACATCCATAAAAATAACTTACAACTCGGTATCTTTACAATAACTTAGGGCACCTTTTACAAAGGCAAGCTAGTGTTTATTTAGCACGCTCTACAATATAAGCATGTGTTAAACGTTAGAGACACCTGTATATTCCTATGGGCATCTCTAGCATTTAGCACACACTAATCATTAGCATGCACTAAAAATGCTAGCATGCCTTTGTAAAAGACTCCCTTAGGTAGCAAAATGTATATGCACACATCAATATACAAGTTTTACATGTTTCTAAAAGTCCTCGTAGTCTCAGCAGCCAATCTGCTTCAGTTTTTCTGTAATTTCATTCCAAAGGCCTGGACTATCCCAAAGAAGTTACCAATACTAAGACACTAAAAACACTTTTCCTCCTGGGACTCTGCGATGCCATTGAATTTTATGTAGGTGAATACGGTATTAGAAGGCAAATATCATTGAAGTCTATATGGATACATAGATACATTTAAGAGGCTGATATAAATAAAGTTTATACATTGAATGAAGGGTTTAAAGTCTTATCTGCACCCTTCTCTTCCACCGCTAACTCCAGACTCCGTTCCTTTTATCTTGCTGCACCATATGCCTGGAATAGACTTCCTGAGCCGGTACGTCAAGCTCCATCTCTGGCCGTCTTCAAATCTAAGCTAAAAGCCCACCTTTTTGATGCTGCTTTTAACTCCTAACCCTTATTCACTTGTTCAGAACCCTTATTTTATCATCCTCACTTTAATATTCCCTTATCTCTTGTTTGTCCTGTTTGTCTGGCCTAATTAGATTGTAAGCTCTGTCGAGCAGGGACTGTCTCTTCATGTCATGTGTACAGCGCTGCATATGTCTAGTAGCGCTATAGAAATGATAAGTAGTAGTAGTAGTATATCTAAGTTTTGCAGAGAGAATGAATTAAAAAAAACCAGGTCAGGGCATTTTTCTGTAGGATGAATATGTGAGAAAAACGTATATCTGCAACATCAGTGAAGGAGTCAAAAGAAGTATTAAAAATCATTCTTGTCCATATATTTAATGAGCCAATATTAATTTCCTTAGAGCCCCCTTTACTTCTTTATTTCTCAGGCTATATATCAGAGGATTGAGCAAAGGAGTTATAATGCTATAAAACAAAGCAAAGAACTGATCCCTCTCTGGCGAGTGGCTGGATTTGGGCCGTAAGTAGGTAAACACACCGGAGCCATAAAACAAAGCAACGGAAGTCAGGTGTGAGGCACAGGTAGAGAAAGCCTTGTGCCTCCCGTCCAAAGAATGCATTTTCAAGATGGCCGACAGGATGTGAGCATAGGAGACCACAATCATCAGGAAAGGGAACAAAGCAAACAATACAGTGCATATAGCAAACACAAGTTCGTTCAAAAAAGTATCTGCACAAGCCAACCCAAGCAATGAAGGGATATCACAGAAAAAATGATAGATCTTATTTGAGGCACAGTAGGGCAAACTGAATATAAAGGAAGTTTGTCCCAAGGACTCCAGAAAACCACCAAATACCGAAAGCAAAGATAAGAGAAGACACACCTTCCTGGTCATGATGCCAACGTATCTCAGGGGATTACTAATAGCCACGTAGCGATCGTAGGCCATTATGGCTAGAAGGAAACATTCCGTCACGCCCAGGGCAAAAAAGAAATACATTTGCATAGCACAACCAAGGAAGGAAATGCTTCTATTGTTGGACCATAAGATCATCAACATTTTAGGAATGGTGACAGAAGTGTAGCAGATCTCCAGGAAGGAAAGATTCCGGAGGAAGAAGTACATGGGGGTATGGAGGAGAGGCTCTGCAGTAATAATCACGGAGATGATGATATTCCCAAGCAAGGTAAGAATGTAGATAACCAAAAATGTCACAAAGAGAAAATACTGCAGTGGCAGAGACAGGTCTGAGAATCCCAAGAGGATGAATTCCATAACTGAAGTTTGGTTTCCTGATGACATCTACTCAAGTCTGTTTAGCCTGATAAGAATAAACATGGAGATAAATCAATTGCAATGCAAGATCATGGAAGCAAGGTTGCACTAGCTTTAAGGAGACATCAACACAAGGTATAAAACGAGTTCACTCTGTTATTCATAGAGAATAATCTATGTGTGAAGGACAAGTAAGCGCCTATTTCAAGCCTTTTTTTTATAAAGACATGTTGGCTGCTAGGTGTCTTCATAAAATACTAAGGGCAAAGCAGAAAAAGTTGTTTCTAGATTGACGTAGTGAACATTGTTGCTGCTCTGGAGGAGGCCTAACTGTTTGTGTATAAAATATGTCTATGGATACATATTAAATTAACAACATCCAAAAATCATGATACCACCCGAGCTCTGCCCCTGAACATGCCTACGAGTGGATTACATAGAAATACAGGTCTTTCCATCACCGTGTAACCCCGGACAATTGTATAAGAAGCCTTTTTGAACCCAAAAAAACTAATTTATGAGATTATCCCCAGAACATTTTCTTCAGAAAATAGTTTTCCATTTGTTATAATTACTCTTTTATTTCTTCTTGGGGTAAGATAATTTCCTTACTCACTTTTTATATATATACTAGTAAAAAAGCCCCGTTTCTGATGGAAATGAAATGGGGGCTAGCAATGTTTTCTTCTGTGTGCATGTGGGAGTGTGTGTGTCCCTGCCCTCTGGCCTCTCTCCCCTCCCCCCTCTGAGTCCTTCACTGTTACAGAGCCAGCGATTTGATTTCGTGCTCTGCTGTTTTCCTTCACTGACTGTGTTACAGAGAGGGTGGGGCAGACACTCATAGGGAAACCGGATATCTCGCCCCTTCACACTTCCGGCTGGAGGCTTCATAGAACGTTGGCGTTGCCTTTTATATAGAGAGATATTTTTTCAGTTAAGACACTTTTATTTGTCTGCTTTAATCTATTGTGTTATTTTGATATTGTTGGTTTGATATTTATCCTTTGCTACTGGAACACACTAGATTGCAGAATAGAGAGGGGTATATATATTTTAAATAAATTTAATTTCCTGTAAATATTCTCAGCTATATCACCAAACTCTCTAGCCTTTACTTTCTGAATAGAGTACCATATAACACTTATCCACTCTCTCAATCCATCTCCTAACAACTGGAACCTGCTCCTTGCAGATCTCCCACTGAGCATCTCTCTTCCCAAAAGTCTATTTAAAATTCAGTTGGAGAAGATAGAGTCTAGTAGATAAAGCAATGGACTTACCATTAGAGAAACCAGAGTTCAGAACCCACCTCTTCTTCTGTTAATGCTTGTGACTCTGGGCAAGTAAAATCATCGCCCATTAACTCAATACAAACTGATCATATGTTGTTTTTTTTTCAGGGCAAAGGCCTGATTTACTATTATTGCTGTTAGTTGCTTTGAAAATTATTTGAAATGACTTGACCAATCTTCAGTGTCATTACAACCATGCAACCCCTCTTCTCAAGCCCTACATTGGTTCCTCGTCAGCATACAATTCTCCTACTCAATTATCACTGGCTTCACTCTACAGCTCCTCATTAACTCTCTTCTCATATCTCCCCCTGCAACTCCGTTTCATGATCACTCTTCAATGTTCGAGCTGGTCTTATCTGCCCCATCTCTTCCATCACCAAACGCTACCAATATACTTTCCAACTCCTGTTGTCATATGCCTGGATCGGCCTTTCTGAGATAGTGTGTCGTCTCCCATCTCCGATCATATGCAAGTCCTGACTAAACTCCTACTTTTGGGGGTTACATTAAAATCTAAAGTAGAATTCTCCCTGTCCACAGCCTTGTTGGTTTTAACCATGTTTGTTGTAATAAAAGAAAATTCCTGGATAGTTGTTTATATATGTTTAAACATATCTTGACTGGATCGTAAATTCCAAGGAAAAAAAGTCTGTCATTTAAATGTATTCAACACTGTTGTATGTCTAGCACTGTTATAAAGAACACAAGGTAATAAATGTACTTTTTTTTTTTTAGAGTGCTATCAATTTATATGTCACTGCTGATCTTTTGGTGGCAATATCTCTCTTGAAAAAATTCCAGATTCACAACCTACCCTAGGAACAGTCCTCTCATGCTCCACAGAATGTAATTTCCACTTAGATAGTGTGAATATAAATCTTCCTCGGAAACCATGAGGGGAAGCTAATCCCTAGTGATGCACTCAGATCATACGTGAATATTTTTGCTTCTGTGATTATCATATAGCTCAAGTTTTGTTGTTGGGATCAATCAAGCAGAGTATGATGCTTGGGGACCTAGGCAGCTTTGAATATCAGGTGGAACTACGGTATAACATGCACCCAAATTTTCACCCTAGTCTGAAATGTGGGCACCTAACTTTATAGAATCTGGGGGTAAATCAATCCATACATATACGCAGATGGTATCACGATCTACATCCCATTCAAACAAGTAGCATGCAAATGCATGCTAAACCTATTCATCTCCAATGATCAGTGACCAGCACACCAAAGATTGGCACGCTGGCCACTCAGAGCTGACATTAGGATTTGCAAACCATTGGGGAGGAATGGTGAGCCCTGTCCAGCATGCATTTGCATGTTAGCTGTCCCCCATTCCCCTCAATGCAGCAGCGCAGGCAGGAACCCTGACCCGAACCCCCTCCCCCAAGGAACAGGGGGTTGGAGGTCTGGCAGCCCTACGGTCCCCCCCTAACCCACCAGCATCCCACCAATGTCCCTGGTGGCCCAGTGGGCTGTGGGTAAATCCCCCCCACCTGGTGGTCTAGCGGCCCTTCCCCACACCTCTACCTGCAGTTGGAGGAGGGAGGTGGCCTCCCTCCTCTTCCATCAGCACTGCCTGCAAAATGGTGGTGCCCAGCCCTGCCCAGTGCATTCTGGGATGCATTGGGTGGGGCTTCACAACAAACCTGTGTTGGGGAGGTCTGGGGGACCGGAGGTCCGCCGGACCTCCAGCCCCCTGTTGCTGGGGTCGGGGGGGTCAGGACCAGTCGGGTTGGGGTTCCTTACTTACCCACGGCTCACTGGGCCACCAGGGACATCGGAGGGATGCTGGAGGGGGGGTTGGGGGGCTGGAGACCCACCAGATCTCCAACACCCCCCCTGAACCTGTGTCGGGGGGGGGTTGGGCGGACCAGAGCTTCCACCGGACCTCCAGCCCCCATTTTGCTTAGCTCGGGCAGGGGTACTTGGGATCTGTCAAACAAGTGCGGGAGGATTGTGCCTGAGTGTGGGAGGATTGTTCACTTCTACCCCATGATCAGAGAGATTTGCATGCAATTATCTCTGATCATAGGTCTGGTACTACTACTACTACTACTACTTATCATTTCTATAGCACTTTCGATTATGCCGATTTGGGCAACCCTGGGAGAAGGACACCCATCTAATTTGTGTTGAAAGGTGATAGATCTGGGAGTCATCAGCGTAAAGATGATACTGAAAACCATGGGATGAGATCAGAGTACCAAGGGAAGAAGTATAGATGGAGAAAAGAAGAGGTCCCAGAGAGATCCCTGAGGTATACCAACTGACAGTGGGATAGAAGTAGAGGAGGATCCACTAGAGTATACACTAAAGGTACGCTGGGAGAGATAAGAAGAAAACCAGGAAAGAACAGAGCCCTGAAATCCAAGTGAGGACAGCGTATCAAAGAGTAGGCTGTGATTAACAGTGTCAAAAGCAGCAGATAGATCGAGAAGGATGAGGATAGAATAGAAACCTTTGGATCTGGCCAGGAACAGATCATTGGAGACTTTAGCAAGCGCTGTTTCAGTTGAATGAAGGGGGCGAAAGCCAGATTGAAGTGGATCAAAAATAGTAGTAACCCAACTTACACCAGTCATTGACATGTCATAAGTGGGCACGCCAACTTTCATGACGCCACAGCTGCATTGCACCTACGGTTTTAGAATGGCATAGGGGCACATCCAGAATCTGTTAAAGAAGTGGCATTCAATGGTGCTACGAGTTACTTGCGTTAAATTGGGCATGCACCCAATTTAATGAGCATAACTTGAGTAGCAAGCCAATCAGCGCTGATAAATTGGTGATAAACCTATTATCGGCACTAATTGGCAATAATCCAGGCTCCAACATAAAACCCAAAGTCCTTCAAAACAGCATATAAATGGACTATTTTGGACTCTCTTATCTTTGCCCTTTTTCCCTTGATACCCTGTTCTTTCTATCCACTCTGACCACCACAATCTATTGTATTTGTATAACTACTTGACTGGCGATAGCCTTTTCGGTCTATTGTGGTCCACATTGAGCCAGCAAACATGTGGGAAAATGTGGGGTATAAATGTGATAAATAAATAATTTGGATTTACGTGTATATTGTGCGCGAAAATCCTAATGTGTGTACATATTTGGGGGTGCGGATAGGGGTGTTTCTGGGGGTGTTTCCAAATGTTATGCACATTGATAGTTTAGGTGGCAGAGCCAGTGGTGGGAGGCGGGGCTAGTGGTTGGGAGGCGGGGATAGTGCTGGGCAGACTTATACGGTCTGTGCCAGAGCTGGTGGTGGGAGGCGGGACTGGTGGTTGGGAGGCGGAGATAGTGCTGGGCAGACTTGTATGGTCTGTGCCAGAGCCGGTGGTGGGAGGCGGGGCTGGTGGTTGGGAGGTGGGGATAGTGCTGGGCAGACTTATACGGGCTGTGCCAGAGCCGGTGGTGGGAGGCGGGGCTGGTGGTTGGGAGGCGGGGATAGTGCTGGCCAGACTTGTACGGTCTGTGCCCTGAAGAGGACAGGTACAAATAAAGAGTAGCACATATGGATTTATCTTGTTGGGCAGACTGGATGGACCGTGCAGGTCTTTTTCTGCCGTCGTCCACTATGTTACTATGATATAGAATATGGACAAACTGTGCCTATCTTTAGGTGTCCAATATCCTAATAGTGTCCCAAACATGTACATTCACTGCAGGATTTGCAAAGTTTTTTTTTTTTTTTTAACATAAGCAATTTACTCCAATTTGCTTTCGGAGTTCATCAGATCTGACTGCATCTCACGTCCATATGAACAATTGTGTTCTTTGCGTCACAGGCGCAATGGTGTGGTGCAAATCCTCATTGAATCCCCTTCTTCCCACTGCTTATTTTCCAAGTCATATAGTTGTTGTTTTTTTTTAAATATCTCCAACATGTCTTATCTTTAAACTTATCTTTAAACGACGGCAGCTTGTCAACGCTAGGGAACCCCCACCGACATGGCCAGGTTCCGCTAAAAGCTTTATCAAGGAAGAGGCTCTCTATAAAACAAAAAAATAAGTATAATCAATTTTATGCCAAAATATTATAAATACGGAGTAAATCTAACAAATTATAACCTTGTGCTATACCATAACATGTTTCCTTCGCTCCTGCATCAAGAAAATGGCAGCGGCGTCTTAGCGCGGAACTAACAATTTTAAAGGGCTACAGCTGATCACACAACCAACCCTCGGATTGGATAAAGCAACAGCAGCTCCAGCCTATCAGAATTATACCATAGACCACCAATCTATTTCAGCATTAAGTCCATCAGGAAACAGAGTTTTTAGCTGAAAAATCCATCTCTGCTCCTTAAGATTTAAAAGCTGAGCAATGTTACCACCCTCCCATGCCATACATATATGATCACACATTTTTTTCTATTTGGTGGGTTATAATTTGAATATCTTTAGGTGTGGGTATTTAAGCCTGCTCATAGCAGACATGTACAGTTAGGCGCAGTGTGATTCTATAAAGGACGCAAACTCTTTAGAGAATCACGCTAAACAAGTTAAAATGTTGGCACCGATTTTTAGGTGCTACTTATAGAATATACCCCTAAGTTCGTGCCCCATTGTGGCACCTACGCCTATGTTACAGCTCTCTCCTCACCTTCCCCGTAATCCCACATGAAAGAGGTTTGGAGCGCCCCCTCTGTTGGAAGGGTGGGAAAGCAAATAATAAATCAAATCTAGCCAGCAGGAGCTTTAAGAATTTTGTAGAACACTTGCGATCCTTGTATAGAAATAAATATTTCTGTTTTGATACTGGCTTCTTGGGGTTTGGATGAGCTAAAATGTTGTGTGAACAAGATCAGCCAGTTACTGAAGTGGGAAGAATCTTTTAAATATTGTTTTTCAATACCCTGCTCTTCTGACCTTACACTTCATCGGTCTATACTGTTATATTCATGCTCTATGCATATCAGTGTGATGACTGCAGGGAGCTCTGATGAAGATCTGCAATCTTCCCTTTTGGGACATTTCACACACTATTTTAATCTGGGATACCTCAAAGGCTTTTCTCTCTCACCTATTACAGCTGCATTGTCCAGAGCCCAGACTGGGTGAGGAGTGGAGGAGGTGAGCCAGGTGCCTGGCATTTGTTTAGATATACTGGGGTGGGGCTTTGCATCTTCCAAAGAGATTATCACCACATTAAAAGGGTTCAAAGAGTGGAGGGGTGGGGTGTGGCAGGGGACAGGAGAGAAGTATGTGTGGAAGGGAGGGTGAGGGAGGAAGAAAGAAAGGGAAGACACAGAGGCTGGAGAGGGAGGAGATATTTATTTATTTATAATATTCTTAATGCTACCTCCTTCCTCCAACTAAGGTAGGGGGGCCGGGAGGGGGTTCTTTTTGCCACTGGACCACCAGAGATTCAGCAGACAATGCTGGGGGGGGAGGGGGAGGGGGAGGGGGGGGGGTTGGCCGGCGGCCACTGGACCACCAGGGACCATTTTCTGGGGTTTTGGGGGGGCTGGAGACCCACCGGATCTCCAGCCCTCCCTGAACCTGGGGGGGGGGGGGTGGATCATTGGGGGGACCGGAAGTCCGCCAGACCTCCAGCCCCCGTTGCTTGGGGCAGTGGTAGTCAAGGCCTGGTGGTCCCATGGACCTCCAGCCCCTGTGTTTGACAGGTTTGGGCTTTTGACAGCCCAGACCTGTCAAACAAGTGCGGGAGGATTGTGCTGAGCGCATGCTCGGCACAATTCTCCCGCACTAAAACATGATAATCAAAGATAATAGCGCTGCTTAGATTTGCATGCATTATCTTTGATCATCGATGCAGAAAAGCCCTGCGCTGTCCCGACGCTATTTTTAGGGCGCTGTTTGGAACAGCACGGGGCTTTTGATCATCTGGGCCTGAGTGCGTGAGAACTTGAGCTCATCTTTCACAGCTAAAGTTCTGGAGAAATCTGTTATTTAAAAGACAGAAAACAGAGGTGTAGCTCGGGGGGGGGGGGGGGGGGTTGGCGCCAGGGAAGCAGCCGCTTCCCCCAAACGGACTTCTGCCGTCGCCTATTTTTTTTACACAATCTGTTGCATTTAAAAGAGGTGCCCGGGGCTGGCAGAAGTCCGCTCTCCGCTCCCCGCACTCCTTCAACCCGGCTCCGCTTCTGACAGAAAGCCAATACCTCCGCTCCTCCCGGTGGGTTTTTCCCTGAGTGATTTCTCCATCGTGTATCTTGTTAAGCTTCTTCTGCCTGGCCTGCTCCTACAGAGCTGCCAAGTTACCCAGTTCCAGGAGGGAGATTTTTTTGGCCAGAGCAGTGTGGGATTTGTAGTCCCTGTTTTTACCCTTAGGAAATAAGTACTGCAGGTTCCATAATACACCAGGTTGTCAGAAATCCAGAACTGGCTTTCAATCTCCCTCCCGGAACTGGGTAACTTGGAAGGTCTGCTCCTAGGCTTACAACAGAGAGGTGGTGAGGGTGCGCTGTGTAGAGATTCCCATTCCCTCGTCTCTTTATTCCCTAACCATTAATTGTTCTGTCTGTTTACCTTCCTTATCTAGATTGTAAGCTCTTTGAGCAGGGACTGTCTTTTTGCGTATGGTGTACAGCGCTGCGTATGCCTTGCAGCGCTATAGAAATGATAAGTAGTAGTTAGTAGTTTCCTCACCTTACCTTGTCAGAGACCTGCTGTTCTGTGATGTAGGTTTAACACTATGAACTGTTGTCTATATTTCTGTTGACTGGATGATAAGCTCTGTGGAGCAGGGACCATCTCTCTTTTATATGTCTATACAGTGAAAGGGAAAGGGATATACCACCTTTCTGAGGTTTTTGCAACTACATTCAAAGCGGTTTACATATATTCAGGTGCTTATTTTGTACCAGGAGCAATGGAGGGTTAAGTGACTTGCCCAGAGTCACAAGGAGCTGCAGTGGGAATCAAACTCAGTTCCCCAGGATCAAAGTCCACTGCACTAACCACTAGGCTACTCCAGGTGTAGGCTTTAGAAAGGTTAAGTAATAATATGCGTTTTAAGTTTTCTGGGTTGCAAACTTCTCAGCCCTCACACCTCTAATCAGGGCATTGAAATACAAATCTTAGTTTCTGGTGAACAAAAGAGTTTAGAAAGTCTCAGGTACTCTTGCAGGGGGCCCCAGGCAAGACTTTTCTAACAAGTGATCTGAGGCACCTGAAGGTGTTAATTAAGGTAGCAACAGACACTTCAGCCCAGGGATGGCTTCAGCTTTGAACAGCATGTGCCCAGTGGTTTCCTTAGAGAATCATAAGGAGAAGGTAGAAGAAAAACAGGCAGGGACACTCAGCCCCCCCTGCACAGTCCTTGTAGTCTCATGGGAGCACGTGTTGCAGACACACTCAGCCCTCCTGCACAGTCCCTGCTGTCTCATGACAGCATGTGTTACAAACACACTCATTCCCCCTACACAGTCCTTCCAGTCTCATGGTAGGATGTGTTACAGACACACTCAGCCCTCTTGCACAGTCCCTGCTCACACATATTCAGGTAATAAGGCTATTTTTGTATGTCACGCCCCCTTTTCCATCACTCTCATGGCAGCATGTGTTACAGACACACTCAGCCCTCCTGCACAGTCCCTGCTGTCTCATGACAGCATGTGTTATAGACACACTTATTCCCCCTACACAGTCCTTGTAGTCTTATGGGAGCACGTGTTGCAGACACACTCAGCCCTCCTGCACACTCCCTGCTGTCTCGTGGCAGCATGTGTTACAGACACACTCATTCCCCCTACACAGTCCTTCCAGTCTCATGGTAGGATGTGTTACAGACACACTCAGCCCTCCTGCACAGTCCCTGCTGTCTCATGACAGCATGTGTTACAGACACACTCATTCCCCCTACACAGTCCTTCCAGTCTCATGGTAGGATGTGTTACAGACACACTCAGCCCTCCTGCACAGTCCCTGCTGTCTCATGACAGCATGTGTTACAGACACACTCATTCCCCCTACACAGTCCTTCCAGTCTCATGGTAGGATGTGTTACAGACACACTCAACCCTCTTGCACAGTCCCTGCTCACACTCATTCCCCCTACACAGTCCTTCCAGTCTCATGGTAGGATGTGTTACAGACACACTCAGCCCTCTTGCACAGTCCCTGCTCACACATATTCAGGTAATAAGGCTATTTTTGTATGTCACGCCCCCTTTTCTATCACTAAAAACAGAGCAGCTCCTTCCAGACTTAGAAGTTTCTTTTTCTTTGAAACCCTTTCAGTTAGATGTTTCTAAGGTTTGTAAAACAAAACCTTGATCCTGAATGGGATTGTATCTCACCCCAGCCACCCCCCCCCCCCCCTCCCCAAGCTTTCTGCATAGAAGAGTTGTTAATGGGATCGGGGGCTGGTCCAGTCTTTATAAAGCTGGAAAAAAAAGCAGCCCAGAGTATTAGTTAATCTTGGCAGGGTGTGCTGTTGCTTTGTTTGTATTTTTTTCCCCTTATTTTATTTTCTTAGACTTGTCTTAGGATGCTTGTTCCTCTGCCTGTACCTGGGTCTCAGCTCTACCAGGGGAATAATGACCTGGGCTACCATGAGGAATGTTATTGGGAGTCCACTCAATCTGTGCCAGACCTCCCTAATCCCCAGCAGGCTGGAGCTGGGCTCACCCCAAACCCAGAGGGTTTAGGAAGCCAGGACTCAGGTGAGGTGATGTCTGTGTTTAGGGCCCTGTACCTAGGAAGAAGGGGGGACTGAGTGCCCTGTACTGGGATAAAGTTTTCCTTAGGGGAGAGGGTAGTGGGCAGGGCTGAGTGTGGTTCTCCTTGTGCTCAGCTGTTTGTGTAACCAGATTACTTGGCTTTGATCATGCTTGTTTTATTATCTTTGGAGTGTGGATGTGTGTGTAGAATCTTACCTGTGTGTTTTATCCTGAGGGAAGCTAATTTTAATTTAAATGTAGCATACAGGCCTAAGCAGTGGGTCCAAGGGAAGGGAAACTTGGGGAATAAGACCAGCAGAAGTGCCAAATTGCTTCTGGAGCCTGATCCCCTGCAAAAAGGAAGCATGAGACCAGTTTTCCTCTGTTCCTGGCTGGTGTAAAGTTGGGCATTTATAGAAATCTTTTTCTTAGTGAATTTATAATTCATTGTGTCTCTCTGTCCAGTCTCCTGTTTCTTGTCATAGCTATGTAACTATGCAAAACATGTTCTGTTTTAGTGTTCTTTAATGTCCTGTGTAGTTTTAGGAGAAATTGATCCTAAATCCTATCCTTATCTCCCTCCATCTTGCTTGGTCAGAAATGACTGCTTATGGATTTGCAAGAAAGGGTCTGGGTTAGGAAAATAGGTCCTGGTATCTGATGTCCGTTCTGTCCCCAGATCTTACTAGTCCAGTGATCAGAGATGCCAAGGCCCTCATGATCAAAAGCAAACTCCGGCGCTAGAGGCTGTTAACGCCATACTAGCGCCGGAGTTTGCTGCCGACCCATGATCAGAGCCCTCGAGCGCCTGAAACAACGCACTCGAGGGCTCTTAGCGCAAGTAGCATGCAAATGCATGCTAATCAGCGTATAACGCATTCATCCCCAATGATCAGCGTCCAGCGCGCCAAAGATTGGGTCGCTGGCCGCGGCAAAATCAACGCCAGCTCCGAGCTGGCGAGAATTTGCGGATCATTGGGGAGGAATGGTGAGCCCTGTCCAGCATGCAGTTGCATGCTGGCAGGCCCCCGTTCCCCCCCCCCCCCCAAAGCAAACGCGAACAGGGGGCTGGAGGTCCGGTGGACCTCCAGTCCCCGCGACGATCCCACCCCCCACCCCCCCATGTTCAGGGAGGGCTGGAGATCCGGTGGGTCTCCAGCCCCACCCCAAACCCCCAGAAATTGTGAAGTGGCTGCCTCTGGCCAAACACTCTCCCACCCAGAGATGGGGGGGGGGGGTTGGAGATCCTGTGAACCTCCAGCCCACCCCAACTCCTCCCCCCCCCCCAGCGTTCTCCTTTAAATCCCTGGTGGTCCGTGGTGACAAACCACCTCCCGGCCCCCTACCTTTCGTTGGAGGAGGGACGCAGCCTGCCTCCCTCCTCTTCCAGTTGACGCCGCTGCGGTGGTGCCCAGCCCCGCCCATTGCATCATGGGATGTGCTGGGTGGGGCTACAGACCATGTAAGGGAGCCCCCGTCGCTGGGTGGGAGAACGTTTGGCCGGAGGTGGCCACTTCACAATTTCTGGGGGTTTAGGGGGGGGCTGGAGACCTACCGGATCTCCAGCTCTCCCTGAACATGGAGAGGGTGGGATCGTCAGGGGGACCAGAGGTCCACCAGACCTCCAGCCCCCCCCCCCCCGTTGCTAGGTGGGAGGGTGGGAGAGGGTTTGGCCAGCGGCGGCCACGACGTTTTCTGGGGGTTGGGGGTGGGGCTGGAGACCCACCGGACCTCCAGCCCCCGTTCGGGCCTCGGGGCAGGCTGTTTGACAGGTTTGGGCTTTTGACAGCCCAGACCTGTCAACCAAGTGCGGGAGGATTGTGCTGAGCGCATGCTCAGGCGCAATTCTACCGCACTCAAACATGATAATCAAAGATAATTGCGCTGCTTAGATTTGCATGCATTATCTTTGATCATCTATGCAGAAAAGCCCTGCGCTGTTCTAGCGCTATTTTTAGAGCGCTGTTTGGAACAGCGCGGGGCTTTGGATCATGAGGGCCCAAGTTAGCCAGTTCAGGCTGGAGACTTTTTTTTGACCAGTTCTGGCATTGAATTTGCAAGCTAAAGCAGCGTGGGATTTAAAGCATTTATTTCAATGAACGGGATCAGGCACCATAAGTCCAGGGCTTTTTTTTTTAGGGGGTACTGAGTACCGGCACCTTTTCCATTGTCTGCTAAAATTGACCCACGGACCCCAAGTTTTAATGAAAGAGCTTAGACACACCAATTCTGCCTTGTCATAGATTCTGTGACTGGTTGCAGGGGGCCTGGCTATTGTGGGGTGGGTCCCTCAGTGATTACCCCACCTCTGAAGGGTGGCCTGGCGTTTGAGTACCGGCACCTTTTTTGCTAGCAAAAACGCACTGCATAAGTCCCATAATGCATCAGGATTGTCCCCAAATCTCTAGCCTGTAACTGAGTTAGGGTTGGGAGAATTTTCAGTCTGATCAAATATAAACCTTAACGTGTTCTTGCTGTGCAACTTTTCTCACTGGCTAAAGCTTAAATGTGTGACCTTTTCACAATATTTTGCTGTTTTATTTTACATGACTCGCGTTTTAACCCAGACTTTCTACAATGTTTTTGGTAATTGTTTTCTCTCTGAGCAGCATGGCAGGCCTCTGCCTCTCCTGTATCCAAGATCCTCCCTGCCCCAGCCAAGGTGAAAGCGGAGCCCTCCTCCCTGAGCCCTGGGGAGGCGGAGAGGAAGGCAGGCAGAGGGCCCAAATCCCGCACGGTGTTCACTCAAGAGCAGCTTTGGGCCCTAAATCAGCACTTCCAGAGACAGCCCTACCTGACACCCCTTCAGATCCGACAGGTGGCCATGGGCCTGGGGCTCACAGCCAAGCAGGTACTGGGGTCTATGGGCTGTGCAGCACATACCACCAACCTTCATCCCCCCCTCCCCCTAGTCTACACCCAAATCAGATCCTTAAATTTCCCAGCTCAAAACATCTGCTTCACATGTAGAAACCAATGTGTAACTATTACTGGTGTGTTAGGACTGTCAACCACCTGAACCTTGTCAAGTTAAGCCAAAGGTCGGGGAGAGAGTGACAGAGGTGAGGGTAATTAGATTGTCCTAATTAGATTGTAAGCTCTGTCAAGCAGGGACTGTATCTTCATGTTTCAAGTGTACAGCGCAGCGTACGTCTAGTAGCGCTATAGAAATAAGTAGTAGTAGTAGTCTTTGGGATTCTGCACAGAATCTTGCTACTGTGGGATTCCGGAATCTTGCTACTCTTTGGGATTCTGCACGGAATCTTGCTACTGTGGGATTTTGGAATCTTGCTACTCTTTGAGATTCTGCATGGGATCTTGCTACTCTTTGTCCTTATCCCTTACTTGTCCTGTTTGTGTGTCCTAATTAGATTGTAAGCTCTGTCGAGCAGGGACTGTCTCTTCATGTTCAAGTGTACAGCGCTGCGTACGTCTAGTAGCGCTATAGAAATAAGTAGTAGTAGTAGTCTTGGGATTCCGGAATCTTGCTACTCTTTGTCCTTATCCCTTATTTGTCCTGTTTGTCCCGATTAGATTGTAAGCTCTATCGAGCAGGGACTGTCTCTTCATGTTCAAGTGTTCAGCGCTGCGTACGTCTAGTAGCGCTATAGAAATGATAAATAGTAGGGGTAGGTAAAGTGACTCCTTCAAAACTGCAAATGTAGAGCATGACAGAGCTGGGGATTAGATCCCTGTTTAAACGGACCTGTCGGCTTCTTTCCCTCCTTTCACCTAGATTATCTAAGTTTGTAATATGTGGTACAACAGAAAGACAGCATATCAAGAATCAAACAGGTACTACTACTTATCATTTCTGCAGCGCTGCACACCATACACAAAAAAAGACAGTCCCTGCTCAAAGAGCTTACAATCTAGATAAGACATGAGACAGACAGAACAATTAAGGGTAGGAGAATACAGCTGGTATCTTCCTGTCCCTGGTGGGCTCACATTCTGTTCCGTAACTCCCTTCTCTAGGTGAAGACCTGGTTTCAGAACAGAAGAATGAAGCTAAAGCGGATTCACAAAGATGATGTCTGGCTGGACCAGGCTTCCTGGAAAGCACAGGTAAGAGACACCAGCTATCACTGGATCCTGTGAATGACTAGGATGTTGGTATATTATCTCAGAGCTGTGTGCTTACCCTTGACATGTTTTGATGTGGAAATAGCCTGACTTGATGGCTTCTGGGAGGTCAAGAACGGCTGTAAATATGAGAAATAAAATTGCCAAGATCTAGTTCTGACTTCCCCTCCAGTCTTTCAGTACTGGTTATCTGTGTAAGTTGTACCGAGAGAAAGAATTGGACAGCGAGAACACCCTTTGCTTGTAAGTTTAAATGTCAGAGCTGGTCCATCTGTAAGTTCTTCTACAGGGTGAGGGCTATGGTGAGAGCAGTGGGACTAAGTTGGGTCTGCAGGTATCGCAGCTCTTAGTGACTCCATACTGAAGGTTACACAGTGTGGGATGGTGGCAGAGGTGGGATAGGGAGTTTGGGGGGGTTGGGGTGATAAGTGTCTGAATGGAGATGCGGCCTATCCGTTCTTGCTTCTTAACTTTTTTGAATTTGCCCCCCCCCCTTCTCTCCTAGGTGCCAAAATACGAGAACCCATTGATGTCTCCCTCACAAGGATACCCTGTCCATGCCGGCTGTGCCCAGAGGGGGAAAATATTCACTCCGTCTCCCAACTACAACTGCCTCCCTCGAGTGAACTATAACCCATTCCCTTCCTTCAACCCTGGTCTTGCCTCCCAGCACTCTCTGTACTTCGCCCCCTACAATCCAATGCCAGAGTACAACCGCCAAGTGAGCCAAGAGGAGTTGGCTTTTCTCTCCTCTCCACCGCTACACTTTCCTAGCCCTGGCAATGCCCCCTTGGGCTTTCCCCAGCATCCACTCAGGGAGGAAGGTGACATGAATTATACCATGTGCTAAAGACTTGAAATTACCACCATTATGTATGCTGCGACACGTACTGATGGGTGATTTAATATCTGAAGGGAAGGGGCTGGGAACTGGGCTTTGTGTATTCATGAGCCAGGATTTCAACATCTTGTATCATAACTATATTCCTAGGTGGTACAGATAGGCTCTGTGATACATGGTCATTTTGTGCAGTGTGGGCATGTAAGGTCTCTCCCCCCCCCCCCCTTTCTGTAGGGGTTGGCAATGGGAGGTCACAGCCTTCATGTAATAAGGCAAGCTAAAGTAGCAGGGGGCAGGTCAACCCTCTGGCTGCATTTGGCAGAGCTTGCCTGTGGGAATGTTTTAGCTGTGACAACTCCCCCCCCCCCCCCCCTTCCATTTATCTGGACTTTATCTAGTCCGCCTTTGCCAGGTGGAATACAAGGTGAAGGGAGACACCAAGGACTTGATATCCTTCTTGCGTTGTGTGAGGGGCGTGGTGACCCTGCAGGCCCACACTTCTTTTTAACGCCCCTGTTTTCTGAACAGCTGGCTGATGGTTTGTCTTGCCTTTGCTCTTTCAGCCTAGATAGGGTTGTCATGTTTTTACAGTTCCTTTTATTAAGGGTCTTTGTGTGTGTATGTGTGTATGTAATATATAAAGATTTTTAATACTTAAACATTGCTTTCTTCCTGTGTCTATTAAAGCCCTGCAGAACTCTTCCTCGGGGGCCCCAGGAACAGCTCTGGCCAGAACAGGGGTCACTAGTGTATGTGCCAGCCACAGCCTGAGAGAGAGGTAACAGGCCCAGGGACCTCCCACCCTTGCAGACCTCTGGTCCAGGACTGCATTCCCTGCCATGGAGGTGTGGGCTCCTGGACTACTGGGTGTGTGAGATCATTGTAGCTTTAGTTGAGAGTTGTCCCCAGGTCCATAGGAGCCGACTTTTTAAAATTATTGGGGCTGCTAAGCCCAATGAAAATAACCCCTCCCTGGACACATACAAGGAATTTTCTCAATATTGGGGGTGCTCAAGCACCTGTAGAGTTGGCTCCAGTGCCCAGGTCTTGGCGATGTGCCTCTGCTGGGGGTGTTGGCTAGTGCTGAAGACCCAGGTGACGGGGTCTCTGACATTTTTATCTGTCTGTATGTTCAAAGTTTTTGGCTGCATATCCAAATTCTCTAGACTTGATCTATAATCACGTGAACATATATGGGTTACACACTCCCTTTAAGTCTCTTGTTTCTCCACAAGATTATCATTTTTTTCCATTACTTTCTTTACTCGGCTTTCACATTATAACCTTTTTCTTTCCTCACACCCCAGATCCAAATTGTCCTTTCTCGTATGGACAATTAGTTGGTTTGGTTAGTTGGTTTTTGTATTATCTGCAAAGGGACTTGTGTTTTAAGTTCCAGGGCTGTTGTGTTAGTCTCATTAAGGGTTTTCCAGTCCTGCCTTTCTGTCAAGGTCTTCGGAGTGGTAGCGATGCAACATTCTCAGTTACTCCTTTTCCTGTTTCCCATTGCATATTACCCTCCCCAGCCTGATCCTGAGACTCTGGTCTGTCAAGACCATTCAGAATATTTTCTTGCTCACTGGGCCTCTTGAGAAATCTCCTCCTCTTCCTCTCATGGGTCTCTCTCTAAGATCTCTAGCTTGTGTAGAGGTTAGTGAGGTATAGCCAGGATTCTGTGACCTCCACATGTACCTCATATTTTCCTCATTAAACTCTTCTAAATCTTCACTATGCCTTACCTTCCCCTTGGTTCACCTTGAATGTACTCACTTATGCCCCAATCTCCCTGGGAAGATACTGTTCCACATCTGTCTGTTAACCACTCTCCTCGTCTGTGGGGCATAAACGTTAGCCATTATACAATTCTCCCCAGTCGGAAATATCATCTGCCCAGTGGATAAAAGATGTTTTCTACGTACTGTCTTTAGTGAACCTTTTCCCCACTCTGGTCTGATTCTGTAAACGAGTAGGTTATTCAGTTTTTCTCTTACAATACAAGGGGTGGACAGGCATCTGTTAGCAAATCATTCTGATTCACTCTGATCACATCCAGGTCCAGTTTTGGTGGGGCCCAGGGCAGAAATTAAGGAGGGGGTTCCTGATGCCCTTTGGTGGAATCTCTTTTCCTCCCCCCTTTCTCCTCACCACAGTCCATCTCCCTTCCTTCCCTCTCTGATCGTATCCAGGGCTGGTTTTGGTGGGGCCAGGGCAGAAATTAAGGAAGGGGTCCCTGATCCTCTCTTCCCCCTATGTGAGGTACCTCTTCCCCTTCCCCCCACAACAGTCCATCTCCTTCCCTTCCCTAGGTGGTGTTCTTTAACATTTTCATTTCCTGGCACAGTACACATCCTTGTCAGCTGTCTTGAAGCTTTCCCTCTCTGTCGCGATCCGCCCAGGCAGAAACAGGAAATTGTATCTATAATATCACCAAAATTGTCCTTTCCTTTCTGAGCACACTACCAAATCCCTTGTCCACACTCTTATTACCTGTTGCTTATACTACTGCAACTTGCTTCTCACAGGTCTCCTGATAAGCCATCTCTCTCCTCTTCAATCTGTTCAAAATTCTGCTGCACGACTAATATTCCGTCAGGGTCGTTATGCTCATATTAGCCCTCTCCTCAAGTCACTTCACTGGCTCCCTATCCATTTCCGCATACAGTTCAAACTCCTCTTATTGACTTACAAGTGCATTCACTCTGCAGCTCCTCAGTACCTCTCCACTCTCATCTCTCCCTACACTCCTCCCTGTGAACTCTGTTCATCGGGTTTCTATTATGTCATTTATGTTATTCCAATTGTATCTTTTACGCTGGAATGGCGATTGCCTTGACAGAACATTGTAAGCCACATTGAGCCTGCAATTAGGTGGGATACAAATGTAACCAATAAATAATTAAATCTCTCTTATCTGCACCTTTCTCCTCTAACTCCAGACTCTGTTCCTTTTATCTTGCTGCAGCATATGCCTGGAATAGAGTTCCTGAGCCGCTACATCTGGCTTTCTTCAAACCTAGGCTAAAAGTCCGCCTTTTTGATGCTGCTTTTTGCACCTAACCCCTATTCACTTGTTCAGTACCAATGTCTGTTTTATCATTTCCCCCTTAGTAATTCTCTTACTTGTCCTGTTTAGAATGTAAACTGTCGAGCAGGGACTGTCTTTTCATGTTCAAGTGTACAGTGCTGCATATGTCTAGTAGCGCTATAGAAATTATAGTAGTATAGATGAAGTATGTATGTCAATGGGTGTGTTAAGTCGACACCTTGTAACACAACAAAAAAAAATGTTCTACTCCATGTGGAAACTGAAAAGAATTAGACCATTTTTTCCAAGATCTGTCTTCCGTAGTCCAGTGCAATCACTCGTACTCAGTCACCTGGACTATTGCAACTCATTATACGCAGGATGCAAGGAACAAATACTGAAGAAACTTCAAACAGCCCAGAATACAGCAGCCAGACTCATCTTCGGAAAACCAAAATACGAAAGTGCAAAACCCTTACGGGAGAAACTACACTGGCTACCACTCAAGGAACGCATCACTTTTAAAGTATGCACCTTAGTCCACAAAATCATTCACGGTGAAGCCCCTGTCCGACCTGATTGACCTGCCACCCAGAAACGCTAAAAGATCGTCCCGAACCTTCCTCAATCTCCATTTCCCTAAGTGCAAAGGCATAAAATACAAAGCACTGCACGGATCGACTTTCACATACATGAGCACACAATACTGGAATACACTACCCCGCAGCCTGAAAATGACCTACAAACTGACCGACTTCCGCAAACTACTAAAGACTCATCTCTTCGAGAAAATCTACGGCAAGGATCAAAACCCATACAATCTCATAAACACGCACCAATACATTCTCTGAACCTCTACTCCCGCGCTCTCACCACTCTTAAACCCTACCCACTGACAAAATTGTCAGACCTCCCTGATCCCTCGATTATGTTTTGCCCCCCTCTCAACGCACCCCTGTTTATATTCCACTGTTCGATCCCCTAATGAATATCCTGAACTTCTCTGTCTTATATAATTCTTCACAATGTAACCCATAATTCTACTGCAACCAACTGCACTTCCATCTTTTACAATGTATTGTAAGCCACACTGAGCCCGCAAATGGGTGGGAAAATGTGGGATACAAATGCAAATAAATAAATAAAAATTCCTTGCTTCATGCAAACCACAGTAAGTTCCTAAAGATACTGATGCAGGTTCTTTTTCACGTACACTTTTAAGGTCGTCTAAGAGTGTAAAACATCATCTACAATTGGTTGGTGAAAGCTAGCATTGAAGTTTGTGTGTGGGTACCGCCCTGGCTTACCTTTTTTTAACTTTATTTCCACGAGACGATATAAACAGAACTGATGTCTGCTACGCTGTACCAACACAAAAACAACCACAGTGTAATATTAACGGAACCATTTCTGAATTCTCTGGATAAAATTGGGATGTAATGTTTAATTTGGCAAATGTCAGAGTAGCATTCCGAACACCAGACTTGTTATCTCTGATTATCTTCCCTCCCCTTGGGTAGAACCTGGGCTTTGAGGGGGTACTTGGCGTTACTGAGTACCGGCACCTTTTCCATTGTCTGCTAAAATTGACCCTTGGACCCCCAAGTTTTAATGAAAGAGCTCAGGCTCTACACAACAATTTTGCCTTGTCATAGATTCTGTGACTGGTTGCAGGGGGCCTGGCTATTGTAGGGTGGGTCCCTCAGCGATCACCTCACCCCTGAAGGGGTGGCCTAGAATTTGAGTACCAGCACCTTTTTTTGCTAGAATAAATGCACTGGGTAGAACAATAGCTGGCATGAAAATAGATCTTCAATTCAATGATATATTGATAACACATACACACATTGGTTGTACCCAGTCTAAATGGGTAATGCACAGAGGCTTTCGGTCACTGCTTTTACAGAGGTTGGAAGCAGCTACTGAAAGTCCCATGTTAATGAGCTCCTTAGCAATTCCCACCTATGCTCACAAAACCTCCCTGCCCTAACCTTCTAGAACTTGGCAACAGCTCTGAGGTGGTCATGGTCTTTCCTGTTAAACCGAAACCAAAAAAAAGCACACAAGCGCCTTCAAGACTGGGACGACACAGAAAATATATTCAGAATGTGACCTGACATGGGCTGTGTTTTGGCATAAATACACCTGCATTAGGGGTCAGAAACATCCCAAGTTTATTAATTTCAGTCACAGTAATTGGAAAAACCAAACAATATTATAGTCTTTCTATAAATGCAGAGTATCAAAGTGATCTTGATGCTTAATAAATCCAAAAAAACCAGTCTGGTCAGGTCACATTCTTAATATATTTCTTCATTGTCCCAATCTTGAAGACCCTTGTGTGCCTTTATTTAATTTTTTTTTTTTTTTTTTTGGGGGGGGGGTGTGATTTGTGTACCCTTGATACCAAACACAGCAGTACGCTGCAGCCCCTGCCTGAGCTTGAGCCTCTCCCCCCCCCCCCCCCCAACCTAAAAAAAAATCCCTGATGGTCCAGTGGATCCCGCCTGAGCTCTCCCCTCACCTCAAAAAAAACATCCCTGGCAGTCCAGCATACCTCCAATAGGGATGGGCCAAGCTGAACCCCCTTAACACTAGCGGTGGGGGTCTAGTGCAATTCTTCTCCTCTCTGAGCCCTCCACATATACTTTTTTGTAGGAGGAATGCCTGCTTCAAACTGATGGTGCCCCGCTGCTACCTAGTGCATCCTGGGGTGCACTGGGAGGGGCCCTAAGTACCAAAAAATGCTGTAGCCTGAATCTTGATCCCAATATATTTATTGATTTACTAAGCAGAAGCCGTTAGCAGCTTTCCAGCCCCTGGGGTTAACGTCTTGTTTTGCTGACAGTAATGAAACCTGGCTATTAATTAATGTATAATTATTTAACGATGAGGATGAATTCCCAGCAAGCAGCGTAAGAAGAGGAGCCTATTGGTTTACCTTGGTGCCCCAGCCCCCAATGGTCTCCATGAGGACTTTTTAAAGTCAGAATTTTTGATTTAAATTCACCCAGACCCTGTCAAGATACCAGAGGAGCCAGGACTCTATAGTGTTTTGAATGATTTGGTCTTTGCTGAGTGACACTCCATGGCATCATCTTACAACGCACAATTAAAAGACTGTATATTTTATCTCTATTAGCATTTCTAAAGCGCTACCAGACGCCGCAGCGCTGAAGGCATGGGAGAGCTTAAACCTGTTCGTTCTAATTAAGGTTGCTTAGGATCATTCCTCCCATTGATATTTTGTCTATATTTCATGTCTCCCATCAAAATACTCTACTGAATCTGTTTAACCATGATATTATCATTTACCTTTTTTTGGTAAGGAAAACATCTCGCATTTTAGTGACAACTAAGTGTTTTTTTTTTTTGAGTCAAGCTACTTCTAATTGGCCCGATTCATAGGGTTTAGGGTGAGCAGGAAGATTTTTGTGGCTTCCATTCTACACTGATACCTTCCAGCCTATTACTGTTGGTATTGATCTCAAAGTGACTTTGCAACAAGTGAGTATTTAAACCCAAGCTTTTATACATAGTACTTTAAACCTATACGTTTAAAATCCACTATCAAACTAAAGAGATGAAACGAGGGAATCTAATGCATTAAAGATAATCTCATACGTCAGTCCTTAAAACCTAACCACAGTCTATAACAGCAAATGCCACAGTCTACAGGACTGTTCCCAAATCAATGACGATCAAGATGCTAGTGCTTCCAACTTCCATGTTTTTGAAATAGTTTAAAACGAGTCAAGATATTATCATACGTTCAGGGATATCCAAAGGCAAATCTCCTTGATCCAGGGCTGTATGAAAAAAGCCCATGAAGGATGCTACCCCCTCCTCTTTCCAACTCCGAAGACTAACGATTTTGCCAAATCTTCTTTTATCGGCATTAAAAGCCACAGGTTAAAGTCTGTCCTCATTCTTGTGGACTGTACCATTTGCTGTTAGACTATGGTTAGGTTTTAGGGATTGATAAGATAGCCTTAGTGCATCAGATTCCCCTCATTTCCCTTTCCTTAGTTTGAGAGTGGATTTTAAAGCTACAGCTTTAGAGTAGTATGAATAAAAGTTTGCATGTTCTCTAAACGTTTTTTGAGTTATTGTTCATGGTTCTGGTATTTTATATTTTGATTTCACCCTGTATTCTATTTAATCCCAGTCATGATCCTCAAAGTTCAAACAGGATAGCTCACTGGAGCTTGGATCAAGTTGCTGACACCAAAGCTCTTTTCCCATTTGTTTCAGTAGTGACCAAAGAGAGTTGATGATATTTTTCATCTTTTTAAACAGAGCTGACTTTTACAAATCATGCTAAGGGTTGCAAGATTTATCTTACGACAGATTAACTGTTTTTGTGTCTCTATATAATAAATTCTGCTTGTGCTATTGGAAATACGTTGGTGTTATACTTGTCAAGTGAGTTCCAAGCGTGATCTTCAAAATATCCAGGTATCCAATTTTAAGAATTAGTCACCTAGGTCTGACTTAAGAAAATGTGTACAAATAAAATATTTTATTTCCACCTTCACTAATTGAGCAGCTACACTTAAAAACCTACAGTTATAAAGTTCCTACCTTAACATGTGTGTGTGCAGTGAAAGATGGTTGGGCAATTGCAGACTTCCACTGTTTGGTGTCTTTGCTCGACAACACTAGAGTTGGCCTAACTTTAGGTGTTTCAGTTTAAGGAATCTGAAGTCTTTTGTGATAGTTCTTTTATGTTGTACTCGTGCTCTAGTCTTGTCCTTTAGAAAAAAAAAATCCCTACCCACATTGTCCTCCTTTTTCTTTTTTTTATTAAAAGGAAATATTTAAAACTTTTTTCCTTTTTAATGTTTCTTCTTTCGTTTACTGGTTCTCTATGGTCTTCATTCTCTTTTTCTTTTCTTGTTCTTCTTTCTGTCTAGTCGTGCTCCATTTTTTTTTCTCCTTGTCTGTCACTGATTTCCTTGGCCTCTTCTTCTTTTCATCATCTCCCTCCAAAAATTCTTCTCCTACCAAATTCAAGGTCCCCTCCCTTCTCCCCACTCTATCCTTATTCACTCTATTAGCCTGATCTAGGCAAGGGGTTTTCTCTATTCTTCATCCAGTGGATCTCCAGCCCCCCTACCCACACCCAAATCGACATACTTCCTATGCCTCCTTATTTTAGAGCTTCCTTTTAATTGAAAGAGGTCTACGTCCTGTGTATTTATACCACTGAAATATTTAAATATAAAGCCTTTTCCTCCAAAGTATACATATTGAAATATGTAATATTTAAATCTGTCCCTATACGCTTTATCATGAAGACTACTGACACTTTTGGTAGCTATCTTCTGGACTTACTTCATCCTGTTTATATATATTTTTTTAAAGGTGTGGTCACTTCTGAGGTCTGAAAAAAAAATTAATAATCGCCCTCTTTTTCCTGATGGGCATTCCTCTCCTTATACACCCAAAAATCGTTCTGGCTTTTGTCATCATCATCTTTGACAACCTTCAGCTCATCAGCTACAATCCTGCAGAAATTAATTTCTACCCTGCAGCAGTAAAGCCAAATTCCAAATTCTCCATCACACAGGCTGAAATTTATCCAGCTAACATTCACCCTTGAATGCTCCAGAACTTTCTATTCCCAAGCATTCCTATAAGATCTACAGCCTATGGGACCATAGAGGGAAGATGACCAGAGATCTGCAGTGTCATAGAAGTTAGGAGGCAACGGGTGCAGAATGGATGAGTTTCTACTGCCAACCACTGTTGTACTAGGTATCACTATCAGCCTTGGGTAGAAGAGCATATTTTTGTTAACTTTGTCATTAATTAGATAAGATAATTAGAAAAAGACAGTAATAATCTCTCGCCTTGACTACTGCAACCTACTCCTCACCGGCCTCCCACTTAGCCATCTATCCCCCCTTCAGTCCGTTCAGAACTCTGCTGCACGTCTTATCTTCTGCCTTGACCGATATACTCATATCACCCCTCTCCTCAAGTCACTTCACTGGCTTCCGATCAGATACCGCATACAGTTCAAGCTTCTCCTACTAACCTACAAATGCACTCGATCTACAGCCCCCCCCCCTCCTTACCTCTCCACCCTCATCTCCCCTTACGTCCTTACCCGTAACCTCCACTCTCAAGACAAATCCCTCCTTTCTGTACCCTTCTCCACCACCGCCAACTCCAGGCTCCTCCCTTTCTGCCTCGCCTCACCCCATGCTTGGAACAAACTCCCTGAGCCCATACGCCAGGCCCCCTCCCTACCCATCTTCAAATCATTGCTCAAAGCCCACCTCTTCAATGTCGCCTTTGGCACCTAACCACTACACCTCTACTCAGGAAATCTAGACTACCCCAACTTGACATTTCGTCCTTTAGATTGTAAGCTCCTTTGAGCAGGGACCGTCCTTCTTTGTTAATTTGTACAGCGCTGCGTAACCCTAGTAGCGCTCTAGAAATGTTAAGTAGTAATAGTAGTAGTAGTTTGGGCTTGAACATTAATATTACTTATTGTAAATATTGATCAATGCTGCTTTGCTGGTGGCTTATAAGTTTGTAATCACAGGTGAGCTGGGGCCGGACTGTATTTTAGTGAACTTAATCAGGCAGCCCTAGATATTCTGTCAGCGCTTGAAGGCTAGTGTTAATTGTGGCTTTGCTTATCAAACTGCTCTCACAGCCCAGCCTTTCCCCACCACATCCTTTATCTGACCTGGCGCGACTACGCAGAGTGGTTTATGATTAATCATTTTACAATCATTTTTCACTGCAGTCTTTGCCGTGCTCGTGGTGGGACAGTGTGAAGGAGACTTGATGATTCATGAAAACAAGAGCTCTGTGACCGAATTCCTTCTTGTGGGATTCTCAGACCTGTCTCTGCCCCTGCAGCATCTCCTCTTCACCCTGTTCTTAGTTATCTACATTATTACCCTGTTAGGGAATGCCATCATTATTGTGGCAGTGACACTGGACACCCGCCTCCACACTCCCATGTACTTTTTCCTGTGGAACCTCTCAGTTCTGGAGTTATGTTACATTTCTGTGACCATCCCCAAGGTTCTGGGCGACCTCCTCTCCCAAAAAAGAAGCATTTCTTTTATAGGCTGCGGTGGACAGATGTACTTTTTTATTTTATTTGCAACCTCTGAATGCTTCCTTCTGGCAGTGATGGCTTATGATCGCCATGTGGCCATTTGCAATCCCTTACGCTATTCCACGATCATGAGCAGCAGAGTTTGTATCCAGCTGGTGGCTAGTTCCTGGGTTGCTTCAGTTCTGCTTTCCATGGGGCAAACTGGGTTCATATTCAGCCAACCCTATTGTGGACCCAATACAATCAACCACTACTTTTGTGATATTCCCCCGGTTATCAGCCTGGCTTGCCAGGACACCGCTAATAATGAAATCGCAATCTTTGTATATGATGTGGCGGTCATTGTCATCCCTTTCCTACTCATCCTGGTTTCCTACGTACGTGTCCTCAAGGCCATCCTGAGGATCCGCTCAGGTGAGGGGCGGCGCAAAGCTTTCTCCACCTGTGCCTCCCACCTTCTTTCTGTCTCCTTGTTTTACAGCACTGGAACCATCACCTACCTGCGACCTAAGTCTAGCTACTCTCTCAATAATGACCGACTGCTCTCCTTCTTCTACACAATTATGACTCCCATGTTAAACCCACTGATCTATAGTCTCAGGAATAAAGAAGTTAAAGGAGCACTCAGGAGGATTTTATCTTCTCGGAGAGTATAGTTACATTGCCACATAGCCAATGGTGGCTAGTTATGTGTTGGACGGACAGATCTTAAAAGACGATCTTCTTTGTAACAGCATAGGAACCTCCTCAACATGTAGTATATGTACCTGTTGGTTCCTCTCCAAGGAATGACTTCCAATATGATATTGGGATAATAATTCTATAAACGGACATCTATTTTTAGGCACTGAGAAGAACATAAATAACCAGAATTTTGGCATACAAGACATCAAGGATATTCAATAAAATGCTGCCTAAATAAAATGTCTCATAGTTGACGGTGGGTGTGTATGTGAGCAGAGTCTGAATTGTATGTATATCTAGGTGTGAACGTTTACATAAGAACATAATAATTGCCCTACTGGCTCAGTCCAATGGTCCATCTAGCCCAGTATCCTGTTGCTAACCATGGCCAGTCGAGGTCACAAGAATCTGGTAGAGTTCCAAAAAGTAGCAATATTCCATGCTGCTTAACTTCACGGATAAGTGGTGGCTTTCCCCAGGTCTACCTTAATGATTTATGAACTTTTCCTCCAGGAATTAATCCAAACCTCTCTCTCTTTTTTTTTTTTTTTTTAACCCAGCTACATTAACTGCTTTTACTACTTGTTCTGTCAGTGAGTTCCAGATCGTAATTATGTGTTAAGCAAAAAATTAACCGATTTGTTTTAAATATATTACTAAGTAACTTCATGGATTGTCCTCTAGTTTTCTTTGTACTTGTTGAAGGAGAAACAATTGTTTCACATTACCTGTTTTTATTCCATTCAGTACAGACCTCTGTTATATCACCCCTCAGCTGTCCTTTTACTGAAGCGAAGAGTTCCAACTTCTTTAGCCATTCCTTATCTGAGAGTCATTCTATTCCTTTAATCATTTTGGTTGCCCTTCTTTTGTACCTTTTTTTAGTTTAACTATAAATATATTTTTGAGAGGTGGGATCCAGAATTGCACGCAATACTCAAAAATTTCAACTTCACCATGAAGCAATACCAAGACATTACGATAGTCTTCGTTTTATAATATATTCTATTTCTAATAAGTCCTCCCATTCCGTATTTGACCGCCTGTTCTAGTATTATGTTCTGTAAAGGAAAATAGGCACCTTGTAGCATCTTGGGGACAGTGACAGTGTAGCAGATATCCGTGAAGAGCAAGTTCCGGAGGAAGAAGTACATCGGTGTGTGTGGAGGTGAGAGTTAAAGGTCAGAAAGAGCAGGAAAAGCAAAACTCGTGGACATTAGAAAATCCATGAAGAATGAACTCAGTCACTAAGGTTTGATTTGCCCATCCAGCTTATTTTCGAAAGAGAAGGCCGGACATCTTCCGAAACAAAACGGTAATGGCCGGCCATCTCTCAAGTTCGGCGAAATCGGCATAATCGAAAGCCGATTTTGGCCGCTCTCAACTGCAGTCTGTCACAGAGCCGGCCAAACTGCAAGAGGGTGTGTCGGCAGGGAACAGAAGGTGGGACGGGGACATGCTTAAGAGATGACTGGCTTCGCCCGATAATGGAAAAAAGAAAGCCGGCGCTGACGAGCATTTGGCTGACTTGATCCCTTTTTTTTGCACGACCAAGCCTCGAAAAGGTGCCTCAACTGACCAGTTGACCACTGGAGGGAATGGGGCATGACCTCCCCTTACTCCCCCAGTGGTCACCAACCCCCTCCCACCCCCCCACCCCCCAAAAAAATACATTTTTTCCCAGCCTCTGTCATACCCAGCTCCATCACAGCACTATGCAGGTCCCTGGAGCAGTTTTAGTGGGTGCAGTGCACTTCAGCCAGGCGGACCCAGGTCCATCCCCCCCTCCCGTTACACTTGTGGTGGTAAGTGTTGAGCCCTCTAACCCCCCAAAACCCACTGTACCCACATGTAGGTGCCCCCCTGTACCCCTAAGAGCTATGGTAGTGGTGTACGATTGTAGGTAGTGGGTTTGGGGGGGGGATGTGGGGGGCTCAGCATCTGGGAACTTTTTTTTTTTAATTATTAGAAGTGCCACCTAGGGTGCCTGGTTGGTATCCTCGCATGTCAGGGGGACCAGTGCACTACAAATGCTGGCTCCTCCCATGACCAAATGCCTTGGATTTGGCTGGGTTTGAGATGGCTGGCCTCGGTTTTCATTATTGGCGAAAACCGATGCGGGCCATCTCAAACCCGGCCATCTCTGACATTTGGCCGGCCCCAACCGTATTATCGGAACAAAAGATGGCTGGCCATCTTTTTCGATAATATGGTTCAGGACTGCCAGATGGCCGGCGCCGTTCGATTATGCCCCTCCATATCATTCAAGAGAGACAGATTGAAGACAAGGATAAGACAGTTGCATCTGACAAAGTAGACGCTGATCCTCAAAAGTTTAATCCTCAATAAATTGGTTGGTGCAAAAAGTGCTGCTGTCAATTTTGTGATAACTCAGCTATCCATTTCTACATTTGCATAGATCTTTGAAGGTCTTGTTCGTCAACCAGCATTAACCACACATGAAGGTCAATTCTACAATCTGGCTGCTCACAGTTATATACCCCTTACACATATAAATATCTAGAATGTTAGTACTTATGGACACAACTCTATACTTAGCTATGAAAGTGTCTCTATTTTAAAATCAGGTTCCTGCAAAAGTGATCAAAAAGGTGCCTTGGTCACATCTAGATGACAGCAAGGATGGGTATGAACTCTAGTATGATTTATGCATTTGCATGGGTATTCCGCTTACCCTCTGCCCATACTTGTCCTCTCAGTAAACGGTATACACTTTACTTTGGTTGTTATTTTATGAGGTCATTTACATTCATAAATGCCCACCCAGGTGTGTACATTATTAAAATACCAGAATTCATGCATTGCTACCTTATATTATTATTAACATTTGTATAGCGCTACCAGACGCACACAGTGCTGAACACCTGAGATAGAGAGACAGTCCCTGCTCAATAGAGCTTACAATCTAAAAATAGTACAGACAAGACAATTAAGGGCGAGGGAAGTACTGGGTGAGAAGGAACAAGGGGAGGGTAATTGAGTAGTGGTTAGGAGCCAAAACATTCCATTTAGAATCTCCAATAGTAGCAACATTCCATGTTCCACTGCACTAACCTCTAGGCTACTCCTCCACTAGCAGCATTCCATTTAGAAGCCTGCCCTTGCAGATCAGCAATGCGGCCGCGCAGGCTTCTGTTTCTGTGAGTCTGACGTCCTGCACGTACGTGCAGGACGTCAGACTCACAGAAACAGAAGCCTGCGCGGTCGCGTTGCTCATCTGCAAGGGCAGGCTTCTACATGGAATGTTATTATTATTAACATTTGTATAGCGCTACCAGACGCACGCAGCGCTGAACACCAGACACAGAGAGACAGTCCCTGCTCCATAGAGCTTACAATCTAAAAATACAGACAGACAAGACAATTAAGGGCGAGGGAAGTACTGGGTGAGAAGGAACAAGGGGAGGCAATTGAGTAGTAAAAAATTATAAAATTACTCCCTATAACTTTATACTAAGGCTAAAAGACACTCTCCTCTCACTGTCCCCTATACATGAGTTGTATCACATAATTTTATATCAATGATGTCATCCAAATATAAATTATACAATATAACTTTATATTAAGGATAGAATACCAACTACCCTCATTACCCCAGTACGTGTGTTACATTGAGTTACACTGTATAACTTTCTATTAAGGACAAAACACTCCTCCCTTTACTGTCCCCCCATATACAAGATATACTAAATATCTTTATATTAAGTATAAAACACCTCTCCCCTCACTGTCCCATATTTGTTGCATTTGTATCCCACATTTTCCCACCTATTTGCAGGCTCAATGTGGCTTACAATTCCGGTCATGGCTTTCGCCATAACAGAGAAAAAAAAGATACAATTGGTATTACATGGAGAACTTGGATGACATAATAAGATTGAACAATCAGGTAAAAAAGAGGAAACATTTAGAATATCAAGTTACACTATGGAGCTCATTTTCGAAAGAGAAAAATGTCTAAAAAGGGACATAAAGCAGCATTGGGATGTTTTTCTCATAAAAACTTCCACGTCAATATTTTCAAAACCAATTTTTAGATGTTTTTCTATGAAGTCCATTAGAAGTGCATGCAAAACACAGGGGGGGGGGGGGTGTCAGAGGTGTGATAAGGGTGGGGTTTGGACGTTCCCAAGACTTGGACGTTCTACAGCCCATAATGGAACAAAACCAAACCATCCAGGACTAAAACTAAGATGTTTTGAGCTAGACCTGTTTTTATAATGAATAAACCCACAAAAGGGGGCCCTAAATGACCAGATGACCACTAGAGGGAATCAGGGGTGACCTCCCAATGCCCCTCCAGAAAAATGTGACTAAAAGCATGACTTTCCAGCCTCTATGACAGCCTCAGATGATAGAGCCAGGTCTATTAGAACAGCATGCAGGTCCCTGGAGTAGTGTAGTGGTCAGTGCAATGCACCATGAAGTGGGGGACTCAGGTCCCTATCACCCTCTACCTGTCACATTTGTGGTGGAAACTGTGAGCCCTCCAGAACTTACCAGGAACCCACTGTACCCACATATAGGTGTCCCCTTCACCCATAAGGGCTACTGTAGTGGTGCACAGTTGGGGGTAGTGGGTTTCGGGGAGTTCAGCAGACAAAATAAAGGAGCAACGGTGAGATGTGTATCTGGGAGGATGTTTTTGAAGGATGCCTCATTTATCTCCTGGGATGTCTGGGGGACCAGTCTACTGAAAATGCTGGAGCTCCTACATTCCAATGGCTTGATTTTGGTCGTTTTGCACTTGGACATTTTTTGTTTTTGAAAATTGGCCAAAAAACAAAACATCCAAATCACAAAACCTTGTTCAAAACAGTATTTTTTTTTTTTAATAGATGTTTTTCTTTTTTGAAAATGGCCGCCTCTTCTATTCAGATTTTGGGCGTTGTTTGCAAAATGCCCAAAGTTGGACTTAGAAGTCATATGGAAAATGCCCCTCCACATAACTTTATATTAAGGATAAAACACCCCTCTCCTCACTGTCCCCCACACATAAGTTATACTGTATAACATTATGTTAAGGAAAAATAATCTCCCTCCCCTTCAGTGTCCCCCCCCCCCCCCCATATATGAGTTACACTGTATAACTTTATATTACAGACAAATGCCGATAGATCTGGGAAATATATCTCTTGCTTATTTTGTTCTGGATATTTTGAGTGATCTCTAATGACTGGTTTGGGAACCAGCTCTCTATAGTGAGAATATGGGTTTGACTGAAATCAATGATTCTTTTGTCTTGACACAGGTGGTTAAGGGCACTGGCCAGTTACAATATTTTATGTAAACATAGGCAACTGGTGACTTACTTGTTTCAGGAATCTGAAACAGAGGAACAAGGAAGGATAGGTAGCCTTGGGTTGCACAGATTTTCTCTCTTCCTTCTTCCCCCCCCCCCAACCCCAAGAACTCTCAAGACACAATTTCCTTTCTCCTTTCTGTTCTACCACCTTCACTTACTCTCTTTTTACTGCCCCCCTGCACACAACACTCTCCTGCCCTATCCTCCCTGTGCCTCTGTTGGCACTGTAAGAGTTGAAGAAAGTCCCCCCCCCCCTCCACCTTTATATGCTGAGTGGCTCATTCTGTTGGCCAAGATCAATCAGATGGGAAAGTCCATGAATCAGTAAGCATTCAGTTTACTCTGGCTGCCTCTTTATCACCATTAATAATTAATGGTCCGCTTCCCTCCAAATCCCACCCTTCTTTGATAATGATGCACTAAAGTTACAGTCTCATCACAAAAGAGGGTTTCCTGATAAAAAAAACTTTCACAAATAGCTGACTGAATGCAAACATGTACGCCAATGCACTATTATCAAGCTACTAAGATGTAAAAGTATACAAGATCGATCATTAATGGAACATATGATGAAAGCAGGGATATAAAAAGTCATTGTGCTCCCAATTTTCTAACAAAGGAGGTCTTACTTAGCCACAAGGCCATTAGGGATTTGACAATCCCCAGGGTATGGTCTCAAACATTCAGAAATGGGGAGTTGATGGGTCTACTAGATAAATAAGACCCTCACATCATTGGCCTTCAGACAATCAAACAGGAGCGTTCAGGTGGGTCACTAGCCCACCAAGGGATTCGGGCGTCCTTTCATGGGGCAAGTTGATCCTTTAACCATGTTCTGCTACCACTTAAATGACCCCACTTACGCCACAGGTGCAAACATATATCTTAGCTAAATTTCACAAAGGTCAGCCACTAACATGCATGTTTAGTACATCAGAACCAAAGAAAGTGTAGATGGATAGTTTACGATTATTTCTGAAATTCCACACACGTGTGAGACCTTCAACTAGTCATTTCTTGCAGTATTTGAGTCTCTCGTGAGTCCTGGTCCTGCTATTATTCCTTTAGGTATGATTTTAAGCAAGAAAACTTGAACGGGGTGTTAAGATGAAAACTTAAAAAGAAATCCATTAAGAGATGCAGAAGTAAACGGGTAAACCAATTGATAGCTGTGGCTGAGCAAAGAGAGAGGACATTGTGGTTTGGTGTCTGGATATAACGGTGAAGCTTCAAAATCTTTCTTGTATTCTAGTGGCAATGATAGCTTAAAATTTGAACAAAACTAGGAGAGCCACAGTAATAGTAATTCTGATAGACATGGAGTTGACATCAAGAGGGGATTCTGATCCTGGCACACTTCTGCATGTGAAGCTCCAGAGATCTGGTCTCAGTGGTCTAATTCCTTCTCTTAGATCACTGGAGTCATTTCTTGTACCCAGTAAAGATAAAGCAGAGGTAAGTAACCCTATCTTACCTTTACCAGGCACCTTGACAGAGCTTCATGTGGTGGGAGGGAGGAAGGGTGTTCTGGATTTGATCTACTGCCTTTCTATGGTACAGCCAAAGAAATTTACATGTATCGTATACAGGTACTTTTTTTTTTAACCCTAGTGGGCTCACACTCATCTGGAGCAATGGAGGGTTAAGTGACTTGACCAGGTTCACAAGGAGCTATAGTGGAAATCACACCCATCCCCTGGTCCTCAGCCCACTGCATTAACCATTATTCAACTCTTCCACTGCAGAAAAAAGACAACTTTCTCCCAGTAATGCAGGAGGCAGAAGGGGAGAAGTAAAGTATTGAGGTGAGTTGGCAGAATGCTATTTATTGATTACATTCAATTTACAAGTTGACTTTGGACCTAAGTAAAAAAAAAAAGCACAGTAAGCATAGATACTCTGGGAGAACAACGTATTTTCTCTCCAGTTTCTTTAACCTTTATGTCTCTAATTAATCTCTTCACTCAGAAAAATAAAGGTCTTTTGGTTGTTCTTAGTCTTAGGGTTGGAGCACTTATTCTCTGGAATGCTCTTCCTTTGGACATTCAATCGGAACTTTGCTTTGTAAAATTTAAAACGTCCCTTAAAACGTATTTCATGCAGGCTTCTTCGTTCGTTGACCTCTAGTTTTCTGACCATTCAGTCACTGGATTTGGTCCACCTATGCATCAGTTTCTCTTTCTCTCCATCTTTGTTTTCTGCTTTCACCTGCTCTTCCCTGCTTCCATCATTCCCAGTATCCTGTTTCCAACAGTGGTTAATCCAGGTCACAAGTACCTGGCAAGATCCCAAAAGAATAAAACAGATTTTATACTGTTTTATCCTAGAAATAAGCAGTGGATTTTCCCCAAGTCCCTCTTAATAATGGCTTTTGGACTTTTCTTTTAAGAAATTATCCAAACCTATTTTTTAAACCCTGATAAACTAACTGCTTTTACTGGCAACAAATTCTAGAGTTTAATTACACTTTATGTGAAGAAATATTCTCTCCAGTTTGCTTTTAATTTACTACTTATTACCTTCATTGTGTGCTCCCTAGTCCTAGTATTTTTGGAAAGAATAAACAAGCGATTCACATCTACCTGTTCCACTCCACTCATTATTTTATAGACCTCTGTCATATCTCCCCTCATTCTTCTCTTCTCCAAGCTGAAGAGCCCTAGCCTTTTTAGCCTTTCCTCATAGGGAAATCGTCCCACCCTCTTTATAATTTTTTTTAATTCTGCTATATCTTAGGATTTCTTTGACGTTATGTATCTTCACTTTTCTTGTTCTTCTTAATACGACTGTAAGTCACTCAGGGGCTTATTTTCAAAAGAGAAAAACGTCCAAAAAGTGGCATAAATCTGCATGTGATCCTCAGAAGCTTAGCTGAGATTGGGTGGCAGAGCTGGTGGGGGGAGGCGGGGCTAGTGCTGGGCAGACTTCTACGGTCTGTGCCGGGGCTGGTGGGTGGGAGGCGGGGATAATGCTGGGCAGACTTCTACGGTCTGTGCCCTGAAAATGGCAGATACAAATCAAGGTAAGGTACACACAAAAAGTAGCACATATGAGTTTTATCTTGTTGGGCAGACTGGATGGACCGTGCAGGTCTTTTTCTGCCGTCATCTGCTGTGTTACTGTGTTAAACTCTTATGGGCCCTTTTACTAAGGTGCGGGAGGGCTAACGTGCAGGTTGCACACGACAAATCAGCACTACCGCCGGGCTAGCATGTGGCCTGTTGGTAATTCTGAGTTTAGCGTGCACCGAATCCCATGGTAGAAAATAATTTTCTACCACGGGGGGCATTTCTGGTGGTAATCGGCAGTTGGCGTGTGCTACATGGTTACTGCTCGGGTAGCATATGAGTCCTTACCACGCGATCCAATGTTGGTGGTAAGGGTTCAGGCCATAAATAGGTGCATCCTGGTTTTAATTTGAGCACACGCCCATTTCCCGACCCATTAAAAAATTGCCTTTTCCCCAGCCGCGGTAGAGAAATGGCCCAGCGTGCACCCGAAAGACGCGCTTGCACTACTGCAGGCCACTTTTTACCGTTGCTTAGTAAAAAAGACCCCTCACCGAACAACCCTAAGGCACTCTGCTAATACTTTCCCATGAAAGTGCTACTATTACTCATGCAAGGGGCACGTAAATTGATGAGCCTACTTCTAGAATTGATCTTTAAATGATTAATCAATCATTTTCTCCTTTCAGATGATAAAATGACAAGAGTTAACCAATCGCACATCACAGAATTCATTCTCTTAGGTTTCTCCACTACGCCTGAGCTTCAGCCCCTCCTCTTTGCCTTCTTCTTGATAATATACCTTGCGACCTTGATGGGGAATGCAGTGATCATCGTTACCGTGACCATGGATGCTCTCCTCCACACACCCATGTATTTCTTCCTCCGGAACCTTTCGTTGTTGGAGATCTGTTACACCTCCATCACTCTCCCAAAGATGCTATCCAACTTTCTGATCCAAGACAGGAGTATCTCGTTTGTTGGCTGCGCTACACAGTTGTATTTCTTTTGCTCCCTGGGCACCTCAGAGTGCTTCTTCCTGGCAGTGATGGCATATGATCGATACATAGCCATATGTGACCCATTGCGCTACCCCCTCATCATAAGTAGAAGACGCTGTACCCTGCTGGCAGCTGGGTCCTGGGCAGCTGGGCTTCTGCTGTCATTAGGTCAGATTTCATTTGTATTCTCTTTGCCCTACTGTGGACCTAATATCATTGATCATTTCTTCTGTGACATTCTACCTGTTTTGAAATTGGCTTGTGCTGACATTTTGATGAATGAAGTTGCAATACTGTTGTATAGTTTCCTGGTGATACCAGTCCCTTTTATATTGATCCTCATTTCCTATGCTCGTATCATCACCAGCATTTTAAAGATACATTCAGTGGAGGGGAGGTGGAAGGCCTTCTCCACATGTAGCTCTCACCTTACCTCAGTTTCTTTGTTCTATGGCACAGCCACCATCACCTACCTGAGGACCAAGTCCAATCATTCACAAGAGAGCGACAAAGCCCTGGCCCTTCTTTACAGTGTCCTGACTCCCATGCTAAACCCCATCATCTACACGTTGAGGAATAAGGAGTTCAAGAGATCCTTGAAGAAACTCATGGAGAGGAAAAAAGGGTCTTGATACAATCTGAAATGACATGTCTAAGAATGGTTGCGTCACAAAGTGGCATTTTCTATCTACTGTTACTCATGTCTTAGGGCAATCCTTTTCTAGTTAGCTCCAGACCTTGCTAAGATTAAGCCTGTAGAAATCAGGAAGATTTTTCTCATACAGACTCTTTTCTTCAAAGTTTGGTAAATAAATGTTCTTCTTTCTCAAAGGACACGGTAGCCATTTTGGGAAAACATGTTCCAAGTTAACAACTGACTACATACCAAGAGATGGTTACAGGCAAGATTAAAAACAGTTTATTATTACATCACCATGTGGACATTATGGAGAACTCACTAAGTCTAGGCTATTTTCTCTTTTAGAATTCTTTAAGCAATAATTCTTGGAAATCTTTAATTTTTCTGATTTTGATTCCAATGTGGGATACAAATGCAATAAATAAATAAATAAAAATCTTCACCTGCAGTGAACAGCAACTGATACATACTGCTCGCACCGGCTCCACAGCCTTCTCTTTGATGTATTCCTGCCTATGCGGAAACAGGAAGTTGCATCAGAGGGAAGGCTTAAAAGGAATGTGGGGGAGGGGAGATGTTTGAGAGACCATATGGCATGCAGATGAGAGAGGGAGAAACCAAATCACTTGTGGGACCGGGTAGAGTTCTGCCCACCCATCTTGAGCCCAGGCCCACCCAAAATTGGGTGTCTGGCTACGCCCCTGGCTTAATAACTTCATGGAATGTCCTTTAGTCTTTGTAATTTTTGAAAGCATGTACAACCACTTCATATTTACCCATTTCATTCCTTGCATGACCTTACAGACCTTGATCATTCCTCAAGACCCTTCACTGGCTCCCTATCCGTTTTCGCATCCTTTTCAAACTTCTTCTACTAACCTATAAATGTACTCACTCTGCTGCTCCCCAGTATCTCTCCACACTCGTCCTTCCCTACACCCCTTCCCGTGCACTCCGCTCCATGGATAAATCCTTCTTATCTGTTCCCTTCTCCACTACTGCCAACTCCAGACTTCGCGCCTTCTGTCTCGCTGCACCCTACGCCTGGAATAAACTTCCTGAGCCCCTACGTCTTGCCCCATCCTTGGCCACCTTTAAACCTAGACTGAAAGCCCACCTCTTTAACGTTGCTTTTGACTCGTAACCACTTGTAACCACTCACCTCCACCTACCCTCCTCTCTTCCTTCCCGTTCACATTAATTGATTTGATTTGCTTACTTTATTTTTTGTCTATTAGATTGTAAGATCTTTGAACAGGGACTGTCTTTCTTCTATGTTTGTGCAGCGCTGCGTACGCCTTGTAGCGCTATAGAAATGCTAAATAGTAGTAGTAGTAGTAGTAATCATAAGCTCTACTTGGTCATCTCTTGTTCAAGCTGTAGAGCTCCAACCTCTTCAGCCTTTCCTCATTACCATATCAGCAACCATTTTGCCTTTTGAAATGCACAAACTACATCTGGTCTGCACTTCCAAGATGACATTTTTAAACAATGTAAACGCTTTATTTAAATATAAATTTTTCTTTTCAAGTTAACAGATTTTCAATGCCTCAGGGTTTTTTTTTTTTGCCTATGATGAAGAGAGGACCATTGTGTCAGATCTATTTCATAGTCTCTAAGCTCTTTGAGGCTTTTCCCCTGATTGTCATTTCGTATCTTGTGGATTTTTGTTTCCCTTTTCTGAATTTTGATCTTTATCCACACCACACATTATTTTTTAGTGGATTTTTAAACAATGTCCATGACTTATGTAGACTCCTAACCTTTACAGCTGTTTGTTTTAGTATTTTTATAAATGATTTTTCTCATGTTGTCCGTCTTGGGCTTACTGCCACTTAGTAAAAGAGATCTCTTTCCTATATAATTTTCTTATCCAAGCAAGCCAAAAGAAATAGTCAACTCCAGGCTCTGCCCTTTCTGCCTCGTCTCACCCTATGCTTGGAATCAACTTCCTGAGCCCTTACGCCAAGCCCCCTCCCTACCCATCTTCAAATCCTTGCTCAAAGCCCACCTCTTCAATGTCGCCTTCGGCACCTAACCTTTATACCTCTATTCAGGAAATCTAGAGTGCCCCAACTTGACATTTCGTCCTTTAGATTGTAAGCTCCTTGAGCAGGGACTGTCCTTCTATGTTAAACTGTACAGCGCTGCGTAACCCTAGTAGCGCTTTAGAAATGTTAAGTAGTAGTAGTAGTAGTAGTAGTTAAGATAGTTGTTTTTGCTGATAGCATGGGCGTATCTGCGTGGGGCCTCAGGGGCCTGGGCCCCCGCAGATTTTGCCCTGGACCCCCCTACCGCCGTCAACCGTTCCCCGCTGCCGTTGCTTACTTTTGCTGGCAGAGGACCCCAACCCCCGCCAGACGAGGTCCGCTTCCACCTGCCGCTGCCTTAAAAACTATTTCTTCAGCTGGCGGGGGACCCCAAACCCCCGCCAGCCGCCCTGAGGTGTTTAAAGTTCATCTTCGGCCTCCGTGGCCGTGCTGTTGTTGATAGGAGCTGTTGAATCCAGTTCGGAGTCTGACGTCGCAGCTTTAAACATCTTGGGGCGGCTGGCGGGGGTTTGGTCCCCCGCCAGCTGAAGAAATAGTTTTTAAGGCAGCGGCAGGTGGAAGCGGACCTTGGCTGGCGGGGGTTGGGGCCCCCCCGCCAGCAAAGGTAAGCAATGGCAGCGGGGGAGGGTTGGCGGTGGGAGGGGGGGTGGAGAGAGTCGTTGGTGCCTGGGGGGGGTCTGACAATGGTGGGGGGGGGTCGGTGGCGGCGGGGGAGGGTAAAATGTGCCCCCTCCCTCTGGCTCTGGCCCCCCCCTACCGCCGGAGTCCATATACGCCCCTGGCTGATAGCAAACTAAAGAAAGCTGAAACCAATCAGTATGGTTTTTGAAAAAAACAAAATGGGATAAAAGAGATGAAAGCAAAAAATAAATGAGCCTGTAGAAGGTTCCGGGGATAACCCAAACAAAAGGAGTATAGGGAAAAGGCAGAAAATCTAAAAGAAACTGGGATAGAGGGGGTAATAAAACAATCGAAATAAAGAGATGAAACTAGGAGGATGATTTACTAAGGTATACAAAAAATTGTCTGCCCTATTAAGTTTCCTCAACAGAAAACAATCTCTCCTCAGGAAATGTTAAAAAATTACCTAAAAGAGGTTTGGTGGTTGGGGATGATAATATCCCCCCCCCCCCTCCATTTTGACAGGTTTATTACCTCCCCATTAAAGGTGATGGAAATCAACAATTCCGGAACAATCAGGCTTTAGATGTTTCAGCGTTGCTGGAAACATCTGACTTAGGACATGTAACATCAACTACTCTGGTGGCTACAGTCGCCTTAACTCCAGATAAAAATTTGGATTCTAAGACTATTTTTTTTCAAAATAAAGAAAAGACCTTCAAAGGCTTTAAAGTTCGAATTTACCCGGACGTTTCAAGGGACACGCGAAAAAGACGTCAGCAATTTCTTCAAGTGAAATCTGAAGTACTTCAAAACTAGGAGCAACTTTTTTACTTAAATATCCATGCAAATGTTTGATCGGATACCAGTCACAGAAATTTGCTTACTATGAACCTTCTCAACTTGCAGCCTTTATATCATCGAGACGAGATGCTGGAAGTAGCAACACTTAGCACTTACTCTTATTAATAACGAGTAAAAAAGGCCCGTTTCTGACACAACTGAAACGGGCGCTAGCAAGGTTTTCCTCGGCGTGTGTATGTTTGAGAGAGTGTATGTGAGATTGACTGTGTGTGTGAGAGAGAGTGAATGTGTGTGTGTGTGTGAGAGAGAGAGAGTGAGTCTGGGTGCGAGTGTGTCTGTGAGAGAGAGTGTGTGTGTGAGAATGAGAGTGTGTGCAAGTGCGTATGTGAGATACAGTGTGTGAGAGAGAGTGTGTTTCACACAGATACAGTGTGTGCGAGAGAGTGTGTGTGAGACACAGACTCTCTGAGAGACTGAGTGTTTGAGACCAAGAGAGTGTGTGAGTGACTGTGTGACACATAGAGAGTGAATGTGATACAGTGTGAGACATAAGAGTGTGTGAGAGACAGTGTGTGACAGTGAGAGAGAGAGTGTGTGAGAGAGAGCGTGTGTGTGACAGAGATAGCTCTGCCCCCCCCCTCTCTGGTGTCAGGCCCCCCCCTCCTTCCCTCTCTCTGGTGTCTGAGCGTTACTGTGCAGGATGCTGAGCTCTGGCTGTGCTTCAAGGAACTGAACAATCCTATTTAATAGAATGCATCTCCAACATTCTGAAGCCGAGAAACCTCGTGTGGTTGGTCACTTCTGCTTGTGACGAACCCGGAAGTACGTGATGTCAATTCAGGAGATGGATACAGAGAGCAGGAATGCCTCAGCCATGCAGTCAGCGTCAGAATGTTGGCGGTGCCTTTTATTATATAGGATTATAATCCTTTACACCCCTTGAGTTTTCCTTTTTACTTTACTTCCTTAAATTCCATTTGTTAGGAATCTTGGACCCATATTGTGGACTTACGTAAGAATACATATTTTCTTTTTCTTATATATTACTTTGGTATTAATATTCATAATTAACCGAACTTCTCTGTACAAGTATTTTTGCTTGTTTAATAATGTAAATTAATAAAAATAAAATTAAAAAAAAATTGTCTGCCCTAAAGCTTGTTATTGTTGAATGTCAAAGACCGATTTTAGTACAAGTTACCTTACAGCAAAAGTATTTTGTTTTTGAAGGTACTCAATGTGTGTTTTCATGTTATCTGGCCACTAGATAGCAGCATTATTCTCTGCATAAAAATGCAAGGCAGGGGCATGATAATTTCGGTTAAGAAAAAAAGGATAGCGACAGTCATAGCAGCTACAATTCTTTTGATTCCAAGCATAGTAGTAAATTTATCTATTTATTTATTAAGGATATACCGCCTTAAACTAGTGGGTAGATCTAGGTGCTATGCAATAGTAACAAAATATAGGAAAGGAACTACAATTATTGACAGGAAAGTACACAAACATCCATTTATATAAAATAAAGCAAAACCTAAGAGGGAATTGGGACTTGATATACCACCTTTCTGTGGTTTTTGCAACTACATTCAAAGCGGTTTACATATATTCAGGTACTTATTTTGTACCAGGGGCAATGGAGGGTTAAGTGACTTGCCCAGAATCACAAGGAGCTGCTGTGGGAATCGAACTCAGTTCCCCAGGATCAAAGTCCACTGCACTAACCACTAGGCTACTCCTCCACTGGAGCTGATACTGTGATGTCATAATGCCTCATTCCACCAATGCCTGAGCCAACCTCATCAGTGATGTCACAATGGCTTGATTGCCCAATACTTGGCTCACTTCTGATATTATGATGTCATAAGGGAAAGGGGGAAAGGGAATTGGGACTTGATATACCACCTTTCTGTGGTTTTTGCAACTACATTCAAAGCGGTTTACATATATTCAGGAACTTATTTTGTACCAGGGGCAATGGAGGGTTAAGTGACTTGCCCAGAGTCACAAGGAGCTGCAGTGGGAATCAAACTCAGTTCCCCAGGATCAAAGTCTGCTGCACTAACCACTAGGCTACTCCTCCACTCCTTACTCTTTGGGATTCCGGCAGTGGTGTAGGAAGGGGGGGGGGGGGCGGTCCGCCCCGGGTGCACACCGCTGGGGGGGTGTTGTTTCCGTTGGTTCCTTGCTCCCTCTGCCCCGGAACAGGTTACGTCCTGTTCCGGGGCAGAGAGAGCATGGAACCAATGGAGGCGACCCAGCGACGTGGACTCAAGGGCGGATTGGCCCTCCCGCCCGCCCCTCGCTTCTAGTAGTAACAATGCGCTCCGGGGGGGGAAGGGTGCACGCCAGAGGAGGGGTACGCGCGCCGAGGGGGGGGGGTGCGCAGCGGCGACTCGCCCCGGGTATCACCCGCCCTCGCTACAGCACTGGATAAATGGACTTGGGGAAAATCCACTATTTCTGGGATAAGCAGTATAAAATGTTTTGTAGTTTTTTGAGATCTTGCCAGGTATTTGTGACCTGGATTGGACACTGTTGGAAACAGGATGCTGGGCGCGACAGACCTTTGGTCTTTCCCAGTATGGCAATACTTATGACACCTAAGTAATGAAAGGATGAAACTGAGGTAATATGTGTCTCAAACAAAGTTAGAGCTACAGTAGGCGTAGGATTTCCTTCCGTGAGCCAACAGGCCACTGTTTTTTCTGTGATCTTGTGATCTAGAAGCCAGTTCTGAACAGCAGACAAACAATTCTGTAACGGATGAATGAAGGGGGGAATACGGATTGGTTGGAAAAAGTAATAAGATGTTGTCTGCATAAAAATGAAAGGAAACACTGTATGATTGAATTAATGTAGCAAGAGGGCTAAAGAATATGTTAAAAAGAAGAGATGAGAGGAGAGAACCCTGGGGAACACCACAAGTCAGTACACAAGGAGTGGCTTTAGAAGAAGGAGTGACCACTAGAAAAGGGGCGGGGGGAAGGCCGACAGTCGCTCAAACTACAGTGTAGTAAATTTAAAACAAATCGGAGAAACCTTTTCTTCACCCAACGCATAATTAAACTCTGGAATTCGTTGCCGGAGAACGTGGTGAAGGCGGTTAGCTTGGCAGAGTTTAAAAAGGGGTTAGACAGTTTCCTAAAGGACAAGTCCATAAACTGCTACTAAATGGACTTGGGAAAAATCCACAATTCCGGGAATAACATGTATAGAATGTTTGTATGTTTGGGAAGCTTGCCGGGTGCCCTTGGCCTGGATTGGCCGTTGTTGTGGACAGGATGCTGGGCTCGATGGACCCTTGGTCTTTTTCCAGTGTGGCATTACTTATGTACTTATGCACCTGGTAAGTGCGACTTGAGAGGAAAGATATGAACCAGTGTCAAGAAAAATATCTCACAGCCAGCTACCCCCTTCCTATCTCCAAGTGCCTTGCTCTCAAGAAAACAAGGTTTACAGAATATTAAGGGGGTCGAATAATACATTCTGTAAATTAGACCCTTGCCCTTTTTCTATTTTTAAGGCCATGAGTGACAGATTAGTTGAGTCTATAACTGGCCTTGTGAATAGATCTCTTACTGAAGGGGTAAGGCCTCAGGGCCTAAAAAGAGCTCCATTTCTCTGCTTTTAAAGAATGAAAAATTGGGCGCCTCCGTTCTAAATAATTATCATCCAGTTTCTTCCATTCCTTTTTTAGCTAGTTTTAGAGAATGTTGTTCTTCAACAATTCATAATTTCCTTGACAAAAATCATTTTGAATTTCAACCAAAATACAATACAGTAAACTGTCCTTCTATGTTCACAGAAAAATATGGAAATCTAGAAACTTCCAGATTGATACTCAAAAGATAAACAGCATCGAGCTAAAGGAGTTAGGCGCTTAGATCTAGTAACACTCAAAAATTCTGCTCATTTCCTACGTTTAGAAAGACTCCTGAGGCAGGTCTTTGGCCAAAACACAGTGCCGTGCCAAGTTTTCTAGCAATAAAACTTGTGTTGTTAAGAATTTGAAGACTCTTTGATTTGTCCCCGGAGAACCTGGTCCGTTTCCCACTCTTCTTCTTTCTTTGTGTTCTCCGTGGGATGTCAGTGTTCTTCCACCTAGTTGGACTTTCTCTGTACTCAATGGCACAGTCCCCGAGATTCTGTAAAGGTTGCCCAAATTTTGGCACGCAGGGCAGATGTGCCTCCGTATTAATTAGTTAATGAGCCATTAACAATCAATTATTGTTAGTTGGCACTAATTTGGATTTACAGACACATCTGCCTATGAGCTATTCTGAAACGCTGTGCACCCAAAGTGTCTGGCACGCAAAAGGGGGCGTGACCACGGGAGGGGCATGGGTGGGTCTGAAACGTTCCAAACATTTAGGTGCAGTGTTATAGAATACTGGGGTTTTTGCACCCAACTTGCATGCCATGATTTCAGCAGGCATAAGTCCTTGTTCCCAAAATTGGACGCAGGAATTGATTCTAAGTGCTAGTCTATAAATATCACTTGGCGCAGAGTATCCTTTACAGAACATAAGTTTAGCGCAGATCTTTCCGGTGCCTACATTTTGGTGCTATTTATTGAATTTTTACTTATGTATTATCTATTTAAGCCTAGACCTAAGCAGTTTACTGTTTCTTACAGATACTGGCACTGTCCCAAATCGACTCACAATCTAAGTAGTACTTAAGCCAATGGAGGGTTAACACGCTTATTTTTGAAAGAGAAGGACGCTCATCTTTCAACACAAATCGGGAACGTCGTCCAAATCGGCATAATCGAAAGCCGATTTTTTTTGACACCCTCGACGGCTTTCTGTCGCAGGGACGACCAAAGTTCACGGGGGCGTGTTGGCAGGGTAGTGAAGGCGGGACTAGGGCGTGATTAGGAGATGGTCGTTCTCGGCCTATAATAGAAAAAACAAGCGCGTCCCCGATGAGCACTTGGCCGGCTTTACTTGGTCCATTTTTTTTCACAACCAGATGACCGGCCCAACGTGAGTTCTCAATGCTGAGTCACGTCAGGCTTCTTTATTGCCAGCCGGTTTCTAGAATTGTATCAGTGATCATTCAAAGGAGCAGAAGGTCTTCAGAAAATATTAGCTCCTTCAAGTCTTGACTTCCTGGATTATTAAACTGGTGTTAATGAGATTAGAGTGTCTGAAGGTCTTTGGAGAATGTTAAACACCTCTCAGGCTTTCAGAGGCTATATAATGTGTTGGAATACAAGCCCTTGGCGTGGCATTTATCTTAATAAGAATGACATCAAGGAAGTCTGTGTGTATGCATATGTCCATTGATGAAGACATAATCCACATATGGCTATGCACCAGAGTAATTCATTAGCCATTAGCACAGTGCATGTGCACCGTCTCTCAAGCCACAATGACAAACAGGGGAAAGTTCATTTTTATTAAAGGACAGTAAAGACTTCCTGATTATGACTGTGGGATTTTCGCCCTTTCTGAGCTTTCTATGTTCCACTAACACCATGCTTGAATTCTCTGGAGGACAGAAATAATGTAAGTGTTTCTGTCCTACCCACGTTAGTCACTCAAGGAGGGCCAGGATGCAAATTTGGAAGAAAAAAAGCACAGAAGAGATGAGAGGAAATCCAGATGCAGAGAACGTTATTGGCACGACAATTTTGCAAGTCTTTTGAGGTATACATCTGATAGAGCTCATTTAGAAAAAAAGTAATATTAATAAGACTTGCATTGGATTTTTATTTTACTTGTAATTCTCATTGAACTTTGTGGTAGTTGCAGAATATAAGAATAAATATATTATAACAAAAACAAATTAGCAGGGAAGACAAGAACAACCTTAATTCTCAGGTTCTGATTCTGTCTTGGTCAACATACATTTCTGCTCCAGCTTCCGTTTCTCTTCTGTCTTCAATGATTATGCAGAATTTTTCCTGTTTAATTTTTTTTTTTTTTTTGTGGGAAGCCTTGGAGCTTCTCTGATATCGCTTTGAGATAAGTGCATCTCTGATATCCTTGTCATTTGCACAGTGCAATAGGAAAATAATCTCAACTTGCAGAGTCTGGCTTCTTGAGATTTCCAGTCTACTATACGCCTGCATTATTTTGCTGAGAGGGTGGCAGATGCCCGGCATCACCCTTTTTTTAATTGAAATTGTGTTATATATGCATTACAAGAATGCAAAGGAACATAATTTATTGATTTATTTGCTACATTTGTATCCCACATTTTCCCACCTATTTGTAGGCTCAATGTGGCTTACATAGTACCGGAGAGGCGTTTGCAGACTCCGGTGTAAACAAATACAGAGTGATGTTGTGGTAAGATAAAGTTCATGTGGCACAACCACACTAGGGAATGTACAACGGAAGAGTTGTGTTATGTCCATTACGTACTTTAGTTTTGTTGTGTTGCAGAGATCAGGCATTTATGTTGGATCGGTAGGGTGTGCCTTTTTAAACAGGTTCGTTTTTAGTTTTTTTCTGGAAGTTTAGGAGGTCGTACGTAGTTTTCAAGGCTTTTGGTAATGCGTTCCACAGTTGTGTGCTTATGTAGGAGAAGCTGGATGTGTAAGTTGATTTGTATTTGCGTCCTTTTCAGCTTTGGTAGTGCAGATTTAGGTACGTCCGTGTTTATTCATCAATGCACTGAGCCAAATTCATGTCAATAAACAACACAGCAAATCATAGCTCATATCGTGAAGAAGGTACAAAACACATCAACACTCTAACTGCAATCTAGGATTAAAACAAACAAAAAAAATCTCAGATTTGCCAAGAAGGAAAGTTTCCAAATCCATCGGTTCCAAACCCCCCCCCCCCCCAAAAAAAACAAATCATCCCCTGATACCCAATTACTGAAACCTTGAAAATAGTCATTCTGAGGGCCAATTCCCTTGGTTTAAGTTCGGGAAAATCTCTTCTATGCACCTGAGTAGCCCTAGAAACATCAGGAAAAATATTTAGGGGTTGATATTCAAAGCAAAGTAACTGGACATGAACCATTTCTGTCAGGTAAACTTGCTTATTCAGGGTCAACTGGTCATATTCAGCAGCATTTAACGGGTTAGTGACGTTAAAATTTTGTCCTACTTCTGTTGTATTATTGGGGCAGGAAATGTTTGCTCAAGACAGAGAAAAACGTGGTGGCTTTGGTTGGATTATATTTGCCGTCTGTCCTTTGCTGCTTTCAATCAGCATCAGAACATGCTCACTGCTTATAAGGTTAATGGCCGCAAGTCTCATCTTGACCCTTTATCTTCCCTTCTTGCTTCAAGGCCACTGATATTCCTCTGATTATACTTATGCTTCATTGCAGCAAAAGATCCTCTGTTTCATAGTCATTACCATGGGCTGGAGAGAGAAGTTATGAAGGAGTCAAATATCCCACCCCCCACCCCCCAAAAAATAATGCCTCCTTTTCTCCCTCCACTCTTTCTTCCACTTTCCGAAAAGACCCAACAAATGGAACCAAGCAACATTACCACTCAAGAATGGACAGGAAGTGCTTCTCGGCCCCTTGCCGTTGTTGGCTTATTGCACCCAGTAGAAGCAATGGAGAGAGATGGGGAAGAAACATTTGCTGCTCGGAAGCATGTTACATAAGTACATGCCATACTGGGAAAAGACCAAAGGTCCATCGAGCCCAGCATCCTGTCTCCGACAGCGGCCAATCCAGGTCAAGGGCACCTGGCAAGCTACCTAAATGCACAAACGTTTTATACAAGTTATTCCCGAAATTGTGGATTTTTCCCAAGTCCATTTAGTAACGGTCTATGTATGTATGTATGTTATGTACTTTTGTATCTGCCACGTCTGATGAAGAGCCATTACAAGAGCTTTGTGCCACAAACCTAGTTAAAAGACATCATGGGCCTTATTAAAAGTTATGCTTCTAAATTTATGTTCCTAACATTTATGCTCCTAAATTACAAGCATAATCTATTTTGGAGCATAGAGTATGCTCGTAATTTAGGAGGATAACCTTTATAGAATAAGGCTCTATGCTCCTAAATTTACGCTTTTAAATTTACGTTCTTAAATTTACACTCCTAAATTTAAGCTCCTAAATTACGAGCATAATCTACGTTCATAAATTTATGCTCCTAATTTAGGGCCTAATATGCTTATAGATTTAGCATACGTTTAGGAGCATAAATTAAGGGCCCCTTTTACTAATCAGCGTTAAGTCCAATGTGGGCTTACTGCTAGCTAAACAGGAAGTACCGCTGGGCTACCGCCAGCAGCCCGGTGGTACTTCCCACTCCTAGCGTGCCATCATATTTGCGCACTGCCCGGTTACTATCAGGTTAGCATGGAAGCCCCTACTGCCACCTCAATGGGTGGCAATAAGTGCTTCCCCCTGAAATGGCCACACGGCAAGTGCTTTACTTGCCACTTGGCCATTTCCTGCAGTAAAGAAAGACTTCCCTTTACCAGCTGTGGTAAAAGGGGGCCTCAGCAAGTCATTGCAGGCCCCCTTGTGCTGCAGCTTGGTAAAAGGGCCCTATGCTCCTAAATTTATGAGCGTACATTTAGGCGCATAACCTTTATAGAATAAGGCCCCATGTAACTAATTTCATTTCAGTAAAATGTAGTTAAACTGACAACACATTTTCCATGACTGATTATTTCTTACTGCTATTTATTCTTTCTGCAGGTATCAAAGCCAACATGGACAGAGGAAATCATACAAGTGTGACTGAGTTCATTCTTCTAGGGCTCTGGGACCTTCCAGAGCTTCAAGGTGTATTTTTTGGGTTGTTTGTGGTCGTCTACAGCATCACAGTTCTGGGGAATCTCATCATTATGGTATTAATAATGGTAGACCCTTGCTTTCACATTCCTATGTACTACTTCCTCAGTAACTTAGCCGGCCTGGAAATTTGCTATATAACTGTCACTGTACCTCAGATGCTGGTCAACTTCCTGGTCGAGAGAAAAATAATTTCCTTCAGTGCTTGCATAGCACAACTATATTTCTTTGGTTCATTTGGGTCAACTGAGTGTTTTCTCCTAGCAATAATGGCCTATGACCGATATTTGGCCATATGTTCCCCACTGCATTATAATATGCTTATGAATGGTAAGATCTGTACTAAACTCGTCCTTTGCTCTTGGCTAGTTGGCTTTAGCTCCACTTTGCTGTCAATAATGTTAATTTCCAGTTTGTACTTCTGTGGACCTAACAGGATCAAACACTACTTCTGTGACATTGCTCCGCTCTTAAAGTTGGCCTGCTCGGACACTTCTTTTACCGAAACTGTGATTTTCCTCTTGGCATCTGCTATCTTACTGATGTGTTGTTTTCTGACAGTGCTATCGTACATCAAAATCATAGCCACCATTGTGAAAATACCGTCTTCCTTAGGACGAGAAAAGGCCTTTTCAACCTGTGCCTCGCACATCTCCGTGGTTTTGGTGTATTACGGGACCATGATTTGCGTGTATGTTCGACCAACGGCAACCAGCGTTTTTGACGTCAGCAAAGTAGCCTCTGTACTGTACACCGTAGTGACTCCACTGGTCAATCCATTCATCTATACCCTACGAAACAAAGATGTAAAGAGATCCATCCGAAGGCATGCTAACAGAGCAGTTGCTCTCTTGGAGACCATAGGAAAATAAATCAAATGTATATATATTTAGTAAACATAACAAATATATAGGGGTAGCATTTATTGTGGAATTTAGGTGCTTTATGAACGATAAAACATTCTAAAAGAACAGTTTAACATTGTTTTTATGGGTCTGCCACTGTCTATCATGAAAACATTACAGGCTCAATATTCGAAAGGGTTTAACCGGACTGGAGAGCCTCCTGCCTGGCTAAAACCTATCGAGCTAGCCAGCCGCTGTATTCATCAGCATTTAACTGGGTAGTACCACTAATCGGTCAACCCCTTACTAGCTAGGTTAGGGGTGAGCCGAGGGGAAGGAGTTAGGGCAGAGTGCCAACATAGCCAGTTAGTAGCGATATTCAGTCTGTTACCCAAATAAATAAGCATGAAAAGTTAGCACAGTCTTTTTGCAGTCCTAACCGTATGCACCGAGTTAACCAGGCATCGGTCTGAATTTTGGCTTGGCGCCTGGAACTGTTCCCCCCTAAGCTGAGCTGGTGTCCTCCAAGTGCATTGCTACCAGTAGGGGGTGGTGCTTCAAATATTGTGCTTTTAATCTCCAGGGACAGGCAAGTTCCCTGGAGTCCCTCACTATTAGAAACAGCACCCCTCACTGGCAGGATTGTAGGTGAAGCAGTGGCTTAGGAAGGGGGGGGGCGGGAGGGCCGGTCCGCCCCGGGTGCACGCGCTCGGGGGGGTGGGGGGTGTGCCGGCCCCGCTGGTTCCCTGCTCTCTGTGCCCCGGAACAGCTTACTTCCTGTTCCGGGGCAGAGAGAGCAGGGAACCAGCGGGGCCGACGCAGCTCCGAGTGACGTGCACTCGGGGCGGATCGGCCCTCCTGCAGGTAAGAATGCGGTCCGGGGGGGGAGGGTTTGCACTCCGGGGGAGGGTGCGCCGTGCTGCACCCGGGGGAGGGGTGTGTGCAGCGGCGACCCGCCCCGGGTGCCATTAGCCCTCGCTACGGCACTGAGGTGAAGGGCTCTCACTTAGAGGGAACAGTGATCACCGAGCTGCACATGTCCTGGCATTGAATATCCAGGGCTAGGTAAGCCACTTACCACAGCTGGCTGAAAATTACTGCATGCAAATTTTACAGAATGTTGCTGCTCAGATTATCTTTGGTATTTCTAAATTTGAACACATAACTCCATTTGCATCAGCTTCCGATAGCTTTTCAAGCAAAATTTAAGGCAGTGATGCTGATTTTTAAGGCGTTGCTTGGGATGTCCTCTCCCTGTTATCTCCACTTCAGCCATTTTTAGATTGCTGTACTATGGTAGACTTTTGTAGTTCCGTCGGTGAAGGTGATGTGGAGGTAGCGCACCTGGAATTGGAGTTTTGTAGCAGTTAGTCCAGTGATTTGGAATTTGTTTTCTCTTTAGGATTGAGGTGAACGTGGTTTTAAGCAGTTTCATTGAGAGATAAAGACTTGCTTATTTAGGCAAGCTTTTAAGGCAGAACTGGAGCTAAATTGTGAATGTAAGATGTTTGTATGTTTTATGTGTGGTGTATGTTATAATTGCTGTTAATGTTTTCTGTGAACCTCCTAGTACCTAGGGCTGCACACTGATTAAAACTTTTAATCGCATGATTAATGGCAAGCCCCCCCCCTCGCATTTTCTCCGGTATATTGCAAAATTTAAAGACAGCGGATGTAAATTCACAAAACTGGTGGTCCAATGGGACCCTTGACAGCCCCCTGCTATCCCTGATCTAGCAGTGGTGTCTCCCTTCCTCCTTTCCTCCCTGAACCTAACCCCTTCCCCTCATGCCTCAGAATAGAGGAGGGAGGGACTAGCACTCTCCCCCTCCTCCGGGTGCCACCTCAAAATGATGGTGCCCTGCCCAGTACATCCTGGGATACACTGGGTGTGGCTTAATTTCCATATAAGGGAGTCTCCAAGCCTTGTGTTTGGTGGGGGAGGTTTACGTGCTGGAGGTGAGGGGTCTGGGGGTCCACTGGACCTCTAGCTCCCCTGTATTTGAGGCTTGAGGTTTGACAGATCTGGGCTTTTTTATTTTGACAGCCTGGACCTGTCAAACAAGTGCAGGAGGATCGTGCCTGAGCACATGCCCAGGCACAATCCTCCCGCGCCTTTCCCCCCAATGATCAGCGCTAAAAATGTGACTAAATTTGCATGTTATTAGCATTGATCATTTGGGAACTAATTCCTCGCAGTGTTCCAGCACTATTTCTTATAGAGCTGTTTCGGAATTGATCATCGGGTCCTTGGAGTGGAAATTGGCTCTAAGCGCTATTCGATAGACAGCACGCAACTCTGAGCGCCGTCTGCAGAATGGGGCTCTACTTGGATTTTTTGGGGGGCGCCATTTTTGGAGCACCATTTACTGAATCTAGGCCATTAGGCATGACGTAATGTTTTCCTTATGATCTATAGCCAACTGGTCAACACCTCTACGTTTCAGCCAAGTATGGAAGTTCATGTGCCTGTTTAATGACATTCCCCATTGCCAACGTCACCAAATCTGAGTTTCTGACTAATTTTAGGAACGTGGCTTTTATTTTTTTTTATGAATCACAATGAGCTATCATGATTGCAATTCTTGCCTCTGCAGTTGTAACATTGCATCACTTTGCAGATTCTTTGAATTGAGAGTTACGAGGTGTAGTACTTTGGCATTAAACCAACTAAATCAATTGCTTTTCTTTTTTTTAACTTAATCTAATTGTCATTATCCTACTTGAACTGCTTTGCCCTATACTTCAATCAAGCTAATTGGGAAGGTGCCTGAACTGTACCTAAGTCTCTAATGGGCTTAATTAACCGCCAGTTTATTGACCTGGGAGTCACTATCAGAAGACTAATTAGTGTTTGTTTCATTCTTCCTCTGACAAAGTTTCCTGAATCCCCCAGAAACTAATTAAACAGAGATAGAAGGCTTAGCAAGCTGACACTTAATGAGGAAATGCTAAAGTTAACTTTGTAATTGAGCAACCATGCGATTGCTTAGAAGCATTAATGCGTTGCCTGGCTACGCTGTTGTCTGCAGGCCTTTGCTGACAATGTGGGCATCTCATAGTACCGGTTACGGACATCATTATACAGAAAGAGAACCTCACATCTTCTGCACGTTAATTACAATGCCAGGCCCAGGGTATCACTCTAGTTTTGGTACACATGAAATTGTAATTCTGTTTTTCTTAGGACACGTAGCTCTATCAGTTCATCTGTGCAATGGGCTATGACCAGAACAGGCTCACTATATCCCCTTTGAAATAAAAGCATTGGCAGCTCTAACAGACACTGTTTTTTTTTTTAAGAACCTAAATTACAACTTGGGATATGCAAGAGCTGAAACTGGGGTTGCCTTGCTCTATTTCTGTTGCACAGGAGTCATCCGTTAATTTTGGCTGAACAGGCCAACTGAAGGCCGTGACTTAATAGGATGTTGGCACAGTTCCTGTTGCATCCTGTTACATAACAAGTGGCAGACTGCCTAGGGAATTGTGGTTAGAAAATCCTGGGCTGTGTTGAAATCATCTGTCAACACGAAATCAGCACAGTGGAGCTTTTGTTTTGCATTAGACTTCGCGTATAACCTCTGCTGCCTGGCTCTAGGCCATGCTGTACGATTTCAGCCTACTGTTATTTTTCATGTTTCTATGAGAATTCTGGGGTCCAGAGTCCTCTTGTTCCTCCTCTCAAAATATCCACAATAGGGCTGGACCAATAGTCTCCTTCCATGTGTGGATTGAGCTACTTGATGTTTAAAATAAACAGTGTACAGTTTAGCTATGCCACCGCACTGCACCTCACCCAGCCCAGCCCAACCCAGTTCATCAGAGTACCCTAAACATAACAACTGCAATAAATTATATATATTAAAAGTTGAATCCAGGATACTCAATGACGTCTTTTAAGCATCCATTTTTACTACCCTAAAGGATGGGTGCGCGTGCTTTAATTTTCCATTGCAGTCTAAAATCGCCGACAAATACTTGCATGCATGCATTGAGCCAATTGGCACAATAATTGAGATCTTAATAAGCAATTATCGGTGCTAATTGGAATTAATTAAAATTTACGCATGTAAATTTAGATGCAGGATCTGCTGATCAGCTTCCTGGCAGACAAGAAAGTGATTTCCTTCTATAGATGGGCTGCTCAACTATATGTTTTCCTTTTCTTGGCATCGACTGAATCAATTGTCCTAGCCTCTATGGCTTATGACCGTTATGTGGCCATCTGTAAACCCTTACGTTACACCATCCTCATGGATAGAAGAGTGTGCACCCAGATGACAGTGGCATCACGGATAGTTGGAAACATTTATGTGGTTATCCACACAATGAACACTTTCCGATTACCTTACTGCAGGTCCAACATCATCAACCATTTCTTTTGTGGTATCCCTGCCTTGTTAAATATAGCTTGTGCCGATACCTACATCAGCCAAGTAATGGTCTTTGCTGTTGGTGGTTTTCTAATGTTAGGCTGTGGTTTATTAATAGTAATATCTTATCCTATATAATAATTCTCACCTCCAACGTTCTGAGGCTGCCTGGAACCATGGTCTGCTAGGTGCTGTAGATCAAACTGACATCATGAATACCACTGATTGGCTGTGCCTTGGGTGAAGTCACAAAGCAAGCAAACCTATGAGATGCTGCAGGGCGTTTAATAGACAGGAGTGGAAGTGAGCAAAGCAAGTCTATGGTAAGCAAGGAAGTCCATTGGGTAATCTCTGTTTCCACTCCCCTACGCAACCGTCATTGGTATACACTCAAAAACAAGCAAACCTAGGAGCTGCTGCTTCACATTTTTGTTTTAAAATTGTTGATCCATCTGAAACAAGTCTAAAGCTGTTTCAGCTGGATAGACAGTGCCTTAAAACGTGGAGGACAAAAGGAGGGGGGAGACAGACAGACTCTGCAACTGGGAGGGAGGGAGGGTGACCGACCCTGCAACTGGGTGGGTGGGAGGGAGGGAGGGGGGACCCTGCAACTGGGAAAAAGGGAGAGAGGAAGGAAGGAAGGGAGGGAGGGGGGACCCCCCTGCAACTGGGAGGGAGGGGGGACCCTGGCACATACTATCATTCTCACACACACACACTCGCACCAGTCTCACTCTCTCTGTCACACACACACACTCGCACATTCACTCTCTCTCACACAGTCACTCTCACACACACTCTCTCAAACATATACACTCCGAGGAAAAGCTTGCTAGCGCCCGTTTCCTTTAAAACAGAAATGGGCCTTTTTTTATTAGTATTCATATAATTTGCTGTTGTGGAAGGACTTGGATTCTTCATGGTCTTGCCAGTCTAACCTCTCAAGCATGGGAACCTTTCTTTGTTTTGTTGGTAGTATTAAGAGAGTGACTTGTAGTGGAGGGCAGCTTAGTGGTTAGTTAAAAAAAAAAAAACCCAGTTAAAACAAAATTCACACAGAATTGCACCTGTTCTTTGGTCTGCATAATTTTTCAATAAAAGTCTATTTACAGACATATAAATAGGTCCCCCAACTCAGTTCTCAGAAATGCCTTTGCTTAAACAGTGTGTGCATAATTTGCAAGAAATGATGTAAAAATATTTCTGCAGTGCAAATTGCTCTGAAATTTATCCTTTTAAAACCCACAGCAATTCTAAATACATTTTAAGACTGTCTGTTCTTCCATTTAGGTGTGTTTCACAAAAAGGTGTGAGCTGTTTTTGGGGAGAGTCTTTCTATATATTTGTTAGGAATGTACAGGCCAAAAATAAATGTTTAGTTTCCCATGTCATTTGTGGGATTTTTCATGTCATTAAAGATTATTGATGTTTTTGTTTGCTTTGGGTAAAATGTTGTGCAATATTTAGAATCAGTAATCTCAGTGTTGAAAGATGTTAACTGCTGATATGGAAATTAGTACTTGTAGTACCCAACTGGCCTTCACCAGTCTAAAATGGTGCCTGAGGAAGAAGCATATTACACTGAAGACCAAGATGAGAGTTTTGCGTGCCGAAATCATGCCACTCCTTCTCTAAACATCGAAAGAATGGACACTGCTAGCTGAAGATTTGCGAAAACAACAAGACAAACGGTCTACAAAATCCAATATGGAGAATAGAAGATAAGCAGATTATTATTTTATTATTTATTGCATTTTTGTCCCACATTTTCCCACCTATTTGCAGGCTCAATGTGGCTTACATGATTATGTTAACATTGTCATATCAGGATATCAGATACAGTAGAATTGAGCATAGTATAAGTAAGGGAGGATAGAAGAAGGAAGGGAGTGATTAGGGTAGTTGTAGAGGGTGGGCTTTCATAACTGATTGGGTTGTGAGGTATGTTAGTGAGGCTGCCGGTTATTGGATCTCATTGTAGGCTTTGTTGAAGAAGTATGTCTTCAGAGATTTGCGAAAGATAGTTATTTCGTTGATTGTTTTCAGGTCTGTAGGTAGTGCGTTCCATAACTGCGTGCTCATGTAGGAGAAGGTAGTGGCATGCATCAGCTTGTATTTTAGTCCTTTACAGCTGGGGAAGTGCAGGTTGAGGAATTTGCAGGATGATCTTGTGGCGTTTCTGGTAGGTAGGTCTACGAGGTTGAGCATGTAGGTTGGGGCGTCTGCGTGAATGATTTTGTGTACCATCGTGCAGATCTTGAACGCAATTCGTGTGAAAATCATATGAAAAGCACAGTCTTTATTTGCCACTTTTAACTCCGAGATCTAAACAAGGTTGCCCAACATGGCCATGTTTCGCCACATGGCTGCCTCAGGGGTGGATGAATACCAGCTGGTGTGAAATCTCAAGCCTCGTCAAACTGATGAAAACAGTATCTCCAACCTGGGGCAGCTTGTGGCGAGTCAAAACCTGGCTGGAAGATTCTAGAAAGTCCTCCAAGAAAGTTTCTGGCATAGGCAAATTGAGGCTGAAGCAAAATGGCTCTTCTTCAATATGAACGATTTTTATTGAAGCTGCTCAGGAACAACTGAATTGAAAGAGACTCACTATGGATGCCTTTTACATAACCAGCACTTCACCTGGGGACTTCTCTAAAAACTAAGGGTGTGCTGTACCAAGACTAGAGCATTAACACAACAATTCTTGGTTCAACCCTCTGGATGCCTACAGAGTATAATATGAAACACTAGTTGTATGGTATTGAACTGTGTTACAATTTGTATTGGCAATTCCTTTTCAGATTAATACAACAATAACTATTGAACCACTTATTGACAGAGTGAAGCCGATATCATACCCTGTCCTTTAGAAAGACCTTCATCTTATTTGGTTTAACTTATGATGTTCAAGCAGTGGCGTAGCCAGACCTATCATTTTGGGTGGGCTCACAGTTAGGATGGGTGGGCCTCCTAAAACTACCCCCCCCCCCCTTTGTCTTGCGTCTCTCTCCCTTTTCTCCAACCCCGGATCCAGTTTTATCCCCCTGCCCATGGCCTGGCAGCCCTGCAGGTGTACCTCAGCATTTTCTCTGGCACGGGAGCAACACGGCTTCATTGTCTGCACCGTCGCCACGATCCTGCATCTATCTCCCTATGTCTCAGCAGCAGCGGACCAGTGGTAGAGATTCATGCTGCCTCCTGCTTCGTTCTAACCCGGAAGCATCTCCTCTGCCGCGCGCCCGCATCCTGCCCCAGCAGAAACAGGAAGTTGTAATAATGGGGGTGGGACGCGGCAGAGGAGATGCTTCCGGGTTAGAAGCAGGAGGAAGCAAGAGGCAGCATGAATTGCTACCGCTGGTCCGCTGCTGCTGAGACAGAGGGAGGTAGATGCAGGATCGTGGTGGAGGTAGGCAGCGTCTGGGAAGCAGATGCAGGATCGGAGCTCAGCCTGCTCCCTCCGCTGCCGTTCTGACGAAGGTGCTCCACTGCTGGGTGGGCCTGAACCCAAACTGGGTGGGCATAGGCCCACCCAGGCCTACCCGTGGTTACGCCCCTGTGTTCAAGGTCTCTGTCATTGTACTGTGCCTGTGTCTTTATGTCTTCTCTGAGTGAAGCTTTACCTTTTGTAAAACACTGTATAAATATGTATTTAGCAATGGGGGTGCAGAGAGTAGGCTCGCCCGGTGGTAGCCCAAGAAACATATGTGTGTCTTTATTTATCCATCTCTCCCAGTGCCAGGTTGTACAAAACATTTGCTGCTCTTGCTGTAGCTCAGAGCTCTGGGAGCCATTTTGGTTTCTATAGAAAACTGAATTTTTGGGAAGATTTGATTTGTGTCTTTTGTTAACTGAAGTAAGGCAGCTTGGTTCTGTTCCCCTCGTTCCCTTTCTTCCATCTGATTCTCTGTAGTTCCTGGCACTTGTCCAAATTATCATTAGACATGTCTTGTCCTGTACACAGTCATATATATTATTAACTAAATAAACACAAGCACACCTTTGTGGTGCTTCTTAGAGGGCTAGCATATGAATTATCCAAAAATGCTGCAGGGTAATCCTTACCTCAATGAACAAAAGACACCGATCGTGTCTTGCAAAAAGTACAGTTTTCACTAGAAACCAAGGGGCCTTTTTACAAAGCTGCAGTAAAGAAGCACTAAAGCAGCAAAGGACTCAAATACAAATCAACGCATGCATCCAGCTTTTTCCTATTTAAGCGCACAACTATGGAGCGCACTGCCCAAAATAGTAAAAAACAACGTACGACCACCTGAATTTCCGGAAAGAACTAAAAACAAACCTGTTCAGAAAGGCATATCCCACCGACCCAACATAAAAGCCTGAGGACCTGCAACACAACCAAACCAAAAAAATCATTAATGGACACACCCCAACTTCCCTCTTCCTTCCTAAGTTCCCTAATATACCTACCTTACGTGAACCAATTCTACTACAATAACACCTGTATTAGCTCATTCCGGAACTGGCGAACGCCACTACGGTACTACGTAAGCCACATTGAACCTGCAAATAGGTGGGAAAATGTGGGATACAAATATAACAAATAAATAAATAAATGGTTTACCACAGGGTATGCTGAGGCGTCCTGTGATTATTTTTAGATGTGCGCATGCTACCCATGCACTATAAAGTTATTTTTTAGCACTGGGGGCAGGCCTGGGGGTGGAGAGTGGGTCTGTTCTGCACTAATGAGTTAGCGCATGGATATTGCTATATGCTAACCAATTAGCGCAGGTTTAGCGCATGAGTCCGTACCGCCTACAAAATAGGTGGTGGAAGGGGCTGTCACGTCTGTGGCCATGACCCCTCTCAGGTTCACCTTATTTCCTGTGGTCAGCTTCTGAGCTGGCTTCTGTCTGTTCTTTGTGAGTTAGTTCTGTCTCTGTCTCTGTGTGCTGGCTGTATTAGATTGTCGGTGTGCTGTCACCCGTTCCAGATTTCAGCTCAGTCCAGTCCGGATCTTCCAGGCTGCCCGACCCTTAGTTGCTTGGTGATTGTTGCACCTGAGTCTCAGCTGCCTGCTGGGCTTATTAGCCATTTGGAACCTCTCTGCCTTTGCCTTTGCATTGCGTCTAAGGCCCTGGTACGTTGGTGCTTGTTGCACTTCTGCTAGTCCGGTTGTTGCCTGAGATTCTTGCCTGTTTCTAGTTAGTCTGTGTTTAGTTTAGTTTAGGTTTTTCTTGCTTTCCTTGCCTGGTTTCTTGTTTGTAATTCTGTGTTTAGTTTCTGTTTGTCTGTGTTCTGCCTTTGGGGCTGCTTGCAGCTCTTAGTTCTGTGTCTTGTTAGTCACTGTTTGTTCCCTGTTTATTGGCTGTTCTGCAGCTTTCTGTTCTGCCCTTTAGCTTTCCCTTCCTTGCCCAGTCTCCTGCCTTGCTGCCCATGTTCCTCCCTTTCCCCTCTGACCCTCAGTCCCTGTGCTGCCTAGCTGTTATCCAGCTCCTGCCCTGTCCAGCAAGTCCTGCCGGCCACCTGAAGCCCAGAGCTCAACTCTGGGTGAAAAGTGGCCAAGTGCAGGTGATGGACCGCTTCATGGTGCCAAGAAGTATTTCGGGGCTAGTTACCCCGCTGCTAAAACTCTTAGGCTGATTAATTTTCCAAACGTTACTTCAGTTGCACCATTTAAGAAATATTTGTCTGAAATTTTGAAGATTCCAGAACAAGCCTAGCCACCTGTTTCAAAAATATTTTATTTACCGCCGTACAAGAAGGGGAATAAAGAATCTAATACTCAAATTGAACGAGCAGAAGCTTCTTTTGATATACTCAATTTAACTCAGATAATTCAAGAGGATGAGATGGGGACACCAGCAACACTAATTGTGACATTTGTATTAGAACCTGATCGTGATTGGATCCTGACACAATTCTTTTGTCACCGAGATGAACTTTTCATAAATTGTAAGATAAGAATATTTCCTGATATTGCAAGAGTAACCCAAAAGGGACGCCAATTATTCCTAAAATTACGCCCTAGGGTTTTACAATTGGGTGCCTTATTTTGGTTAAACTTTCCCTGTAAATGTGTATTGAAAGTTAACGCAGTTAGATGTATCTTTTTTGACCCTACTCATTTGAGTTCTTTTCTAGATTCTAAGATTGCTATTACACCTATGGTACAACCTTCAATACTATTCACATCTACTCCGTAATTATTATTGATTTGGCACCTTAGGTTTCCCTTTAGAATTCTTTCTTTAATTAGTTGAAATATATTTCATGGAATTTTACCTTGTTTTCCCATATTTTGTGGACTTGAAATGGAGTAAGAAATAATATATATATATACACTTATGTATAACTATATTACTTTGTTTATTGTATTATAATTTTTTATTTCTCTCCATTTTTGCATATCAAGAGTTTTCTTGACATATTGTTAATACTTATATAATAATAATAATAAAAGTGATATTAAGTAATTGACAACTACTAAGAACATGCATAGAAATAAAGAGGAGGTGAAATAAACTCATGTACTCAAGAGGTGTAATACAAATATATCACTAATTGGTTAAAAGCTAAGGGCCGATAAGAATCATCCATTAAAATAATTGCAAGACCATCCCTATATTAAACAACAAATCTTGCAGAAATCAAATCAACCAGCTCAACAAAAAACCTAATATAACATGGATGTAGTGAAGGGAAATCTTGCCTTACCAATCTACTACATTTCTTTGAAGGGGTGAACAAACTTGTGGATAAAGGCGAGTCAGTAGATATAGAGGGGCATAATCGAACGGGGGCGCCCATCTCTAAGGACGGCCCCGTAAAGGGGTGTCCCCGACCACATTATCGAAACAAGATGGGCGTCCATCTTTCGTTTCGATAATACGGTCGGGGACGGCCAAATCTCAACATTTGGGTCGACCTTAGAGATGGCCGCCCTTAGAGATAGCCAACCTTGGTTTTCGCCGATAATGGAAACCAAAGACGGCCATCTCAAAAACAGCCAAATCCAAGCCATTTGGTCATGGGAGGAGCCAGCATTAGTAGTGCACTGGTCCCCCTCACATGCCAGGACACCAACCGGGCACCCTAGTGGACTTCACAAATTGCTCCCAGGTGCATAGCTCCCTTACTTTGGGTGCTGAGCCCCCCAACCCCCCCCCCCTGAAGTACACTGCACCCACTACAACTGCTCCAGGGACCTGTATACTGCTGCGATGGGCCTGAGTATGGCATTTGAGGCTGGCAAAAAAGTATTTTTAACCTGTTTTTTTATGGTGGGAGGGGGTTAGTGACCACTGGGGGAGTAAGGGGAGGTCATCCCCGATTCCCTCTGGTGGTCATCTGCTCAGTTCAGGCATCTTTTCACAGCTTGGTCATGAAAAAAAATGGACCAAGTAAAGTAGGCCAACTGCTTGTCAGGGACGCCCTTCTTTTTTCCATTATCGGCCGAGGACGCCCTAATCACACCCCAGTCCCGCCCCAGTCCCGTCTTCGCTAACCTGCCGACACGCTCCCGTGAACTTTGGTCGTCCCCATGACGGAAAGTCGTTGAGGTGTCAAAAAATCGGCTTTCGATTATGCCGATTTGGGCGGCCTTGCGGGAAGGGTGCCCATCTCCCGATTTGTGTCGAAAGATGGGCGCCCTTCTCCTTCGAAAATAAGCTGGACAGTGTATCTGGATTTTCAAAAGGCATTTGACATAGTACCTCATGAAAGACTCCAGAGGACATTGGAAAGTCATGGGACAGGAGGTAGGGTTCTATTGTGGATTAAAAACTGGTTAAAGGATCTATTCTTACTGTACACCTCCTTGAGTGAATTCCTTCAAAAAGGTGGTAAATAAAGAAAAACAGAGAGTAGGGTTTAATGGTCAGTATTTTCAATGGAGATGGGTAGATAGTGGGGTTCCCCAGGGTTCTGTGCTGGGACCACTGTTTCCAACATATTTATACATGATCTAGAGATGGGAATAACTAGTGAGGTAATTAACTTTGCTGATGACACAAGCTTATTGAAAGTTGTTACATTGTAAGAGGATTGTGAAAATTGCAAGAGGCATCCAAATGTCAGATGATGTTTGATGTGAACAAGTGCAAAGTGATGCATGTGGGAAAGAGGAACCCAAACCGTAGCTACATGATGGAAGGTTCCACATTAGGCGTCACCGCTCAGGAAAAGGATCTAGGTGTCATCGTTGATGATGCTTTTATGTGGTGAATAAATTTTGGGACTTTTATTATCATCAATCTACTGTTTTGCTGCCTATCTTCGATCTTATAGATTGCATGATCATTTGTATTTAGCTAATACATATCTTAGCCCTTTAAGATGCATCAAAATAGCAAAAAACGAGAGAGAAAACAAGCTATGTTCATTTTCAATAATTATATGTGGACTTATTTAAGACATATATGACTTAAATAGGTCCATGCACAGTTGTTTATGGTCTAATGTATATATGAATATACGTTAGACCAGAAACAACTACATCACATTAATTTGAAAAAAAAATGGCTATTACTATGGACAATCAAAGGGAAGGAAGGAATTGAATCAATCAGCCGCCAGCCCTGCGATTCTATATATTGCGCCCTGGGATTCTATATTTTGAGTGGAAATCGAAGCCTGTTTACTAAGGCGCATTAGCGTTTTTAGCAGGCACTAAAATTAGTGTACGATAAACACTAGAAACACCCATAGTAATATATGGTTGTCTTTAGCATTTAATGCATGCTAAAAAGGCTAGGGCGCCCATAGCACAGCTTGGTAAACAGGGCCTCTAATTTGTTAACAAGCTAATCAACGCTGATAATTGGATGTTAGCAACCAGTTATCAGGGCTTAAATGGCATTAGTTAGAATTTATGCACATACTTCATTCACCAAGCATATTCTGTAAGGTGGTGCATGCAAATTCTAATGCATGCTGCTAAAAAGGGGGTGGGGCCATGGAGGTTTTGGGCGTTCTGAAAAAGTATGCACAGGGATATAGAATACATCTGCTCAGCCCATAAGTTAGATGCCGATATTTATATCAAGTTTTACTTGACATAAATGGATACACCTAGAGTTGCCCGCATTGGGCTTACGCCTCTTAGTAAAAGGAGCCTTGTGTAACTCGATGTAAACAAGAAATCAAAAGTGAATTATAGTAGAACATTCATGCCTGCCAGTGACTTGAATCTAGACATGTTAACGAGGGATTACACTATCATTCTATTATGGAGTCGGAGAGCCCAGATACTGTGAGACGTCAATGGAATCACCTCCATTGTACTGAGTTATTTTTTGAGGCTCTTTCTCCTTCCACGTTTTGAATGTTGAAGAAAAGGTATCCGTGGAATATTGTTAGTAACCTTTCTTTAGTGGGTTAATATCCAGCTCGTATTAATCCCTCGAAGTGAAATCTAAATCCTATTGGACACCTTTTTGCAAAGTTTCATCAGCACTCAGATATTAAATGATGAAGTTAGGAATTATCTGAGATAATTAGTCAGTAGTGGCCAGAGTTATCCCTGTTGTGTGATTAGAGCTCCATCCCGGGTGGGGTCTGCAAAGTGTTGAAATACTAGTGTGCTGCCAAGTCTAGGTATTGGTACTGGTTTGGAGTCAGAATACAAGAAATTTCTCTCCAGTTGGTGAGAGGTAAGATTCCATTTCTAGCACTGGTTTACACAAATAACGCAGAGAAAGGATAACCCTCAAAATGCAACTTTCAGGAATATCTAGAACTAAGACAATCTAATGCCTAACTAAAATTAGTATTTATGGTTTATTCATTTACTAGCCGTTAAGCCCGTAAAAACGGGCGAGTATTGCAGCCCTCCTCTCTCCCCTGGCCTCACCCCGTCCACCGATCCTCCCCCCATATCCAGCGACCTTCCTCTTTCCCTTGGCCTCCCCCCTCCCCCATGTCCAGCAACCCTCCTCTGTGCCCTGCTCTCACCCCAATTCCAGCAACCATGGCCTCTCCCCCCTGCCCTCCCCCCATGTCCAGCTACCCTCATCGCCACCGCTCCCTCCACCCTCCGTGCCGGGCCCCCTGCACTGACCTGACAGCGCCTCTCACCTCGGTGTGAAAGCGCTACAGGCAGCACCAGATCGCGGGAGCGGCGGTGGAGATAGGGGGGGAGGGTGGAGGTTGTTTCGCGTGATGTTCCTTTCCAGGTGGCAGCGGTGGCGGCGTCCAACAATTCGGCTCCGTTTCCCTCTCTGTTCCGCCCTCTGACGTCATGACGTCTTGACGCGAGGGCGGGACAGAGAGGGAAGTCTGTACTGTGCATTTGCAAGTGAGTATGGTCACTTGCCGTTTATATGTTTGATAGTCCACCTTTAGAACTTACATGTTTAAAACAATGAGCTACAAAACAACAGAAACGCAGTGAAGTAAAAACAGTCAGTAAGGCTCATGCAAATCAATGCATATCGTAAGCTTGGCCCAACAGATACTGTTTTAACATTGCTTTGAAGAAGGCGGCTTTTTTTATTTTTTGTAATTTTAAAGCCCAAGGCAACTTGTTCCATTCTGTGGATCCTGCCTTACTGAAGGTACCAGTTCCGGTAATGTCTAGTCACAAGTCTCTCAAGTTTGGGACAACAAATGCACAGGCACTTGCCGAACGCAGTGCCCCATAGGAAAATGTTGAAGCAATTTATGATTTCCCCAGCGTCCTCCAGCCTACTCTCTCCTTCCAACTGAAATTTAAATCCCTTACAACAGCACAAAGATTCGCGATACCTTGTGATGATAGATTTTGAAACGTGAAGCCATATTTTTGTAAAAAATGGCTTTAGCGCGTACTTACACAGGTCATTCCCAAGCTCTAAAGCCATGTGGGTAAAATGGGCAAATTTCTGAGGGCTCCTTTTACTGAATAGTGGTATACAGGAAGTACCATTGGGCTACTACAGCAGCCTGGTGGTACTTCCCAACCCTAACGTGCCATCATTTCTGGTGCTACAAAAATGTATTTATGTAGCACCAGAGTGTACCCGGCGGTAATCGGTAGTGCTGCACGCTGCCTGGTTACCACCAGGTCAACACGGGAGCCCTTACTGCCACCTCAATGGGTGGTGGTAAGGGGTCCCCCCCTGAAATGATCGCACAACAAGTAATTTACTTGCCGCCTGACCCTTTCCTATAGGAAAGCGAGACTTCTCTTTTACCAGCTGCAGTAGAAGGGGACCTTGGCGTGCAAGTAAAAGCATGCCGATGCTAGAGCCAGCCCCCTTTTGCCATAGCTTGGTAAAAGGGGCCCTCAGTGAGCAGCGAGCATGGAATTTTGGTACATTCTTTTACCCATTAAGTCTATAGATTTAAGGTCCTTGTTTGGAGAATAAGGCATACGGTCTTTAGATGTTTTGTTCCTCCTCATTGCAGATTTGACTATCAAAGAAACATGAGACAATTGTTGCTTGCCGTGTCCTAAAACTTCCTACACTCAATATTTATTATCTGAATTTCGTTTACTTGGTCTAACTAAATAAGGAGTTGACCAAATGGATATGTACAGGTCTTGAAGTATTTCATCTCTAGGGAGCCGCAATACTCTCTCCTTATGAAGGTCATATAATGGACATAGAATAACTCTTCCACTCTACGATTGCCTAATGTGTCTGTACACACGAACCTTATTCTACCACAACATTACTGTATTTGTTCATACCGGAATTGGCCAACGCCTTTACGGTACTATGTAAGCCACATTGAGCCCTGCAATAGGTGGGAAAATGTGGGGTACAAATGTAACAAATAAATAAATAAATATTAATAGTCACATGCTAATTTTCCCATTAGCACATGAGCACCTACTGCCACCAATTTCGTAGGCGATAGGGACTCGTGCGCTAACCGATTGCTAATCAGTTAGTGTGCCATGGCCATGCACTGACCGAATCAGTGCAGAACACACTTACTCTCCACCCCCAGACCTGCCTCAGCCCTTAAAAAATAGAATCTGTTTTTTAGCACATGGGAAGCAGGCATTACTGTCAAATTTACTGCGAGATACCTGAGCACACCCCGCGGTAAGCCCTTTTCCTAAAGTTTAGCACATGCTCACAGAATTAGAACACATTAAGAAGCCCTTTTACTAAAGGGTTGCCACGGAGCAACAGGCTTCCTCATGGCAACCCAGAGCTACCTCCAGCCCAACACGGATGTTGGCGCTCGTTCTGCCTCGAGCGTGCACCATTTCTGGCAGTACAGAAAATAATTCCATAATTTCTAGCACGGCACTAACGCAGCAGTAATCTTTGACTCCTCTCTCTCCTTCTCTGCTCATATTCAACAGATTGCCAAAACCTGTCATTTCTTTCTCTATAACATTAGCAAAATCCGTCCCTTCATCTCTGAACATTCTGCCAGAACCCTTAACCACACTCTTATCACCTGTCGTCTTGATTATTGTAACCTGCTTCTCACCGGCCTCCCTCTCAGCCATCTCTCTCCTCTTCAATCAGTCCAAAACTCTGCTGCGCGACACATTTTCCGCCAAAGTCACTATGCACACGTTAGCCCCCTCCTTAAGTCACTTCACTGGCTCCCTATCCATTTCCGTATTCAGTTTAAGCTTCTCTTATTGACCTATACGTGTATTCACTCTGCTGCTCCCCAGTACCTCTCCACTCTCATCTCTCCCTATGCCCCACCTTGGGTACTCCGTTCTGTAGATAAATCTCTCTTATCCGTCCCCTTCTCCTCTACTGCTAATTCTAGACTCCGTTCCTTCTGTCTTGCTGCACCTCAACGCCTGGAATAGACTTCCAGAGCCTGTGCATATAGCCCCGTCTTTGGCCGTCTTCAAGTCCAAACTTAAAGCCCACCTCTTTACCACTGCTTTTGACTCCTAACCTCTACTCACTTGCCCTGTCCTTTTTATCCTCACCTCTTTATTCCCTTACCTTTAATTGTTCTGTCTGTCTGCCTGTCTTATCTAGATTGTAAGCTGTTTGAGCAGGGGCTGTCTTTTTGTATATGGTGTACAGCACTGCGTATGCCTTGTAGCGCTATAGAAATGTTAAATAGTAGTAGTATTTTATACCTATCTTTTTTTATTTAGATTTTGCTCACACCTTTTTCAGTAGTAGCTCAAGGTGAGTTACATTCAGGTACTCTGGATATTTCCTCTGTCGCAAGAAGACTCACAATCTAAGTTTGTACATGAAGCAATGGAGGGTTAAGTGACTTGCCCAAGATCACAAGGAGCAGCAATGGGATTTGAACCGGCCACCTCTGGATTGCAAGACCGGTGCTCTAACCACTAGGCCACTCCTCATGGACCATGTAGCTCTTAGCGAGTGCTAATGTCTATTAGTACATGCTGAGTTTTAGTAAAAGGGCTATTTTGATTGTAGACTGCCTTCAGTAGAGTGGATCTGGAAGATGGTATGTAAATGTATAAATTGAATTCTGTGTTGAAAGTAAATGTATGAATATTTGTGAAAACGAGATCATTTGCAAGTAACTCTGTTTGAAATCACAGTAAAATGTTGCTGTAAAGAAGTTACACATATGTACTTCTGACCTTTCTTTCTGAAGGATGGAAGAGTAAATGAACCCTGATTCAGATAATAATGCACTGTGGAACTGATGTGTATTATATATTCTAACGGCCATGTTTCTCCTGATCAAAGATATAGTGTTGAGTGCCATTACCCAATCAACTTTTGTGTGTCTCTATCTATGTTTTTCTCTCAGTACTAGATATCACAAAAAATGTTTGCTGCTTTTCCTTTAAGCGCTGATGGTTTCTAGAGAAGACGGAACTTATTGCAAGTTGTGACTGGTTCCTTTGAGGTAAGGATTATCCCGCAGCATTTTTGGATAATCCCCATGTTAGTCCATCGGAATTGCAAAATATAAGAAATCAAACAAGCTATGTTCATTGCTATGCTTCTTCTTATTTACTTAAGTACATAAGCACTGCCACACTGGGAAAACACCAAAGGTCCATCAAGCCCAGCATCCTGTCTCCGACAGTGGCCAATCCAGGCTTCAAGAACCCAGCAACCTCCCCCCCCCCCCAAAAAAAAAAAAACGTAATTCTTAATAATGTTCAATGGACTTTTCCCTCAGGAATCTATCCAAACCCCCCTGAAATTCTGTAAGGCCATCCGCTGTCACTACATTCTCCAGCAACGAGTTCCAGACTCTAACTACAGGCTGAGTAAAGAAAAACTTTCTCCTGTTTGTTTTAAATCTACCATATTCTAGCTTCATCTTGTGTCCCTTGGTTTTGTTGTTGTTTGAAAGTGTAAACAAACGCTTCACATCTGTCCGCGCTATTCCGCTCATTATCTTGTAGACTTCTATCATATCACCCCTCAGCTGCCTTTTCTCCAAGCTGAAGAGCCCTAACCTTCTCAGCCTTTCCTCCTAGGGAAGTCGTTCCATTCCCTTTATCATTTTCGTCGCTCTTCTCTGCACTTTCTCTAATTCCTTTATATCTTTTTTGAGATGCGGCGACCAGAATTGGACACAATATTCTAGGTGCGGTCGCACAGTGGCGCGATACAACGGTATTATAACGTCCTCGTGTTTCGCTTTCTTAGCTGCCGCAGCACACTGAGCAGAAGTTTTAACGTCTTATCTACGATGACTCCCAGATCCCTTTCTAGGTCTGTAACTCCTAAAGTGGAACCTTGCATGACATAGCTGTAATTCGGGTTCCTCTTACCCACATGCATCACTTTGCACTTGTCAACATTGAACTTCATCTGCCACTTACACGCCCAATCCCCCAATCTCTCAAGGTCCTCTTTTAATCTTTCACACTCCTCCTGCGACTTGATGACCCTGAATAATTTTGTGTCATCTGCGAATTTAATTACCTCACTAGTTACTCCCATCTCTAGGTCATTTATAACTATGTTAAAAAGCAGCGGTCCCAACACAGACCCCTACGGGACCCCACTAACTACCCTTCTCCACTGAGAATACTGACCATTCAACCCTACTCTTTGCTTCCTATCTTTCAACCAGTTCTTAATCCACAGTAATACCCTACCTCCGATCCCATGACTCTCCAGTTTCCTCTGGAGTCTTTCATGATTCACTTTGTCAAATGCCTTTTGAAAATCCAGATACACAATATCCACAGGCTCCCCACTGTCCACATGTTTGTTCACTCCCCTCAAAAACATGCAGTAGATTGGTGAGGCAAGACTTTCCTTCACTAAATCCATGCTGACTTTGTCTCATCAGCCCATGTTTTTGTATGTGCTCTGTAATTTTATTCTTAATAATAGCCTCTACCATTTTGCCCAGAACCGACGTCAGACTCACCGGTCTATAATTTCCCAGATCTCCTCTGCAACCCTTTTTAAAAATCGGCATAACATTGGCTACCCTCCAGTCTTCCGGTACCACACCTGATTTTAGGGATAGATTGGATATCACCAACAGTAGCTCTACAGGTTCATTCTTCAGTTCTATTAATACTCTGGGATGAATACCATCCGGTCCTGGTGATTTACTACTCTTCAGTTTGCAGAACTGACCCATTACATCCTCCAAGTTCACAGTGAATTCATTTAGTTTCTCCGACTCGGCTGCTTCAAATACCCTTTCCGGCACCGGTATCCCTCCCAAATCCTCCTCGGTGAAGACTGAAGCAAAGAATTCATTTAATTTATCCACTATGGCTTTGTCTTCCCTGATCGCCCCTTTAACACCACTTTCATCCAGTGGCCAAACCAATTCTTTAGCCGGGGTCCTTTTACTACAGTGTGGTAACACCTGGGCTTAGTGGGTCCAAAATAAATAAAACAAATAGCAGGAAGTATTTTTTCACACAAAGAATAGTTAAGCTCTGGAGCTCACTGCCGGAGGATGTGGTAACAGCGTTTAGAGTATCTGGGTTTAAAAAAGGTTTGGCCAAGTTTCAGGAGGAAAATTCCATAGTCTGCTATTGAGATAGACATGGGGGAAGCCACTGCTTGCCTCAGGATTGGTAGCATGGAATGTTGCTGCTAATTAGGTTTCTGCCAGGTACAATGTTACTACTCTTTGAGATTCTGCATGGAACCTTGCTATTCGTTATGATTCCGGAATCTTGTTACTCTTTGGGATTCTGTAATGTTGCTACTTCTTTGTGATTCTGGAATCTTGCTACTGTTTTGGATTCTGCCAGGTACTTGTGTCCTGGATTGGCCACTGTTGGAAGCAGGATACAGGACTAGATGGACCATTGGTCTGACCCAATATGGTTATTCTTATGTTCTTAATGCAAGTTCTTTCACACACACTAAGCCCAGAATTTATGCAGAAGGTTTTTTTTAAGCATTTTGTTTTTTGCAGGTTATTTGCTAATATTGGAGGAAAGAATCAGGAGAAAAACTTCTACAGTGACACACAGGCAGCAAAGACAGCAAAGGTGATCCAGGGAATGAGGAACAGATGAGAGTTCATCAAAACAGATTGCATTGATGAGAGTCCCAACTTGGCCAACTTTTGCCTTTGTCAGGAGTCACCAAGTTCCTTCAGACAAATTCTGAAAGGTTCAATGCAAAGACACATTATCGATAACGTATATAGTAGCATCTCCCTCTCATCACATCTATTCAACAATATGTAGATTATGTGTCTTTGCGCTGAACCTTTCAGGATTTGTCTGAAGAAACTTGGTGACTCCTGATGAAGGCAAAGCTGAAACCTGGCTGTTGGGTCCCTCTTCAATAAAATCTGTTTTGATGAACTCTCGTTTGTTTCTCATTCCCTGGATCACCTTTGCTGTCTTTGTTACCTATGTGCTAATATTGCCATAGATAAATAGATAGATAGATAGATAGATAGATAGATAGATAGATAGATAGATAGATAGATAACTCCTAATTTTGCTATAAAAATCTTTTTCTCTTTAACATTCAAGGTCATTGGCTCGTAGACATTCTTAATGAAGAGAAGCCACCACAGAACAATTTCATATGGATTTTACAAGCTTTTCAAAGAATTATTCCAAAGATGCCTACAAGCCACTTTGAACCAAAACCTGTTTTTGGAAAATAATGGGATACAAGAATGCATAAATAAATAAAATAAATACATCATTGACATTAGTTTTCTATTAATGCCTACACATGAGAGACTGCTGATAAACTGGTTTAAATCTCTTCAGCTACTAGGCACATTCCCTCTAAGTCTACTCTACTTGGACATTGACTCAGCCTCCATTAAGTCAAGTGGACAAATTAATATGTTTGATTGGTCCAATTGCCAGATATTGTCAATAAATTCAGACTTGGCTTTTGTAGATGGCTTACCAAGAGATTTTGTTTAAAAAAATAGCATCCTGTCAGGAGCAAAACATGGTTGAGTGAAGATTGCTTGCTACAAGTGTTTACGAATTGAACACTGATCAACTGAAAAATAGAAGTTTATTGCATGCTGTATAGATTTTAAGAGTTTTCCTCCCCATTGCCATTTTCTTTGCAGGTCAAGACTGAAACAGGGATGAAAGCTTACAACCACACTATGGTGTCGGAATTTGTAATCCTGGGGCTTGTGAGCTCCCAAGAGACTCAAATATGGCTATTTATGGTGTTTTTATGTATCTACTTTCTAACCATCATGGGCAATGTTGTTATCATCACAGTAGTAAAATTAGACCGTGGCCTTCACACCCCCATGTATTTCTTCCTCAGTAACTTGTCTTTTTTGGAGATCTGGTACACCACAACGATTGTCCCTAAAATGTTGGCCAACTTCCTGTCAGTAAGCCAAACTATTTCATTCTCCAGTTGCATGATTCAGTTGTACTGCTTTGTTTGCTTGGGGGCTACTGAGTGTTACCTCTTGTCAGTGATGGGTTATGATCGATATTTGGCCATTTGTGCACCTCTGCATTATCCAACACACATGAATAGCACATCTTGTTTCCAGCTGGCGCTCGGTTCCTGGGTGTGTGGTATCCTCACAGGCTTGTTACCAGTGATGTTAATATCTAGATTGCAGTTCTGTGGTTCTAACTTCATAAACCACTTCTACTGTGACATTCCCCCACTCTTAAGTCTGTCTTGCACCGACACTTTTGTGGCGGAAATAACCATTTTCGTGCTCTCGTTCTTGGTTCTTCTTTGCTGTTTCCTTCTGACTGTGGTGTCGTACATTTTCATCCTGTTCTCCATATTGAAAATTCCTTCTGCCACAGGGAGGCAAAGAGCCTTTTCTACCTGCGGGTCACACTTGATCGTGGTGGTAATATATTACGGGACTATGATATTTATGTATGTCAGACCCAGCTCCAGTTATTCATCCAACCTCAATAAAGTTGTGTCTGTTTTTTATACAGTCATCACTCCAATGCTGAATCCTGTGATATATAGCTTGAGGAACAAAGATGTTAAAAATGCAACAAAAAGACTAGTGCGAAAATTAATTTTCTCCTAGATATATTGCACAGTTACATAAATGTATAATGCTGAATACTCCATTTGTGATGTCCATAAGAAGTCAATGGTGCAATGAGTCCAATCTTCCTTCAGTTTTCCTTCTCTGGACAGTTATTATCTTTGATTACTCAGGGGAAAAGCCAGGAACCATCCTTATACAATGGCATCCTGAAAAATGGCCTGCGGTAGTGTAGGTGCAGGTTTTGAGCGTGTGCCGATCCATTTTTCAACGTGCCTGTAAAAAAAAGTCCCTTTTTAAATTCTTTTTGCCGAAAATGGACGTGCGGCAAAATTAATATTGGCGTGCGGCCATTTTGGATCTGAGACCTTACCGCCAGCCATTGACCTAGCGGTAAAGTCTCACACAGTAACCAGGCGGTAATGACCTGCGTGCACCGAAAAATGAAATTACCGCAAGATCCACATGGTAGCTGGGCGGTAAATCCATTCTGGCGCACGTTGATGCTTACGCGGCTTAGTAAAAGGGCCCCTAATACTTTTACCACACATTTAAAAGACTTCATATAAGCAATGGTCAAAATACGTCTCTAGATCAAAATATATGAACCCCAGGAATGGATGGAGCTGAACTGTTCTGCATATGTATCTTCAACAACAGAAATCTGGTATCAATGTAAGAACTGTAATCAGTAATCTAATAATGATCTTTTTTGTATATGCAGTGAAAGCAAAAAAACAATGTTAAACTGACATAATGTTCCCCAAAACAGAATTTTAGAGGTTCCCTCGTTTCTTCTAAAGGTGTTTTAACAGAATATATTATATATATTTTACTACTGTGACAGTATCCTTCTGACACTGGTGGAATCGCCCTTTTACAGTGAAGACTCTTTTTCTTATATATAAATAAGTTGTAAAGTGAACGCTTGGCATGCAGGGACCCTTATTTAGCAGTATGGACCCAAGCAACAGTATCATCAGACTTTTACTAGGGGCCTTTTTATGCAGGACATTAGCAAGTGCTAAGTCCAGGGTTTTACATGGCAGATTTTTTGGCCATTATCTTTTTCCATTAACATGCATTACTGGGGAAAAATTAACATGGGCTCCCGTATTACTGCTACCTTATTTAGAAGGTAGTAAGGGCTCCCATGTTAACTCCGTATTAACCAATTCACATACACTAATATGAATATGTTAGCTTCCATGCCCATGACACGCCCTCTTAATTTTTTTAAAATTCCTAACACAGGAGTTAGCGCATACTAACAAGCAAAATGTGTTAAAACGCTTTGTGGTAGCCTGCATTCCTATGCTAATCATGTCTTAAGGACCTAAAACATGCCTTGTTAAAAAGGCCCCTTAAAGAGGCATCCACTAGGGAAGGTGCAAGTGGAATCACTCCTGCCTCCATCACCCTTTGGAACACCACTAACTACCCTTCTCCACTGAGAATACTGACCATTTAACCCTACTCTCTCTTTTCTTTTAACCAGTTTTTAATCCACAATAGAACACTACCTCCTATCCCATGACTCTCCAATTTCCTCTAGAGTCTTTCATGAGGTACTTTGTCAAACGCCTTCTGAAAATCCAGACACACAATATCAACCGGCTCACCTTTATCCACATGTTTGTTCACCCCTTCAAAGAAATGTAGTAGATTGGTGAGGCAAGATTTCCCTTCACTAAATTCATGTTGACTTTGTCTCATTAATCCATGCTTTTGAATATGCTCTGCAATTTTGTTCTTAATAATAGTCTCTACCATTTTGCCCGGCACCAACGTCAGACTTACCGGTCTATAATTTCCCGGATCTCCTCTGGAACCTTTTTTTAAAAAAATTGGCATTACATTGGCCACCCTCCAATCTTTAAACCCAATTTAAAGCTGATGTTAAGACTTTTCTGTTTCAGGATGCCTTCCACTAAGCCATTTCCTTCCTCGTGCTCTCAGGCGTTACAGACCTTTGGGCACACTTCTGAGATGTGTGTGCAAAAGAATTGGATAATGAGCTCTGAACCATCAATAATTGGGTGCAATCAACAAATTATTGATGTTGACTGGCAGTCATTAAAACTTGTGTGTGCATCTGGATGCAAGTTATTTTATACGGTACAGGGCCAGATTCTATATAAGGCGCCTAAAAAAATCCAAGCGGTAAACATTTCCACCTAAGCATACTCTACAAAGGCACAGCATATAGAATTCGCTTAGTTGATATCCCAGTGCCTGAAACTATGGGCCTCTATTTACACCAATGAAATCATGGCGTAAATCCCTGTGTGTAGATTTACGCACACTGAGCCATATTCTATAACTATGTGTGTAAATTTTGGGATGCCCATGGGATGCCCATTTCCCCACCCAAAGCCATGCCCCTTGTGTTTGACTTTGGGTCATCAGCATTTTTCTGATTTAGACATAAAAAAACAAAGCAGACATTTTGGGGCCCTTTTACTAAGCTTTGGTAAGCACTAAGGGGGTCTTTTACTAAAGTTTGGCTTGAGTTATCTGCAGCAGGGCTCATAGGAATAAAATGGGCCCTGCTGCAGATAACTCGAGCTAAGCTTTAGAAAAAGACCCCCTAAAACATGCTTATCACAGGTTAAAAAACCACTACCATGGGGTGTGCTAGGGTATTGTTAATTTCCACAGGGATAGTAGAATAATATCAAAATATATAACCCACAAATTCCACTATTGTATACCTGGGTATTGGAGGTGTGTGATCGCTAGCATATATGAAATGTGGAGAAAAAAAGACTTCAGAAATCCTAGAGAATGCTCCTGTGTGGAAACCACCATATGTCTGTGGAGCACCCCACTTCTTCAATCACTAGTCTTCACAAAAAAAACTCCACTCTTCTTATTCATATACTGCGTGCACAAACACCTAACACAATACTCAAAGGTGAAGGCAACTAATCCAAAACATTCGGTGAAAGAAAAACTACTTAACTTAAATATTCTTAGAACTGTCCAGTCTTCATCTATTTCCAAAGCCCAACAGGAGACCCTGTTTCGCCCCAAATAGGCTGTTTCAAGGGCAAAAACTTTAATCCAGACAGCTGATTTCCATAATTCAAAGTCACCGCATTCAACTGCCTCCGGTTGGCGTCTGACGCCAACCGGAGGCAGTTGAATGCGGTGACTTTGAATTATGGAAATCAGCTGTCTGGATTAAAGTTTTTGCCCTTGAAACAGCCTATTTGGGGCGAAACAGGGTCTCCTGTTGGGCTTTGGAAATAGATGAAGACTGGACAGTTCTAAGAATATTTAAGTTAAGTAGTTTTTCTTTCACCGAATGTTTTGGATTAGTTGCCTTCACCTTTGAGTATTGTGTTAGGTGTTTGTGCACGCAGTATATGAATAAGAAGAGTGGAGTTTTTTTTGTGAAGACTAGTGATTGAAGAAGTGGGGTGCTCCACAGACATATGGTGGTTTCCACACAGGAGCATTCTCTAGGATTTCTGAAGTCTTTTTTTCTCCACATTTCATATATGCTAGCGATCACACACCTCCAATACCCAGGTATACAATAGTGGAATTTGTGGGTTATATAGTGTGCTAGGGTATCCCATGGTAGTTTTGGGATAGGTGGTCGTGATGGAGGATAGGCATGTTCTGCACGCCTATTGGTTTGCACAGCTACATTGCCCTGCACTAACCGATTACTGCAGGATTAGCACATGAACCCTTATTGCCTAGAAAATAGATGCCGGTAAGTACTCATGCAGTCATGGCCATGCGCTAATGGGGAAATGAGCAAGTGGCCGATAATGGGAATAATGGAAAATGGGGCCATTTTACCACCATGCTAAAAGTGGTCTCAGTATGTGGGAAAGACCCAAACTGGTGATAGCGTTGACCAGTTTTAGCAAAGTTTAGTAAAAGGACACCTTTATTTTTATGCAAATGACATGAAATGACAACCAGAAAAAAAAGTTGGAATGTTGAACTGGTAAGGTCGCAAATTCCGTCCCACTGAGATCTTGCTTCACCTATTGGTAAATGTGCGGAGATTTCTATTTTTACCACAGTCTTTGGTAGAACCAAAATTAATGATGGGATTTGTGTGTGTGTGTGTGTGTGTGTGTGTTTTAAGCCCTTGGGGTGAAATGGAGAGCCTACTTAATTAGACCCTTTGAGTATTTTCAATGACTATAAAACGATGCTTCTCAAGACTTACCTTGTATCCTAGACCAAATAAAGAATCCTGAGTATTCACAGAAACAAGTAACTACTTATTCCCAAATCTTTTTGTGTGTGACTGCAGAATGCAGACTTTATGTCTCGATATGAGTAGCACAGATCTGAATAATGTTTTGTAACATGTTTTTTTATGGTATGATTTATTTTTAATTTAAACCTAGAATGAAGAATTCAATGCATTATCCGGAAAAAGATGGGCGTCACCTGACAAACTGAGCCAGGAACATAAGAAAACACAAACCGATACACGCAATAAAGGGATACAATATCTTAGGCCTGCCTAGTACCTGTCACTGCTGCTTAGGAAGAAATTCTGCTCCTTGATTAAATTGTGACCGTGCCAAGAAGGTAATGTCAAGAAACAAAAACATGATTGCGACGTTCTGCCATAATAGGATTTTAATCCAGCAAAATAACTTTGGCTCTCTTAAGACACCCTAAAAAGTAAAGTTCACAGAGTTACTTTCACTACATCGAGAAATTTGCTTAGAACACGAGTCCCAAAATCAGGATCCTCGCTGAGACCTGAACATGCAAATTACCCTACGGGGCTAACTTCTGGCAAAAGAACAAAAACATTAAAAAATCAACGAGCTTCTGTCAAACCTCTGAAATACAAAGCTGTAAGTATCAGTACTAAATTCAACTCTACCATGATAGCAACGGTGGCATATTTTCTTTTCTATTATTTTAATATTGTGCAAGGCATTGATTGCTAAATAATATATTGCATTTGAATACCTTAAATGCCACAGAAATTGATTTACAAGTGGGTGAACCTTATAAATGGCAGCCTAGATCACGTTGATCTTCCAGTTAGGATTCTTCATTGACCACGTGATAGACATACTTTATTAGGCATGCTGAATAATATTTTATTTATTTATTACATTTTATTGAACATTTGCTATATTGTTATTTGCCGATCCAGTACTAGATAGTAGAATAAATGAGACTTAAGAACAATACAATATTAAGGGGTCCTTTTACTAAGCTACAGTGTGTGGGGTTATTGAACAGTACAAGGAAGATGTCCATGCAAATAATAATTACTGCTCACGCTTTCCAAAAATACTAGGACTAGGGGGGGGGGGGCATGCGATGAAACTACAGTGTAGTAAATTTAAAACAAATCGGAGAAAATTTTTCTTCACCCAACGCGTAATTAAACTCTGGAATTCTTTGCCGGAGAACGTGGTGAAGGCGGTTAGCTTGGCAAGTTTAAAAAGGGGTTAGACGGTTTCCTAAAGGACAAGTCCATAAACCGCTACTAAATGGACTTGGGAAAAATCCACAATTCCAGGAATAACATGTATAGAAAGTTTGTTCGTTTGGGAAGCTCGCCAGGTGCCCTTGGCCTGGATTGGCCCCTGTCGTGGACAGGATGCTGGGCTCGATGGACCCTTGGTCTTTTCCCAGTGTGGCATTACTTATATACTTATAATGGATTGTTAAGATGCTAGTTAACGGCTTGTGAGCTAATTAATTTGCATGTGCATCTTTGATAGGCATGGTTATAGTTATGGTTAATTTTATTGATGTACTGCTCTTCCTTTAAAATAATAACAAAGTGGTGTACATCAAATGCAAAATTTAAAATACAATCCACAAAAGAACAACAATATTGATTAAAGAACAAATGGAGTACAATGTCAGCAGAGCAGAAAAGTTCAATTTGAACGTCATATGTAGAATCTGGGGGATTGTGTGTTGTGCGATTTTTTTTTCCTCACAAGAAGGGTCTGGAGACCACACCTACAGAAAAATATAAACAAGATGGAGTCAGTCCAGAGGGCAGCTACCAATTGGTAAGCAGTCTCGGTCATAAAGCATATACTGATAGGCTCATGAACCTCAATATGTATATGCTGGGAGAGAGGGGATACGATAGAGACATTTAAATACCTCAATGGTGTTAATGTACAGGAGGCGAGCATTTTTCAAATGAGAGGGCATAAGATGAAGTTAAGAGGAAATAGGCTTAGGAGGAATCTAAGAAAATACTCTTTCACGGAAAGGGTGGTGGATGCGTGGAATGGCCTCCATAGGCTTAGGAGGAATCTAAGAAAATACTATTTCACGGAAAGGGTGGTGGATGCGTGGAATGGCCTCCCAGTGAAGGTCATGGAGAAGAGAACTGTGTCGGAATGTAAGAAAGCTTGGGACAGGCACGTGGGATCCCTTAGGAAAAGGAGGAGTTAGTGGGTACTGCAGAAGGGCAGACTGGATGGGCCATTTGGTTCTCATCTGCCATCATGTTTCTCTGTTTCTAATAGCAGAGACAACTATATTACAATACCCCCTAATTGTATAAAAGTCCCCAACAACTGCACATACAAATTTGTACACACAATTTAATTGAATAACAAGCCAATTAGTGCCAATAAATGTCTTTTTAAAAAGCAATTATTGGCGCTAACTGAAATCAATGATCATGTACGTGTGTAAATTTAGGTGCGTCATTCGGATCCAAATTTTACCATGTCCGGAAGAAGGGCACAAAAATGGGATAGTCATGGGCATTTTGGGGCAAAGAGTGGGTGTGGATTCCAGTTACCCATGCAATTATAAAATAAGGGAGGAGGGGGGTCAGCATCTAAATTTAGGTGGGAGCATTTGCACCAAATTTTCGTTGGTATGAATAGATGTACTTACATTTATGTACAACCCCTGTGCTTAAGTGCTAGTCTATAAACCGTGCCTAATTTTAGGCGTGGCTTATAGAATAGAACTTAAGCATTTTTTGCACCTATTTTGTTAGGCACGATTTATAGAATTCACCCCTATATGTATGTATATTATAACGCCACTCCCACTCAGCCCAAACTGGGGGAGATTCTATATGTGGCGCCTGAGAAATCTGCACAGAGAAAAATTATGCCTAGGCATAGTCTCTAAAGTGGAGGAGTGGCCTAGTGATGTGAGCACTAGGCTTAACATCCAAAGGCAGCCAGTTCAAATCCTCCTGCTGCTCCTTGTGATCTTGGGCAAGTCACTTAACCCTCAGTTGCCTCAGGTATGAACTTAGATTGTGAGCCTTCCATGGACAGAGAAATACCCAGCGTACTTAACTGTAACTCACCTTGAACTACTACTGAAAAAGGTGTGAGCAAAATCTAAATAAATGATGCCTACGTTTTATATAGAATAGGCTTAAGTTCAGCGCGGTATATAGAACATGCCAAGTGGCTCGCCTCACAACTAAATTTGGCTGCATCCATTTAGGCCAACCCCGATGCTCATAAATTAAAGAAATGCCCATGCCCCACCCATGGCAAAAAGCATCCTCTTTCTGCATAACTTGAACACATAAAATAGATCTGCAAAAAAAACAGGTCTAATGAGTAGACGCAGAGACATGGTTGCTGCTTAAACATATCTTCAGCAGCACCATTTCAACAAACGTACTAATGACATAACTCGTCACCACTGGCACTTTATCCGGCGACTGCTACCACTGAACTTCAAAACCAGTAGAGGTAGTGGGCAGGATACAGTGCAGATGACTTTTGGAATGGTAATACACATTCAATTTAGAGTAGTCATGAGATAATTACTAACAAAAGTCCTTTGTTCTTAATTCTTTCTGTAGCTGAAACATAAAACTGCCATGAGAAGAGGAAACCAGACCTCAGTGACTGAATTTGTCATCCTGGGATTTCCTAGCCTGGAGAAATTCTCCATTTTGCTATTCGTGGTGTTTTTAACTATTTATCTCTTCACACTTGTGGGTAACACTCTAATTTTTCTGCTTGTCAGGACTGATCGTCGCCTTCACAAGCCCATGTTCCTCCTTCTCAACAATCTGTCTCTCCTAGAAATCTGCTACACCTCCGTTATTGTTCCCAAGATGCTTTCTGGTTTTCTGCCAACCAGCAAGAACATCTCCTTCACCGGCTGCATGGTCCAGTTGTACACGTTCAGTGCCCTGGGAGCTGCAGAGTGTTACCTCCTGACAGTAATGGCCTATGACCGTTACTTAGCCATATGTAAGCCCTTGCACTATGCTACCTTGATGAGCAGCACGTCGTGTCTGAAGCTAGCTGCAGGTTCTTGGATAGGAGGTTTCATTTCCCCGGTGCTACCTGTAGTATTGATATCCAGGTTACCTTTCTGTGGCCCCAACGTAATCAACTATTTCTACTGTGATGCCCAACCCTTGCTTAAGCTGTCCTGCATGGACACCTTTACCACAGAGGCTTCCATTTCCATTCTGGCCTCCACCCTCATAGTCAGCTCCTTTGTGCTAACAGTGGTATCCTACATTTATATCATCTCAACCATTCTAAGGATGTCATCCGCCACTGGGAGACAGAAGGCCTTCTCCACCTGCGGCTCCCACCTCACTGTGGTCATCGTATTCTATGGCACCATTGTATGTATGTATGTGCAGCCTACAGGAGGCTATTCCTTGGATGTGAACAAGGTGTTATCTTTGTCGTATACAGTGTTCACACCCATGCTAAACCCCATCATCTACAGCCTGAGGAACAAGGACATCAAAGATGCCCTGAGAAGAGTAATACGAAGGTCAAACGTTTGCCCAAGGAAAAGAAGTGATTGTCATATGAAATCGGGATGGAAGAGAGCTAAAGTAAAGGTTATATCAGTACATTAACTAACTAGAAAGATAACTTTACAGAGAGGTTGTCGGAAAATGGCCATTTATGAATATTTGTTGAAAAAACACAAGAGTCCTTGTACTAAAGCACTAACCTGTGCTTAGTGCAGCAAAAATAGCCTAATATGGTGTCTTATACGGTCTGTGCCAGAGCCGGTGGTGGGAGGTGAGGCTGGTGGTTGGGAGGCGGGGATAGTGCTGGGCAAGTCTCCCAGCGTCTGTGTCCTGAAAATGGCAGATACACATCAAGGTAAGGTATACACAAAAAGTAGCACATATGAGTTTGTCTTGTTGGGCAGACTTGATGGACCGTGCAGGTCTTTTTCTGCCGTCATCTACTATGTTACTATCCTGCTTATAATTGAAAAAGAAAAACGCCTATATTGCGACCCAAATCGGGAGATAGACGTTTATCTCACAAAAACGAATAAAGCGGTATAATCGAAAGCCGAATTTGGACGTTTTCAACTGCACTCCGTCGCGGATGCGGACAAAGTTGATGGGGGCGTGTCGAAGGCGTGGTGAAGGCAGAACTGGGGCGTGGTTATCGGCCGATCAGAGATAGGCGCCTTTCGCCGATAATGGAAAAAAAATATGCGTTTTTAGTGAGAATTTAGGGCACTTTTCCTGGACCCTGTTTTTCCACGAATAGGGCCCCAAAAAGTGCCCTAAATGACCAGATGACCACTGGAGGGAGTCGGGGATGACCTCCCCTGACTCACCCAGTGGTCACAAACCCCCTCCCACCACAAAAATATGCCGTTTCACAACTTTTTATGTTCACCCTCAAATGTCATACCCACCTCCCTGGCAGCAGTATGCAGGTCACTGGAGCAGTTATTAGGGGGTGCAGTGGACTTCAGGCAGGTGGACCCAGGCCCATCCCCCCCCCACCTGTTACACTTGTGCTGGTAAATGGGAGCCCTCCAAACCGCCCCCCCAAACCCACTGTACCCACATGTAGGTGCCCCCCTTCACCCCTTAGGGCAATAGTAATGGTGTAGACTTGTGGGCGGTGGGTTTTGAGGGGGATTTGGGGGGCTCAACACCCAAGGGAAGGGTGCTATGCACCTGGGAGCTCTTTTACCTTTTTTTTTTTTTTTGTAAAAGTGCCCCCTAGGGTGCCCGGTTGGTGTCCTGGCATGTGAGGGGGACCAGTGCACTACGACTCCTGGCCCCTCCCACGAACAAATGCCTTGGATTTATTCGTTTTTGAGCTGGGCGCTTTCATTTTCCATTATCACTGAAAAACAAAAACGCCCAGCTCACAAATTATCGAATAAAACATGGACGTCTATTTTTTTCGAAAATACAGTTCGGTCCGCCCCTTCACGGACCCGTTCTCGGAGATAAACGCCCATGGAGATAGACGTTTTCGTTCAATTATGCCCCTCCATGTTTGCTAACTGGTTAGCATATGGATAATGTAGGAGCCCTCGCTGACTCCTAAATAGGTGATGGTAGGACTCCCTAGGTAATTCTTTTAACGGCCAGGCGCTAAGCTCTCATTTTGTCTTGCATATTTTGTTTTGCTTATTTTAAATATTTTATTTATTTATATCAAATCCCATCCCCTTTCCCAGTGATCAAAGTCCATGTATGAAATATTTTTTTGAAAAAAAAAAAACATCTATAATTTACAATTTATGAGACAGTCCCATAATGATACACACCACATTATCAGCATCAAACATATAAACGGCGAGTGACCGTACTCACTCGCAAATGCGCAGTAGAGACCTTCTCTGCCCCGCCCCCACGTCAATACGTGATGACGGGGGGCGGAACACAGAGGGTTTGTACTGCGCATTGCTGAGGGAGGGACACCGCCGTCTAACGCTCCCCCCACCCGAGTCACCGCCGCCACCCACCTTCTACCCGGTCGGGCCCTCGCTCCACTATTGAAACAGCGAGGGTCCGGGAACGCAGCACTGAGCTCTGCTGAGCTGCCGACATCGCCCTTCCTTCTTCTTCTCTGCCTCTGTCCCACCCTCGACGACGTTACGTCACACGAGGGCGGGACAGGCAGAGAAGAAGAACGAAGGCCGACGTCGGCAGCTCAGCAGAGCTCTGTGCTGTGTTCCCGGACCCTCGCTGTTTCAATAGCGGAGCGAGGGCCCGGCCGGGTGGAAGGTGGGTGGTGACGGCTCGGTGGGGGGGCGCGAACTCGGAGGGGGAGGGCAGCGGCGAACTCGGCTGTGGGGGCGGCCCTTTCAATCCCCCCTTCCTATAATAGCCCGTTTTTACGGGCTCAAAGTCTAGTAGGAATATAAATGATCTTCACCCTGGATTCTTACATCAGCATGATGAGTTGAAGCTTATATTGCATTTCAGGAGCTCAACAAACTTACACACACACACTCACTTTTTTTCCTGCCAAACATAAGTAAAGACCAAGAGCAATTATCCAATATTTTCACTAGAATAAAATAAAGAGGATTAAGGCCTTTTCAGGGTTTGAAATATTTTTTTTTTGTTACATTTGTACCCCGCGCTTTCCCACTCATGGCAGGCTCTATGTGGCAGGCAATGGAGGGTTAAGTGACTTGCCCAGAGTCACAGGGAGCTGCCTGTGCCGGGAATCGAACTCAGTTCCTCAAGACCAAAGTCCACCACCCTAACCACTAGGTCACTCCTCCGCTCTAAATATCAAGAGAACTGTTAATGTTTCCTGTTCTGTTGCTTGAAAAAATAAAAAAAACAACAACCAGGAGACAGCTATCAGATTTCATCTGGTTCGGCAAGTCAAAGATAAATCTCTTCAGGATTAGAAACTGCTGATCTTGCGGCTCATTTTTGGAACCTAAGGGCTGAATATGTCTAGCAGCTCAGCAAATAGCTTTCAACAGGTCCAACCTGTCTCTCTCCTTAAGGTCTTTGGCCTGCTGCCTGACAGGTAGGAACAAAATGATGTGCTGGGGGGACCCTGATGGTGCTTGAGAACTGAGAAAGGGAGACAGTTTGTCATCATAGAGGATTCAATTAGCAGAGAGGATTTAATTATCCATCATATACATGCTGTTTTGCACACTCACAAAAGATGCTTTCTTTTAGCAAAGGGCAAACAAAAAATAAATCCACAATCCACTCCCCCCCCCCCCCCCCCCACCTCCTCTTCCACCACACACACACAAAGGAGCATAAAGAATTGTCCTGTGGCCTTATAAATAATTTAGGCTTCAGTGACGAGAATTTTCATTATTATATTGCTCGAGACTGTTCATTATCAAGTGGATTATTATTGGAACCACTGTTCCCTCTAAGCTGAGCAGGAAGTCCTCCACCTATAGTCCTGCCAGTGGGTGGAGCTGTTTCAGTATCATATTTTCAATAATGAGGGACAGGTAAGCTCTGTGGGTCTCTTGGGGAACTGCATGTCTTTAGTGACTGAAAACACAGGGGCCCTTTTACAAAGGCGCGCTGAAAAATGGCTTACGGTAGTGTAGACGCATGTTTTGGCCAAGCACAGAATCATTTTTCAGCGCACTGCAATTTCCCCACCCCTAGCTGTCTGTTCGTCTGTCCAATTTAGATTGTAAGCTCTGTTGAGCAGGGACTGTCTCTTCATGCTCATTTTTTACAGCGCTGCGTAAATCTAGTAGCGCTATAGAAATGTTTAGTAGTAGTAGTAGTTTTTAAGATTTTTGCCGAACGTGGACGTGCAGCAAAATAAAAATCGCCGTGCGTCCATTTTGGGTCTGAGACCTTAGCGCCAGCCATTGACCTAGCGGTAAGGTCTCACGCAGTAACCGTGCAGTGATGGTCTACGAGCGTAAAATGCCAATTACCACCCGATTACCGCCCATGCGCCAGAAAATAAAAATATTTTCCGGCGTGCGTAGTGGACGCGTATCAAAAATGAAATTACCACAAGGGCCACGCTGTAGCCGGGCGGTAACTCAAACTTGACGCTCATTGGGCATGCGTAGGCGCCTACACAGCTTAGTAAAAGGGCCCCACAATATTGAAACACCACCCCCATTGGCAGCAAGGCGTTTGGAGAACTCCTGCTCAGCTTAGAGGGAGCAAGGACTGGAACACATCTCTCAGATATAATTTTGCCTCTTGGAGATAAACTGTATAAGGCGAAGTAACAATTGTTTATGCTGTTGATGCAGGTATAAGCCAAAACATGCCCACATTGGGCTCATTTGAATAAAAATGACTTTCACCATACTGCAGTGGACTGTGTGTTTTATCTAACTCTTTTTCATACCTTCATCTTCACAAAGGCCTAGTCAGTGGGTTATGTCCACCAACCAGCAGATGGAGACAGAGAAACAAAGCAGCTCTGTGTGATTTGCTCCTTAAGGACACCATGCCACAGAATGCTCAGTATTCCGAATGACCAAGTAATAGTGCTCATATTCACAACTCCAGTCAAGTCCGGTCCTGGAGTACACCTTGCCAGTCAGATTTTCAAGATGTCTTCAGTGAATATGCATGAAAAACATTTGCGTATATGGAAGCAGCGTATGCGAATAAAATTCATACATATTCATTGCGGATATCCCCTGAAAACCTGACTGGCAAGGGGTACTTCAGGACCGGACATGGGAAACACTGGTCTAGTAGGACTAAAGAAAAGAAAATTTTCGGATATGACGTAACTTCTCCTTCCTTAGCATTCATACAAGACCTGTCAAGAACCTCTGGGATTTTAGTGCAGCTTTATGGGTAATTACTTCATAGGCATACCCCCTCCCCCCCCACACACACATAAATAGTAGTTCACACTTAGCTATGTACAGTGCAGGTCTTTACATGCTGTCATTACTATGAGTGTATGAAGGAAGACAAGTTGGATTATTCAACCTCTGGGAACGCTACATTGATCATGAGAATGGCTTTTGAGAATTAACATTCATACTTAAATATTTAGACAGAGCAGCTCATGTTGCCACTGTACAAAGCCAATTAAGCAAGGTAAGAGGAGGATTAAACAGTGTACCTGGATCTGCTTCAATTTCTAAAGAAGGGATTTATTTAAGTTTGAAAAGGAGTCAGCAAAGGTGAAATTTTGATTTAGACAGAAAAAGAAACATATTTTTGTAGATACATTTATTTATATATTATTTACCGTCTTACATTTTTCAACGCTTCTTTAGAGTGGAGAGTGGTTCTGGAGGGCTGGAGAAAGGCAGATGTGGTCCTTCTCCACAAAAGCAGAAGAGGAGGTTGGGAACAACTGGCCAGTTGGTCTGACCTTGATGGTGAATAAATGAACGCAAGTGCTTTTAAAACAGGGGATACTGAGGGTTTAGGAATCCAATGGAATTGCAGACTTAGAGACCCCAATATGTATACTTTGAGAGAAAGGCAGGCCAGGGCTTAACGGCTAGTCTGAAAGTATAGCATCATGCTTCCTTTAAAATAATGTAAGAACTGTAATCAGTAATCAGCATATGCTGTGAAAGCGAAAAACAATGTTAAACTGTCATAATGTTCCCCAAAACAGAATTTTAGAGGTTCTCTAAAATAATATATATTTTACTACTGTGACAGTATCCTTCTGACACTGATGGAATCTCCCTTTTACAGAGAAGACTCTTTTTCTTATATATAAACAAGTTGTAAAATGAACACTTGGCACGAAGGTACCGGCACCTTTTCCATTGGCTGCTAAAATTGACCCATGGACCCCAAGTTTTAATGAAAGAGCTCAGGCTCTACACACCAATTCTGCCTTGTCATAGATGCTGTGCCTGGCTGTGGGGTGGGCACCTCAGTGATCACCCCACCCCTGAAGGGTGGCCTAGCATTTGAGTACTGGCAGTGGCGTACCAAGGGGGGGGGGGGGGCGGTCCGCCCCGGGTGCACGCCGCTGGGGGGGGGGGGGGGTGCCAAGTGCCTGTAGGCTCCGCTCGTTCCGTGCTCCCTCAGCCCCGGAACAGGTTACTTCCTATTCCGGGGCAGAGGGAGCATGGCACGAGCAAAGCCGAGAGGCGCTTGGCACCCCCCCAGTGGCGTGCACCCGGGGCGGACCGCCCCCCCCCCCCCCTTGGTACGCCCTAGGAACTCCACTGAGTACTGGCACCTTTTTCCCTAGAAAAAAACGCACTGCCTATGAGAATCTACTGGGTATTTCCTGGGGACTCCGCCTGGCCACAAAGCTGGAAGGACTATTGGTCTGATCATGAATTACCATTGCTACCACAACTCTACAGCAGCAGGGGGGGGTAACCTAGCAGCTCTGTCAGGTATATTGGGGGGTGGGGTCACTGATACTCCCAATACCACCCCTTCCAGTTCAGCTGGGGCCAGAGAGAGGACAAGAAAGCAAAGCACCCGCCCTCAGTGCCTACAAACTCAGAAGCCCCGCCCCCTTCTCTCTTTGTTTTGGCGCGCGCCGCGCAGGGGAGTGGGCGGGACTATCTCACAGCATGCGCAGTACTTCTGCTCGCAAGTACACGCTTTCGGAGAGCGCGCACTGAAGCCAGAAGGGGGGGGGAAGAGGGCGTTGGTTAGGAACCGCTTCCGAGCATGCGCGTTTCTTCCCGTTGCACGTCACGGGCGTTCTTTTTCTCTCTCTCTCTCTGGGCACGCGTAGTACTTCCTGTCCCGCTCACGCCAGTTCCGGCGCGGGGATGCTCGGAGCATGCGCACCTTTGTCTCGCTCTGTGGGTGGGGCTGGGTCTGTTGGGTGGCGCGCGGGAGTTTCTTTGTTGCAGAAACTGAGCAAAGTTGCTACAGAGGTTACTTAGTTGCATCTGCCAGTGGGGCTTAAATCCAGGCATTTGGGGGCTTTTAAAGACCTTCAGGGATTCATAATCTCCTTGTTCTGGGAGCCAGAAATCAACTCTCCTGTTAAATTAGCTTTAAAAATGAGCTAGGGAAACTGACCTTTGATTAGCCTAAAAGATGGCAAGAGAAATACTCCTAGAAGCCATCCTGGATCTGCGATTTCTCTGACCAGATTGAGCCACTTAGGTTTACTCTGTTATATACAGGGGCTTGAAGTTCTGATTTCCCAGTTGCATTCCCTAAGAAAAGTGGAGACATGTAGTAGCCATCTTAGGCCACTTCTTTTAGTTTACTTTATTTCTATTGAGGATTACTTAAGAAAAGTAAAACTCCCATTTGCTCTAGTTGTCTTATATTGTAATTTACCAAACTATTTTAGGGGGTAGTGGAACATAAGATTTTAAACTGTAATTGTTATAAGAGCTTACTCCCCACCCCTACCTTGACTGCCCACAATATAGCTTAGGATATTCAGCAGCATTATCTGGCTAAGCCCTATTGAAAATGCACAAATAGCCATACACAGGTGATTTGACTGGCGTGGAGCCTCTCCTGCCGCTTTAAATCTCTTTAAATATTGACCCCTTCAAAATGTTGACTGAACTCTACAAACAATAGAGCTATCTCCCCAGAATAATCTCCAAGAAAGCTTCATTGCTCAAAAACCAAGACGAAATCTGCTCCAATACAAGGAAAGAAAAACTGTAGGACGTAGCAGTTTTAGTAGCACACAATCCAGAACTAGAAAACCTAAGGGAAATTATGAAAGACATTCAACTGCTGTTTAGGGAGAGTGAATTACTGAAAGATATGTTCCCTACTCCTCAGTTCCAGGAACCAAACGAATACAAAGTAAACTTCAAAGAGAATCCCAAATTAAAGGAAATGGTACAAAACCCAACCATCGCCTATCAGAGATGGGCCCTCCTGCAGATAACTCGAGCAAACCTTTAGTAAAAGACCCCCGTTCTGATCTTCCTAGATACACCATAAAATATCACAGAGAAAAACAGAATGACAGCACAGTCCATGAACATTTCTGAAAGGAAGATCGATCCTGTAATGACTCAAGATACCTAAGGAAATGTGAGAACTATATAGGAATGGAGAACATCTGACGTTAGAAACTAACACAGAAATTTTCAGTAGAGACACAGAGGGGGGTCTAAGCCACAGTATCATTTTTAGCTCATGGTAGACATCAGTTGGTGGTAAACGCCAAGACACCCATAGGAAAATAATAGGTATTTTGGCTTTTACCGCCAGCTGTTTTCTACTGCGATCTAAAAGCGCTACCACGTCCTAGTAAAAAGACCTCCAGAGATTCTCCCCCATTATCTTATGTGCGGACTTTCAGCTGGAAAATGTTACTGCCTCATCTCTGTCTACTTACACCTCCCCTTTTTCTGACCTGCAATCACTTATATAAGAAGAGTAAGACATTGATTATTCTGTACGTTTTAAATTCAGTCAAACTGTGCTGTTTATTCACAGGTCTGATAAAGAAACTAACTTTTGAAAGCTTGTCACACATTAATTTAGTCATAAAATACTATCAACATCCACCCGATAACCTTAAATCCATTTAACTCTGTGCAACTATTCATCAGTGCTGTTCATTTAATGGAGAAAGATATCAATTTAACGTTATTGGGGTACATAAGTAATGCCACACTGGGAAAAGACCAAAGGTCCATCGAGCCCAGCATCCTGTCCACGACAGCGGCCAATCCAGGCCAAGGGCACCTGGCGAGCTTCCCAAACATACAAACATTCTATACATGCTATTCCTGGAATTGTGGATTTTTCCCAAGTCCATTTGGTAGTGGTTTATGGACTTGCCCTTTAGGAAACCGTCTAACCCCTTTTTAAACTCTGCCAAGCTAACCGCCTTCACCACATTCTCCGGCAACAAATTCCAGAGTTTAATTATGCATCTGCAACACTCGAAATACCTGTGCTGCGCATGTAAAAAAAAAAAACCACATTTAGGTTTTATAAAAGAAAGTACAAATGCATGATTGTTTTTGAGGTCAGAAGCCACAGCGTAACATAAAATGAATGTTTACTCTGAAAAGAGTTATGAGCCAAGAGAACCTAAAGCACTTGGTGGAACTTGTTATGTGTAGTTACTGCAATGCGAAACTTCCAACAAAGCACTCCTTTGTTCTGTCAGATACAATGTTGCTGTAATTAAAAAGGCAGCGCAGATACAATTAGTAGGGTTGTAATGAATATTCATATTCAATTCAGTTCCACCTAATTGTCCCACGTCTCCAGCTGTAAAGGGGAAGTCTATAAATCAGCCCATATCGTCAGCTTTCCAAAGACATACGACACGACACCACCTATGAAAACATTTGTAAAAAAACTGAAGACTATTTTATACAAGACATTTTTGTTGATAGATGGGACTTAGATTACCACATGGATCTATTCACTAATAGGCTTCATGCCACTACCAAGGAACAGTCTACCCTCCACTCGATCTCCTCCCTATCCTTGTAAGCACAGTTCTATAGCTCTCTGCCTTATCATTGTATATCTGCTTTATTTTATGTAAGTCACATAGAAATGAGTACTCAACTTGGATGATTGTGGGGTATAAATCCAATAAACACATAAAATAAATAAATGTTCGACCAAATAGTAATTTAAATTCCAGTATGAGTAATCCTGGGCTCTAGTGTACTACTACTACTACTTATCATTTCTAAAGTGCTACTAGACGTACGCAGCGCTGTACACTTGAACATGAAGAGACAGTCCCTGCTCGACAGAGCTTACAATCTAATTAGGACAGACAAACAGGACAAATAAGGTATAAGGACAAAGAGTAGCAAGATTCTGTGCAGAATCCCAAAGAGTATGAAGATTCCGGAATCCCACAGTAGCAAGATTCTATGTGGAATCCCAAAGAGTAGCAAGATTCTAGAATCCCAAAGAGTAGCAAGATTCCGTGCAGAATCCCAAACAGTAGCAAGATTCTGTGTGGAATCCCAAAGAGTAGCAAGATTCCGGAATCCCAGACTACTACTACTTATCATTTCTCTAGCGCTACTAGACGTATGCAGCGCTGTACACTTGAACATGAAGAGACAGTCCCTGCTCAACAGAGCTTACAATCTAATCAGCACAGACAAACAGGATAAATGAGAGATAAGGGAATCACTAAGGCGGGAATGATAAAATATGGGTACTGTGCTAAATCCTACTGAAATAAAGATGTTGAGGGGCAATTCTGATATGACGTCTAAATCCGATTTTGGATGTTTTGCTGAAAAAGTCCAAAAATCAAGTAGTGAACACAGCAATTTTCAAACCAGAAAAATGCCTATCTTTTTGTTTTGTGCATCTATCTTTTTAGTCGCACCATGGAGCGATACAGAGGCACTATAATATTCTTGGTCTTATTTACCATCCCTTTCCTAATAATTCCTAACATCCTGTTTGCTTTTTGGTTGCCGCCGCACACTGGGTAGAAGATTTCAGCATATTGTCTACAATGGCACCTACATCTTTTTTCTTGAGTGTTGACTCCTAAGGTGGACTCTAGCATCAGGAAATTATTTATTTATTTTATTTATTTAGATTTTGCTCACACCATTTTCAGTAGTAGCTCAAGGTGAGTTACATTCAGGTACTCTGGGTATTTCTCTGTCCCGGGAAGGCTCACAATCTAAGTTTGTACCTGAGACAACGGAAGGTTAAGTGACTTACCCAAGATCACAAGGAGCAGCAGCGAGATTGAACTGGCCACCTCTGGATTGCAAGACCGGTGCTCTAATCACTAGGCCACTCCTCCACTCCATATTTGAATTATTCTTCCCAATGTGCATAATACCGTTGCATTTGTCCACATTCTATTTCACCTGTTATTGGATTTCCAGGGGCCCCATTACAGAGTGGCAGTACGTTCAATGTGGGCTTACTGCACACTAATCTGGAACTACCCCCAGCCCAAAGCGAGCATCGGTGGTAGCTTCAGCCCTAGCGTGTGCCAATTGCCGAGCTAGGGAAAGTAGGTAGCTATTTTCCAGCGAGGCACTAACTTGGCAGTAATCGGGCAGCACCTCATACTACCTGGTTTCCATTGGGTTAGCAAGGGAGCCCTAAATGCCACTTCAGTGGTTGGAATTAAGTGCTCTCCCCACATAACCATGTGGTAAGTGAAATCTTACCATACGGCCAAGCCATTTTTTGGCCTTTTTACCCGTTGCGGTAAAAAGGGCCACAGCACGTGGTAAAAACAGCTCCCGCTGCAAGCACAGGGCCCTTGTTACCGCAGCTTGGTAAAAGGAACCCCCAGTTTCCTAAGGTCTTTCTGTAGTTTTTTTTTTTTTTACAGTCCTCATGTGTTTTGACAACTTTGAGCAGTTTTGTGTCATCTGCAAATTTAATCAGCTCACTTGTCATTCCAATTTCCGGATCATTTATAAATATGTTAAATAGCACCGGTTCCACAGTACCGATCCCTGCGGCACTCCACTATCCGCCCTCCTCCATTGAGAAAAATGGTCCTTTAACCCTGTTTTCTGTCCAGTAACCAATTCCTAATCCACAGAAGGACGTTGTTTCCTATCCCATGACTTTTAATTTTCTTAGGAGTCTGTCATGAGGAACTTTGTTAAAAGATTTCTGAAAATCTAGATACACTACTACATCAACCGGCTCACCTTTACTGACATGTTTATTCACGCCTTCAAAAGAAATGAAGCAAATTGGTCAGGCAAGACTTACCTTGGCTGAACCCGTGCTGACTCTGACCCATTAAACCATGTTTGTCTGTGCGTTCCGTAATTTTATTTCTTTTTAATAGTTTCCACTATTTTATCTGGCATTGTAGTCAGACTTACCAGTTTGTAATTTCCCAGATCACCCCTGGAACCCTTTTTTAAAAACAGGCGTTACATTATCCACCCTCCAATCTTCAGCTACTGCAGATGATTTTAATGACAGGTTACCTACCGCTCACTAACTGCAGATCAGCAATTTCATGTTTGAGTTCTTTCAGTACCCCAGGGTGTATATCATCCAGTTTAGGTGATTTATCACCCAGTTTGTCTTCCAGGTTCACTGATTTTTCTTTCATTTCCTCTGCTTTGGCACCCTTGAAAGGTAGACCCCTTACATCTTCTTCCATAAAGACCAAAGCAAAGAATTCATTCAATCTCTCCGCTATGGCTCCCTGAGTGCCACCCTTTGCTCCTTCATGATATAACAGTCCCACAGATTCCCGCACAAGCTTTCTGCTTCTCATGTACCTGAAAATGTTGTTCCTATGAGTTTTGTCTCCGTGGCACGTTTTTCTTCATATTCTCTTTTAGCCTTCTTTATCAATGCTTTGCATCTATTGTTTTGCTTCTTATTTTCTGTAGTCGGCTCCTTTTTCCGTTCTTCGAAGAATGTTCTCTTGTGTCTAATATTCTAAAAAGACGTGTGTGAGTAAAGTTTTCCACGTGGATCTGAAAGGGGGGGGGGTATGGCCATGGGAGGGGCATTCCTGGAATTTTTTTGCGGTGTTACAGAAGAAAGCAGATCCGTGTCTAATTTAGGTGTGATCATTTCCTGTGCCCCAAATTTGGCATGGATCCCAACACCAAACATTATTCTAAAAACGGCCCCCCCCCCCCCAACACGGAGCACCAATTATAAAATAGCACTTAGCACTCGCTTTTTTTTTTGTGCCGATTTTCAGCACCATATACAAAATCTAGCCACAAAGGATTTCATTATGAATTTATTTATTTGTTGCATTTGTACCCCACATTTTCCCACCTATTTGCAGGCTCAATGTGGCTTACATAGTACCGTCAAAGGCGTTTGCCCAGTCAGTGGATAACAAATACAAAGTTGTATAGTGATCGTATGAGGTATAAGTGGAGGGTCGGAATGGATGAAGATTGCGTGTTGTCCTGTTCGATCATAGTCATGCTGTGTTGGTAGGTGAAGAGGGTTACGAGGGGTCGTTGGGGTAGGCTTTTTTGAAGAGGTTGGTTTTTAGTGATTTCCTGAAGTTCATTTATTTATCCTCAATATAATTTCAATCTTATTATCATTTGCCTTTGGTTTCTTTATGCATGCATTTCATTTTGAGTTTGATTTTTATGTCTGTGTAATATTTTATGTGTTTAGTTATATTTGATTTATCCTAACAGCACAATTTGCCCCTAATGAAGCCCAGGAAGGGCAAAAGTTGGCCAAGTCAAGCATGGGTTTTTACCCTTCCTGTGCTGTTGCTAATTTTTTTGTAAATAAAGGATGCGCCAATGCTGGGTTACACTAATATTCTATAATGGAATCCGGGCGCCAGGACTGTTATAGATAGGCTCGCATAGTGCAGAGTTGGGGTGACTTAAAGGAGGAACCCATAAGAACAGAAGAATAACCATATTGGGTCAGACGAATGGTCCATCTAGCTCGGTATCCTGCTTCCAACAGTGACCAATCCAGGTCACAAGTACCTGACAGAAACCTAAATAGTAGCAACATTCCAGAACTCCAAAGAGTCACAATAGTCTGGAATCTTAATGAATAGCAAGATTCCATGCAGAAACTGAAAGAGTAACAACATTATACCTGACAGAAACCCAAATAGCAACAACACTCCATTCTACCAATCCCAGGGCAAGCAGTGGCTTCCTCATGTAAATATTAATAACAGACTATGGACATTTCCTCCAGGAACTTGTCCAAACCTTTTTTTAAACCAGATACACTAACCGCTGTTGCTACATCCTCCAGCAGCGAATTCCAGAGCTTAACTATTCTTTGAATGAAAAAATACTTCCTCCTACTTGTTTTAAAAGTACTTCCATGTAATTTCATTGAGTGTCCTCTGGTCTTTGTACTTTTTGCAAGAGTAATAAATTGATTCACTTCTGCACACTCTACACCACTCAGGATGTTATAGACCATAATCATACCCCCCCCCCCCCCCCAGCCATCTCTTTTCCAAGCTGAAGAGCCCTATCCTCTTTAGCCTTTCCTCTTACGGGAAGACTTCCATCCTGTTTATTATTTTTCCCATTTATAAAATTCCTCCTTAATTTATTTATTTATTTATTTTATTGCATTTGTATCCCTCATTATCCCACCTCTTTGCAGGCTCAATGAGGCTTACAATTCATTGTGGATATTGGAAATAGAGAATAGAAAGTATACATTTGGTTTATAGAGAGTTTGGGTTACATGGTGGTGAAGTACATGGTTGTATTACAGCGAAAGACTTTATAAGACATTCCTATCTATATTAGAGATTAATTATTATTAATGAAGGTTTTTCTCCCAAATCTATTTGTAAAAAAAACCAGGCTCAGTGTCTGGAGTTTCCTTTCTAACATAGACATCCCAAAGTTGGGAATCTTCTTCCCAGGACTAAAAAACAGATACAGAAAGTGAACAAAGGGTAGATGGACTCTTACGTGAGACTGAATAAAGGATCAGCTCTTTCCCTTGGGATTCAAAAGTGATTGGATATGGAAGAAATTTTAGAAAATTTGACAATTTATTTTTTCAAATGTTCTGGTAATAAAGAAATTGTTTCCCCCCCCCCCCCCCCCCCCCCTACTTTTTCTTTTTTTTTTTTTTTAAATATCAACCTAATAAAAGGGAAGAGGGAGCTTATGAATCAACAAGGAAGACATGAATAAGACGGAAAACATTCAACAATTGCAAGGGATAATTATCAATTAACTTATGAATTGTTTTATTATAATTTGTCCCTATCAAAAATACAAGTTAGAATGGGCTGTAACCTAAATGCTACTGTTCATTACTTGGGTTTTAATAATAATAATTATTATAATTATACAAGGTTAGTCAATGTTTCCTTATTTCATATGGTCATAAAAAAAGAAGAGACAGATGGGAAAGGGGTTGGGAGTATTATTTTATAAGGGGGAGGAGGGACCCTTCAGGGTAGAGAGGTGTGCCCTCAGTGAGAAATGGTGGGGAAAGAGGGTGGAAAAAAAAATAAAACAACAACATTATAATTAATACACTAGTAACATGGTCGTCAGCCAAAACAAACTCCAGTACCTATTAAAGCAGAAGGAGCTAACGTCATTCATCTTTAAATCACTCTTTTTTTTCTTTGGGCTACAGGTAAGCATCTATTTCTTTCAAACAAAATAGTTTCTATTACTACAGCTTAATTTCTCTGATTTTGGTTAATCAGTGCTTCCGTGCCTATTCAGTACAGATGTGTAATTAAGTTTAGTAGCTTCTGTTGATATTCCAGGAATGAAATACATATATGTCAGACCTAATAGAACTACCACCCAAAAATCTTCTCGCACATTCCTTAACCTTCATCCTCCCAAGTGCAAAGGCTTGAAATACAAATCAATGCATGCATCAACCTTTTCGTATACAAGCACACAGCTCTGGAACGTGCTGCCACGCAACCTGAAAACGGTCTATGAACTGACCAACTTCCGCAAACTACTGAAAACTGACCTCTTTGAGAAAATATATCATAAAGATTAACATGTATAACTGCACTATCTCTAATATATCCAGAAATGTTCTTTAATGTCTTTTGCTTTAAAACCATCATGTGTTTCACCACCATGTAACCCAAAACCCTCTGTAAAACCAATTGTATGTTCTCTTGTACCTCCAGCATCCATGAAGAATTGTAAGCCACATTGAGCCTGCAAAGAGGTGGGATAATGTGGGATACAAATGCAATAAATAATAATAATCAAGACATTTATGTTGAAAATATAGATGATTACGGGAGAATTGGATATTTAAAATTGTGATCAAGAGGGTAACCTTTGAAGGAAAAGCAGTGATGAATATAAGAAAGAGCTTTCATAAGAAAGAACGATAATATAGTAGATGATGGCAGAAAAAGATCTAAGGGGCTCTTTTACAATGGTGCACTAGCGTTTTTAATATTCATACGGGTATCTGCACGGTTAGCCCACACTAAAAATGCTAGGGCATCTTTGTAAAAGGGGCCCTAAATGGTCCAGCCAGTCTGCCGAACAGTCAAACTTGTTATCAACTCATGATTAAACCGTAGTATACTTGATCCTGATCTTTCTTTGCTTAATTGGTGAAGACTTTTCTTTCGTCACTTTCTTCTTCTGTCATTGAAGATGATTGTGTTTTATCGTAACTATACAAATAAAACCTGCTTATATCCGAACACCTTTTTCAATATACTGTCCTTCCTTTTGGTTTGCATGATGCACCTACCATCTAAATGTATAGAAAAACAGCTACTGTGCACATAAGTGGCTGAAAAGTGACTTAAGAATTATTCTGTAACGGTGTCGTAGGTGGCATTGTAAAGCCAATGTTGATTATGGGAAACGTTCTACAAAAATAAAATCGCTTCAACAATATTCTGCAGGTTTCTTAGCAACTTTCCCTCTAAGGTGTGTGGAGTCCTCCACCCATGTTCCTGCCATTAGAGGTGGTAATACAATGTTGCAGTTTCAGGGGTCCTTTTACTAAGGTGCACTGAAAACTTGCCTGTGCTGGTGTAGACACTCGTATTGGTCATGCATAGGTCTATCTTTCAGCGCGCCTGCACAAAAGCCTTTTTTTGGGGGGGGGGGGGGGCTGAAAATGGACGTGTGGCAAAATGAAAATTGGCACATGTCCATTTTGGGCCTGAGACCTTACCGCCACCCATTGACCTAGCGGTAAGGTCTCACGCATTAACCGGGCAGTAATCATCAGCGTGCATACAATGCTGATTGCCGCCCGGTTAGTGCCACGCCCCAGAAAATAAAAAAAATATTTTCTGGCACACATGAGTGGACACACGTAAAAAATGAAATTACCATCCGGGCCACACGGTAGCCAGGCAGTAGTTCAAAACTGACACGCATGGGATGCATGTACGCGCCTCCACGGCTTAGAAAAAGGGCCCCTCAGTTGCAAAGCAAAAGCAAGATACAAGATTCCTGAAAGACCTCCCTGCCTGGTTGATGACTGAAATCACAATATTGATGCACCACCCCCAACGATAGCGACAAGGGAGGAAGACCAGGGGACATAATGAAATTAGTAAAAGGATCCCCCAAGTGTGTAGACAAATACAATTCTCCATAAATGCTAATTACACATATGCATAAACAAATTCTGTGGTATCCTAGTCATCCCTTATTTACAGAAACAAGGCTGACTGGCTTAGTCAAAAAAGGAGGTCTGTCATGTATCCCGGGGTCTCACCATAGATGACTTTGAGGGGCATAATCGAACACAAACGCCCATCTCTAAGGACGCCCATCTACTACTACTACTACTACTTAACATTTCTAAAGCGCTACTAGGGTTACGCAGCGCTGTACAGTTTAACATGGAAGGACGGTCCCTGCTCGAAGAGCTTACAATCTAAAAAGACAAATGTACAGATAATCATATAGGTCAGACAGATTGGGGCAACCTATATGTTCAAAAGGTTAGGTTCCGAATGCAGCATTGAAGAGGTGAGCTTTAAGCAAGGATTTGAAGATGGGTAGGGAGGGGGCTTGGCGTAGGGATTCAGGAAGACTGTTTCAGGCATAGGGTGAGGCAAGGGAAAATGAGCGGAGCCTGGAATTGGCAATGGTGGAGAAGGGTACTGAGAGGAGGGATTTGTCATGTGAGCGGAGGTTACGGGCAGGAACGTAGGGGGAGATGAGGGTAGAGAGGTAGGGTGGAGCAGCAGAGTGAGTGCATTTGTAAGTAAGGAGGAGAAGCTTGAATTGGATGCGGTATCTCCGGGAATGTCTATGAGAAGGGGTGGTCTGAACTGTATTTTCGAAAAAGATGGGTGTCCATCTTTTCTTTTGGAAATGCGGGTGGAACCGGCCAAATGCCTAGGATTTGGGCAGATTTGAGATGGGCGCCCTCGGTTTTCAGTGATAATGGAAATGGCGTCCAGCTCAAAAATGAACAAACCCAAGGCATTTGGTCGTGGGAGGGGCCAGGATTCGTAGTACACTGGTCCCCCTCACATGACAGGACACCAACCAGGCACCCTAGCAGGGACACTTGTAACAATTAAAAAAAAAAGTAAAATACCTCCCAAGTCCATAGCTGCCTTCCCTTGGGTGATGAGCCCCCCCAAATCCCCCCCCAAACCCACTGCCCACAACTCTACACCATTACCATAGCACTTATGGCTGAAGGGGGGGGGGGCACCTAGATGTGGGTACAGTGGATTTTGGGGGCAGTATGGAGCACTCTCATTTACCAGCACAAGTGTAAGAGGTGGGGGGGGGGGGGGTGGGCCTGGGTCCACCTGCCTGAAGTCCACTGCACCCACTAACAACTGCTCCAGGGACCTACATACTGCTGTGATGGAGCTGGGTATGACATTTGAGGCTGGCATACAGACTGGAAAAAAGTTTTTAAAGGTCTTTTTTTGTGTGTTGGGAGTGGGTTAGTGACCACTGGGGGAGTCAGGGGAGGTCATCCCCGATTCCCCTCGGTGGTCATCTGGTCATTTAGGGCACTTTTTTGGGACTTGTTCGTGGAAAAAAAGTGACCTAAATTCCCGTAAAAAATGCCCAGTTTTGTTCGATTATCGGCTGAAGGCGCCCATCTCTCCTTGGCCGATAACCACGCCCCAGTCCCACCTTCACCACGCCTCCAACATGCCCCCGTCAACTTTGGCCGTTTCCGCGACGGAGTGCAGTTGAAGACGCCAAAATTGGCTTTCGATTATACCAATATGGGCGCCTTTGCGAGATGGGCGTCCATCTCCCAATTTGGGTCGAAATGTGGGCGCCCATCACTTTCAATTATAAGGTGGTTTATGCACTAGAGTACGGATTTTGAAGGCAATTCGTTCTTTGATCAGCAATAATTAATTGGCAATAATTATCAATAGAAATCAAACAAAATAAAACATGGAAAAGAAAATAAGATGATACCTTTTTTGTTGGACATATCTTAATACATTTCTTGATTAGCTTTCGAAGGTTGCCCTTCTTTGTCAGATCGGAAATAAGCAAATGTGTTAGCAGATAGTATATATAAGAGAAACATCAAATCATTACTTTGACAGTCTGACAGAGTGGGAGGGTGGGGGTATGCATGGGGACATCAAAGCATTTCATTGATATTCTAACAGGATGGGTGTTGGTAGGTGAGAGGAGGGTAATAAACAGAGAAATACAGCTTTATGGTTTATAATTGGTTAGAAAACCCAGATCCTTATTAAGTCCTGTTTGTTGGGTGTCAAAATATTCAATCATTCTTATTTCAAAGGTCTTACGTTCCTGTATTGTTTTAAAATTACCTTTCAATATTCTTACTGTGAAATCACTGGTGCAGTGTTCTGGTCTTGTGAAGTGTTGGCCCACAGGGGTGGGGGCTTGACTGGCACCGGCTATTTTCATGTGATGTCTGTGCAGATTGAATCTTGTCTTAAGCATCTGGCCTGTTTCTCCAATATAGCATCTTTCATTACATTTTTTACACTGAATGATATATACCACATTGGAAGATGAGCATGTAAAATAGTCCTTTATGTTGAATATTTTTCCTTTGTGAATGACTGTGGAGTCTTGTGAAATGTTTTGGCATAGTTTGCAGCTGGCTGTGTTACAGGGAAACGTGCCCTTTTCTTTTTCCGTCTGTGTTGGAAGTTTACTTCTGATCAGCTTGTGTTTTAAATTTGGTGGCTGTCGGAAGGCCAGCACTGGTGGGGATGGGAATATCTCTTTCAGTAATTCATCTTCCTGGAGTAGTGGCAATAATTATAATTTACACGCACATATTCTGTAATGCATTGCGCCTAACTTCTAATGTGCACAGGCATGGTTATAGGTGGGAAAAAATTTTCATCTGTATTTATAGAATGTGCCTAAATCTACATGCCAGGATTTATACCATGTTTTCATTGGTGTAAATGGAGGCACCTAGTTTTAGGCGCTGGGATATCGAATAAGCTTATTCTATATATCGCGCCTAAATCTAGGCTCCGCTTATATAATATTCTTAGTCAGAAATGGTTTCCGTGTGGATATTTTAGCTGCCATATATAGAATCTTCCCCTTAGTGCATGTGAAAACACGTAGCATATATGGAGTGGCCTAGTGGTTAGGGTGGTGGACTTTGGTCCTGGGGAACTGAGGAACTGAGTTTGATTCCCAGCACAGGCAGCTCCTTGTGACTCTGGGCAAGTCACTTAACCCTCCATTGTCTGCCGCATTGAGCCTGCCATGATTGGGGAAAAAGTGCAGGTACAAATGTAACAAAACAAAAAAATAAATAAAGAAGGTTGAAGCATTTTGTGGTAGGTGTTTTACGCATACTAAGCGTGCATTATCTATGATTTTGTTTTTATTTTTTGGAGCAGGCATATCAGGTGGAAAATGGACTTGGACACGCTATTCAGCTAGCACATCGACATGTATGGTGTTAACTGGTTATCTCAAGGGCATTTATGTACAGGAAAAGAGCCTTTTTCAAATGAAGGAGAGCTCTGGAATGAGGGGGCATATGACAAAGTTAAGAGGGAATAGGCTTAGGAGTAACCTAAGGAAGTACTATTTCACAGAAAGGGTGGTGGAGGCATGGAATGGCCTCCCGGTGGAGGTGGTGGAGTCAAGGACTTTTCCAGATTTTAAAAAGGCATGGGATAAGCATGTGAGATCGCTTAGGAACAGGAAGAATTAGGGGTTACAGAGGATGAGCAGACTGTGGATGGGTCATATGGCCTTTATCTGCCGTCATGTTTCTATGTTTCTAACATGTCCAAAACGCAGGATCCCTTACTTCCTCCTAGAATACAGGGTGGTAAATGCTTATGCATTGTTTCTTTTTTAAGTTACATGCACTAATCTGAACATTAGCACACAACCGGATAAAGAAATACCTGAAAATGCCATATTCCTGGCTTAGAATGATGGAACGTCTTCTGTTAGCCTGCTCTAAGCTCATTTCCAAGCACCCTTTGGTAGACGTACCCCTATGAATCATTGAGAACCATATAACTAAGATGGAAGCAATTCAATAGTGCCAAGGGTTAGTGGTAAATTTTCTCTTGATTTGTTTTTGTTGTACGATGAACTATTATTCAGAAAGGCTTATATCACATCATTAACTAAAAATGTTACAGTTCTTTTCTTTTAATAAAAGAAAAGGCCAGTCAAGAATTTTTTTCTTTTACTTGTGGACTTAAGTAGCAGAGATGGGTGGGGAAGAAGTATTATGGTATGAGGGGGAGCAGAGACACCAAAGGGAAGGGAGGTGCGCTCTTGGTAAGGAAAGGAGGAAGGAGTTGGCAGACTAAATAAAAAAAACATATTTACCAATACATATTTGAAATAGCATTCAGCCAAAAAAAGCCCAGAACCTATAAAAGCTCAGAGTTCAATTCCTTCATCTGCAGATCCTTTTATTCCTTTTGAGGCAGAGGTAAGTAAAGTTAGTTTTAATAGTTAATAAGTAGATCTAAAACATAAAAAAAAGAAAGAAAATTGAGATAGCGCTTTTTTGTTGGACTAAATGCATTTTTGACTATAAGTACATAACGTAAGAACAAAAGCATTGCCTTCCTGAGAGAAAACCATCATTCTGTTACCGTTTGATGTTTTTTTTGGCTTTTTTAAAGTTTTATTTTGAAAATGTGCCTCACTGTTGTGTTATTTGTCATACCTTCCACGCATACGGGATATCGAAGTGCTAAGCAATGAAACATATGTAGGAAGAGGAAAATAAAAGCAATGTTTGATGCCTTGCTAATTGAATATAAATGACATTTTAACTGTTTCTTTTTTTATTTCATTTGACAGATCCTGTAACAGGGAATAACCAGAAGCCCAAAATGGCATCTATTCTGGTAATTATTATTTCTTAGAAATGAGAGTAGTAAAAACATACGATACGAATCATTAGCAAAGAATTAAAATATAACTTTTATACAGTAATGTATTGCTATGAAGATTAACTCACTGGGTTAGTACACACATGAATCACAGAGTTATAGGGGTCCTTTTTACTAAGGTGTGCTGAAAAATGGCCTGCTCCGGTGCAGGCGCATGTTTTGCACGCACGCAGATCCATTTTTCAGTGCACCTCTAAAAAAACACCTTTTTTGTGGCCAAAAATGGGTGTCGTCGTCGATAATACACTGAAACCTTCTGCTCAGTGTGCTGCTGCGGCTAGGAAAGCGAATAGAATGTTGGGTATTATTAGGAAAGGTATGGAAAACAGGTGTGAGGATGTTATAATGCCGTTGTATCGCTCCATGGTGCGACCGCACCTTGAGTATTGTGTTCAGTTCTGGTTGCTGCATCTCAAGAAACATATTGGAAAAGGTGCAGCGAAGGGCGAATAAAATGATAGCGGGGATGGGACGACTTCCCTATGAAGAAAGACTAAGGAGGCTAGGGCTTTTCAGTTTGGAGAAGAGACGGCTGAGGGGAGACATGATAGAGGTATATAAAATAATGAGTGGAGTGGAACAGGTGGATGTGAAGCGTCTGTTCACGCTTTCCAAAAATACTAGGACTAGGGGGCATGCGATGAAGCTACAATGTAGTAAATTTAAAACGAATCGAAGAAAAATTTTCTTCACTCAACGTGTAATTAAACTCTGGAATTCATTGCCAGAGAATGTGGTAAAGGCGGTTAGCTTAGCAGAGTTTTAAAAAGGTTTGGACGGCTTCCTAAAGGAAAAGTCCATAGACCATTATTAAAGGGACTTGGGGAAAATCCAACTATTTCTGGGATAAGCAGTATAAAATGTTTTTGTACATTTTTGGGATCTTGCCAGGTATTTGTGACCTGGATTGGCCACTGTTGGAAACAGGATGCTGGGCTTGATGGACCTTTGGTCTTTCCCAATATGGCAATACTTATGTACTTAAATACAAGAGAAAAAGTTGAAGACTAAGAGGTTTTTTTCCCACCTCTGCTATTGGTTTAAAAAAAGGATAAGAAAGGTGTATCCCTACTATCAAGGAAAATAAATAGCAAGGTAAATATCTGTATCAGTTTCACAGTACACCTCAAAAGTATGGAACATTCAAATCCCTTACTCCCCTCAACTCCCTCAAAAAAAGAGAAAAAAAACCCGCAAAGATATAATGACAATCCTTACCACAACAATTTGTAAGTCTTTTCATGTAGGAGTTTACTGGGGAAAGTTGCCCTGGAAATTTGTTAAACTTGCTTATCAAGACGCTACTAATAAAAGCGATACAAAATTAAAAAAAAAAAAAACAGCACTCTGATCTCTGATAAAACTGCAGTAAGTCCTTGTACTAGGGAGTAGATTTAAAACCTGATGGCTAAGGAAGCTGCTGGTAATTAAAGCTCTGCTGAAGCAGAACAAACCAGAGGTGAAGCTGAAGGAATGCAAACAGGAACAACCACATCCTGAAAGCTACTTGCGAGCATTACAACATCTTTGATAGTTTCGAAAAAGAAACAAATGAAATATACATTTCCAAACTGATGTGTGTGTGTGTGAAACAACGGTTCTAGAACTTGAGAGGAACATTTTAAATAGCCTGCAGTGTTGCAAAAGTATGTGGACACATTTATCACATATAACAGCAGACTGAAGAAGCTTTAGGTACTTTTCATGCTTTGCATTTGAAAATATTGCAGCTGATTTAACCTGCAGAAGGGAGATCTTTGATGAAACCATAATACATCAGCATTGAAGGTTTCGAATTTGTTTCCAGTAGCCACCCGGGTAAAATTCACGGGGCTACTGTTAATTTTCAGATTTTTCAGACCTGAGCAATCTTTTCATTCAGTGATTTGATAGAAAAAAATATGTCCCTTTAAGATCCCAGGATCAAGACCTTTTGGGATTTTTTTCTCCTCTTTCCCTTGTTAAATTATCAACATAAAAATAAACCCCCAAAACACAAGAAATACCCAAAACACCTAAACCAAAGGTTTGCCTGTACTTCACTAGATTATCAGGTCATGTTTAATAAAGGGATCATATTTCTGGAATATTTAACCTGTTGAATTGAGAAGTGCCCTGACATGAATCGTTTGAAAAACAATCTGAAAATGTGTCTTTGTCTGGAAGTTTTTCTGGAGTAACATTTAAGCGTTTGTTTCATGATATGAGATGTTTATTCTGTCAGATTTTAGAGATATATTCTACCAGGGTAAATCATAGTATATCTCATTCTACACTTCCCTAATTACAAAAATATGTAATATAAATCCACTCTTAACTCGAGATTTCTCTCCGGGTGCGCTATAAAGAATCGGGGGGTATGTTTAACAGTACCCATGGTGATACCTTCCCCCCTTAGCCCTGTGGGTGGAGGGGAGGGGAGCAGTGTTCACCCAGGCCAACCAATCTGGGCACATTCCTATTTATCTGAATATATTGTTTTCTAATGTCTGTCCAAAGGGCTATTCTGCTTTAATAATGTTGTATGATTAATTTTATTTCAGTTTCCGGGAGGAAATACTGCAACATCTGAGAAAACGTAAGGACTTTTCTTTTTTATCTTTTCATGCTTTAAAACTATTAGCCCCAAAATATATACCCCAAATTCTTTAAGGTACCAAGAGACCAGGGGCGTAGCTAGGTGGGGCCACGGGGGCATGGGCCCCCACAGATTAAGCCCTGGCCCCCTTTACTTTGGACTCCCCCGTCGCCACCGCCGCCAGGTACCTTTGCTGGGGGGTCCCCAACCCCCGCCAGCAGAAGTCTTCTTCAGCGATGGTTGACTCCGACGCCTTCACTGATGATCTGTTTCTGACTCCTGACATCCTGCGTGCACGTCCTGCACGGGGCTACATGCAGGACGCGCACGCAGGACTTTGGGAGTCAGAAACAGATCATCAGCGAAGGCGCTGGAGTCGACTGGCACTGAAGAAGCCTTTGGCTGGCAGGAGTTGGGGACCCATTGCCAGCAAAGGTACTTAGAGGCGGTGGCGACAGGGGAGGGTCGGCGGCGGCAGGGGGGGTTTAAAGTGGCGGGGGGCTCGGCAGCTGGGGAGGCAGGCTAAACTGTGCCCCCCCACCTCGGGCTCTGGACCTCCCTCCTGCCGAGGTCTGGCTACGCCCCTGCAAGAGGCTTTTACAAAGCCGCGCCTGAAAGCGGCCTGCGCTGTTGTAGGCGCCTGTTTCGCATTTTCTACCATGTGGCGTTATCCAGGCGGTAATCGGCATTTTACGTACGTTGACAATTACTGCCTGGATAATGTGTGAGACCTTACCGCTTAGTCAAGGGTGGCAGTAGGGTCTCAGGGTCAAAACGGATGCGGGCAGATTGTTATTTTGTCACACATCCATTTTCGGCAAAAAAAAGGCCTTTTTTGCAGGTGCGCTGATAAATGGACCTGTGTGCATCCACACCAGTGCAGGCCATTTTTTGGCACGCCTTAGTAAAAGGGTCCCTAACTGAACACACCTGCTCTGCCCACAGACCCGCCTCCAGTGCTCAAAAATAAATTTTTTAGCGCATGAGTAGCATGCACCAATCCCAAAATTTACAGTGAAATGCCTCAGTGAGCTTTGTGTTCAGCCATTTTTTTACACTATAAGCACATATTAGTGCTTACTGAAGTTTTGTAAAACCACCGCAAAGTGAGTACCACCGGTTCAAAATCAACATCAATTCAAAAATGATATGCAAGGTAAAAGAGGAACTCAGAAGTGATAACGTGTGGCCAGAGCTTAACACACAATGACACACCTGCAAAAGTAATCATGTTCTTAGCTCAGTAGCCATCACTGATCTTCTAAATTTGCACAGTGCGCCCAAAAGTTAAGTTCAGTACTGGTGCGACTCACTAAAGTTCATTCATTAGATTGCCAGCATGAGTCTCAAAATAAGCATAGTTGCTGAAATTAATCCTGAGGTACTAACATCGTCAAACACCTTGATTGTGAGATCTCCAAAGTATCGCCTCAAGAATCTAATAAACAAACCTAAAACATAAACGTACATCGAGGTGGGACCATTTCTGGCTATATCCAGGTACTTGAGCACCTTTTACGGAATCACCCTCTTAATGTGGAATAATATTCACTTTCCCTCTTAATGTGGAATAACATTTACTTTCAGGAACAGTAAGATACGATTTTCTTCTGACCTCTCAGCTGGAGAAAAGAAGTCCATCGAGAACAGAAAAGCAAAAGTGTCTGCCTGCCTGACAAGTCTGGGAATGAATGTGGATCAGGTACTGTGAACTGATTATATTCTAACATAGGTGCACCTAGAATCCTGAGGTAGCTCTTCCACTTAGTCAAGATAGTCTCAGTGGATTCCAGCTTTTGTCCATTCAGTTATACCCCAGATCCCTTTTCAGTTGGCTATGGGTAGGCCTCTCCAATTCCAGTATCTTCTGAAGCCTCTCTTTTTGTCTGTGCTAACAAATACTTGGCTGAACTTCCTCTCCAAGTAGTCTTTTGTCTTCTTCTTCACCACCACCACCACCAAGAAGGAAATACTGTGAACTTATTCCAGTATTAATCCTCAAAAATACAACCTCATGACCTCTTCTCACAAGCTCCAGGCCCTTCTGCATCACAGGGACCTACCTTAGACTTCCATAAACAATGTTGCTACAGAGGGAGCCATCGTAGCTCCCATCGCCACTCCATGGTGCTGTAAATAATATATTCCATTATGCCAAAAATAATTCTTCTTAATCACCATCGAAAGCCAACTCCATCAGAAATGTTGAAGAGATTTGTTGTGGGGACGGGCGCTTCTCCAAGTTCACTTTAATAATATTCAATGCAGCCTCCTGCTAAAATGTGCATAAGGCATCCGTGTAGTTGGGAAATAAAATACCAGAACAAAGGGACGTGAGCATACTCGAACGGGGTAGGAGTACTGTACAAAAATATTTCTTCATAGATAGAGCACTGGAGGAAAGGAAATAGCTGGAACAATAACAATAAAAAAAAACCCTATTGTAATAGAATTCAAGAATTTGAGGAGCTCCTTCGAATTCTTAGGAGGAGGTGAAGCAAGCGGAAACTGACGCTCTAGTCAAACCTGCCGCACTGTGGCCAAAACAGAAATAAATGAACAAGAATGATGAGCCATTAAGTCTTTATCTTCTGTCTTACTTTAGCTTTCTCTGATTTTTATTCCCCAGAACAAAATTCCTCAAATTGCTGTCATACTGTCTGGTGGAAGCATGACGGCAGCCATTGGTAGCCTTGGCACCTTGGTAGAACTTAAAAACCAAAATCTACTGGATGCCGTTACTTTTATCTCTGGATGCTCAGGAGCAACATGGTAAGTACAGAAGCTTTTGCAACAACAGGGATATTTTAAAAATACTTCAAGAATCATTAGCGCACGCTCAGCAGTGCGGATAAAGCAGTGTGACTGCTGTGTTAGTCGACTTTAAAGGTAATAATAAACAGAAATTCCTCGTGGCATGGCTTTCCTGACAAAGGCTTGCAGTGCGAACTGGATCGCATGTAGGGATTGATGGATTTTGTTGAGATAAGTGGTGTGTAAAGAGAATAGATCCAATATTTCCTATTTTACAGATCTGAAAACCATATAATACCGGCAGACAGGGGAAACCAGCGGGATTGGATTGATTTTTCTGCTAGAACCTAGTGATGCACTGCTTACTACTATCACTGCGAAACATTTCTGTGCTGCTTTTGGATGTATACAGCATTGTACCATAGAGCATGAGATGCAAAACAAATTTGGGTTTTATTTAAGCCAAAAATGTCACCTAAAGCCTCAGGTCTTGTAAATGGAATGTCTTATAGACCAGCACAGAGGATGTTACACAAAACATTATGCTGAATGGATTAATATAGTTAGCTGGGTAGATGCTTAGGAGGGGAGGGTTACTTAGGGCTATTTTTTTTTTTTAATTTGTAGATACTGTTTCTTGAAAAATATAGGTTAAAAATGCTGAGCTAAAAACAGACAATATAAAGAAACAAGCTCTTACCACTGCAAAGCTTCATATCAACAATGAGAATACAGCCAGTCTCCATATTTTATAATCAAGATTAATAACAAACTACTACTACTTAACATTTCTAAAGCGCTACTAGGGTTACGTAGCGCTGTACAATCAAACAAAGAAGGACAGTCCATGCTCAAAAGAGCTTACAGTCTAAAGGACACAAAAATACAGTCAGTCAAATTGGGAGAGTCTAGATTTCCTGAATGGAGGTATCATGGTTAGGTGCCGAAGGTGACATTGAAGAAGTGGGCTTTGAGCAAGGATTTGAAGATGGGCAGGGAGGGGGCTTGGCGTATGGGCTCAGGGAGTTTATTCCAAGCATAGGGTGAGGCGAGGCAGAAAGGGCGGAGCCTGGAGTTGGCGGTGGTGGAGAAGGGCGCTGAGAGTAGGGATTTGTCCTGTGAGCGGAGGTTATGGGTAGGAGTGTAAGGGGAGATGAGGGTAGAGAGGTATTGAGGGGCTGCAGATCGAGTGCATTTGTAGGTTAGTAGGAGAAACTTGAACTGTATGCGGTACCTGATCGGGAGCCAGTGAAGTGACTTGAGGAGAGGGGTGATATGAGCATATCGGTCAAGGCGGAAGATAAGACGCGCAGCAGAGTTCTGAACAGATTGAAGGGGGGATAGATGGCTAAGTGGGAGGCCAGTGAGGAGTAGGTTGCTGTAGTCAATAACAAAGTTGTACCCCCTTCCAACCCAACCCTCAACCAACACCCCTCCCCCCTTCACCATCACTAAAATATATTCGCACATCTTTCTCACATTCAGGCAGCACCCTCTTTCAAAAAGGTCCCCCACACCAATTCCCATTTGGGCAATGTCTTCTTTCTCAAGGCCGTCAAACGCTCCATCTCACATATATACCACAATTTAGACATCCACCGCACCAACGAAGGTACCATATTAGATTTCCAATGCTTTGCCAAATTTAAGCGAGCAGCGTGCATTACATGATGAACCAACAATGAATGATGGAGAGTAAGTCCGTCTGCCTTTTTACCTAACAAAAATACCAACGGATGCCACTGTATCGGTCTACCCAACCACTTCTGAAGACGGGACTGTATCGCCTTCCAATATGCCCGCGCCTTTGGGCACAGCCACCAAATATGACCCATTGTCCCTGGTACTGCACAACCCTGCCAACAGTTAGGAGACACATTAAGAAAGATGTGGGATAAGCGTACCGGTGTGAAGTACCATCGGTAAAAGACCTTAATCACATTTTCTTTCAAGGACACCGAAATAGATGAGTTTTACAAGCGCCCTTTCCATAATCAACCAATCAGCATCCGGTAATTGGAAGTCCAATTGTTTTTCCCAATTCTGTCTATGTAAAGTATAGGGTTTAAGACGCTTAGCTAGGAAGCCATACAAACATGTACTTAGGGCTGCTTTTAAAAAGTGGCGGTAAGCCCAATGCGGGCTTAGTGCTCATTGTACTTTAGGGAAATGAATCAACAAGGACGAAAGCCAGCGGTTCTATTAAGAGCCCTTTTATTAAGCCGTGTAAGCATCCACACGCTCCCCACATGCCCCAAAATGGAGTTACCACCCGGCTATCACATGGCTCTTACGGTAATTTCATTTTTGGAGCGCATTCGATCCGAGCATCTGAAAAATAATTTTTATTTTCGGGCCCGCATATTGGATGTGCGTCAAATGGCATTTCATATGCATAGGTCATGACCGCCCGGTTATCGCGTGAATCTTTACCGCTAGGCCAATTGCTGGTGGTAAGGACTCAGACCCAAAATGGACGTGTGGCAACTTTGATTTTGCTGCACGTCCATTCTCGGCAAAAACTGTAAAAAGACCTTTTTTTTTACAGGTGCGCTGAAAAATTATTCTGCGCGTGCCCAAAACACACGTCCACAGGCCAGTTTTCAGCACACCTTAGTAAAAGGACCCCTTAGTCAGCTAGAAACCGACAGCCGTACTCACACAAGAAGCTTGATTAGCTGTTGTTGACACTCACCACATGAGGGAGCTCACTGTACACTTTTTTGTTAACCTCGTTTCATTGGAAGCATAAAACCACAAATGTCATCCATATTTTGGTCATTTTTACTTTTTTTCTGATTCAAGAAAAATGATCTGGAGATCGCAGGTTAAAAACCTATAATCAGAAATGGCTAACATTAGATACATAACTATGCGCTTAGACTCACATCCCTCCTATATATTGGTAATTTTTCCCAACATAAGGCAAGTGACGGAGAAAGAGTTTACTTAATGCCAGTCAAGATCATTGGCTGGAAAAGAATTTGATCTTCTGTCCTTCTTCTTGATCAGGGGGTCCTTTTACAAAGGCTCACTGAAAAATGGCTTGCGGGAGCGTAGGCGCGGGTTTTGGGCGTGCGCCGATCCATTTTTTAGCAGCCTGTAAAAAAAGGCCTCTTCTTTTTGCCGAAAATGGACGTGTGGCATAATGAAAACTGTTGCACGTCCGTTCTGGGTCTGAGACCTTACCGCCAGCCATTGACCTAGCGGTAAAGAATCTGGGCGGTAATGACCTATGCGCATCAAATGCCTCTTGGCTCATGTCCGTTATGTGTGCCAGGAAATAAAAAATAATTTTCAGACACATGCCAAAGTTGAAATTACCGCAAGGGCCACATGGCAACTTGGCGGTAACTCCAATTTAGCACGCATAGGTACCCAGGGCCCCTCAGTGATGTAACTTCTTCTGAAGAGAGAAGTAATTTCTATCACCTAGCAAAATCTCTTATGATAGAACATGACATCTCTTAAAGAGTTCGGAGAACATATTAAAAGTCCCACTAGAGTCAATCTAATTGGTTTCTTTTACAGATAATTTGCCATATCCTTTTGTCCCTATGTCTCTGCCCGGTTTGCAGGTTAATGACTTCACTCTATGATAAGGGCGACTGGACAAAGAACCTGGATTCAATTGACAACGAGCTCCGTGCCCAGTGGGCCAGCCTGAATTTTGACGCCACAAAGGGTATCCAGAAGCTCATAGCAGCTGCTGAGCAGGACAACTACTCGTTAACACACTTTTGGGCCTATATTATTGTTAACTTTACAGTTAGCGAGGTAAGTGAAGTATTATCACTATTTAAAGTGTAACATTTTTTGATGGTTCCAGTACACTTAATACTCGTAAGCCCAATCTATTCAGCTCTTATTTTTTTTGTTACATTTGTACCCCGCGCTTTCCCACTCATGGCAGGCTCAATGCGGCTTACATGGGGCAATGGAGGGTTAAGTGACTTGCCCAGAGTCACAAGGAGCTGCCTGTGCCTGAAGTGGGAATTGAACTCATTTCCTCAGTTCCCCAGGACCAAAGTCCACCACCCAAACCACTAGGCCACTCCTCCACTTACAACTCAAAAGCTGAGTGAATTTTTTCAAGACGTCACTAGGGGAACAAGTTACCAATGTGGGTTGCCATCAAGACGTTTTATTAGTAGGTAGGTTATGCTAAAATAGCATGAGTTAGTGGTAAAATAACACAGTAGCCCGCACTGAGAACTACACCCCTAAATCTTAATAAATAAATAAATACATTTACGTAGCTGTGATAGCTATTAACATGACAATTTGCATATGCTAATGGTTAACACAGGGTCCACGTTTTAATTTCTGCAGTAACAGCTAACATGGAACAGAGCAGCAAGTAGGTGGGGAAATAAGCAGAGAATGGACAGCAACTATGCCTTAATTTAACACAGAGATGGGGGAGGGGGAGTTATCAAGCAACATTAGGGCTTTAAGTTGTGTTATTTGATCCTTGAGTCACGCTAATGGGCAAATAACTTGACTTAAGTATCTAATGCAGCTTGTTTTGTCCTACTGAAGTGATAGGAGTGGAGTGACCTAGTGGTTAGAGAACTGCTCTTGACATCCAGAGGTGCCCAGTTCAAATCCCACTTCTGCTCCTTGTGATCTTGGGCAAGTCACTTAACCCTCCATTGCCTCAGGTACCGACCAGAGTGTGAGCCCTCCATTATGTATTGCTGAATAACGACACTTGGGCAGACACAAGCGATTTAACCAGTCATGTACCTCTCCTACCTGGTTAAATCATGTTCAATATTGGGCAGTGTACATCAAGCTATTTGGTTCATTCATTATAATGTGCATTCATGTTGACTTTGAGGTAAAAACTTTGCTTTCTCTGCCTTCATCAGAGTTGTTATGTGCTCTGTTGTTTCCAGCTGAATGAGAAAGTGATATCGAGTCAACGGGCTGTCTGTGAAAGTGGCAATGTCCCATATCCGTATTATTCATCAGTTGACAAACAGCAAGTGGATACCAAAGGCAAAAACAATTTCGGTAAGGTGCAAGAAATCTCTGTTTTTTTCTTTAGAGGAGGGTACAGTTCTGAAACATAATGGCATCGTCCCTAAAAACTATGTTCATGAGTTATTCGATTATCTTTAGCATAGTTCTTAGGATGGGGAACAAATATTTGTAAACCAATTACAAGTCAGAGGAACAGGACTTGTAACTGTTTTAGGGATAAGCAAGTTGGTTAACATTGGGTTTGGAATATTCACAGGCATGGAGCCTTTCTTCAGTTTGAACAATCCAAGCCAGATCCACCTCTGGCCTAATGCAGTTGGTTCTACAAATTCACAACACTTCTTGACTTGTGATTTTTAATTGGATAATTGTTGAGAGTTTCTCTTACTTATGTACTTAGGGCGTATTTTACAAAGGTTGACTAGCATTTTTAGCATTCACTACTCAATAGTGTGTGCGAAATGCTAGAGACCCCCACAGGAATATATGGGTGTCTCTAAAGTGTAGTGCAAGCTTATTTTTAGTCTGCACTAAAAATGCTAGCATGCCTTTGTAAAAGGACTCCTTACTGAATTGTACGATGTTGTCTTACATCAAGCACTGGCTTCTAGTTTCAGCTAAACTCTAATTCAAAGTTCTCACTCGTATTTTCAAGAGCAGCTTACCTATAACTCTTCCTCATTATCTACTTCTGCCATATATTTCACCAGGGGTTTTGCACACCTCTCAGGCTTCCCTACTTGCTCTCCTGCCACCTACCTGGACCCAAATTATGTATTTATTTAATTTATTTCTTAGGATTTATTTACCGCCTTTTTGAAGGAATTCACTCAAGGCGATGTACAGCAAGAATAAGTCAAACATAAGCAGTAGACAATTACAGAAGGAAAAGTATTCAAACAACAATACAAAGTATGACATAATAGTATGCTACATTACAATGTCAACACAATACACAATAAAATATTTTTGTAAGGAAAGATGGAACATACAGATATATATTAACAGGAGTAAGAAAATAACGGACTAGTTTAAAGAAAGTTACAAATGAGATCATAAAGTTGCTTGAACGTTATCTTAGATAGGGTAGGAGTGGAGAAACATGTCCTGCTATAGTATGTGGAGCCAGTGTCATTTACGTCTTCCATTAAAGGCCTAGTTGAAGAGCCAACTTGACATTTCTAGGGACTCTGCCTTCAGTTACCAGGGACTGTAACTTTGGAACTCATCTCACCAACATCCATTTGGAACCCTTCAAGCTTAATTTTTTTGCTCAAAGCATGGTCATATAAGCTAGCATGTGGGTTGATCATGGTTTTGTAGTCTTGGTGTGTATCTGTCACAACTCGGGCATTCGGCACACACTCAGACGTATCAACCCCCGCCCCCTTCAATACCACACTACAAGCCATATCTTCGATAGAATTGGATTTATTTTGGCCGCAGCCAGGAACATCAAAATTGTTACAACTTAAACAAATTACATTACATCTTCTACTAATCATTATGCCAGCATGCATTTCTACCCGGGTACACAGCTTCTACACGTAGTTGCATATTCTGGGCCACAGGCCAAGCCGTACCAAGCCCCTGTGGCCCCCTGTGCTGTTTTCCAAGCACCCGATGTCACTTGGTGTCTCCCGTTGAAGGAGGCACCTACCACATTTACAAAATGACGTTCTAGGCCTCCCGGCCGCCCAAGCCAGGAGACAAGCTGTATACACGTTGTTTCCCGTTGAAGGAGGCACCTACCACATTTACAAAATGACGTTCTAGGCCTCCCGGCCGCCCAAGCCAGGAGACAAGCTGTATACACGTTGTTTCCTTATAACAAGGCTGCTCACATGCAAGCCTACCATTTGCATCAACTTGATAATTTTCCACACAACTCTTTCTGCAGCAGTAGTTACCCCAAACTTGTAACTGTTATGTGTCAAGCTGCTGTGTACCCATTGCTGGCTGTGCGTAAACATTGTAGTCTAACGCCTCGCTGCGACAAATCTTGCCTCTCAAGTGGGTGGGCGGGTGGGCGTTGCTCTTCTCCTGCTTCCAAATTCAAAAGGACTTCCTGTGCAGTTCAAATTCCTCTCTCCTCCTCCCTTGCTCCTCCCCTTTTTTCCTGCCCCCTCCCCTTGCTACCCCTTGTTTCCCTCCCACTACTACCTCTGCTCTCTAGCTAGGCCCTCCCTGTACCCTCCCCCACACTTCTGTCTTTGCTGGCCTTCAGCCCGGTTGTGGTCGGCCCCCCTTTAATGGGTGTGCCTGGTTCTTTCCCTCCCTTTTCCTTTCCTTCCATCTTACCAACTCTTTTTTTATTTTTGTATCTGTTCTTTGTTGAATCATAAAATGACCTCAGTGATGGTCCTGGTGTACATGGAATGGTTAACGAGGACAAATTACTACTACTACTACTACTTAACATTTCTAGAACGCTACTAGGGTTACGCAGCACTGTACAGTTTAACAAAGAAGGACAGTCCCTGCTCAAAGGAGCTTGTTTTCCTGTGTGGTGGACGAAAGATTGAAGGATATTTTCCTGTAATGCTTAAGTGAAATTTTTATTTTTCAATGTTTTCTGATTATCTCTGATATTGTTGAGATATGTATTTCAAAATTCAATTTAAAAAAAGAATGGAATTTTGGAAACCAAAGTCCACTTAATATCATTCTTTGCATTATTGTTCATTTCCCTTGACACTACTGATAGCTTTATCTTGTCTCTCCTTTTGCTATTTGTCATCTCTTTATATTACCCAATCTCCACTTAGCTTCTGAGGATCCATTCCTTCTGAACAGGATTCCTTTATGTTTATCCCACACATTTTTGAATTCCGTTACCATTTTCATCTCCACCACCTCCAGCGGAAGGGCATTCCAAGTATCCACCACTCTCTCCGTGAAAAAATACTTGGTAATTGTAAGGTAATTTTGGGCGGCCATATTGGTTCCAGAAAACAGAGAAGTATTTGTTTAGCTTGTGGCTACTACTGCAACACATTAATATGCAAAAGCATCTAGATCTTTTCTCCCTCTATTATCAGATTATTATTCTTAGAGAATTTGTTTCCTTTACAATCCACGTTAAATCATCTTCATAAATATTTCTTGTGTGTCTCCAGGAACCTGGTTTCAGAACACTCCTCATGAGGCTGGTTACCCCTTGATTGGAGCATTCCTCAACAGTGAATACTTTGACAACAAGTACAGTAATAGCCAACTAGTCAAGAAGGAACCTGAATTAGACCTCTGTTACCTTCAAGGTGAGCTAGTCTTCCCTGTCTAATCCCTTGTCATGTTCAGAAAGTTGCACTGGGTGAATGGTGATAAGGCCTCTCCACTTCTTAAAGGGGTTCATTAAAAAATGGTTGAAGAACACACACAGATAAGCAGAATACTGGAATGTACACAGATATGTATGAGCATACATGATTAAATACCAATATTCTGGCCAGGGAAGCCACATTCAAATTCTACTCTGATCTTGGGTAAGTCAATTAACACCCTACTGCCTCAGGTACAAACTTATAAGCCCTCTACGGACAGGAAAATGCCTACTGTGCTTGAATGTAGCTTTTACCTTGAGCTACTACTGAAAAAGACATGAGCTAAATACAATATCCTTTTCCCTTTCCTGAGATTCTGTTATCCTTGATTTTAGTGATAGTGGAGGAGTAGCCTAATGGCTTCTGCAGTTGGCTGAGAACCTGGGGAACTGGGTTCAGTTCCCACCACAAGTCCTTGCAAGTCACTTAACCCTCCCATTTCCCCATATTCAAAACTCAACAGGAACAGAGAAATTACCTGCATATAATAAATTTAAGCTACTTTGGCTATACCACACAAAGGTGGTATATCATATTCATGACCCTTAGCTTTTACACTTATGAAACAATAGCAAAGATGTACGTGTAATTATTCACAGATATATATTTGCTAAAATGTCATGACAATAACCAATACCAAATTGCTGATCTGTATTGATTGACAAAGCATACGTGATGTCAACATATTAGTACAACCTTAATTGATCTGTTATTTCCTATAGCAGAAATTTGTGTGGTCCTTTTACTAAGGTTCACCGAATAACGGCCTGCGCTGGTGTACATGCATGTATTGGATGTGCGCAGGTCCATTTTTCAGCGCACCTGCAAAAAAAGGCCTTTTTTAGGGGGCTGAAAAATGGACGTGCGGCAAAATGAAAATTGGCGCAAGTCCATTTTGGGCCTGAGACCTTACCACCACCTATTGACTTAGCGGTAAGGTCTCATGCGCTAACTGGGTGGTAATCGTCAGCGTGCGTACAATGCCGATTACTGCCTGGTTAGCACAGTGTGCCGGAAACTTTTCCGGCGTGCGTAACGGATGTGCGTAAAAAATGAAATTACCACCCAGGGCATGCGGTAACTGGGTGATAGTTCAAAATATATGCGTGTCCTTAGTAAAAGGGACCCTGTATCATATGTCGGTGTGTGCTTTTTATGTTAATTGCACACTGTTATTTTAACTAATTTCTTCTCTATTTCCAGGAATATGGTCCAGTGCACTGGCTGCCCCTGAACAGACGTTAAAACTTGTGATAGGTACAGTATCACAATTTCTTTTAAGAAGAAGTGGCGATAGTAGAGTTTTCTTAATGATAAAAATAGAGTTCTTGTCTTTGATGTTCGGAACAACATTTTCAAACTGTCTACATTCCAGTTGATATTCAAAGCAGTTTTAGTGTGCAAGAGAGGATCTTGCCTGCGTAAATTGTGCTTGACAGGTTAGTCATTAATATTCAGCAAGGTGGCCATTTTCAAGGAGGAACTGAGAAGGACAGGAGCGAGTGGGATTCACTCCTGCCTTAACGACCACTAGCAAAAACTATAAAATCCCTGTAGGAAGAGACAAAAAAAACTGTATCAAAAAGTAAAGGAACTCAATCCCTCCAGTGCATTAGTAGAGTTGGCGCATTGCCATTAATCAGTCTTAAGTGGGCAATGACTACATTTCAGCATGCCAACGCAGTTGTATGCTAGTGCTCTACAGAAGCTTAGGTGCACCCTGAAGTTCACTTATGTTTTGTCATTGTATATTTTTACTATGGTTTTATTGTAACTCTCTAGGATTGCCTAGTAACTGATTGTGATCCGTCGTGAACCATGGAGGTAAACGCGGAGTATAAAGTGTTTTTAATGTAATGTAATTTATTTATTTTTAAAAAATGTATAGACCACCTACAAACTAGGTGGTTTCCAGTTATGAACATAGACATTAAAATACCATCGAGAGTAGAAAAAGATTGCAGACTTAACATACAAAACTAAAAAAGAATTGATCTCTTCATTTCATGACATGACTACTATAACCGCTTCAAAAGTAGGCTGCCACAAATAAGCGTATCTTTAAAGATTTCTTAAAATGTGTCAAGCTGCTACAAAGGCGGAGTTGGTCAAGAAATGCATTCCTTAGCGAACTTGCTGCTGACGCAAAGGCCGTAGCCCATTTATCAGCATAATGAGCACACAGTTGTGGAATGCATTACCTAAAGCCCTGAATACTATTGACGAAATAACTAACTTTCGCAAATCTCTGAAGACACATCTTTTTAACAAGGCCTACAAAGATAACCCTTAACCTTATAAAACTACCTCAACAACCCATCCAGTTATTAAAATCCACCGTCTGTATCACCCAGCCTAACACCTCCCCTCTCTCTTCCCTTACTTAATTTTGGCACTTTACCAATTGTATCTGATTTAATCTTTGCACATTACAAACTGTATTTGATATCCTGTAGACTATGTCATAACTACACTCTGTAAGCCACATTGAGCCTGCAAATAGGTGGGCAAATGTGGGATACAAATGCAATAAATAAAATAAAAAATAAAATAAAATGTAATCGATTCACAACATCCATTGAAAGTCTCATAGCTGTTCCTGGTAGACAGACAAAGATTCCTTCAACTAACATTTAGCATAGAACGGTTACTGTTATAGAGCTGGTGCTAAGCGTGTCTCATTGTGACACCTATATCATGTCACCAAGTTATAGAATTACCCCTTAGTGGATGCTGCTAAATGTATAAGTCAAGGAGGATAGATTAACAGGAGATGACAGGAGCATGAAGCCAGTAGGTGGAGCTTGTTGCCCTATCAATGACATTGTTTTGGATGTACCAAGATGGTGGTGGCTGCATTGGGGAGAATGAAAACGTCCTTGGGTGGAGTGGCTTCAGCCTTATGACATCACACCATCTCCTCTTAATCAAACCTCCTTGGTATAAGTGCTTTGGAATATTCTGCCTTTTAATTATTCATTTATTACTGGATGCTACTGAAAGAGATATTGATGAGTACATGTTCTAATATGTGCATTATTTGAATTCATTTTAAAGAGAAGATCGTTGAGTACATAGTACAGCCCTATGCACCGAAATCAAAACCATCTACTGGTCTTTTGTCAGGACTGCCTGGTATGTTCTTATCATTCACATTCCATTCGTTTTCTCCTTTTAATCATTTCTTCCATGAGATCAGTCTATCTGCTAGATAATACAGATTTCTCTGGTAGGAAAGATGTGGCTCTCCTGTAGCGAGTCTTGCTGCAAAGCCAGGCTTCAGGAAATGATAGGGTACGGACATTAAGTTTATATAATCTGTGTTTTAGGATCCACAGCCACTATCACTATGACAGTGAAAGGAATTAGCATTACAACAGAAGGTCCAAAAGAGAAAGAAGACTTATAAGTTTGAAATGGTGTATTTAGACGTAGGTCCTGGCTGGTTAAATTGCATTTTAGAACCTAACCGCGGATATTCAGTGGGAGATAACCAATTTTCTCCGCTGAATATTCACAGTTTATCGTTTATTTATTTACTATACCGTTACTTATTGAATTGGCAATGCAGAACGATTTACATTGTAAAAATATACAATTAGAACACAAACATGCAAACTAAGAAATCCATTAGTCGATAGCAACTAGCTGATAATTGGCCTTATCGAGTCATTACCAAACCAGCTATGTTTAGCAATTAAAATAGGCCACATAAAGAGCAGTCCTATCTTTAACCACTCAGCAGCTAAGGGCCCTTTTACTAAGGTGTGCCTAAAAGCGGCCTGCATTGGTGTAGGCACATGGTTTGGACGTGTGCTGGTCCATTTCCTCAATGCGCCTGGAAAAAAGGCCTTTTTTTTGCAAGATAATGGACGTACAGCAAAATTAAAACCAGCGCACATCCATTTTTGGTCTAAGACCTTACCGCCACCCATTGACTTAGTGGTAAGATCTCACACGCTAACCTGGCGGTAAGCATTCAATGAGCGTAAACTGCTGCTTACCGCGGGATAAGCACCAAGCAGTAGAAAATAGAAAATATTTTCTACCTTGTGTTTTGGATGCATGCCAAAAATGGAATTACCACCTGGGTAGGGTTTCCATATGTCTGGATTTACCCGGACATGTCCTCTTTTTGAGGACATATTCGGGCAACCGGGCGGGTTTTGGAAATCCGGACAAACGGGCAGATTGCTAGCATCCCCTCCCCTTATTTACTACTGCCCTGGTGGTCTAGTGACCTCTTCCACCTTTGGGGCAGGAAAGAGCCCCCCTCTTTCCTGCCCGGAGCGCTGCCCTGCATGCATCCTTCCTGTTGCTGATCTCGGTGCTGATTCAGAATGGCTGCCAAGAGTTCAAGTGACCTCGTGAGACTTCAACTCTCGGCGGCCATTTTGAATCGGCGCCGAGATCAGCAACAAGAAGGATGCATGCAGGACAGCACTCCGGGCAGGAAAGAGGGGGCTCTTTCCTGCCCTGAAGAGGCCACTAGTCCACCAGGGCAGTAGTAAGGGGAGGGGGCTGACAGGGTGTGTGACAGGGGGAGGGGAAAATGTGACATGGGGCGGAGCGAGGGCGTTAAAGGGGGTGGGGCGTGTCCTTTTGTGGGGGATAAAATATGGTAACCCTACACCTGAGGCACATGGTAGCCGGGTGGTAGTACCAATTTGATGTGCGTTGCATGTGCGTAAGCGCCTATACGGCTTAGTAAAAGGGCCCTTAAACCGGTTAGTGCCGAATATCGGCCTAACCAGTTAAATTTCTGTGGTTGAAAATGAAACAATATTTAATGCTGGTCGCCAGAAACAGCCTGGAATTGAATATCCAGTTTGATGGTTGGCGCTGGGCAGTCACCATTCTGCCAGCTCAATTTTAGGGGGACTGATGAGGTTTATGTCATTCCTACAGTCCTAGGTAATTTGAACCTAATTACATCAATTTTATCGGATCTGGAGAAGATTCTTAAAGAAGGTGCAGAAGGCAGCAAGGTTCTGGTGGAGCAGCTGCTAACAGTCTTGAGTGGTAAGAGACCTAGTCTAATTTTAACTCCAATGTCAATGGTATGCTTCCTACCCCTACTGACTTCCTTATGAATTTTGTTTGAACAGTGGTGCGTGACACTGTCACCTACCAACTTGTAAAATGGATGAACGATAGATGGGATACAAATGATCTGGAAGAAAAACTGAATCTTTTTTCCATACTGAATCTCCTTCAGCTTGTGGAGCTTGCAGGTTAGTGGAGCTTCAAAACACGTTATTGACTTCAAGGGCCTTGACAGAGAGCACTGGCAGCTTCAGTTAAGCATCAGTTTGCAAAATGAAGAAGGCACAGAGTAGGCATGGGGATGTATTTTGCAGGGATTTGGCATACTAACCCTTAGCAGTGCATCACTAGGGGTCATGGGCCATCATTTAAAACAGATGGTGGACCAGAAAAAGGTGTAATTGGGTAGCACTCCTAAAGTATTGGAATGGATCAGAGGGATGTCCAGGGTGGCCAAAGGAAGGTCTGGGGGAACCTGTATTGACTTAAAAACATGTTGACCAATGAATTAGTGCATATTATTTTTATTGAAATAAAATGTCCCCCCCCCCCTTAAAAGTCTAAAAATTGGGGTAAATGAACCAAAACCCAACACAAAACTGTTCTCCTGTGGGACTTATCTTCTAAGTTTTCATTGCAGGTCTTGTGATACCTGTGGCTAAGGTACTTATTAAAACAGTGTTATGCTTGGTTGGCTGGATTTGGGGAACCACAGATAACTTCCTCTACAAGAGCGGTGAGTACATCTATTTAGCTGGTAAGTTTGTATTTTCATATTTGATTTGGACATGTTTTAGTTGTCTTTTCCTTTGACATTTCCTGGCTGCACCTTTCCTGTGCCACTTACCCCTGGGTGGGAACGTGAGGTTTAAAGTGGTTCTGCCACTGTGAGGTAGTGTCATTAAAGGAAATTGGTAGCTTTCTGTAGACTCCCTCACAGGGACACCCAGGACAGTTGCCTGTCTCTTGTGGTGGAAACTCCAATATTGTTATACTTCTTGACATTAGGAATACCAGTGGCAGACTTTCACATACTTTAGAGGGAATATTCTCTAGAAGCAACCGGATTATCCTAATGAATTGATTTCCTGCCAGTGGACTTTGCCTACCAATCAAATTCTGAGTGCTGCTAAGAAATCAGCGTATCTCATTAAAGACTGAATTTCCCATCAAAATATTTTCTTTATTTTAGGTGCCTCTGTGCCCAGTGACCTCACAGACAAAGAATTCCGGTTTCTCATCGATGCAGGATTCGCAAATAACTCACCTTATCCTTTAATTCTACGAAAAGAACAACAAGTGAAACTCATCCTCTCATTTGAATTCTACCCAATGCTTGATCCTTTCTTGGTAATTGGATTAATATCAGTTAATATTTTTTAAGTAGACTACATAGTTATCTGCCCAAGAGGAACGCACATTCTAAGTTATTCGATAACTTATCTACAGTATGTAGATACATAAAAGGCAAGACTATACGATGCACCTACACCAAAGAACCGATTGCATACCAAAGAATATGGCATCATTTATTGGCGGTGACATTTGTATAGGCTTAGCTCTATTCTATAAACTAGAAGCACACCTTATTTAGGGCTCCTTTTACTAAGCCGCGTAAGCGTCTATGCGCCCCCAACATGTGCCAAAACGGAGTTACCGCCCGACTACAGTGTGGCTCATGCGTTAATTTCATTATTTTTTATTTTCAGGCGCATGTGATGGACGTGAGCCAAGTGGCATTTGGCACCCATAGGTCATTACCGCCCGGTTACCGTGTGAGACTTTACCGCTAGGTCAATGGCTGGCAGTAAGATCTCAGGGAAGATATTCATCAATTGACCGAATATGTCTAGGTAGAGCATTTCAGAGCTGGGATCCCAGGTAGGGGAAGTTAGATGCATGGTAGGTTTTGTACTTTAGTCCTTTGCAGTTGGGAAGGCGAAGGTTAATAAGGTATGATCGTGAAGATGTTGACATGTTTCTGTATGGAAGGTTTAATAGATTGACCACACCTACACTAGCGCAAGCCATTTTTCAGTGCGCCTTAAAAGGACCACTTAGGGTCCCTTTTACTAAAGGGTGGGAGCACCACCCCCTGCATGCACCCTTTCCGGTGCTACAATACGTTTTTTAGATTTTTGTAGTGCTGGAACTTAACCGGCAATAATCGGGCAGCGTTTCTGCTGGGTAGCGCGGGCGCCCTTAGCACCATTTCAATGGGTGACGGTAAGGGCTCCCTACCGAAATGGCCAGCCTTTTACCCACTGCGGCAAAAGGGCGCCTCAACACTTGTTGAAAACACACGCTAGCTCAGGCCCTGTTTCACCACAGCGTAGTCAAAGGACCCCTAAGTGAAGGAAAGAGAGAGTTGTTCAAAATATGCTAGCAGATAAATGAGTGATAAATTCTGTATGGCACAATGATTTTATCTTTGTAATTGTGACTTGGGATTTGCAGAGAAAAGTTATTATTATTATTATTTTTTGTTACATTTGTACCCCTCGCTTTCCCACTCATGGCAGGCTCAATGTGGCTTACATGGGGCAATGGAGGGTTAACTGACTTCCCCAGAGTCACAAGGAGCTGCCTGTGCCTGAAATGGGAATCGAACTCAGTTCCTCAGGACCAAAGTCCACCACCCTAACCACTAGGCCACTCCTCCACTTATAATTCAAAAGCTGAGTGAATTTTTTCAAGACGTCACTCAAAGCAGGTTCAATGCGGCTTACACAGTAAAAGGAATACAGAATATTGTTAGAGAGGGTAAAAGTTAATTATACCAGAATAATAGACATGATGAGTAGGTAGGTAGTAGGTGATTTTTGTGACCCCCCCCCCCCTTTAATTGCACAGGCAATGCAGGATATGTATTTAATAACTAAATAAGATTGTAAGCTCTTTGAGCAGGGACTGTCTTTCTTCTATGTTTGTGCAGCGCTGCGTACGCTTTGTAGCGCTGTATAAATGCTAAATAGTAGTAGTAGTAATACATAACTGCAAGTGAGCTGTGTTGTCTTAATTTAGGTACCACTTTATATAGTTGCCCCCCCCCTCCCACCAATGCGGTACAAAATGAAGGTATATCCAGTCTGCTCGTCCATACCAACTCCTAAACTCTATAATCCCTTCTTCTCTTGTAGAAAAGGAGGAGGTATAGCCTAATGGTTAGTGCAGTGAGCTGGGAGACTGGGTTCCATTCCCACTGCAACTCCTTGTGACACTGGCTAGGTCACCCAAAACCCTATTGGTGATATTAATCCTATGTCTCTTCTTACATCATTTATTCTATCTCAAAACAATGGGGAAAAATATATGAAAATTATGGGATAATAAACTGACCCCTGACTGCCACGCTGGGAAAAGACCAAAGGTCCATGAAGCCCAGCACTCTGTCTCCGACAGCGGCCAATCCAGGCCCCAAGAACCTGGCAAAAACCCAAAATTTAATAAACGATCAATGGACTTTTCCTTCAGGAATCTATCCAGACCCCCTTTAAACTCAGCAAGGCCAACTGCCGTCAGTACCTTCTCCGTCAACTAGTTCCAGAGTCTAACTACGCGCTGAGTAAAGAAAACCTTTCTACGATTTGTAAACTTTACTAATTTATTTTTATTTATTGCATTTGTATCCCACATTTTCCCACCTCTTTGCAGGCTCAATGTGGCTTACAATACATCATGAATGGTGGAAATACATTAGAAAATGGACATTTTGTGTTATAGAAGGATCTTGGGCTGTATGATAAGGATAAAACATGGTAATGGTATAACAAGCAGAATATTTAAGACAGTTCTGATTATATGTGAAGGAGTTGTGTATATTCACATTGGTTGGTCTTTGTGGTATGCCTTGTTAAAGAGATGGGTCTTCAGTAGTTTGCGAAAGTTCGTTAGTTCGCAAATCGTTTTTAGGTTGTGCGGCAATGCGTTCCATAGCTGTGAGCTCATGTAGGTAAAATTTGATGCGTGCATTAGTTTGTATTTCAGACCTTTGCATTTAGGGAAGTGCAGGTTAAGGAATGTGCGGGATGATCTTTTGGCATTTCTGGGTGGTAGGTCTATCAGGTCTGACATGTAGGCTGGTGCATCTCCGTGAATGATTTTGTGGACTAGGGAGCATATTTTGAACGTGATACGTTCTTTGAGTGGGAGCCAGTGTAATTTTTCTCCTAGAGGTTTAGTCTGGAATTTAGTACAAGGGCCCCTACGTGCAGTAGGTATATTCTATAAACTGCTGCTAAATTTAGAATACACCTAGGCGGAAGGTTTTTTTTTTCAGCGTTGATTTTTCAGGCACCATATATACAATTTAATTATAAATGACTTTCACAAGAAGCACCAGTGGAAGAAGTAAGGTTTGAGCCTTGAGTCCACAGCTTTAAACCCCAGGCTAAGCCTAAACCCCAATAATCAAGAACACAAAGGTTGACATTATTATTATTATTATTTGTGGCATTTGTATCCCACATGTTCCCACCTATTTGCAGGCTCAATGTGGCTTACGTAGTACCGTCAAAGGCGTCGGTGGATAACAAATACAAAGTTGTATTGTGATCGTATGAGGAATAAGTGCAGGGTCGGAATGGATGAAGGTTGCGTGATGTCCTGTTCGATCATATTCATCCTGTTAGTGTTTATTAGTGATCATTGCTTTTTTCTATTGTTTTCAATAAATCCTTGGGTGAATACCTAATGGTTCTGGGAGCCCTCACTGACTACACAGAATATCTGCACATTTTGGAGGCCTATCATGCATATTTACTATGAATATCCTAACAACCATATTACTTTGAGATGCCGACACAAAGCTATCTAGTTAGTCATCATTGCATGTTTTTATGATATATCTCTCATTATCTCTAAATGATAGCTTTAAAAATATCTGTTCTGACATCTGTGTCTTTCTGTCTTCAGGGCATTAAACAGGCTTCAGATTACTGCAAAGCCAATAACATACCATTTCCCAAGGTCGAGATAGATCCAGCTGACCAGTTTAATCCCGATGGCTGTTACATCTTCGAAGACGTAAACACTCCGACTGTATTCCACTTTCCAATCTTCAATAGGGTCACCAGTGAAGGTTTGTCATAGTTAATTCACAGGATCTCTTCTCTGTCTTTGGCATGTGCTTTCTCCAAAATCCCATCCCATCCATTGCTTATTGTTCATCTTGCAGGAAATCTATTTCGCAATATGGTGTTTTATGGAAACGCAGGAGTGTTTTTCTTAATGAGCACACTCAGTTGGGTTATTCTATATATATTGCACCAAACGTTAGTCGTTGCTTGGCATTCTAATTGGTGCAACACACCGAAATGGGGCAGAAATGGCAGATCCCTCTGAAAAGACACCTAAGTGTATCCATGTGCATCTGCAAAATGGTGTGGCCATGAGAAGGGAATGGGTGAGTCAGGGGTGTTCTCTTAAAATGCACGCAGAGTTATAGACAGTGAGGATCTGTACCCAACTTGTCCACTGGGATTTACACCTGGTTTCACTTGGTGTAACTCCTCAAGTCCAAAGCTGAGCATGGATCCCAACACTATGCACTATTTGAGTGGTTACCAAACCTGTTCCTGGACTCACCCCAGCCAGTCAGGTTTCCGGATATCCAGAATGAATATGCATGAGAAAGATTTGCATGCAGCGGAGGTAGTGTATGCAAATATCTCTCATGAACAGTCATCCTGAAAACATGACTGGCTGAGGTGCCTCCAGGACCAGGTTTGGGAAATACCGCACTATTCTATATAGGGCACCAATCCTGAAATGCTCATTACAGAAAACCATTCAGCGCTAATTTTTTTTCAGTGCTGAATTTCATGCATCATGTACTGAATTGAATCCAGCCCTGTTTGTATAGCATATGCTGTTTCCCGATAGATCACGCACGACGGTTTGCACATGCATAGTGGTTCACACATACATGCCCTATTTGGAAACAGGGTGCACATTACCAATTCCTAAAAATAAAATAGAGAAAAAATACCATTTTTATTAGACTAACAATACACCTTTTTATTTGCTTTCAAAGGTAACCCTTTCTTTAGATCGGAAATAAGCAAATGTTGACAAATGGCAGAATATTTAAGGGAAACACAAAAGCATTCCAATGACGGGATCTGGGAGGGTTGTATATATTCTGATGTTTGTCAACATTTGCTTATATCTGATCTGAAGAAGAAGGGTTACCTTACGAAGAGATCACTGAAGACTTGCCTATTCAACAAGGCATTCCACAGTGACTCATCCTAACTACCAGACAACGAAACTCAACCTAACTCTTTATACTCGACTACCAAAGCCCACCCTACCACGAATGAACTATAACACAATACCACCTATCTCCTTTCCCGAATGTGAACTCTTTGTACTTGACTGGTTAACCTACTATGTCAATCATGATCTTTAATGTAATACCACTTGTATCTCTCACTCCGGAATGGCGATCTCCATGACGGAACAATGTAAGCCACATTGAGCCTGCAAATAGGTGGGGAAATGTGGGATACAAATGCAACAAATAAATAAATAATCAAAAAATGTATTGTTAGTCCAACTAAAAAGGTATCATCTTATTTTCTTTTCTACGTTTTGTGTTATTTCTATTTATCACCTTTAAAAGTGGACTAACATGGCTACCGCATCACTTTACTTAAAAAGAAAATGAAAGCATGCCGGACTCTGCAGGTTGTGAAGCAATGGGAGAACTGAACAGTGAAATGCATGGGCTCCATTCAGCATTTAATCCCTATGCTTGGTTGCATTCCAATTTCCAATCACCCAGGGGCCCTTTTACAAAGGTGCAGTAAAAAGCGGCCTGCGGTACTGTAGGCACAGGTTTTTGGGTGCTCTCAGAAGTATTTTTCAGCGCACCTACAAAAAAATGCCTTTTTAAAATTTTTGCCGAAAATGGATGTGCGGCAAAATCAAAATTGCTGCATGTCCATTTCGGGTCTGAGACCTTAACACCAGCCATAGACCTAGCGGTAAAGAATTTGGGCAGTAATGAACTACTCATGTCAGATACCACTTGGCGTGCGTTTGCTACGCGTGTCCGAAAAAAATGTTATTTTTGCAGATGCGCGTAGCAGACATGCACCAAAAATGAAATTACCGCAAGAGGTATGTAGTTGTTGGGTGGTAAGTCCATTTTGGCACAAGTTGGGCATGCATAGAGCCTTACACAGCTTAGTAAAAGGGACCCCCAATAAAAATTAGCACGACTGCCATTTTTTTTTCACCTTTTGGTAGGTTGTATCAATTTAATTTTTCTTTTAAAGGAGCTGATACACCTGAATCGATTTTGCCCACCTTTCTTACCTGCCACTGTCTACAACACCATGATATTACCTTTTTATCTTGAGTGTTGTTTTTAATGTTTCGCTTTATTTTATTTATCTGTGTACGTATTTATTGGAGAGAGTAGTGGATGCTTGGAATGCCCTCCCGCGGGAGGTGGTGGAGGAGAAAACGGTAACGGAGTTCAAACATTCGTGGTATAAACATAAAGGAATCCTGTTCAGAAGGAATGGATCCTCAGGAGCTTAGCCGGAATTGGGTGGCAGAGCCGGTGGCGGGAGGCGGCATTAAGGAACATTCATATCTCTCTATATAAAAGGCAACACCAATGTTCTATGAAGCCTCCAGCCGGAAGTGTGAAGGGGGCGAGATATCCGGTTTCCCTATGAGTGTCTGCCCCGCCCTCTCTGTAACACAGTCACTGAAGGAAAACAGCAGAGCAGGAAATCAAATCGCTGGCTCTGTAACAGTGAAGGACTCAGAGGGGGGAGGGGAGAGAGGCTAGAGGGCAGGGACACACACACTCCCACATGCACACAGAAGAAAACATTGCTAGCCCCCGTTTCATTTGCATCAGAAACGGGGCTTTTTTACTAGTAAAATATAAATGATACTCACAATGTATTTTCTTAGTACATGGTTAGATAATACTTTTCAGTGCAACACACAAGCTCCTGGAATCTAATTGCTGGCAGTCTAAAGTTTCCCTTATTTCTGATTCATGTCCTTGTGTGCTTCTCTCCTTCCTAGGTACTGTACAGCAACGGACTGCCCAGTATAACATTGCCAACCTGAAGTACAGCATAAAGGATATAGACAAGTTGTATGATATAGCTCTAAGGAATGTAAGAAACTATGCCGAGAAAATGAAAGACAAAATTCAGCTGCTACTGTCTGACTTGGTTGATTGAGCTACACTGAAGCAATAAAAATTGAATCCCCCATCCATCCAGTGCATTTGTAAGCAACCTCATGTATCCGATCTGCATGCATATTGAGAGAAATTGTATTTCAGTATTCTTGCTACAGCAAAATAAAAATACTTCTCCTTCTCGGCTCTGTACATCATCCTTTCCTCCAGGAGGGCTCACAAACCTACTACTACTACTATTTAGCATTTCTATAGCGCTACAAAGCGTACGCAGCGCTGCACAAACGCAGAAGAAAGACAGTCCCTGCTCAAAGAGCTTACAATCTCCTGGGGACCCCCCTTCCCCTAGACCATCTGGATTTCAGGATATGCACAATGAATATAAGGGAGCTAATGAAATATGCTAATTCATGCCATCCACATTCCATGTAATATCAGGACAACTCAACAGACTGTGGGGATTCCCAGGACGGAATTGGGAAGCCCTTTCTTAGCTTGAGACCTGCTATAGCGGTTTTCCTTGGGACTTAACCTGCATGCATTTTGTAAAATATGAAGCAGAATTAGAGGGTAATTCACTAAAGTGCATTAAGCTGTTGGGAGTGAATTCTATATATGGAACCAAGCATGTTTTTTTTTTTTGTGTGATATTTTTCTTGGTTCCATATATAGAATTCAATCCCAACTGCTTAATGCACTTTAGTGAATTAACATCTAAAGTTAGGCGGAGTTTATAGAATACTAGTAAAAAAGGCCCGTTTCTGGAACGAATGAAACGGGCGCTAGCAAGGTTTTCCTGGGAGTGTGTATGTTTGAGAGAGAGAGCCAGAGTGAATGTGCGGGTGTGTGACAGAGTGAGACTGTCTGTGTGACAGTGTATGTGTGTGATAATGAGAGTGTGTGACAGGGCCCCCTCCCCTGTTCCTAATGCCCCTCACCCCGTTCCCTCCCCTCCTTTTCCTCCTCCTTCCCACACTTTGGGTTCCTTAAGGCTTTCAAAAGTCTATGTACCCCCGTGGCCCTAATGCCCAGTATGCGGATACCCCACCGCTTTCCTCCTCACCCCTCCCCCAAGATGTAATACTTTCACGTCCTTCATTTTTTAAAAAAAGTGTCCTATCTACCCTGTGTACAAATGGCCGGCATTCAGATTGTGTTCCTCTCGTAAATTTTCATTTCTTTCATTCATTCAGAACTTGCCTCCCCCCCCCCCCCCCCCCGAACACTTTTGGTTCCTTCAGTCTTTTAAAACTGTCCTATGTACCCTGTGTGCTAAAGGCCAGCATTGAGATTGTTTTCCTGTCCCAAATTTGCATGTCTTTCAGTCATTCATAACTCCCCCCCCCCCCCCTTCTCCAGTTTAACACTTTCGTTTCCTTCAGTGTTTTAAAACTCTCCTATCTACCCTGTGTCCTAATGGCCAGCATCCAGATTGTTTTCCCTTCCCAAATGTTCATGTCTTTCAGTTGTTCAGAACTCCCCCCCTCCCCCCATTTAACACTTTCGGTTCCTTCAGTCTTTTAAAACTCTCCTATCAACCCTGTGTCCTAATGACCAGCACTCAGATTGTTTTGCTTTGCGAAATTGTCTGTCACTGATGTCACTGAGGTCAGTGCGTGCCTGCCTAGCAGACCACTTCCGGCAGGCACGGTCCCAGGCACATCCTGTTGGAGGTGAGAATTATTATATAGGATGTGTAATACCCATTCCAGGGGTCCTTTTACTAAGCTGTGGGAAAAAGGGTCCTGAAGTAGTGGCAGGGGCCGTTTTTCCCGTGTACCAGGGGCCGCTTTCCTGCAGCCGATAAAAGCCCCCTCTTACTGCATGGACATGCGGTGGGGAAGCCCTTACCACCACCATTGAGGTGTTGATAAGGGCTCCTGCGTTAACCCAGCGGTAAGTGGGCAGCATGCGGTGCCGCCCAATTACTGCCACGCAAGACATTTCCAGGGATTTCCTTTTCCCCCCGGAAATAGTGCTTTCTCAGGGTGGGCCTACTGCCGGCTGCTGCATTGGGCTGGCGGTAGTCCAAAAAGAGCGAGTGGTAAGTCTGCATTGGATTTACCTCCACTCTGTAAAAGGGCCCCCCCCCCCCCCCCCAGTGGCTAAAATGTAGGCATGACCATTTTGCCAACTAAAACCTTCTGTAAATGCCCACACCTAACCTAGGCATGAATTGGATATATACTATAACAGTGCATGTAATTTTTTAGGAATGTCCATGATCCACCCATGCCTCTCCCATGGCCACGCCCCCCCCCCCCCCTTTGAGAGCCACACATTCGAATTTACATGCACCACTTTACAGAACAGGCTTAGAAAGTTGCGCACGGAAATTCTAATTAGTTATTTTTTTTTTTTTTTATTTTGCTCACACCTTTTTCTGGGCAGTTTACAAAATAACATTCACAATACTAATCAACATAATAACTAAAACAGACACCTCAACAATACATGAGAAATAAAATCATTATATTGGAAAAAACAAAACCATCAATAGCCTGCTGGTTAAAAAAATAAGGATTTTAACAGTTTCCTGAAGGAGAGCATTGGCTGAAGAAGACAAATGCATTGGGAATGAATATCTTCTCCCCGTATTCCTCCAGTCTCAGAGTCTTAGATCTTAACTAGTTCTCCAAAATATTCATTTGACGGTATATCAGAAGATTGTCTTTTATATGAGTTGCACCCAGATCTTGTGGCAAATGCCCAAATTTAGACGTTCTGATATTTCGCAACATTGTACAGTCAACGGTGCTAAGCCACACAGACTATTGTAACGGAATCTATGCGGGATGCAAAAACAAAATCATAAAGAAACTTCAAACCGCCCAAAACACAGCAGCACGGCTTATATACGGAAAAAACGCGTTTTGACAGCGCCAAACCACTCCGAGAAAAACTGCACTGGCTTCCAATTAAGGAACGTATCGCATTCAAAATCTGTACGACAGTTCACAAAATCATCTACGGCGAGGCACCGGGATACATGACAGACCTCATTGACCTACCACCCAGAACCACCATAAAATCAGCACGATCATACCTAAACCTCCATTACCCAAGCAGCAAAGGACTCAAATACAAACCCACCTATGCTTCCAGCTTTTCCTACCTGAGCGCACAATTGTGGAATGCACTACCAAAAGTAGTATAAACCACGCTCGACCACATGAATTTCCAGAAGGCACTAAAAACAACTGTTCAGAAGGGCATACCTCACCGACCCAACATAAAAAACCTGGACATTTGCGACACAATGTTACCAAAGATCTTAACGGACATATCCTAACTCTTCCTTTCCCTCTCTAAGTTCTCCCCAATTGTCTTTACCATACATGTATCTCACTCTACCATAATATCACCTTGATATTAATCGCAACTTGTATTTGTTCATACCGAAATCGGTTAACGCCGATTCCGGTACCAATTAAGCCACATTAAGCCTGCAAAAAGGTGGGAAAATGTGGGATACAAATGCAACAAATAAAAAAAAATGTAAAAATTTTTTTTAAATGTAGTCTTGGTTCCTGGTGCTAAGCGTTATTTTACTTTAAGCGCGGTTTATAGAATAGTGCTTAGTGCTATTTTTATCGGCACTGATTTTTAGGTGCCATTTATAGGATTTAGTCCTAAAAGTAGATGAGTGTGGTAGCCGTGTTAGTCCACTCTTAAGGTTACTTTAAAACCATACAAGAACGTAAGACCTTTGAAGTCAGAATGATTGAATATTTTAACACCCAACAGAAAGGACTTAACAAGGATCTGGGGTTCCTAGCCCATTATAAACCATAAAGCTGTATGTCTCTGTTGATCACCCCACCCCTCACCTATCCACACCCATCCTGTTAGAATATCAATGATATGCTTTGATGTCCCCATGCATACTTCCTACCCACCCCCCTCCTCCCACCCTGTCAGACTGTCATAGTAATGCTTGAATGTTTTCACTTATATACACTGTCAGCTAGCACATTTGCTTATTTCCGATCTGACGAAGAAGGGCAACCTTCGAAAGCTAATCAAGAAATGTATTAAGTTATGTCCAATAAAAAAGGTATCATCTTATTTTCTTTTCCATGTTTTATTTTGTTTGATTTCTATAGATTCTACATGGAATGTTGCAGATCAGCAATGTGGCCGCGCAGGCTTCTGCTTCTGTGAGTCTGACGTCCTGCACATACGTGCAGGACGTCAGACTCACAGAAACAGAAGCCTGCGCAGCCTTCTACATGGAATGTTGCTAGTGGAATAGCAACATTCCATGTAGAATCTCCAATATTCCATGTAGAATCTCCAATAGTAGCAACATTCCATGTAGAATCTCCAATAGTAGCAACATTCCATGTAGAATATCCAGTAGTAGCAACATTCCATGTAGAAGTCGGCCCTTGTAGATCACCAATGTGGCCGCGCAGGCTTCTGCTTCTGTGAGTCTGACGTCCTGCACGTACGTGCAGGACGTCAGACTCACAGAAACAGAAGCCTGCGCAGCCTTCTACATGGAATGTTGGACACTAGCAACATTCCATGTAGAATCTCCAATAGTAGCAACATTCCATGTAGAATCTCCACTAGTAGCAACATTCCATGTAGAATGTCCAATAGTAGCAACATTCCATGTAGAATCCCAAAGAGTAGCAAGATTCCATGTAGAACCCCAAAGAGTAGCAACATTCCAAGTAGAATCTCAAAGACTAGCAAGATTCCATGTAGAAGAAGGGCAACCTTCGAAAGCTAATCAAGAAATGTATTAAGTTATGTCCAATAAAAAAGGTCTCATCTTATTTTCTTTTCCATGTTTTATTTTGTTTGATTTCTATTGATGTCCTAAAAGTATTAATGACCTAGTAAATTTTCAAAGAGGCCAATTTGGGAGCATATCTCTCTAAGGGCCCCTTTTACCAAGCTGCTCTAAGCACTAATGTATGCTCACTGCAGCTTAAAATGGCGTACCATGGGGCATGCTGAGGTGCCCTACAGAAAATTGCCCATGTTCGCGTTAATGGCCATGGGCTTATGGCAACTTTAGTACAGGAACATACAGCAAAGTGGAAGTGAGACCGTACCAAGTAACCAAGACTGACCACGTGTAAAAAGAACACAACACAGGCCCTGTTTTGGCTGAAGAGCCTTCTTCAAGAGTCAAATCCTTCAAAACAATAACTTCACAGAGTTATATAATCATGTAGTACAACGTACTCCTGTAGTGTTGGAATCACTTTTGAGTAAGCAGGGCCGCCGAGAGGGGGGGGGGGGGGCTGGCACCGGGGTGCGGGCGCTGCAGTCCCCGGTCTCACCAGCCTGCCTCCTTGGCTCCGGGCCTCCTGCATTCTATTAGATTGTAAGCTCTTTGAGCAAGGACTGTCTTTCTTCTATGTTTGTGCAGCACTGTGTACGCCTTGTAGCGCTATAGAAATGCTAAATAGTAGTAGTAGTAGAAGCGGCAGTCACAGATCCCCTCCCTTCGGGCCTTCCCTCCCTGTGTCCCCCCCTCGCGGAAACTGGAAGTTACATCAGACGAGGGCGGGACACAGGGAGGGAAGGCCAGAAGAGAGGCGATCTGCGACTGCCACTTTGAATGCAGGGGGCCCGAAGCCGTGGAGGCAGGCAGGTGAGACCGTGGACTGCACCAGTGAGGGGGGGGGGGTGGCAGCAGCGGGGGGAGCAACAGGGGGCAGCAGCAGTGATGGGGAGGGCGGAGGTGAGGTGCCCTTGCCCTGGGCCCGGCCTAGTCTCTCGGCAGCCCTGGGAGTAAGCATTCCTGCTAGCATGACAAGGATTTGACCCCTGAGGAAGGCTCTTTAGCCAAAACTCGACCCGTGTTGGGTCCTCTTTATTGGGTCAGATTTACCACTGGCAAATAAACTTTTGGACACATTTTACCCACCGTCAGCCTTGGTTACTTGGTACAGTCCCACTCCCACCTTGCTGCGTGTTTTTGTTCTCTTCCTGTCGAAGATGCGTGGACCCCTTTTTTTGAGGTTTCTCTTCGTCAACTTTAGTACATGGCCATTAAATTGGAAAATGGTTCAACTGGCCATTTTTGGATGCAGCTCTGTAAGAGGGTCCCTAAAAGGCCCTATTACTAAAGATTTTTAAGTGCTGATGCACCCATAGCGTGGGAGAAACAGACCTCCATGAAACATGCTACAGCATTTTGCGGAATTTTGCCTGTTTGTGTGTGGTAATCCTCGCATGAGACATTTAAAAAAAATATATTTTTCTAGGGGGCTTGTCATGAGTGGAGGATATGTGGGGAAGCATTAACCAGCTAGAACCTTAGGATAACAGCATGCAAACTGGTTAATACTGGATTAACATGGGAGCATTTAGCGCCCTCCTAAATTGGAGACAGTAAGTGCTCTTGGGTTAAGATTTTGCAGGTACAGTGTGGTAATGGGAACCTTTGTGTATGACCTGCTTTAAAAATGGTACATAAAATCTGGGATTAGCACACACAAGAAAGTCCCATATTTGGAAGTGCTATGCCCAGATTTTAACACACTTTAGCAAAGGTCCATAAATTAACAGCATAAATCTTTTGAATGGCAGACCCTTTATTTGATAACGTTCTTCTATGAACATTGTGGAAGTACAGAATAAAGGCTGTACGTGTGTGTGCTTGTATGCTAGAGAGTGTTTTTCATAATGGTCAGCTAACTTCAATATCTCAAAGTTGCAGGCCTGTTTCTGCTGCTGTACATTGCTGATGGTGGTGTCGGAGAGCAGGGACATGTGCTTGAAGGTTCATCTAGGCATGCAATAGCCATGTACAAGAAGCATGGCATGGAAGAGTAGACTAATGGTTAAGCAGCAGACTGAAATCAGGGAAGCCCAGTTCAAATCCCAATGTACCTCCATGAGGGAGTCTATAGGATGTTGCCCTCTCCGTTGAGAGCACTCCATCACCGTGTTAGAACCACATTAAAACTTACTATACCACCCCGGAAGAAGTGACCTTGGAGGGGCGGAGTCAGGAGGGCATGGTCCAGGAAGTATAAACGCTCAGGGAACAGCTAATTGGGAAGGCCCAGAGGGAAGCAGTGATGCCCAATTGCAGTTGTAAGCATAGTGCATACAGGGAGGCAATAATGAATGCCATGACCAGTGGGAGCAGGCTACTGGAGAACCTTGTCGCATCTAAGGAACATTTTATGTTTATTTGAACAGGATCTCTACATTGTAATTTAAATAAATATTATTTGGTTCGTCTTAAGCCACTATCAGGCTTATTTTCGAAAGAGAAGGGCATCCATCTTTTGACACAAATCGAGGGATGGGCGTCCTTCTCCCAGGGTCGCCCAAATTGACATAATCGAAAGCCGATTTTGGGCGTCCTCAGTTGCTTTCCATCGCGGGGATGACCAAAGTTTACGGGGGCGTGTCGGAAGCATAGCAAAGGTGGGACTGGGGCGTGCTTAACACATGGGTGTCCTTAGCCGATAATGGAAAAAAGAAGGGCGTCCCTGATGAACACTTGGTCGACTTTACTTGGTCCTTTTTTTCTTATGACCAAGCCACAAAAATGTGCCCTAAATGACCAGATGACCACCTGAGAGAATCGGGGATGACCTCCCCTTACTCCCCCAGTGGTCACTAACCCCCTCTGACCCTAAAAATAATGTTAAAATATTTTTTTCCAGCCTCAGTGACAGCCTCAAATATCATACCCAGCTCCATTACAGCAGTATGCAGGTCCCTGGAGCAGTGTTAGTGGGTACTGCAGTGCACTTCAGGCAGGCGGACCCAAGCCCATCCCCCCTCTACCTGTTAAACTTGTGGTGGTAAATGTGAGCCCTCCAAAACCCATCAGAAACCCACTGTACCCACATCTAGGTGCCCCCCTTCATCCCTAAGGGCTATGGTAGTGGTGTACAGTTGGGGGGGGGGGGGGTTGGGGGTCTCAGGAAACAAGGTAAGGGAGCTATGCACCTGGGAGCTTTTCCTTAAGTCCACTGCAGTGCCCCCTAGGGTGCCTGGTTGGTGTCCTGGCATGTGAGGGGAACCAGTGCACTACGAATGCTGGCTCCTCCCACGACCAAAGGGCTTGGATTTGGTCATTTCTGAGATGGGCGTCCTCGGTTTCCATTAGTGCCGAAAATCGGGGACGACCATCTGTAAGGTCGACCTAAATGTTGAGATTTGGGCATCCCCGACCGTAGTATCGAAACGAAAGATCGCTGCCCATCTTGTTTCGATAATACAGGTTTCCACGCCCCTTCGCGAGGACGTCCTCAGGAAAACTTGGGCACCCCGTTCAATTATACCCCTCCATGTGGCTCCAGTGTATCCTGACTCCAGGGCCTGCCCTTGTTGACATTACCACAACCTCTTTGTGAACTTGGACAAATCACTTCTCTATTGCCCTAGGTACAAGTTCAGACCGCAAAAAGGTGGGAAAATGTGGGATACAAATGCAATAAATAAATAAATAAGACTGTGAGTCTCCAGGGACAGAACAATACCCTACCGTACCTGAATGCACACAACTGCAATAGTTTTTTCTTTCATATTGTATATCATGTTAATATCATATGCTAGGCGTACATACGCTGTGCAGCTAAAAGTGGTATTGTTGATTTAAACATAGAATGATAAGGAATCAGACTATACTGAAACCTGTCTGCTATGGATTTACAGCCTGTCTCACCGAGAAAGACTACTCAATACTTACCATGGATTCTTTTGGATTCGTATTAGATAAATGAAACCTTTATTAGAGGTGTTAAATTCTACAATGATTAAGGTACATACAATGATTAGTACATAAGTTCCTATGCCATCTTTGAGTTCCATATTACTGAGCTTTAGTTTTCAGTGTTGATTGGTATCAATGTTTTAGATGGATGTGAAGCGCCCTTCCTGAGGCAGCCACGAGGTTGGCGAAACAAGGCGCTCTTGTAGAAGGGTTGGCGATATTTTCGCCATCACACAAGAAGGGTCGGCGTTTTTTCGCCGCTTTACTAATTTTCAAGGCTCCGGAGCCCTACCCGGGGGGACTTTTTGATTTGGACTTTCATCTTTTTGAAGCAGTTATTCTAGCAATAAGATAAGTAGTTTTGACCTTACTATTTATACAGTTTTAGATAGGTCTTTTGTTACTATTTTGTTATTATTTATTGCACTGCAAGTTTTTTTTCCCTAGGGGGCTCCTTAGGTAGTCGGGTTTAGGCTGGGGCCACTTTTGGGTAATTTGGGTTTTGTTGGTGTCCTTTTGATTTATTCTATTTGGGAGAGAGAAAGAGTTTTTTTATCCTATACGGTTTTCTCATATTGTATGAGTTTTTACGTTGGGATCTTTTTCTCTCTTGTCTCTCTTAAATTGGAACCTATGATATTAACCTACTCCTTTATATACAAGAGATTGGCAATATTTGGCATGGCCTCTTGCTAGGAGGTTTGAGGTTCCATTTGTTAGATTCAGATTGTATATGGGGTGGAATAAATTGGTTTCACCCATTTAAAGGGACACCTCCAAACTTATTCAATATATAAACTCTATTTATTAGGTTTAGTACATAAGTACTGCCATACTGGGAAAGACCAAAGGTCCATCGAGCCCAGCATCCTGTTTCCAACAGTGGCCAATCCAGGTCACAAATACCTGGCAAGATCCCCAAAAAGTACAAAACATTTTATACTGCGTATCCCAGAATAGTAGATTTTCCCCAGTCCATTTAATAACGGGCTATGGATTTTTCCTTTAGGAAGCAGTCCAAACCTTTTTTAAACTCTGCTAAGCTAACCGCCTTTACCACATTCTCTGGCAATACATTCCAGAGTTTAATTACACATTGAGTGAAGAATCATTTTCTCTGATTCATTTTAAATTTACTACATTGTAGCTTCATCACATGCCCCCTAGTCCTAGTATTTTTGGAAAGAGTGAACAGACGCTTCACATCTACCCGTTCAACTCCACTCATTATTTTATAGACCTCTATCATATCTACTACTACTACTAACATTCATATAGCGCTACCAGCCGCACGCAGCGCTGAACACTTGACATAGGGAGACAGTCCCTGCTCAAAGAGCCCATAATCTAAGTAAAACAGACAGACAAGACATCACGGGCAAGGGAATTACAGGGTAAAGAGGAACAGGGAAGGAGGGAGGGCAAATGAGTAACGGTTAGGGGCCAAAGGCAGTAGTGAAAAGGTGAGCTTTCAACATAGATTTAAAAACAGGTAGAGATGGAACGAGACGTATGGGTTCAGGAAGACGGTTCCAGGCATAAGGTGCCGCAAGATAAAAGGAACGAAGTCTGGAGTTAGCGGTGGAGGAGAAGGGGGATGACAAGAGAGATTTTTTTTTACAGAGTGGAGTTGACGGGGAAGAGTGTAGGGAGAAATGAGAGAGGAGAGGTAGTGAGGGGTCATAGAGTGGATGCCTTTTCTCCAAGCTGAAGAGCCCTAGCCACTTTAGCCTTTCCTCATAGGGAAGTCGTCCCATCCCCTTTATCATTTTCGTCTATATAAACACAATGATTAGCTATATAAACCACCATTACATCACTGGTCTCTACAAGTCTGCCCCCCTTCAATCTCATTTCATGTCCTCTAGTCCTACCTCCTTCCCATCTCCGGAAAAGGTTCGTTTGCGGATTAATACCTTTCAAATTCTATATATATGGACCCAAGAAAAATATCACCAAAAAAAAAACCCATGCTTGATTCCATATATAGAATTCACTCCCAACAGCTTAATGCACTTTAGTGAATTAACCTCTAATTCTTTTTCATATTTTACAAAATGCATGCAGGTTAAGTCCCAAGGAAAACCGCCATAGCAGGTCTCAAGCTAAGAAAGGGCTTCCCAATTCCGTCCTGGGGATCCCACAGTCTGTTGAGTTGTCCTGATATTACATGGAATGTGAATGGCATGAATTAGCATATTTCATTAGCTCCCTTATATTCATTGTGGATATCCTGAAATCCAGATGGTCTAGGGGAAGGGGGGTCCCCAGGAGATTGTACGCTCTTTGAGCAGGGACTGTCTTTCTTCTGCATTTGTGCAGCGCTGCGTACGCTTTGTAGCGCTATAGAAATGCTAAATAGTAGTAGTAGTAGGTTTGTGAGCCCTGCTGGAGGAAAGGATGATGTACAGAGCCGAGAAGGAGAAGTATTTTTATTTTGCTGTAGCAAGAATACTGAAATACAATTTCTCTCAATATGCATGCAGATCGGATACATGAGGTTGCTTACAAATGCACTGGATGGATGGGGGATTCAATTTTTATTGCTTCAGTGTAGCTCAATCAGACAAGTCAGACAGTAGCTGCTGAACTTTGTCTTTGATTTTCTCGATGTAGTTTCTTAAATTCATTAAAGCTATATTAGCCAACTTGTCTATATCCTTTATGCTGTACTTCAGGTTGGCAATGTTATACTGGGCAGTCCGTTGCTGTACAGTACCTAGGAAGGAGAGAAGCACACAAGGACATGAATCAGAAATAAGGGAAACTTTAGACTGCCAGCAAATAGATTCCAGGAGCTTGTGTGTTGAACTGAAAAGTATTATCTAACCATGTACTAAGAAAATACATTGTGAGTATCATTTATATTTTATATGAATGTTCCTTAATGCCGCCTCCCGCCACCGGCTCTGCCACCCAATCTTGGCTAAGCTCCTGAGGATCCATTCCTTCTGAACAGGATTCCTTTATGTTTATCCCACGCATGTTTGAACTCCGTTACCGTTTTCTCCTCCACCAACTCCCGCGGGAGGGCATTCCAAGCATCCACTACTCTCTCCAATAAATACGTACACAGATAAATAAAATAAAGCGAAACATTAAAAACAACACTCAAGATAAAAAGGTAAGATCATGGTGTTGTAGACAGTGGCAGGTAAGAAAGGTGGGCAAAATCGATTCAGGTGTATCAGCTCTTTTAAAAGAAAAATTAAATTGATACAACCTACCAAAAGGTGAAAAAAAATGGCAGTCATGTGCTAATTTTTATTGGGGGCCCCTTTTACTAAGCTGTGTAAGGCTCTATGCATGCCCAACTTGTGCCAAAATGGACTTACCACCCAACAACTACATACCTCTTGTGGTAATTTCATTTTTGGTGCATGTCTGCTACGCGCATCTGCAAAAATAACATTTTTTTCGGACACGCGTAGCAAACGCACGCCAAGTGGTATCTGACATGAGTAGTTCATTACTGCCCAAATTCTTTACCGCTAGGTCTATGGCTGGTGTTAAGGTCTCAGACCCGAAATGGACATGCGGCAATTGTGATTTTGCCGCACATCCATTTTCGGCAAAAATTTAAAAAAGGCATTTTTTTGTAGGTGCGCTGAAAAATACTTCTGAGAGCACCCAAAAACCTGTGCCTACAGTACCGCAGGCCGCTTTTTACTGCACCTTTGTAAAAGGGCCCCTGAGTGATTGGAAATTGGAATGCAACCATACATAGGGATTAAATGCTGAATGGAGCCCATGCATTTCACTGCTCAGTTCTCCCATTGCTTCACAACCTGCAGAATCCGGCATGCTTTTCATTTTCTTTTTAAGTAAAGTGATGCGGTAGCCATGTTAGTCCACTTTTAAAGGTGATAAATAGAAATAACACAAAACGTAGAAAAGAAAATAAGATGATACCTTTTTAGTTGGACTAACAATACATTTTTTGATTATTTATTTATTTGTTGCATTTGTAGCCCACATTTTCCCACCTATTTGCAGGCTCAATGTGGCTTACATTGTTCCGTCATGGAGATCGCCATTCCGGAGTGAGAGATACAAGTGGTATTACATTAAAGATCATGATTGACATAGTAGGTTAACCAGTCAAGTACAAAGAGTTCACATTCGGGAAAGGAGATAGGTGGTATTGTGTTATAGTTCATTCGTGGTAGGGTGGGCTTTGGTAGTCGAGTATAAAGAGTTAAGGTTGAGTTTCGTTGTCTGGTAGTTAGGATGAGTCACTGTGGAATGCCTTGTTGAATAGGCAAGTCTTCAGTGATCTCTTCGTAAGGTAACCCTTCTTCTTCAGATCAGATATAAGCAAATGTTGACAAACATCAGAATATATACAACCCTCCCAGATCCCGTCATTGGAATGCTTTTGTGTTTCCCTTAAATATTCTGCCATTTGTCAACATTTGCTTATTTCCGATCTAAAGAAAGGGTTACCTTTGAAAGCTAATAAAAAGGTGTATTGTTAGTCTAATAAAAATGGTTTATTTTCTCTATTTTATTTTTAGGAATTGGTAATGTGCACACTGTTTCCAAATAGGGCATGTATGTGTGAACCATTATGCACGTGCAAACCATCATGCGTGCTCTATCGGGAAACAGCATATGCTATACAAACAGGGCTGGATTCAATTCAATACATGATGCATGAAATTCAGCACTGAAAAAAAAATTAGCGCTGAATGGTTTTCTGTAATGAGCATTTCAGGATTGGTGCCCTATATAGAATAGTGCGGTATTTCCCAAACTTGGTCCTGGAGGCACCTCAGCCAGTCATGTTTTCAGGATATACACAGTGACTGTTCATGAGAGATATTTGCATGCACTACCTCCACTGAATGCAAATCTTTCTCATGCATATTCATTGTGGATATCCTGAAAACCTGACTGGCTGGGGTGAGTCCCAGGAACAGGTTTGGTAACCACTCAAATAGTGCATAGTGTTGGGATCCACGCTCTGCTTTGGACTTGAGGAGTTACACCAAGTGAAACCAGGTGTAAATCCCATTGGACAAGTTGGGTACAGATCCTCACTGTTCTTTAACACTGCGTGCATTTTAAGAGAACACCCCTGACTTACCCATTCCCTTCTCATGTCCACACCATTTTGCAGATCCACATGGATACACTTAGGTGTTATTCTATAAATGGGGACGTAAGTGTGTTTTCAGAGGGATCTGCCATTTCTGCCCCATTTCGGTGTGTTGCACCAATAAGAATGCCAAGCAACAACTAACGTTTGGTGCAATATATATAGAATAACCCAACTGAGTGTGCTCATTAAGAAAAACACTCCTGCGTTTCCATAAAATACCATATTGCGAAATAGATTTCCTGCAAGATGAACAATAAACAATGGATGGGATGGGATTTTGGAGAAAGCACATGCCAAAGACAGAGAAGAGATCCTGTGAATTAACTATGACAAACCTTCACTGGTGACCCTATTGAAGATTGGAAAGTGGAATACAGTCGGAGTGTTTTCGTCTTCGAAGATGTAACAGCCATCGGGATTAAATTGGTCAGCTGGATCTATCTCGACCTTGGGAAATGGTATGTTATTGGCTTTGCAGTAATCTGAAGCCTGCTTAATGCCCTGAAGACAGAAAGACACAGATGTTAGAACAGATATTTTTAAAGCTATCATTTAGAGATAATGAGAGATATATCATAAAAACATGCAATGATGACTAACTAGATAGCTTGGTTCAGAAGGCATCTCAAAGTAATATGGTTGTTAGGATATTCATAGTAAATATGCATGATAGGCCTCCAAAATGTGCAGATATTACTTCTGTGTAGTCAGTGAGGGCTCCCAGAACCATTAGGTATTCACCCAAGGATTTATTGAAAACAATAGATAAAAGCAATGATCACTAATAAACACTAACAGGATGAATATGATCGAACAGGACATCACGCAACCTTCATCCATTCCGACCCTGCACTTATTCCTCATACGATCACAATACAACTTTGTATTTGTTATCCACCGACGCCTTTGACGGTACTATGTAAGCCACATTGAGCCTGCAAATAGGTGGGAAAATGTGGGGTACAAATGCCACAAATAATAAATAATAATAATGTCAACCTTTGTGTTCTTGATTATTGGGGTTTAGGCTTAGCCTGGGGTTTAAAGCTGTGGACTCAAGGCTCAAACCTTACTTCTTCTCTGGTGCTTCTTGTGACCTTGTGAAAGTCATTTATAATTAGATTGTATATATGGTGCCTGAAAAATCAACGCTGAAAAAAAAAACTTCCGCCTAGGTGTATTCTAAATTTAGCAGCAGTTTATAGAATATACCTACTGCACGTAGGGGCCCTTGTACTAAATTCCAGACTAAACCTCTAGGAGAAAAATTACACTGGCTCCCACTCAAAGAACGTATCACGTTCAAAATATGCTCCCTAGTCCACAAAATCATTCACGGAGATGCACCAGCCTACATGTCAGACCTGATAGACCTACCACCCAGAAATGCCAAAAGATCATCCCGCACATTCCTTAACCTGCACTTCCCTAAATGCAAAGGTCTGAAATACAAACTAATGCACGCATCAAATTTTACCTACATGAGCTCACAGCTATGGAACGCATTGCCGCACAACCTAAAAACGATTTGCGAACTAACGAACTTTCGCAAACTACTGAAGACCCATCTCTTTAACAAGGCATACCACAAAGACCAACCAATGTGAATATACACAACTCCTTCACATATAATCAGAACTGTCTTAAATATTCTGCTTGTTATACCATTACCATGTTTTATCCTTATCATACAGCCCAAGATCCTTCTATAACACAAAATGTCCATTTTCTAATGTATTTCCACCATTCATGATGTATTGTAAGCCACATTGAGCCTGCAAAGAGGTGGGAAAATGTGGGATACAAATGCAATAAATAAAAATAAATTAGTAAAGTTTACAAATCGTAGAAAGGTTTTCTTTACTCAGCGCGTAGTTAGACTCTGGAACTAGTTGACGGAGAAGGTACTGACAGCAGTTGGCCTTGCTGAGTTTAAAGGGGGTCTGGATAGATTCCTGAAGGAAAAGTCCATTGATCGTTTATTACATTTTGGGTTTTTGCCAGGTTCTTGGGGCCTGGATTGGCCGCTGTTGGAGACAGAGTGCTGGGCTTCATGGGCCTTTGGTCTTTTCCCAGCGTGGCAGTCAGGGGTCAGTTTATTATCCCATAATTTTCATATATTTTTCCCCATTGTTTTGAGATAGAATAAATGATGTAAGAAGAGACATAGGATTAATATCACCAATAGGGTTTTGGGTGACCTAGCCAGTGTCACAAGGAGTTGCAGTGGGAATGGAACCCAGTCTCCCAGCTCACTGCACTAACCATTAGGCTATACCTCCTCCTTTTCTACAAGAGAAGAAGGGATTATAGAGTTTAGGAGTTGGTATGGACGGGCAGACTGGATAGTCTGTGTAGTCTTTATATACCTTCATTTTGTACCGCATGGGGGGGGGGCAACTATATATTGTGTGGTACCTAAATTAAGACAACACAGCTCTCTTGCAGTTACGTACTATTTATTTAGTTATTAAATACATATCCTGCATTGCCTGCACAATTAAAGGGGGGTCACAAAAAGACATACATAAATCAAATAAAAGCATGAAATACAACAAGAAGGATATAAAATTATATTAATAACTTTTCACTGAAAATCCCAGGTCACAATTACAAAGATAAAATCATTGTCATACAGAATTTATCACTCATTTATCTGCTAGCATATTTTGAACAACTCTCTCTTTCCTTCACTTGGGGGTCCTTTGACTACACTGTGGTAAAACAGGGCCTGTGCTAGCGTCAGCATGTGTTTTCGACAAGTGTTGAGGCGCACGTTGTGTGCGCGTAGATGCTTACGCGGCTTTGTTAAATGACCCCTAAGTAAGGTGTGCTTCTACTTTATAGAACAGCGCTAAGCCTATACAAATGTCACCACCAATAAATGATGCCATATTCTTTGGTATGCAATCGGTTCTTTGGTGTAGGTGCATCGTATAGTCTTGCCTTTTATGTATCTACATACTGTAGATAAGTTATTGAATCACTTAGAATGTGCGTTCCTCTTGGGCAGGTAACTATAATAGTCTACTTAAAAAATATTAACTGATATTATTCCAATTACCAAGAAAGGATCAAGCATTGGGAAGAATTCAAATGAGAGGATGAGTTTCACTTGTTGTTCTTTTCGTAGAATTAAAGGATAAGGTGAGCTATTTGCGAATCCTGCATCGATGAGAAACTGGAATTCTTTGTCTGTGAGGTCACTGGGCACAGAGGCACCTAAAATAAAGAAAATATTTTGATGGGAAATTCAGTCTTTAATGAGATGACTGTGTTGTGATACGCTGATTTCTTAGAAGCACTCAGAATTTGATTGGTAGGCAAAGTCCACTGGCAGGAAATCAATTCATTAGGATAATCCGGTTGCTTCTAGAGAATATTCCCTCTAAAGCATGTGAAAGTCTGCCACTGGTATTCCTAATGTCAAGAAGTATAACAATATTGGAGTTTCCACCACAAGAGACAGGCAACTGTCCTGGGTGTCCCTGTGAGGGAGTCTACAGAAAGCTACCAATTTCCCTTAATGACACTACCTCACAGTGGCAGAACCACTTTAAACCTCACATTCCCACCCAGGGGTAAGTGGCACAGGAAAGGTGCAGCCAGGAAATGTCAAAGGAAAAGACAACTAAAACATGCCCAAATCAAATATGAAAATACAAACTTACCAGCTAAATAGATGTACTCACCGCTCTTGTAGAGGAAGTTATCTGTGGTTCCCCAAATCCAGCCAACCAAGCATAACACTGTTTTAATAAGTACCTTAGCCACAGGTATCACAAGACCTGCAATGAAAACTTAGAAGATAAGTCCCACAGGAGAACAATTTTGTGTTGGGTTTTGGTTCATTCACCCCAATTTTTAGACTTTTTAGGGGGGGGGGGACATTTTATTTCAATAAAAATAATATGCAATAATTCATTGGTCAACATGTTTTTAAGTCAATACAGGTTCCCCCAGACCTTCCTTTGGCCACCCTGGACATCCCTCTGATCCATTCGAATACTTTAGGAGTGCTACCCAATTACACCTTTTTCTGGTCCACCATCTTTTTTAAATGATGGCCCATGACCCCTAGCGATGCACTGCTAAGGGTTAGTATGCCAAATCCCTGCAAAATACATCCCCATGCCTACTCTGTGCCTTCTTCATTTTGCAAACAGATGCTTAACTGAAGCTGCCAGTGCTCTCTGTCAAGGCCCTTGAAGTCAATAACGTGTTTTGAAGCTCCACTAACCTGCAAGCTCCACAAGCTGAAGGAGATTCAGTATGGAAAAAAGATTCAGTTTTTCTTCCAGATCATTTGTATCCCATCTATCGTTCATCCATTTTACAAGTTGGTAGGTGACAGTGTCACGCACCACTGTTCAAACAAAATTCATAAGGAAGTCAGTAGGGGTAGGAAGCATACCATTGACATTGGAGTTAAAATTAGACTAGGTCTCTTACCACTCAAGACTGTTAGCAGCTGCTCCAGCAGAACCTTGCTGCCTTCTGCACCTTCTTTAAGAATCTTCTCCAGATCCGATAAAATTGATGTAATTAGGTTCAAATTACCTAGGACTGTAGGAATGACATAAACCTCATCAGTCCCCCTAAAATTGAGCTGGCAGCATGGTGACTGCCCAGCGCCGACCAAACTGGATATTCAGTTCCAGGCTGTTTCTGGCACACCTTAGTAAAAGGGCCCTTAGCTGCTGAGTGGTTAAAGATAGGACTGCTCTTTATGTGGCCTATTTTAATTGCTAAACATAGCTGGTTTGGTAATGACGCGATACGGCCAATTTTCAGCTAGTTGCTATCGACTAATGGATTTCTTAGTTTGCATGTTTGTGTTCTAATTGTATATTTTTACAATATAAATCGTTCTGCATTGCCAATGCAATAAGTAACGGTATAGTAAATAAATAAACGATAAACTGTGAATATTCAGCGGAGAAAATTGGTTATCTCCCATTGAATATTCGCGGTTAGGTTCTAAAATGCAATTTAACCAGCCAGGACCTACGTCTAAATACACCATTTCAAACTTATAAGTCTTCTTTCTCTTTTGGACCTTCTGTTGTAATGCTAATTCCTTTCACTGTCATAGTGATAGTGGCTGTGGATCCTAAAACACAGATTATATAAACTTAATGTCCGTACCCTATCATTTCCTGAAGCCTGGCTTTGCAGCAAGACTCGCTACAGGAGAGCCACATCTTTCCTACCAGAGAAATCTGTATTATCTAGCAGATAGACTGATCTCATGGAAGAAATGATTAAAAGGAGAAAAAGAATGGAATGTGAATGATAAGAACATACCAGGCAGTCCTGACAAAAGACCAGTAGATGGTTTTGATTTCGGTGCGTAGGGCTGTACTATGAACTCAACGATCTTGTCTTTAAAATGAATTCAAATAATGCACATATTAGAACATGTACTCATCAATAACTCTTTCTGTAGCATCCAGTAATAAATGAATAATTAAAAGGCAGAATATTCCAAAGCACTTATACCAAGGAGGTTTGATTAAGAGGAGATGGTGTGATGTCATAAGGCTGAAGCCACTCCACCCAAGGACGTTTTCATTCTCCCCAATGCAGCCACCACCATCTTGGTACATCCAAAACAATGTCATTGATAGGGCAACAAGCTCCACCTACTGGCTTCATGCTCCTGTCATCTCCTGTTAATCTATCCTCCTTGACTTATACATTTAGCAGCATCCACTAAGGGGCAATTCTATAACTTGGTGACATGATATAGGTGTCACAATGAGACACGCTTAGCACCAGCTCTATAACAGTAACCGTTCTATGCTAAATGTTAGTTGAAGGAATCTTTGTCTGTCTACCAGGAACAGCTATGAGACTTTCAATGGATGTTGTGAATCAATTACACTTCATTTTTTATTTTATTTATTGCATTTGTATCCCACATTTGCCCACCTATTTGCAGGCTCAATGTGGCTTACAGAGTGTAGTTATGACATAGTCTACAGGATATCAAATACAGTTTGTAATGTGCAAAGATTAAATCAGATACAATTGGTAAAGTGCCAAAATTAAGTAAGGGAAGAGAGAGGGGAGGTGTTAGGCTGGGTGATACAGACGGTGGATTTTAATAACTGGATGGGTTGGTGAGGTAGTTTTATAAGGTTAAGGGTTATCTTTGTAGGCCTTGTTAAAAAGACGTGTCTTCAGAGATTTGCGAAAGTTAGTTATTTCGTCAATAGTCTTCAGGGCTTTAGGTAATGCATTCCACAACTGTGTGCTCATTATGCTGATAAATGGGCTACGGCCTTTGCGTCAGCAGCAAGTTCGCTAAGGAATGCATTTCTTGACCAACTCCGCCTTTGTAGCTTGACACATTTTAAGAAATCTTTAAAGATGCGCTTATTTGTGGCAGCCTACTTTTGAAGCGGTTATAGTAGTCATGTCATGAAATGAAGAGATCAATTCTTTTTTAGTTTTGTATGTTAAGTCTGCAATCTTTTTCTACTCTCGATGGTATTTTAATGTCTATGTTCATAACTGGAAACCACCTAGTTTGTAGGTGGTCTATACATTTTTTTAATAAATAAGTTACATTACATTAAAAACACTTATACTCCGCGTTTACCTCCATGGTTCACGACGGATCACAATCAGTTACTAGGCAATCCTAGAGAGTTACAATAAAACCATAGTAAAAATATACAATGACAAAACATAAGTGAACTTCAGGGTGCACCTAAGCTTCTGTAGAGCACTAGCATACAACTGCGTTGGCATTGCCCACTTAAGACTGATTAATGGCAATGCGCCAACTCTACTATCGCCACTTCTTCTTAAAAGAAATTGTGATATTGTACCTATCACAAGTTTTAACGCCTGTTCAGGGGCAGCCAGTGCACTGGACCATATTCCTGGAAATAGAGAAGAAATTAGTTAAAATAACAGTGTGCAATTAACATAAATTGCAGTCAGATAAAAAGCACACACTGCCATATGATACAGGGTCCCTTTTACTAAGGACACACATATATTTTGAACTATCACCCAGTTACCGCATACCCTGGGTGGTAATTTTATTTTTTATGCACATCCGTTACGCACGCCTGAAAAGTTTCCGGCACACTGTGCTAACCGGGCAGTAATCGGCATTGTACGCACGCTGATGATTACCACTCAGTTAGTGCATAAGACCTTACCGCTAAGTCAATGGGTGATGGTAAGGTCTCAGGCCCAAAATGGACTAGCGCCAATTTTCATTTTGCCGCACGCCCATTTTTCAGCCCCCTAAAAAAGACCATTTTTTGCAGGTGCGCTGAAAAATGGACCTGTGCACGTCCAATACATGCATGTACACCAGCGCAGGCCGTTATTCGGTGAACCTTAGTAAAAGGACCCCACAAATTACTGCTATAGGAAATAACAGATCAATTAAGGTTGTACTAAAATGTTGACATCACGTATGCTTTGTCAGTCAATACAGATCAGCAATTTGGTATTGGTTATTATCATGACATCTTAGCAAATATATATCTGTAAATAATTACATGTATATATTTGCTATTGTTTCATAAGTGTAAAAGCTAAGAGTCATGAATATGATATACCACCTTTGTGCGGAATAGACAAAGTAGCTTAAATTTATTATAAGCAGGTAATTTCTCTGTTCCTATTGGGCTCACAATGTGAGTTTTGAATATGGGGAAATGGGAGGGTTAAGTGACTTGCAAGGAGTTGTGGTGGGAACTGAACCCAGTTCTCCAGGTTCTCAGCCAACTGCACAAGCCAATAAGGCTACTCCTCCATTATCACTAAAATTAAGGATAACAGAATCTCAGGAAAGGGAAAAGGATATTGTATTTAGCTCATGTCTTTTTCAGTAGTAGCTCAAGGTAAAAGCTACATTCAAGCGCAGTAGGCATTTTCCTGTCCGTAGAGGGCTTATAAGTTTGTACCTGAGGCAGTAGGGTGTTAATTGACTTACCCAAGATCAGAGTAGAATTTGAATGTGGCTTCCCTGGCCAGAATATTGGTATTTAATCATGTATGCTCATACATATCTGTGTACATTCCAGTATTCTGCTTATCTGTGTGTGTTCTTTAACCATTTTTAATGACCCCCTTTAAGAAGTGGAGAGGCCTTATCACCATTCCCCCAATGTAACTTTCTGAACATGACAAGGGATTAGACAGGGAAGACTAGCTCACCTTGAAGGTAACAGAGGTCTAATTCAGGTTCCTTCTTGACTAGTTGGCTATTACTGTACTTGCTGTCAAAGTATTCACTGTTGAGGAATGCTCCAATCAAGGGGTATCCAGCCTCATGAGGAGTGTTCTGAAACCAGGTTCCTGGAGACACACAAGAAATATTTATGAAGATGATTTAGCGTGGATTGTAAAGGAAACAAATTCTCTAAGAATAATAATCGGATAATAGAGGGAGAAAAGATCTAGATGCTTTTGCATATTAATGTGTTGCAGTAGTAGCCACAAGCTAAACAAATACTTCTCTTTTTTTCTGGAACCAATATGGCCGCCCAAAATTACCTTACAATTACCAATATATATAGCTTTTGAAAGCAATAAAAAGATATCATTTTATCATTTCTTTTTGTTTGATATCTATTTATTGCCTTTAAAAGTGGACTAACACAGCTAACACACCATTCTATCCAAAATGTATATAACACTGCTAACACCTTCAAGACCTGTTGGTCCAGTTCTACCTTTATTTTTCCTTCCGTATAAACAAACACATGGGTACAAACTGTACAGTACAAAATGCCTTTGTGGTTAGGTTGCACCATCTCTGATTGGTGGCTGGCCTCTTTAACTCTTCTCAACAATTATCCAATTAAAAATCACAAGTCAAGAAGTGTTGTGAATTTCTAGAACCAACTGCATTAGGCAGTTAGACTTATACAGTCTGTGCCAGAGCCGGAGGTGGGAGGCGGGGCTGGTGGTTGGGAAGCAGGGATAGTGCTGGGCAGACTTATACGGTCTGTGCCAGAGCCGGTGGTGGGAGGCGGGGCTGGTGGTTGGGAGGCGGGGATAGTGCTGGGCAGACTTATACGGTCTGTGCACTGAAGAGGACAGATACAAATCAAGGTAGGGTATACAAAAAAAGTAGCACATATGAGTTTATCTTGTTGGGCAGACTGGATGGACCGTGCAGGTCTTTTTCTGCCATCATCTACTATGTTACTATGTAGGCCAGAGGTGGATCTGGCTTGGATTGTTCAAACTGAAGGAAGTCTCCATGCCTGTGAATATTTCAAACCCAATGCTAACCAACTTGCTTATCCCTAAAACAGTTACAAGTCCTGTTCCTCTGACTTGTAATTGGTTTACAAATATATGTTCCCCATCCTAAGAACTATGCTAAAGATAATCGAATAACTCATGAACATAGTTTTTAGGGACGATGCCATTATGTTTCAGAACTGTACCCTCCTCTAAAGAAAAAACAGAGATTTCTTACACCTTACCGTAATTGTTTTTGCCTTTGGTATCCTCTTGCTGTTTGTCAGCTGATGAATAATACGGATATGGGACATCGCCACTTTCACAGAAGGCACGTTGACTCGATATCACTTTCTCATTCAACTGGAAACAACAGAGCACATAACAACTCTGATGAAGGCAGAGAAAGCAAAGTTTTTACCTCAAAATCAACATGAATGCACATTATAATGAATGAACCAAATAGCTTGATGTACACTGCCCAATACTGAACATGATTTAACCAGGTAGGAGAGGTACCTGACTGGTTAAATCGCTTGTGTCTGCCCAAGTGTCGTTATTCAGCAATACATAATGGAGGGCTCACACTCTGGTCGGTACCTGAGGCAATGGAGGGTTAAGTGACTTGCCCAAGATCACAAGGAGCAGAAGTGGGATTTGAACTGGGCACCTCTGGATGTCAAGAGCAGTTCTCTAACCACTAGGTCACTCCACTCCTATCACTTCAGTAGGACAAAACAAGCTGCATTAGATACTTAAGTCAAGTTATTTGCCCATTAGCGTGACTCAAGGATCAAATAACACAACTTAAAGCCCTAATGTAGCTTGATAACTCCCCCTCCCCCATCTCTGTGTTAAATTAAGGCATAGTTGCTGTCCATTCTCTGCTTATTTCCCCACCTATTTACTGCTCTGTTCCATGTTAGCTGTTACTGCACAAATTAAAACGTGGACCCTGTGTTAACTATTAGCATATGCAAACTGTCATGTTAATAGCTATCACAGCTACGTAAATGTATTTATTTATTTATTAAGATTTAGGGGTGTAGTTCTCAGTGCGGGCTACTGTATTATTTTACAACTAACTCATGCTATTTTAGCATAACCTACCTACTAATAAAACGTCTTGATGGCAACCCACTTTGGTAACTTGTTCCCCTAGTGACGTCTTGAAAAAATTCACTCAGCTTTTGAGTTGTAAGTGGAGGAGTGGCCTAGTGTTTAGGGTGGTGGACTTTGGTCCTGGGGAACTGAGGAACTGAGTTCGATTCCCACTTCAGGCACAGGCAGCTCCTTGTGACTCTGGGCAAGTCACTTAACCCTCCATTGCCCCATGTAAGCCGCATTGAGCCTGCCATGAGTGGGAAAGCGCGGGGTACAAATGTAACAAAAAAAAATAAGAGCTGAATAGATTGGGCTTATGAGTATTAAGTGTACTGGAACCATCAAAAAATGTTACACTTACCTCGCTAACTGTAAAGTTAACAACAATATAGGCCCAAAAGTGTGTTAACGAGTAGTTGTCCTGCTCAGCAGCTGCTATGAGCTTCTGGATACCCTTTGTGGCGTCAAAATTCAGGCTGGCCCACTGGGCACGGAGCTCTTTGTCAATTGAATCCAGGTTCTTTGTCCAGTCGCCCTTATCATAGAGTGAAGTCATTAACCTGCAAACCGGGCAGAGACATGGGGACAAAAGGATATGGTAAATTATCTGTAAAAGAAACCACTTAGATTGACTCTAGTGGGACTTTTAATATGTTCTCCAAACTCTTTAAGAGATGTCATGTTCTATCATAAGAGATTTTGCTAGGTGATAGAAATTACTTCTCTCTTCAGAAGAAGTTACATCACTGAGGGGCCCTGGGTACCTATGCGTGCCAAATTGGAGTTACCGCCAAGTTACCATGTGGCCCTTGCGGTAATTTCAACTTTGGCATGTGTCTGAAAATTATTTTTTATTTCCTGGCACGCATAACGGACATGAGTCAAGTGGCATTTGATGCGCATAGGTCATTACCGCCCAGATTCTTTACCGCTAGGTCAATGGCTGGCGGTAAGGTCTCAGACCCAGAACGGACGCGCAACAGTTTTCATTATGCCACACGTCCATTTTCGGCAAAAAGAAGAGGCCTTTTTTTACAGGCTGCTAAAAAATGGATCGGCGCACGCCCAAAACCCGCGCCTACGCTCCCGCAAGCCATTTTTCAGTGAGCCTTTGTAAATGGACCCCCTGATCAAGAAGAAGGACAGAAGATCAAATTCTTTTCCAGCCAATGATCTTGACTGGCCTTAAGTAAACTCTTTCTCCGTCACTTGCCTTATGTTGGGAAAAATTACCAATATATAGGAGGGATGTGAGTCTAAGCGCATAGTTATGTATCTAATGTTAGCCATTTCTGATTATAGGTTTTTAACCTGTGATCTCCAGATCATTTTTCTTGAATCATAAAAAAGTAAAATGACCAAAATATGGATTACTTTTGTGGTTTTATGCTTCCAATGAAATGAGGTTAACAAAAAAGTGTACAGTGAGCTCCCTCATGTGGTGAGTGTCAACAACAGCTAGTCAAGCTTCTTGTGTGAGTACGGCTGTCGGTTTCTAGCTGACTAAGTAAGGGGTCCTTTTACTAAGGTGCGCTGAAAACTGACCTGTGGACGTGTGTTTTGGGCACGCGCAGAATAATTTTTCAGCGCACTGTAAAAAAAAAAAGGTCTTTTTACAGTTTTTGCCGAGAATGGACGTGCAGCAAAATCAAAGTTGCCGCACGTCCATTTTGGGTCTGAGTCCTTACCCCCAGCAATTGGCCTAGCGGTAAAGATTCACGAGATAACCGGGCGGTCATGACCTATGCATATGAAATGCCATTTGACGCACATCCAATATGCGGGCCCGAAAATAAAAATTATTTTTCAGATGCTCGGATCGAATGCGCTCCAAAAATGAAATTACCATAAGAGCCACGTGATAGCTGGGTGGTAACTCCATTTTGGCGCATGTGGGGTGCGTGTGGACGCTTATGCGGCTTAATAAAAGGGCTCTTAATAGAACCGCTGGCTTTCGTCCTTGTTGATTCATTTCCCTAAAGTATGAGTATGAAAAAAAAATGATGGTGTTTTTAGGAATTATCTCTGACAGAGTGGCCCTTTTCTGGGGGGAGGGGAGCCCTTACCGCCAAACACTGAGGTAAGGGCTCCCGCATTAACCTGACGGTAACCGGGCAGCACACGGCACTGCCTGATTATCGCCGGGTATAATTTTTTATAGCATAAGAAATGACGGTGCACTAGTGCTGGGACGTACTGCCAGGCTGCTGTGGTAGCCCGGCAGTACTTCCTGTACAACGAGCACTAAGCCCGCATTGGGCTTACTGCCACTTTTTAAAAGCAGCCCTAAGTACATGTTTGTATGGCTTCCTAGCTAAATTACCGGATGCTGATGGTTGATTATGGAAAGGGTGCTTGCAAAATCATCTTTGTCGGTGTCCTTGAAAGAAAATGCGATTAAGGTCTTTTACCGAAGGTATTTCACACCGGTATGCTTATCCCACATCTTTCTCAATGTGTCTCCTAACTGTTGGCGGGGTTGTGCAGTACCAGGGACAATGGGTCATATTTGGTGGCTGTGCCCAAGGGCGTGGGCATATTGGAAGGCGATACAGTCCCGTCTTCAGAAGTGGTTGGGTAGACCGATACAGTGGCATCCGTTGGTATTTTTGTTAGGTAAAAAGGCAGACGGACTTACTCTCCATCATTCATTGTTGGTTCATCATGTAATGCACGCTGCTCGCTTAAATTTGGCGAAGCATTGGAAATCTAATATGGTACCTTTGTTGGTGCGGTGGATGTCTAAATTGTGGTATATATGTGAGATGGAGCATTTGACGGCCTTGAGAAAGAAGACATTGCCCAAATGGGAATTAGTGTGGGGGCCCTTTTTGAAAGAGGGTGCTGCCTGAATGTGAGAAAGATGTGCGAATAGATTTTAGTGATGGTGAAGGGGGGAGGGGTGGTGGTTGAGGGTTGGGTTGGGAGGGGGTACAACTTTGTTATTGACTACTGCAACCTACTCCTCACTGGCCTCCCACTTAGCCAACTAGCCCCCCTTCAATCTGTTCAGAACTCTACTGCGCGTCTTATCTTCCGCCTTGACCGATATGCTCATTTCACCCCTCTCCTCAAGTCACTTCACTGGCTCCCAATCAGGTACCGCATACAGTTCAAGCTTCTCCTACTAACCTACAAATGCACTCGATCTGCAGCCCCTCAATACCTATCTACCCTCATCTCCCCTTACACTCCTACCCGTAACCTCCGCTCACAGGACAAATCCCTCGTCTCAGTGCCCTTCTCCACCACCGCCAACTCCAGGCTCCGCCCTTTCTGCCTCGCCTCACCCTATGCTTGGAATAAACTCCCTGAGCCCATACGCCAAGCCCCCTCCCTGCCCATCTTCAAATCCTTGCTCAAAGCCCACTTCTTCAATGTCGCCTTCGGCACCTAACCATGATACCTCCATTCAGGAAATCTAGACTGCCCCAACTTGACTGACTGTATTTTTGTGTCCTTTAGACTGTAAGCTCTTTTGAGCATGGACTGTCCTTCTTTGTTTGATTGTACAGCGCTGCATAACCCTAGTAGCGCTTTAGAAATGTTAAGCAGTAGTAGTTTGTTATTAATCTGGATTATAAAATATGGAGACTGGCTGTCTTCTCATTGTTGATATGAAGCTTTGCAGTGGTAAGAGCTTGTTTCTTTATATTGTCTATTTTTAGCTCAGCATTTTTAACCTATATTTTTGCAGTATCTACAAATTAAAAAAAAAAAGTAGCCCTAAGTAACCCTCCCCTCCTAAGCATCTACCCAGCTAACTATGTTAATCCATTCAGCATAATGTTTTGTGTAACATCCTCTGTGCTGGTCTATAAGACATTCCATTTACAAGACCTGAGGCTTTAGGTGACATTTTTGGCTTAAATAAAACCCAAATTTGTTTTGCATCTCATGCTCTATGGTACGGTGCTGTATACATCCAAAAGCAGCACAGAAATGTTTCGCAGTGATAGTAATAAGCAGTGCATCACTAGGTTCTAGCAGAAAAATCGATCCAATCCCGCTGGTTTCCCCTGTCTGCCGGTGTTATATGGTTTTCAGATCTGTAAAATAGGAAATATTGGATCCATTCTCTTTACACACCACTTATCTCAACAAAATCCATCAATCCCTACATGCGATCCAGTTCGCACTGCAAGCCTTTGTCAGGAAAGCCATGCCATGAGGAATTTCTGTTTGTTATTACCTTTAAAGTCGACTAACACAGCAGTCACACTGCTTTATCCACTCTGCTGAGCGTGCGCTAATGATTCTTGAAGTATTTTTAAAATATCCCTGTTGTTGCAAAAGCTTCTGTACTTACCATGTTGACCCTGAACATCCAGAGATAAAAGTAACGGCATCCAGTAGATTTTGGTTTTTGAGTTCTAGCAAGGTGCCAAGGCTACCAATGGCTGCCGTCATGCTTCCACCAGACAGTATGACAGCAATTTGAGGAATTTTGTTCTGGGGAATAAAAATCAGAGAAAGCTAAAGTAAGACAGAAGATAAAGACTTAATGGCTCATCTTTCTTGTTCATTTATTTCTGTTTTGGCCACAGTGCGGCAGGTTTGACTAGAGCATCAGTTTCCGCTTGCTTCACCTCCTCCTAAGGATTCGAAGGAGCTCCTCAAATTCTTGAATTCTATTACAATAGGGTTTTTTTTTATTGTTATTGTTCCAGCTATTTCCTTTCCTCCAGTGCTCTATCTATGAAGAAATATTTTTGTACAGTACTCCTACCCCGTTCGAGTATGCTCACGTCCCTTTGTTCTGGTATTTTATTTCCCATCTACACGGATGCCTTATGCACATTTTTAGCAATAAATCTTAGCACAAACTCATTTACCTTACCGATTCGTTTTTTATCAGTCCCTTTTCAGTAGAATAGTTGAGATCTTTTGTTCTTTAGAAATGAAACCAGATTTTTTTATTAATTTTTAAATAACAAAAAGAAAGGAAATTAAGTACCAGAGACTTAATAATAGTTTAACAAGTTTGATTATGTACACTGACTTGTAGAAGAATTATAGACATTGTTTACATCAACTCTAGGATCCCTGATTCTGTTTCATTACAGGTATTGTATATCTATAGGAATAAGCATATTACTAAATGTTAGAGGTGGAGATAAGAAATTATATATATATATATGTAATTAGTACCCATTTATATTTGCATAGATTATAATAATTAATATTAACTGGATGAGTAATCGAGTATAGGAGATCAGGTTTTATTGAATGCTAAAAGGGAGCCGCATTTCTCTGCAGCAGCTTTTTCATATTTAGCGTAAAGACATACTGTATTCCACTACATATCATAAGATAACTTCGTAAAGTCCTTCCAATTTTGACATATCAGTTTTAAAGCAACTTGAATCAATATACGTAATAATTTGGCTATTTGAGGTTGTATTACCGTGTTTAAACCAAATTCTCCCGTGATTATGATTTTGTATGTTAGAGAGATCTTAAAATCTAGAATATGGGAAATAGTGTCCTCTGTACGAGACCAATACTCATCCAGTATTGGACAATGGTAAATTAAGTGGTCTAAAGTACCTACATGGTTGTTACAAGACCAGCATCTATTTGAGACTTCTTTAGATATTTTGGAAAGTTTGTAAGGTGTCCACATAGCTCTATGCAAGATGTAGAATGATGATTGGGTAAGAGCAGATGATTTTGAGGATTTATATAGTAATGTCCAGATTTTTTCCCATTGTTCTGCAGTTATTTGAGAATTGAGTTCTTTGTTCCAAATGTTTTGTAAGGCTGAAGGAGAGGGAGAGTGAGAAGAGTGTTTTTTACAGTCAAAGCAAGTAACAACAAGGGGTCCTTTAACTATACTGTGGTAAACGGGATCCTGTGATCCTGATGGCCGAGGACCCCTTTCACCGCTGCCAGTAAAAGCCTTTTTTTCTTTTATAGAAGGGGATGACCTAGTAATAAGTTAAACACTTACCGTGCCCTTGGTGCTAGAAATTTTTTTTTTTAAATTCTAGAATTGGTGTGCAACGGGAATCAGGGGAGCCTGGCAGTAGGGCCGAATCACTGAGCTGATGACCAAATACATCTAATTTCAAATTTTGAATCATCATTTGGACTGGAAAGTAATTGAAAATGCTGGGGTTTAATTTCTTCTAGTCAAAAAAAAAGGTTGTTTTGTTAAAACTTTCTTTAAATATAGTACTGTTTTGTGTCTGTTGGAAAAAAACAAAACTTAGAACATTTGTTTCTTAGAATATGGTTCATTCAGAGCCCTGTTTACAAAGTTGCGCTAGCGTTTTTTGTATACATTAAAAATTAGCGTGCACTAACCATGTAGACGCTGTGGGAAACAGAGAAACTACAGGTCCCAGAATGCATTGCAAGATAGGAGGAAGGAGAAACAGGGAAACTACAGGTCTCAGAGTGCATCGCAAGAAGGGAGGAAGCAGAAACAGGGAAACTACAGGTCCCAGAATTCATGGCAAAATAGAAGGCATCAGGAAAGGGAAAATCTTGTGATAAAGGGGGAGGGAGGAGAGGGGCTTGATTGGAAAATGGAATCAGCTGAGGAGAGTGTTGGAACACCTGAGGGAGGGGGTGGAGAATGAGGGTGTGGCAGCAGGAGTGACTGGAGGAGAAGATTGACTACTGGAAGTGCCCAAGGGAAGACAACAGTAACCAACAGAGATCCGGTGGGTGGGTGTCAGGGGGTAAATGCTGACAACGCCCATAGGAATATTGGGCCTTATTCTATGAAGGTTATGCTCCTAAGTTTATGCTCCTAAATTTATGTACCTAAATTACGAGCATACTCTATGCTCCAAAATAGATTATGATTGTAATTTAGGAGCATAAATTTTAGAAGCATGAATTTAGGAGCATAACCTTTATAGAATAAGACCCATTATTGGCATCTACATGGTTAGCACAGGCTAATTTTTAGTGCATGCTAAAAACAGTAATGCACCTTTGTAAGCAGGGTCCTCAGTTTGTTTTTAAATTATGTTCCTTGGGTTGGGGGGCATCAGTTATGGTCACTTGAACGGCTTGACTCTTACTTCTCCACTCATCTGGAATGGAGAAGGCCAGTGTTGAGCAAACTTCTACGGTCTGTGCCCTGGAGTGAAGCTTTTCAGGGGCTTCAAAGACAACTTCAGAAGTTTTAGAACAAGGACAGTGCTGGGCAGATTTCTATGGTCTATGCCCTGAAAGTGACAAGTACAAATCAAGATCAGGTATTCATATGAAGTATCAGATCATACCTTATGCATCTTGTTGGGCAGACTGGATGAACCATACAGGTCTTTATCTGCCATCATCTATTTATGTTACTACGAGATATGTTTGAGCCCAGTGGAAGTCTAAGGTAGGTCCCTGTGATCCAGAAGGGCCTGGAGCTTGTGAGAAGAGGTCATGAGGTTGTATTGTTGAGGATTAATACTGGAATAAGTACACAATATTTCTTTCTTGGTGGTGGTGGTGAAGAAGAAGAAGACGACAAAAGACTACTTGGAGAGGAAGTTCAGCCAAGTATTTGTTAGCACAGACAAAATGAGAGGCTTCAGAAGATACTGGAATTGGAGAGGCCTACCCATAGCCAACTGAAAAGGGATCTGGGGTATAACTGAATGGACAAAAGCTGGAATCCACTGAGACTATCTTGACTAAGTGGAAGAGCTACCTCAAGATTCTAGGTGCACATATGTTAGAATATAATCAGTTCACAGTACCTGATCCACATTCATTCCCAGACTTGTCAGGCAGGCAGACACTTTTGCTTTTCTGTTCTCGATGGACTTCTTTTCTCCAGCTGAGAGGTCAGAAGAAAATCGTATCTTACTGTTCCTGAAAGTAAATATTATTCCACATTAAGAGGGTGATTCCGTAAAAGGTGCTCAAGTACCTGGATGTAGCCAGAAATGGTCCCACCTCGATGTACGTTTATGTTTTAGGTTTGTTTATTAGATTCTTGAGGAGATACTTTGGAGATCTCACAATCAAGGTGTTTGATGATGTTAGTACCTCAGGATTAATTTCAGCAACTATGCTTATTTTGAGACTCATGCTGGCAATCTAATGAATGAACTTTAGTGAGTCGCACCAGTACTGAACTTAACTTTTGGGCGCACTGTGCAAATTTAGAAGATCAGTGATGGCTACTGAGCTAAGAACATGATTCCTTTTGCAGGTGTGTCATTGTGTGTTAAGCTCTGGCCACACGTTATCACTTCTGAGTTCCTCTTTTACCTTGCATATCATTTTTGAATTGATGTTGATTTTGAACTGGTGGTACTCACTTTGCGGTGGTTTTACAAAACTTCAGTAAGCACTAATATGTGCTTATCGTAAAAAAAAATGGCTTTAACACAAGGCTCACTGAGGCATTTCACTGTAAATTTTGGGATTGGTGCATGCTACTCATGCGCTATAAAATAAAATTTATTTTTGAGCACTGGAGGTGGGTCTGTGGGCAGAGCAGGTGTGTTCAGTTAGGGGCCCTTTTACTAAGGCGTGCCAAAAAATGGCCTGCGCTGGTGTGGATGCGCACAGGTCCATTTATCAGCGCACCTGCAAAAAAGGCCTTTTTTTTGCCGAAAATGGATATGTGACAAAATAACAATCTGCCCGCATCCGTTTTGACCCTGAGACCCTACTGCCACCCTTGACTAAGCGGTAAGGTCTCACACATTATCCAGGCAGTAATTGTCAGGGCACGTGCAATGCCGATTACCGCCCGGTTAACGCCACATGGTAGAAAATGTGAAACAGGCGCATACAACAGCGCAGGCCACTTTTAGGCGCGGCTTTGTAAAAGGGTATCTTGCAGGGGCATAATCAGACCTCGGCAGGAGGGGGTCCAAAGCCCAAGGTGGGGGGGGCACAGTTTAGCCCGCCTCCCCCAGCCGCCGATCCCCCCTGCCACTTTAAACCCCCTGCCGCCGCCGACCCTCCCCTGTTGCCACCGCCGCTAAGTACTTTTGCTGGCAATGGGTCCCCAACTCCTGCCAGCCAAAGGCTTCTTCAGTGCCAGTCGACTCCAGCGCCTTCGCTGATGATCTGTTTCTGACTCCCAACGTCCTGCGTGCATGTCCTGAATGTAGCCCAGTGCAGGACGTGCACGCAGGACGTCAGGAGTCAGAAACAGATCATCTGCGAAGGCGCCGGAGTCAACCAGCGCTGAAGAAGACTTTTGCTGGTGGGGGTTGGGGATCCCCCAGCAAAGGTACCTGGCGGCGGTGGCGATGGGGGAGTCCAAAGTAGAGGGGGCCAGGGCTTAATCTGTAGGAGCCCATGCCCCCGTGGCCCCACCTAGCTACGCCCCTGGTCTCTTGGTACCTTAAAGAATTTGGGGTATATATTTTGGGGCTAATAGTTTTAAAGCATGAAAAGAAAAAAAAGAAAAGTCCTTACGTTTTCTCAGATGTTGCAGTATTTCCTCCCGGAAACTGAAATAAAATTAATCATACAACATTATTAAAGCAGAATAGCCCTTTGGACAGACATTAGAAAACAATATATTCAGATAAATAGGAATGTGCCCAGATTGGTTGGCCTGGGTGAACACTGCTCCCCCCCCCCCCCCTCCACCCACAGGGCTAAGGGGGGAAGGTATCAACATGGGTACTGTTAAACATACCCCCAGATTCTTTATTGCGCACCCGGAGAGAAATCTCAAGTTAAGAGTGGATTTGTATTACATATTTTTGTAATTAGGGAAGTGTAGAATGAGATATACTATGATTTACCCTGGTAGAATATATCTCTAAAATCTGACAGAATAAACATCTCATATCATGAAACAAACGCTTAAATGTTACTCCAGAAAAACTTCCAGACAAAGACACATTTTCAGATTCTTTTTCAAATGATTCATGTCAGGGCACTTCTCAATTCAACAGGTTAAATATTCCAGAAATACGATCCCTTTATTAAACGTGACCTGATAATCTAGTGAAGTACAGGGAAACCTTTGGTTTAGGTGTTTTGGGTATTTCTTGTGTTTTGGGGGTTTATTTTTATGTTGATAATTTAACAAGGGAAAGAGGGGAAAAAAATCCCAAAAGGTCTTGATCCTGGGATCTTAAAGGGACATATTTTTTTCTATCAAATCGCTGAATGAAAAGATTGCTCAGGTCTGAAAAATCTGAAAATTAACAGTAGCCCCGTGAATTTTACCCGGGTGGCTACTGGAAACAAATTCGAAACCTTCAACGCTGATGTATTATGGTTTCATCAAAGATCTCCCTTCTGCAGGTTAAATCAGCTGCAATATTTTCAAATGCAAAGCATGAAAAGTACCTAAAGCTTCTTCAGTCTGCTGTTATATGTGATAAATGTGTCCACATACGTTTGCAACACTGCAGGCTATTTAAAATGTTCCTCTCAAGTTCTAGAACCGTTGTTTCACACACACACACATCAGTTTGGAAATGTATATTTCATTTGTTTCTTTTTCGAAACTATCAAAGATGTTGTAATGCTCGCAAGTAGCTTTCAGGATGTGGTTGTTCCTGTTTGCATTCCTTCAGCTTCACCTCTGGTTTGTTCTGCTTCAGCAGAGCTTTAATTACCAGCAGCTTCCTTAGCCATCAGGTTTTAAATCTACTCCCTAGTACAAGGACTTACTGCAGTTTTATCAGAGATCAGAGTGCTGTTTTTTTTTTTTTAATTTTGTATCGCTTTTATTAGTAGCGTCTTGATAAGCAAGTTTAACAAATTTCCAGGGCAACTTTCCCCAGTAAACTCCTACATGAAAAGACTTACAAATTGTTGTGGTAAGGATTGTCATTATATCTTTGCGGGGGGGGGGGGGGGGTTCTCTTTTTTTGAGGGTGTTGAGGGGAGTAAGGGATTTGCATGTTCCATACTTTTGGGGTGTACTGTGAAACTGATACAGATATTTACCTTGCTATTTATTTTCCTTGATAGTAGGGATACACCTTTCTTATCCTTTTTTTAAACCAATAGCAGAGGTGGAAAAAAAACCTCTTACTCTTCAACTTTTTCTCTTGTATTTAAGTACATAAGTATTGCCATATTGGGAAAGACCAAAGGTCCATCAAGCCCAGCATCCTGTTTCCAACAGTGGCCAATCCAGGTCACAAATACCTGGCAAGATCCCAAAAATGTACAAAAACATTTTATACTGCTTATCCCAGAAATAGTTGGATTTTCCCCCAAGTCCATTTAATAACGGTCTATGGACTTTTCCTTTAGGAAGCCGTCCAAACCTTTTTAAAACTCTGCTAAGCTAACCGCCTTTACCACATTCTCTGGCAATGAATTCCAGAGTTTAATTACACGTTGAGTGAAGAAAATATTTCTTCGATTCGTTTTAAATTTACTACATTGTAGCTTCATCGCATGCCCCCTAGTCCTAGTATTTTTGGAAAGCGTGAACAGACGCTTCACATCCACCTGTTCCACTCCACTCATTATTTTATATACCTCTATCATGTCTCCCCTCAGCCGTCTCTTCTCCAAACTGAAAAGCCCTAGCCTCCTTAGTCTTTCTTCATAGGGAAGTCGTCCCATCCCCGCTATCATTTTATTCGCCCTTCGCTGCACCTTTTCCAATATGTTTCTTGAGATGCAGCAACCAGAATTGAACACAATACTCAAGGTGCGGTCGCACCATGGAGCGATACAACGGCATTATGACATCCTCACACCTGTTTTCCATACCTTTCCTAATAATACCCAACATTCTATTCGCTTTCCTAGCCGCAGCAGCACACTGAGCAGAAGGTTTCAGTGTATTATCGACGACGACACCCATTTTCGGCCAAAAAAAGGTGTTTTTTTTAGAGGTGCACTGAAAAACGGATCTGCGTGCGTGCAAAACATGCGCCTGCACCGGCGCAGGCCATTTTTCAGCACACCTTAGTAAAAAGGACCCCTATAACTCTGTGATTCATGTGTGTAGTAACCCAGTGAGTTAATCTTCATAGCAATACATTACTGTATAAAAGTTATATTTTAATTCTTTGCTAATGAATCGTATCGTATGTTTTTACTACTCTCATTTCTAAGAAATAATAATTACCAGAATAGATGCCATTTTGCTTCTGGTTATTCTCAGTTACAGGATCTGTCAAATGAAATAAAAAAAAGAAACAGTTAAAATGTCATTTATATTCAATTAGCAAGGCATCAAACATTGCTTTTATTTTCCTCTTCCTACATATGTTTCATTGCTTAGCACTTCGATATCCCGTATGCGTAGAAGGTATGACAAATAACACAACAGTGAGGCACATTTTCAAAATAAAACTTTAAAAAAGCCAAAAAAAAACATCAAACGGTAACAGAATGATGGTTTTCTCTCAGGAAAAAAAAGCGCTATCTCAATTTTCTTTCTTTTTTTAATGTTTTAGATCTACTTATTAACTATTAAAACTAACTTTACTTACCTCTGCCTCAAAAGGAATAAAAGGATCTGCAGTTGAAGGAATTGAACTCTGAGCTTTTATAGGTTCTGGGATTTTTTGGCTGAATGCTATTTCAAATATGTATTGGTAAATATGTTTTTTTTTATTTAGTCTGCCAAATCCTTCCTCCTTTCCTTACCAAGAGTGCACCTCCCTTCCCTGTGGTGTCTCTCCTCCCCCTCATACCATAATACTTCTTCCCCACCCATCTCTGCTAAGTCCACAAGTAAAAGAAAAAAATTCTTGACTGGCCTTTTCTTTTATTAAAAGAAAGGAACTGTAACATTTTTAGTTAATGATGTGGTATAAGCCTTTCTGAATAATAGCTCATCGTACAACAAAAACAAATCAAGAGAAAATTTACCACTACCCTTGGCACTATTGAATTGCTTCTATCTTAGTTATATGGTTCTCAATGATTCATAGGGGTACGTCTACCAAAGGGTGCTTGGAAATGAGCTTAGAGCAGGCTAACAGAAGACGTTCCATCATTCTAAGCCAGGAATATGGCATTTTCAGGTATTTCTTTATCCGGTTGTGTGCTAATGTTCACATTAGTGCATGTAACTTAAAAAAGAAACAATGCATAAGCATTTACCACCCTGTATTCTAGGAGGAAGTAAGGGATCCTGCGTTTTGGACATGTTAGAAACATAGAAACATGACGGCAGATAAAGGCCATATGACCCATCCACAGTCTGCTCATCCTCTGTAACCCCTAATTCTTCCTGTTCCTAAGCGATCTCACATGCTTATCCCATGCCTTTTTAAATTCTGGTTCAGTCCTTGACTCCACCACCTCCACCGGGAGGCCATTCCTCGCCTTCACCACCCTTTCTGTGAAATAGTACTTCCTTAGGTTACTCCTAAGCCTATTCCCTCTTAACTTTGTCGTATATCCCCTCATTCCAGAGCTCTCCTTCATTTGAAAAAGGCTCTTTTCCTGTACATAAATGCCCATGAGATAACCAGTTAACACGCATACATGTCGATGTGCTAGCTGAATAGTGTGTCCATGTCCATTTTCCACCTGATATGCCCGCATAGAGGCTGGCAAAAAAATGCTTAAAAATTTTTTTGGGGGTGGGAGGGGGTTGGTGACCACTTGGGGATTAAGGTATACCGATTTGGCCGGGTTCAGGAGATGTCCGGCCATCTTCCGATTTTGTGTGGGAAGATGGCCGGGGATCTCCTTCTAAAATAAGCAGGAACACCAAGTGACTCGACATAGCTGCTGTGTTTTGGCACCTAAACACCTGCCTGAGGAGTCTATAAAACATATGATGCTGAGGAAGACAATAAAAATGAAATATATAATAAGTGAACCATTTGCCGCATAGCTATTTTTGGCATGGAACCCTTACCGCCACACATTGAGGTGGCAGTAGGTACCGGGCAAAATGGTAGAGGCTATTATTAAGAATAAAATTACAGAGCACATACAAAAACATGGGCTGATGAGACAAAGTCAGCACGGATTTAGTGAACGGAAGTCTTGCCTCACCAATCTACTGCATTTTTTTGAGGGGGTGAACAAACATGTGGTCAATGGGGAGCCTGTGGATATTGTGTTTCTGGATTTTCAAAAGGCGTTCGACAAAGTGCCTCATGAAAGACTCCAGAGGAAACTGGAGAGTCATGGGATCGGAGGTAGGGTATTACTATGGATTAAGAACTGGTTGAAAGATAGGAAGCAAAGAGTAGGGTTGAATGGTCAGTATTCTCAGTGGAGAAGGGTAGTTAGTGGGGTCCCGCAGGGGTCTGTGCTGGGACTGCTGCTTTTTAACATATTTATAAATGACCTAGAGATGGGAGTAACTAGTGAGGTAATTAAATTCGCAGATGACACAAAATTATTCAGGGTCGTCAAGTCGCAGGAGGAGTGTGAAAGATTAAAAGAGGACCTTGAGAGACTGGGGGATTGGGCGTGTAAGTGGCAGATGAAGTTCAATGTTGACAAGTGCAAAGTGATGCATGTGGGTAAGAGGAACCCGAATTACAGCTATGTCATGCAAGGTTCCGCTTTAGGAGTTACAGACCTAGAAAGGGATCTGGGAGTCATCGTGGATAAGACGTTAAAAACATCTGCCCAGTGTGCTGCGGCGGCTAAGAAAGCGCACAGAATGTTGAGTATTATTAGGAAAGGGACGGAAAACACCTCGAGTATTGTGTCCAGTTCTGGTCACCACATCTCAAAAAAGATATAAAGGAATGAGAAAAGGTGCAGAGAAGGGCGACGAAAATGATAAAGTGAATGGAACGACTTCCCTATGAGGAAAGGCTCGGAAGGTTAGGGCTCTTCAGCTTGGAGAAAAGGCGGCTGAGGGGTGATATGATAGAAGTCTACAAGATAATGAGCGGAGTAGAGCGGACAGATGTGAAGCAATTGTTTACACTTTCAAACAACAGCAAAACCAGGGGACACAAGATGAAGCTAGAATATGGTAGAGTTAAAACAAATAGGAGAAAGTTTTTCTTTACTCAGCGTGTAGTTAGACTCTGGAACTCGTTGCCAGAAAATGTAGTGACAGCAGCTGGCCTTACAGAGTTTAAAGGGGGTTTGGACAGATTCCTGAGGGAAAAGTCCATTGAACATTATTAAGAATTACGTTTTGTTTTTTGGGGGGGAGGGGGGGTTGCCGGGTTCTTGAAGCCTGGATTGGCCACTGTCGGAGACAGGATGCTGGGCTTGATGGACCTTTGGTGTTTTCCCAGTGTGGCAGTGCTTATGTACTTACATAAATAAGAACAAGCATAGCAATGAACATAGCTTGTTTGATTTCTTATATTTTGCAATTCCGATGGACTAACATAGGGTTTATCCAAAAATGCTGCAGGATATTCCTTACCTCAAAGGAACCAGTCACAACTTGCAATAAGTTCCGTCTGCTCTAGAAACCATCAGCGCTTAAAGGAAAAGCAGCAAACATTTTTTGTGATATCTAGTACTGAGAGAAAAACATAGAAAAACATATGGCCTAGTGGTTAGAGCACCGGTTTTGCAATGCAGAGGTGGCCGGTTCAAATCCCACTGCTGCTGCTTGTGATCTTGGGCAAGTCACTTAACCCTCCATTGCCTCAGGTACAGACTTAGATTGTGAGCCCTCCTGGGACAGAGAAATATCCAGTGCACCTGAATGTGACTCACCTTGAGCTACTACTGAAAAAGGTGTGAGCAAAATCTAAATAAAAAAAGATAGGTATAAAATACTACTACTATTTAACATTTCTATAGCACTACAAGGCATACGCAGCGCTGTACACCATACACAAAAAGACAGCCCCTGCTCAAAGAGCTTACAATCTAGATAAGACAGGTAAACAGACAGAACAATTATGGGTAAGGGAATAAATAGGTGAGGATAAAGGACAGGGTAAGTGAGTAGAGGTTAGGAGTCAAAAGCAGTGGTAAAGAGGTGGGCTTTAAGTTTGGACTTGAAGACGGCCAAAGATGGGGCTATACACACAGGCTCTGGAAGTCTATTCCAGGCGTTGAGGTGCAGCAAGACAGAAGAAACGGAGTCTAGAATTAGCAGTAGAGGAGAAGGGGACGGATAAGAGAGATTTATATACAGAACGGAGTACCCAAGGGGGGGGGGGTATAGGGAGAGACGAGAGTGGAGAGGTACTGGGGAGCAGCAGAGTGAATACACTTATAGGTCATAAGAGAAGCTTAAACTGAATACGGATAGGGAGCCAGTGAAGTGACTTAAGGAGGGGGCTAATGTGTGCATAGTGACTTTGGTGGAAAATGAGTCGCGCAGCAGAGTTTTGGACTGATTGAAGAGGAGAGAAATGGTTAAGAGGGAGGCCGGTGAGAAGCAGGTTACCATAATCAAGATGACAGGTGATAAGAGTGTGGTTAAGGGTTCTGGCAGAATGTTCAGAGATGAAGGGACGGATTTTGCTAATGTTATAGAGAAAGAAATGACAGGTTTTGGCAATCTGTTGAATATGAGAAGGAGAGAGAGGAGTCAAAGATGACCCCAACGTTTCGAGCTGATGAGACAGGGAGAATGTGAGTGCCATCCAGAGAAATAGAGAAAGGGGGGAGAGGAGAGGTAGGTTTAGGGGGAAAGACGAGAAGCTCGGTTTTGGCCATGTTAAGTTTCAGATGACGTTGAGACATCCAGCCAGCGATATCAGATAGGCAGGCTGAAACCTTGGTCTGGATGCTGGTTGAGATTTCAGGGGCAGAGAGGTAAATTTGGGAGTCGTCAGCATAGAGATGGTATTGAAAGCCATGGGATGAGATCAGACAGCCAAGGGAAGAAGTGTAGATGGAGAACAGGAGAGGACCGAGAACAGAACCCTGAAGTACACCGATTGGTAGAGGGATAGAAGTGGAAGAGGATCCACCAGAGTGTACACTAAAGGTGCGAAGCGAGAGGTAGGAGGAGAACCAGGAAAGAACAGGGCCCAGGAATCCAAATGAAGACAGCGTATCAAGAAGTAGGCTGTGATCAACATGCAGCATTTAGGGGTCCTTTTACCAAGCTGCAACAAAAAGGCCCTGTAGTAACAGCAAGAGCTCTTTTTGCTTCACACCAGGACCATTTTTACCGCAGCGAGTAAAAAGCCCCTAAAAAAAGATGTGGCCACTTACTGCCACCCATTGAGATGGCGGTAAGTGCTCCTGTGGTAACCCACTTCCCGATCACTGCTGTGTTAGCCCTGTGTTAGAAATTATGGAATTATTTTCTGTAGTGCCAGAAATGCTGCACGCTCGAGGCAGAACGACCGCCGACATCCGCATCGGGCCGGTGGTAGCTCTGGGTTGCCATGTGGAAGCCTGTTGCTCTGTGGCAACCCTTTAGTAAAAGGGCTTCTTAGCGTGTTCTAATTCTGTGAGCATGTGCTAAACTTTAGGAAAAGGGCTTACCGCGGGGTGTGCTCAGGTATCCCGCAGTAAATTTGACAGTAATGCCTGCTTCCCATGTGCTAAAAAACAGATTCTATTTTTTAAGGGCTGAGGCAGGTCTGGGGGTGGAGAGTAAGTGTGTTCTGCACTGATTCGGTCAGTGCATGGCCATGGCTGCACACTAACTGATTAGCAATCGGTAAGCGCACGAGTCCCTACCGCCTACAAAATTGGTGGCAATAGGTGCTCACATGCTAATAGCCATGTGCTAATGGGAAAATTAGCATGTGACTATTAATATTTATTTATTTGTTACATTTGTATCCCACATTTTCCCACCTATTTGCAGGCTCAATGTGGCTTACATAGTACCGTAAAGGCGTTCGCCAATTCCGGTATGAACAAATACAGTAATGTTGTGGTAGAATAAGGTTCATGTGTACAAACACATTAGGGAATCGTAGAGAGGAAGAGTTATTCTATGTCCATTATATGACCTTCATAAGGAGAGTATTGCGGCTACCTAGAGATGAAATACTTCAAGACCTGTACATATCCATTTGGTCAACTCCTAATTCAGTTAGACCAACTAAACGAAATTCAGATAATAAATATTGAGTGTAGGAAGTTTTAGGACATGGCAATCAACAATTGTCTCATGTTTCTTTGATAGTCAATTCTGCAATGAAGAAGAACAAAACATCTAAAGACCATATGCCTTATTCTCCAAAGAAGGACCTTAAATCTATAGACTTAATGGGTAAAAGAATGTACCAAAATTCCATGCTCGCTGCTCACTGAGGGCCCCTTTTACCAAGCTATGGCAAAAGGGGGCTGGCTCTAGCATCGGCATGCTTTTACATGCGCGCCGAGGTCCCCTTTAACTGCAGCTGGTAAAAGAGAAGTCTCACTTTCCTTGCTGTACGGCCATTTCGGGGGGGGGGCCCTTACCACCACCCATTGAGGTGGCAGCAAGGGCTCCCGTTTTTGTAGCACCAGAAATGATGGCACATTGGGGGTGGGAAGTACCACCAGGCTGCTGCAGTAGCCCGGTGGTACTTCCTGTATAGCGAGCAGTAACCCCCTTTGGGCTCACCACCATTTAGTAAAAGGAGCCCTCAGAAATTTGCCCATTTTACCCACATGGCTTTAGAGCTTGGGAATGACCTGTGTAAGTACGCGCTAAAGCCATTTTTTTTTACAAAAAGATGGTTTCACGTTTCAAAATCTATCATAACAAGGCATCGTGAATCTTTGTGCTGTTGTAAGGGATTTAAATTTCAGTTGGAAGGAGAGAGTAGGCCGGAGGACGCTGGGGAAATCAAAAAATTCCTTCAACATTTTCCTATGGGGCACTGCGTTCGGCAAGTGCCTGTGCACTTGTTGTCCCAAACAACTTGTGACTAGACATTACCGGAACTGGTACCTTCAGTAAGGCAGAATCCACAGAGTGGAACAAATTGCCTTGGGCCTTAAAATTACAAAAAAAAAAAAATTAAAAAAAAGCCGCCTTCTTCAAAGCAATGTTAAAACAGTATCTGTTGGGCCAAGCTTACGATATGCATTGATTTGCATGAGCCTTACTGACTGTTTCTACTTCACTGTGTTTCTGTTGTTTTGTAGCTCATTGTTTTAAATATGTAAGTTCTAAAGGTGGACTTTCAAACATATAAAGGCTAAGATATGTATTAGCTAAATACAAATGGTCATGCAATCTATAAGATCGACGATAGGCAGCAAAACAGCAGATTGATGATAATACAAGTCCAAAATGTATTCACCACATAAAGCATCATCAACGATGACACCTAGATCCTTTTCCTGAGCGGCGACGTCTAATGTGGAACCTTCCATCATATAGCTACGGTTTGGGTTCCTCTTTCCCACATGCATCACTTTGCACTTGTTCACATTAAACATCATCTGACATTTGGATGCCTCTTGCAATTTTCACAATCCTCTTACAATGTAACAATTTTCAATAAGTTTGTGTCATCAGCAAAGTTAATTACCTCACTAGTTATTCCCATCGCTAGGTCATGTATAAATATGTTGGAAACAGTGGTCCCAGCACAGAACCCTGGGGAACTCCACTATCTACCCTTCTCCATTGAAAATACTGACCATTTAACCCTACTCTCTGTTTTTCTTTATTTATTTACCACCTTTTTGAAGGAATTCACTCAAGGAGGTGTACAGTAAGAATAGATCCTTTAACCAGTTTTTAATCCACAATAGAACCCTACCTCCTGTCCCATGACTTTCCAATGTCCTCTGGAGTCTTTCATGAGGTACTATGTCAAATGCCTTTTGAAAATCCAGATACACTATCCAGCTTATTTTCGAAGGAGAAGGGCGCCCATCTTTCAACACAAATCGGGAGATGGGCGCCCTTCTCACAAGGCCGCCCAAATCTGCATAATCAAAAGCCGATGTTTTTGACACCCTCAACGACTTCCCATCATGGGGATGACCAAAGTTCACGGGGGCGTGTCGGCAGGGTAGCGAAGGCGGGACTGGGGTGTGATTAGGAGATGGGCGTCCTCGGCCGATAATGGAAAAAAGAAGGGCGTCCCTGACAAGCACTTGGCCTACTTTACTTGGTCCATTTTTTTTCATGACCAAGCCGTGAAAAGATGCCTGAACTGAGCAGATGACCACCAGAGGGAATCAGGGATGACCTCCCCTTACTCCCCCAGTGGTCACTAACCCCCTCCCACCATAAAAAACAAGTTAAAAATACTTTTTTGCCAGCCTCTATGCCAGCCTCAAATGCCATACTCAGGCCCATCGCAGCAGTATACAGGTCCCTGGAGCAGTTGTAGAGGGTGCAGTGTACTTCAGGCGGGGGGGGGGGGGGGGGGGGTTGAGGGGCTCAGCACCCAAGGTAAGGGAACTATGCACCTGGGAGCAATTTGTGAAGTCCACTGCAATGCCCCCTAGAGTGCCCGGTTGGTGTCCTGGCATGTGAGGGGGACCAGTGCACTACTAATGCTGGCTCCTCCCATGACCAAATGGCTTGGATTTGGCCATTTTTGAGATGGCCGTCTTTGGTATCCATTATCGGCGAAAACCAAGCTCAGTCATCTCTAAGGGTTGTTACCTCTAAGGTCGACCCAAATGTTGAGATTTGGCCGTCCATGACCATATCATCGAAATGAAAGATGGACGCCCATCTTGTTTCGATAATGTGGTCGGGGACACCCCTTTACGGGGCCGTCCTTAGAGATGGGCGCCCCCGTTTGATTATGCCCCTCTATATCGACTGACTCGCCTTTATCCACATGTTTGTTCACCCCTTCAAAGAAATGTAGTAGATTGGTAAGGCAAGATTTCCCTTCACTACATCAATGTTATATTAGGTTTTTGTTGAGCTGGTTGATTTGATTTCTGCAAGATTTGTTGTTTAATATAGGGATGGTCTTGCAATTATTTTAATGGATGATTCTTATTGGCCCTTAGCTTTTAACCAATTAGTGATATATTTGTATTACACCTCTTGGGTACATGAGTTTATTTCACCTCCTCTTTATTTATATGCATGTTCTTAGTAGTTGTCAATTACTTAATATCACTTTTATTATTATTATTATATAAGTATTAACAATATGTCAAGAAAACTCTTGATATGCAAAAATGGAGAGAAATAAAAAATTATAATACAATAAACAAAGTAATATAGTTATACATAAGTATATATATATATATATTATTTCTTACTCCATTTCAAGTCCACAAAATATGGGAAAACAAGGTAAAATTCCATGAAATATATTTCAACTAATTAAAGAAAGAATTCTAAAGGGAAACCTAAGGTGCCAGATCAATAATAATTACGGAGTAGATGTGAATAGTATTGAAGGTTGTACCTTAGGAGTAATAGCAATCTTAGAATCTAGAAAAGAACTCAAATGAGTAGGGTCAAAGAAGATACATCTAACTGCGTTAACTTTCAATACACATTTACAGGGAAAGTTTAACCAAAATAAGGCACCCAATTGTAAAACCCTAGGGCGTAATTTTAGGAATAATTGGCGTCCCTTTTGGGTTACTCTTGCAATATCAGGAAATATTCTTATCTTGCAATTTATGAAAAGTTCATCTCGGTGACGAAAGAATTGTGTCAGGATCCAATCACGATCAGGTTCCAATACAAATGTCACAATTAGTGTTGCTGGTGTCCCCATCTCATCCTCTTGAATTATCTGAGTTAAACTGAGTATATCAAAAGAAGCTTCTGCTCGTTCAATTTGAGTATTAGATTCTTTATTCCCCTTCTTGTACGGCGGTAAATAAAATATTTTTGAAACAGGTGGCTAGGCTTGTTCTGGAATCTTCAAAATTTCAGACAAATATTTCTTAAATGTTGTTAAGGGTGCAACTGAAGTAACGTTTGGAAAATTAATCAGCCTAAGAGTTTTAGCAGCGGGGTAACTAGCCCCGAAACACTTCTTGGCACCATGAAGCGGTCCATCAGACCCAACGATCTAGCAGGTGTAGCGGGGCTCACACGCTGCTTGCCCCTCCATTTTGACATGGAAACAGGAAAAGTTTTTTATTTTTCAATGGAGGAAGTCGGGTGAGGAACTGCTTACTAGCGTCCTCTTCACGACACCATCTTGGATTCCCCCTCTAATATCACTTTTATTATATATATATATATATATATATATATATATATGTGTGTGTGTGTGTGGCCATTAGCATATGAGCCCCTGTCACATACTCAAAGCAGGAACTGGGTTGTGAGCCCTTGTGAGCCGAGGAGCGGCAGTGGCAGGCAAAACCACCCCACACCAGAGACTAGGCAGAACAGGACTGGAACTCCGGACTGGAGTTGCAGCAGAGGCAAACAGGCAGGACTTAAGCAGAGCAGGCCCCCTTAAACATCACCTGCACTTGGCCACTTTTCACCCAGAGTTGAGCTCTGGGCTTCAGGTGGCCGGCAGGACTTGCTGGACAGGGCAGGACTGGATAACAGCAAGGCAGCACAGGGACTGAGGGTCAGAGGGGAAAGGGAGGAACATGGGCAGCAAGGCAGGAGACTGGGCAAGGAAGGGAAAGCTAAAGGGCAGAACAGAAAGCTGCAGAACAGCCAATAAACAGGGAACAAACACTGACTAACAAGACACAGAACTAAGAGCTGCAAGCAGCCCCAAAGGCAGAACACAGACAAACAGAAACTAAACACAGAATTACAAACAAGAAACCAGGCAAGGCAAGCAAGAAAAACCTAAACTAAACTAAACACAGACTAACTAGAAACAGGCAAGAATCTCAGGCAACAACCGGACTAGCAGAAGTGCAACAAGCACCAACGTACCAGGGCCTTAGACGCAATGCAAAGGCAAAGGCAGAGAGGTTCCAAATGGCTAATAAGCCCAGCAGGCAGCTGAGACTCAGGTGCAACAATCACCAAGCAACTAAGGGTCGGGCAGCCTGGAAGATCCGGACTGGACTGAGCTGAAATCTGGAATGGGTGACAGCACACCGACAATCTAATACAGCCAGCACACAGAGACAGAACTAACTCACAAAGAACAGACAGAAGCCAGCTCAGAAGCTGACCACAGGAAATAAGGTGAGCCTGAGAGGGGTCATGGCCACAGACGTGACAGCCCCTCCCACCACCTATTTTGTAGGCGGTACGGACTCATGCGCTAAACCTGCGCTAATTGGTTAGCATATGGCAATATCCATGCGCTAACCGATTAGTGCAGAACACACCCACTCTCCACCCCAGGCCTGCCCCCAGTGCTAAAAAATAACTTTTTTTAGTGCATGGGTAGCATGCGCACATCTAAAAATAATCACAGGATGCCTCAGCATACCCTGTGGTAAACCATTTATTTCTTTATTTGTATCCCACATTTTCCCACCTATTTGCAGGCTCAATGTGGCTTACATAGTACCGTAGTGGCGTTCGCCAGTTCCGTTATGAACAAATACAAGGTGTTATTGTGGTAGAATAAGGTTCATGTAAGGTTAGGTATATTAGGGAACTTAGGAAGGAAGAGGGAAGCTCAGGCTTTTATGTTGGGTCGGTGGGATATGCCTTTCTGAACAGGTTTGTTTTTAGTTCTTTCCGGAAATTCAGGTGGTCGTATGTTGTTTTTTACTATTTTGGGCAGTGCGCTCCATAGTTGTGCGCTTAAATAGGAAAAAGCTGGATGCATGCGTTGATTTGTATTTGAGTCCTTTGCTGCTTTAGTGCTTCGTTACTGCAGCTTTGTAAAAAGGCCCCTTGGTTTCTAGTGAAAACTGTACTTTTTGCAAGACACGATCGGTGTCTTTTGTTCATTGAGGTAAGGATTACCCTGCAGCATTTTTGGATAATTCATATGCTAGCCCTCTAAGAAGCACCATAACTGCAACTATAAGCAAACTATGTTCAAAGCTGTGCTTGTGTTTATTTGTCCTGTGTACAGGACAAGACATGTCTAATGATAATTTGGACAAGTGCCAGTAACTACAGAGAATCAAATGGAAGAAAGGGAATGAGAGGGAACAGAACCAAGCTGCCTTACTTCAGTTAACAAAAGACAGAAATCACATCTTCCAAAAAATTCAGTTTTCTATAGAAACCAAAATGGCTCCCAGAGCTCTGAGCTACAGCAAGACCAGCAAATGTTTTGTACAATCTGGCACTGGGAGAGATGGATAAATAAAGACACACATATGTTTCTTGGGCTACCACCGGGCAAGCCTACAAAAGGTAAGGCTTCACTCAGAGAAGACATAAAGACACAAGCACAGTACAATGACAGAGACCTTGAACATCATAAGTTAAACCAAATTAGAAGATGAAGGTCTTTCTAAAGGACAGGGCATGATATCTGCTTCACTCTGTCAATAAGTGGTTCAATATTTATTGTTGTATTAATCTGAAAAGGAATTGCCAATACAAATCGTAACACAGGTCAATACCATACAACTAGTGTTTCATATTATACTCTGTAGGCATCCAGAGGGTTGAACCAAAATTTTGTTTTGTTAATGCTCTAGTCTTGGTAGAGCACACCCTTAGTTTTTAGGGCAGTCCCCAGGTGCAGTGCTGGTTATGTAAAAGGCATCCATAATGAGTCCAGGGGAGTAGCCACGGGTGGGCCTGGATGGGCCCAGGTGTGGCCACTTTTGCTCCAGGCCCACCCAGCCTCTTCTGCCTGCTCTCCCCGTCCGCGTAGTCCGCTCACGTTTACTGCCCTGAAGCGCCGTTCTCCCTCCAGCACCCACCTTTGCGTAAAACAGGAAGTTGCAGAGTAGGCAGGACATGTGGTGACCAGAACTGGACACAATACTCGAGGTGTTTTCCGTCCCTTTCCTAATAATACTCAACATTCTGTGCGCTTTCTTAGCCGCCTGTGCACTTGTTGTCCCAAACAACTTGTGACTAGACATTACCGGAACTGGTACCTTCAGTAAGGCAGAATCCACAGAGTGGAACAAATTGCCTTGGGCCTTAAAATTACAAAAAAAAAAAATTAAAAAAAAGCCGCCTTCTTCAAAGCAATGTTAAAACAGTATCTGTTGGGCCAAGCTTACGATATGCATTGATTTGCATGAGCCTTACTGACTGTTTCTACTTCACTGTGTTTCTGTTGTTTTGTAGCTCATTGTTTTAAATATGTAAGTTCTAAAGGTGGACTTTCAAACATATAAAGGCTAAGATATGTATTAGCTAAATACAAATGGTCATGCAATCTATAAGATCGACGATAGGCAGCAAAACAGCAGATTGATGATAATACAAGTCCAAAATGTATTCACCACATAAAAGCATCATCAACGATGACACCTAGATCCTTTTCCTGAGCGGCGACGTCTAATGTGGAACCTTCCATCATATAGCTACGGTTTGGGTTCCTCTTTCCCACATGCATCACTTTGCACTTGTTCACATTAAACATCATCTGACATTTGGATGCCTCTTGCAATTTTCACAATCCTCTTACAATGTAACAATTTTCAATAAGTTTGTGTCATCAGCAAAGTTAATTACCTCACTAGTTATTCCCATCGCTAGGTCATGTATAAATATGTTGGAAACAGTGGTCCCAGCACAGAACCCTGGGGAACTCCACTATCTACCCTTCTCCATTGAAAATACTGACCATTTAACCCTACTCTCTGTTTTTCTTTATTTATTTACCACCTTTTTGAAGGAATTCACTCAAGGAGGTGTACAGTAAGAATAGATCCTTTAACCAGTTTTTAATCCACAATAGAACCCTACCTCCTGTCCCATGACTTTCCAATGTCCTCTGGAGTCTTTCATGAGGTACTATGTCAAATGCCTTTTGAAAATCCAGATACACTATCCAGCTTATTTTCGAAGGAGAAGGGCGCCCATCTTTCAACACAAATCGGGAGATGGGCGCCCTTCTCACAAGGCCGCCCAAATCTGCATAATCAAAAGCCGATGTTTTTGACACCCTCAACGACTTCCCATCATGGGGATGACCAAAGTTCACGGGGGCGTGTCGGCAGGGTAGCGAAGGCGGGACTGGGGTGTGATTAGGAGATGGGCGTCCTCGGCCGATAATGGAAAAAAGAAGGGCGTCCCTGACAAGCACTTGGCCTACTTTACTTGGTCCATTTTTTTTCATGACCAAGCCGTGAAAAGATGCCTGAACTGAGCAGATGACCACCAGAGGGAATCAGGGATGACCTCCCCTTACTCCCCCAGTGGTCACTAACCCCCTCCCACCATAAAAAACAAGTTAAAAATACTTTTTTGCCAGCCTCTATGCCAGCCTCAAATGCCATACTCAGGCCCATCGCAGCAGTATACAGGTCCCTGGAGCAGTTGTAGAGGGTGCAGTGTACTTCAGGCGGGGGGGGGGGGGGGGGGGGTTGAGGGGCTCAGCACCCAAGGTAAGGGAACTATGCACCTGGGAGCAATTTGTGAAGTCCACTGCAATGCCCCCTAGAGTGCCCGGTTGGTGTCCTGGCATGTGAGGGGGACCAGTGCACTACTAATGCTGGCTCCTCCCATGACCAAATGGCTTGGATTTGGCCATTTTTGAGATGGCCGTCTTTGGTATCCATTATCGGCGAAAACCAAGCTCAGTCATCTCTAAGGGTTGTTACCTCTAAGGTCGACCCAAATGTTGAGATTTGGCCGTCCATGACCATATCATCGAAATGAAAGATGGACGCCCATCTTGTTTCGATAATGTGGTCGGGGACACCCCTTTACGGGGCCGTCCTTAGAGATGGGCGCCCCCGTTTGATTATGCCCCTCTATATCGACTGACTCGCCTTTATCCACATGTTTGTTCACCCCTTCAAAGAAATGTAGTAGATTGGTAAGGCAAGATTTCCCTTCACTACATCAATGTTATATTAGGTTTTTGTTGAGCTGGTTGATTTGATTTCTGCAAGATTTGTTGTTTAATATAGGGATGGTCTTGCAATTATTTTAATGGATGATTCTTATTGGCCCTTAGCTTTTAACCAATTAGTGATATATTTGTATTACACCTCTTGGGTACATGAGTTTATTTCACCTCCTCTTTATTTATATGCATGTTCTTAGTAGTTGTCAATTACTTAATATCACTTTTATTATTATTATTATATAAGTATTAACAATATGTCAAGAAACTCTTGATATGCAAAAATGGAGAGAAATAAAAAATTATAATACAATAAACAAAGTAATATAGTTATACATAAGTATATATATATATATTATTTCTTACTCCATTTCAAGTCCACAAAATATGGGAAAACAAGGTAAAATTCCATGAAATATATTTCAACTAATTAAAGAAAGAATTCTAAAGGGAAACCTAAGGTGCCAGATCAATAATAATTACGGAGTAGATGTGAATAGTATTGAAGGTTGTACCTTAGGAGTAATAGCAATCTTAGAATCTAGAAAAGAACTCAAATGAGTAGGGTCAAAGAAGATACATCTAACTGCGTTAACTTTCAATACACATTTACAGGGAAAGTTTAACCAAAATAAGGCACCCAATTGTAAAACCCTAGGGCGTAATTTTAGGAATAATTGGCGTCCCTTTTGGGTTACTCTTGCAATATCAGGAAATATTCTTATCTTGCAATTTATGAAAAGTTCATCTCGGTGACGAAAGAATTGTGTCAGGATCCAATCACGATCAGGTTCCAATACAAATGTCACAATTAGTGTTGCTGGTGTCCCCATCTCATCCTCTTGAATTATCTGAGTTAAACTGAGTATATCAAAAGAAGCTTCTGCTCGTTCAATTTGAGTATTAGATTCTTTATTCCCCTTCTTGTACGGCGGTAAATAAAATATTTTTGAAACAGGTGGCTAGGCTTGTTCTGGAATCTTCAAAATTTCAGACAAATATTTCTTAAATGTTGTTAAGGGTGCAACTGAAGTAACGTTTGGAAAATTAATCAGCCTAAGAGTTTTAGCAGCGGGGTAACTAGCCCCGAAACACTTCTTGGCACCATGAAGCGGTCCATCAGACCCAACGATCTAGCAGGTGTAGCGGGGCTCACACGCTGCTTGCCCCTCCATTTTGACATGGAAACAGGAAAAGTTTTTTATTTTTCAATGGAGGAAGTCGGGTGAGGAACTGCTTACTAGCGTCCTCTTCACGACACCATCTTGGATTCCCCCTCTAATATCACTTTTATTATATATATATATATATATATATATGTGTGTGTGTGTGTGGCCATTAGCATATGAGCCCCTGTCACATACTCAAAGCAGGAATTGGGTTGTGAGCCCTTGTGAGCCGAGGAGCGGCAGTGGCAGGCAAAACCACCCCACACCAGAGACTAGGCAGAACAGGACTGGAACTCCGGACTGGAGTTGCAGCAGAGGCAAACAGGCAGGACTTAAGCAGAGCAGGCCCCCTTAAACATCACCTGCACTTGGCCACTTTTCACCCAGAGTTGAGCTCTGGGCTTCAGGTGGCCGGCAGGACTTGCTGGACAGGGCAGGACTGGATAACAGCAAGGCAGCACAGGGACTGAGGGTCAGAGGGGAAAGGGAGGAACATGGGCAGCAAGGCAGGAGACTGGGCAAGGAAGGGAAAGCTAAAGGGCAGAACAGAAAGCTGCAGAACAGCCAATAAACAGGGAACAAACACTGACTAACAAGACACAGAACTAAGAGCTGCAAGCAGCCCCAAAGGCAGAACACAGACAAACAGAAACTAAACACAGAATTACAAACAAGAAACCAGGCAAGGCAAGCAAGAAAAACCTAAACTAAACTAAACACAGACTAACTAGAAACAGGCAAGAATCTCAGGCAACAACCGGACTAGCAGAAGTGCAACAAGCACCAACGTACCAGGGCCTTAGACGCAATGCAAAGGCAAAGGCAGAGAGGTTCCAAATGGCTAATAAGCCCAGCAGGCAGCTGAGACTCAGGTGCAACAATCACCAAGCAACTAAGGGTCGGGCAGCCTGGAAGATCCGGACTGGACTGAGCTGAAATCTGGAATGGGTGACAGCACACCGACAATCTAATACAGCCAGCACACAGAGACAGAACTAACTCACAAAGAACAGACAGAAGCCAGCTCAGAAGCTGACCACAGGAAATAAGGTGAGCCTGAGAGGGGTCATGGCCACAGACGTGACAGCCCCTCCCACCACCTATTTTGTAGGCGGTACGGACTCATGCGCTAAACCTGCGCTAATTGGTTAGCATATGGCAATATCCATGCGCTAACCGATTAGTGCAGAACACACCCACTCTCCACCCCAGGCCTGCCCCCAGTGCTAAAAAATAACTTTTTTTAGTGCATGGGTAGCATGCGCACATCTAAAAATAATCACAGGATGCCTCAGCATACCCTGTGGTAAACCATTTATTTCTTTATTTGTATCCCACATTTTCCCACCTATTTGCAGGCTCAATGTGGCTTACATAGTACCGTAGTGGCGTTCGCCAGTTCCGTTATGAACAAATACAAGGTGTTATTGTGGTAGAATAAGGTTCATGTAAGGTTAGGTATATTAGGGAACTTAGGAAGGAAGAGGGAAGCTCAGGCTTTTATGTTGGGTCGGTGGGATATGCCTTTCTGAACAGGTTTGTTTTTAGTTCTTTCCGGAAATTCAGGTGGTCGTATGTTGTTTTTTACTATTTTGGGCAGTGCGCTCCATAGTTGTGCGCTTAAATAGGAAAAAGCTGGATGCATGCGTTGATTTGTATTTGAGTCCTTTGCTGCTTTAGTGCTTCGTTACTGCAGCTTTGTAAAAAGGCCCCTTGGTTTCTAGTGAAAACTGTACTTTTTGCAAGACACGATCGGTGTCTTTTGTTCATTGAGGTAAGGATTACCCTGCAGCATTTTTGGATAATTCATATGCTAGCCCTCTAAGAAGCACCATAACTGCAACTATAAGCAAACTATGTTCAAAGCTGTGCTTGTGTTTATTTGTCCTGTGTACAGGACAAGACATGTCTAATGATAATTTGGACAAGTGCCAGTAACTACAGAGAATCAAATGGAAGAAAGGGAATGAGGGGAACAGAACCAAGCTGCCTTACTTCAGTTAACAAAAGACAGAAATCACATCTTCCAAAAAATTCAGTTTTCTATAGAAACCAAAATGGCTCCCAGAGCTCTGAGCTACAGCAAGACCAGCAAATGTTTTGTACAATCTGGCACTGGGAGAGATGGATAAATAAAGACACACATATGTTTCTTGGGCTACCACCGGGCAAGCCTACAAAAGGTAAGGCTTCACTCAGAGAAGACATAAAGACACAAGCACAGTACAATGACAGAGACCTTGAACATCATAAGTTAAACCAAATTAGAAGATGAAGGTCTTTCTAAAGGACAGGGCATGATATCTGCTTCACTCTGTCAATAAGTGGTTCAATATTTATTGTTGTATTAATCTGAAAAGGAATTGCCAATACAAATCGTAACACAGGTCAATACCATACAACTAGTGTTTCATATTATACTCTGTAGGCATCCAGAGGGTTGAACCAAAATTTTGTTTTGTTAATGCTCTAGTCTTGGTAGAGCACACCCTTAGTTTTTAGGGCAGTCCCCAGGTGCAGTGCTGGTTATGTAAAAGGCATCCATAATGAGTCCAGGGGAGTAGCCACGGGTGGGCCTGGATGGGCCCAGGTGTGGCCACTTTTGCTCCAGGCCCACCCAGCCTCTTCTGCCTGCTCTCCCCGTCCGCGTAGTCCGCTCACGTTTACTGCCCTGAAGCGCTGTTCTCCCTCCAGCACCCACCTTTGCGTAAAACAGGAAGTTGCAGAGTAGGCAGGACATGCCTGAGAAAAGACTCCGACGACGCGCGCTGGCAGAAGGCTGGCTTTGGGAATTTCCGGTGCTGGAGGAAGAACTGCGCTTCAGGTCAGTAAAAATGACCAGAACTGACCATGTGCAGGGAGCTGTCACGGGGGGGGGGGGGGGGAATGCTGCGGCGGCGGTGGGCAGGCAGGCAGGGGGGGTGGTAGCGGGTGGAGAGGAAATGCGAGGCCTGTGCCCACCCAGTCCACCTCCAGGCCCATCTAAAAATTAAACTCTAGCTACGCTACTGAATGAGTCTCTTCTAATTCAATTGTTCCTGAGCAACTTCAATAAAAATCATTCATATTGAAAAAGAGCCATTTTGCTTTAGCCTCAATTTGCCTATGCCAGAATCTTTCTTGGAGGACTTTCTTGAATCTTCCAGCCAGGTTTGACTCACCACAAGCTGCCCCAGGTTGGAGATATACTGTTTTCATCAGCTGGTATTTATCCACCCCTGAGGCAGCCATGTGGCAAAACATGGCCATGTCGGGCAACCTTGTTTAGATCTCAGAGTTAAAAGTGGCAAATAAAGACTGTGCTTTTCATATGATCTGCTTCTCTTCTATTCTCCATATTGGATTTTGTAGACCGTTTGTCTTGTTGTTTTCTCAAATCTTCAGCTAGCAGTATCCATTCTTCTGATGCTTACAGAAGGAGTGGCATGATTTCGGCATACAAAACTCTCATCTTGGTCTTCAGTGTAATATTATGCTTCTTCCTCAGGCACCATTTTAGAGTGGTGAAGGTCAGTTGGGTACTACAAGTACTAATTTCCGTATCAGCAGTTAACATCTTTCAACACTGAGATTACTGATTCTAAATATTGCACAACATTTTACCCAAAGCAAACAAAAACATCAATAATCTTTAATGACATGAAAAATCCCACAAATTACATGGGAAACTAAACATTTATTTTTGGCCTGTACAGTCTCCCCCAAAACAGCTTGCACCTTTTTGTGAAACACACCTAAATGCAAGAAAATGTATTTAGAATTGCTGTGGGTTTTAAAAGGGTAAATTTCAGAGCAATTTGCACTGCAGAAATATTTTACATAATTTCTTGCAAATTATGCACACACTTTTTAAGCTGGTGCAAGCAAAGGCATTTCTGAGAACTGAGTTGGGGGACCTATTTATATGTCTGTAAATAGACTTTTATTGAAAACTTATGCAGACCAAAGAACAGGTGCAATTCTGTGTGAATTTTGTTTTAACTGGGTTTTTTTTTTTAACTAACCACTAAGCTGCTCCTCCACTACAAGTCACTCTCTTAGTACTACCAACAAAACGAAGAAAGGTTCCCATGCTTGAGGGGTTAGATGGGCAAGACCTTGCAGAATCCAAGTCTTTCCACAACAGCAAATTATATGAATATAAGATATAACTATTAATAAACCACAGCCTAACATTAGAAAACCACCAACAGCAAAGACCATTACTTGGCTGATGTAGGTATCGGCACAAGCTATATTTAACAAGGCAGGGATACCACAAAAGAAATGGTTGATGATGTTGGACCTGCAGTAAGGTAATCGGAAAGTGTTCATTGTGTCGATAACCACATAAATGTTTCCAACTATCCGTGATGCCACTGTCATCTGGGTGCACACTCTTCTATCCATGAGGATGGTGTAACGTAAGGGATTACAGATGGCCACATAACGGTCATAAGCCATAGAGGCTAGGACAATTGATTCAGTCGATGCCAAGAAAAGGAAAAAATATAGTTGAGCAGCGCATCCATAGAAGGAAATCACTTTCCTGTCTGCCAGGAAGCTGGGGACAGTTGTAGATATATAGAACAGATCTAAGAAGGAGAGATTCCCCAGGAAGAAGTACATAGGTGTCCATCGAGCCCAGCATCCTGTCCACGACAGCGGCCAATCCAGGCCAAGGGCACCTGGCAAGCTTCCCAAACGTACAAACATTCTATTCTATACATGTTATTCCCGGAATTGTGGATTTTTCCCAAGTCCATTTAGTAGCGGCTTATGGACTTGTCCTTTAGGAAACAGTCTAACCCCTTTTTAAACTCTGCCAAGCTAACCGCCTTCACCACGTTCTCCGGCAACGAATTCCAGAGTTTAATTACGCGTTGGGTGAAGAAACATTTCCAGGGATTTCCTTCCCCCCCTCCCCCCCCCCCGGAAATAGTGCTGCATTGGGCTGGCGGTAGTCCAAGAAGAGTGAGTGGTTAGTCTGCATTGGGTTTACCTCCACTCTGTAAAAGGGCCCCCCAGTGGCTAAAATGTAGGCATGACCATTTTGCCAGCTAAAACCTTCTGTAAATGCCCACACCTAACCTAGGCATGAATTGGATATATACTATAACAGTGCATGTAATTTTTTAGGAATGTCCATGATCCACCCATGCCTCTCCCATGGCCACGCCCCCCCCCCCCCCCCTTTGAGAGCCACACATTCGAATTTACATGCACCACTTTACAGAACAGGCTTAGAAAGTTGCGCACGGAAATTCTAATTTTTTTTATTTTTTTTAGATTTTGCTCACACCTTTTTCTGGGCAGTTTACAAAATAACATTCACAATACTAATCAACATAATAACTAAAACAGACACCTCAACAATACATGATAAATAAAATCATTATATTGGAAAAAACAAAACCATCAATAGCCTGCTGGTTAAAAAAATAAGGATTTTAACAGTTTCCTGAAGGAGAGCATTGGCTGAAGAAGACAAATGCATTGGGAATGAATATCTTCTCCCCGTATTCCTCCAGTCTCAGAGTCTTAGATCTTAACTAGTTCTCCAAAATATTCATTTGACGGTATATCAGAAGATTGTCTTTTATATGAGTTGCACCCAGATCTTGTGGCAAATGCCCAAATTTAGACACTCTGATATTCTGTTCTCACAAATTTTCCACTGTCTCCTTTGCAAACAGAGAAACTTATATTTCCATGCCCAAATGCCTGGAGCTGGGCACCAGCATTTATACCGGGTTTCAGTTGACATAAATACTGGCACCGGCCTTTGGCATGGAATGGACTTCTAGCACTATTCTGTAAATGGCGCTCAACCCGAGTCAAACTCACAGATTTTCAGCGGCTTTGACTGGGGGCGTGGTGTTCATCACTGGTCTTGAAAACCTCGGGGTTTTTTTTTCAAAATTATGTTAATTTTTATTTTTTATTAATTTTATAATTCTTGTTTGTCCTTTTCTTAAAAATGTTTCAAAACTTTGGCAAATGCTGAAATTTTACTCATCGCTCACTGAAGTTTTTTTTTCGCAAAGGTCTTTTTAAAGACCAACTTCATTCAATATTCCATTACATCTGCGCATCAGAAGCTCTCCACTAACTGAGACTCCTGATGTAGGCCTAGTGGCCGAAACACAACGTTCGTGTCGAGTCTTTTGATTTAATAAACTTTTGTTTCTTGAAGAATCCACCTTTCCAGTGTTTGGTTTCAGTGGTCAAACATCCCACTCTCTCTTCGACTCAAAACTTTATTTTATAATGTATCGATACTTGCTTATTTGCAATGGTTCCTATACCTTCTTGAAACCATATGTAATCTCAACAAATTAAACTTGATTTGTTGTAAGCAGTTATTTTAAAAACAGTATGGAGTCGAGCACTTATCTGTTGCCCGACGGCGGCCTCATCCGTTTCACTCTGATAGCCTGTGCATTGACATAGAAAGTATTGATCGATATTAATTACATGTTGCCTTGTTTGATTACGACTTGATACTGCTGAAAATCTGTGAGTAAGCGGTCGGGCGTTTTGAGGTCTTTTCCTCGGTTTTCAAATTTAAATTGAAAACATTTAATTTCCATATACAAATTACTGGACTCTTTCATCATAGTTGTTTGATAATAGTGAATTTTGGAGGATTTTCTTCCTCTTTTTTTGTTGCTGAACCTGAGTGCCATTGTTTGGAATAGCACTCTGTTTATGGCACCATTTATAGAATGCCCTCCTATGCCAGTTATTTATTTGTTTGTTTGTTGCATTTGTAACCCACATTTTCCCACCTATTTGCAGGCTCAATGTGGCTTACATCATACCGGAGGTGCGTTTGCAGTCTCCGGTGTTTACAAATACAGAGTGATGTTGAGATGAGATAAAGTTGCTCTTTGAGCAGGGACTGTCTTTCTTCTATGTTTGTGCAGCGCTGCGTATGCCTTGTAGCGCTATAGAAATGCTAAATAGTAGTAGTAGTAGTAGAGATGAGATAAAGTTCATAAGCCACATAAGGTCGTTGAACAGTGAGAGAGTTGTGTTTCCTGCATTTTGAATTCTAGTGTTATTGTGTTGCAGAGATCAGGCATTTGTTGGGTTGATAGGGTATGCCTTTTAAAAAGATACGTTTTTAGTGTTCTCCGGAAGTGTAGGTGGTCGTACGAGGTTTTCATGGCTTTTGGTAATGCATTCCACAATTGGGTGCATCATTACAGGATAGTGTTTTTGCTACTTTGAAACCAGTTACTTATGCTGGTATTCTGTACAAAGAAGCATGTCAGGGTCACGTAAACGTTATAAAACTGTCCTTCATAGGTAGCTTTTCCATGGGCTGCTATGAATCAGTTACAGTCAATAAAGCTTGCCTGAGTTGTCTGTAAGCAACCACATGAATCCCATGCCAATAGGTATTTCACCTCAGGAAACTTGCATTTTTCTCCGTTATCCATATATTTCCAGCCGCTTTTCTGAGCGCCTTCTTGACGTCTTTGTTTCTCAGTGTATATATAAAGGGATTCAATAGAGGTGTAACCACGGTATACAGTAGAGCTAAGATTTTGTTAAAACCAAAGGAGTTGGCAGTTGTTGGCTTAACATACATGAATATCATGGCACCATAAAAGATTATCACCACAGTGAGGTGCGAGATGCAGGTGGAAAACGCCTTTTGTCGCCCTTCTGATGAAGGAATTCGTAGTATAGTCGATATGATTTGAACATACGATCCAACTGTTAACAGACAAGAACCTAGGAGAATGATGGAAGCAAAAGTCCCAGCTATGGTCTCCGTGATGAAGGTGTCACTGCAAGAAAGCTTTAACACTGGTTGAAGGTCACAGAAGAAATGCTTGATTTTGTTAGGGCCACAGAAATGAAGTTGTGAGATCAAAGAGACAGCGATCAATGTAGCAAGAAAACCACTCAGCCATGAGCTGGCTGCTAAGTGAACGCAAACTTTGTTGTTCATAAGAGATCTGTAACGCAGTGGATGGCATATAGCTAAATAACGATCATAGGCCATTACTCCTAGAAGAAAACACTCAGTAGACCCCAATGATCCAAAGAAATATAACTGCG